>NW_024080637.1:5437410-6172761 GCF_003009895.1 Hyaena hyaena | reverse complement strand
AAAAAATAAAAATAAAACAATAAATGAAAAAAAAAAAAGAATATACCTCACCATATACAGCTCCCTCATGCATGGGAAGGCATTACCTGATGGTCAAGAGTTTTAAGAGAGAGGCCAAAAGATAAAGAGAAGTGAGGTGACCAAACATATTTCCCCACTATGTCGAACTAAAGGATCTATAATAATAACTTTTTGGATTAAGATATTGTGGATACTATAGTAAAGTGTTCAGTCGTAGGGCTTTTGCCTAAGACCACTATTGCTCATCAACTCTGAATGAATGCTTGTTGAGTTCACTATTCTTGTTGGTCCCCCCCCCCCCCCCCCCCCCCCCCCCCCCTTCCCCCTTCCCCCCCCCCCCCCCCCCCCTCCCTCCCTCCCTCCTTCCTCCCTCCCTCCTTCCTTCCTCCCTCCCTCCTTCCTTCCTCCCTCCCTCCTTCCTTCCTCCCTCCTTCCTTCCTTCCTCCTTCCTTCCTTTCTTCTTATCACTCACTAAACTCTTGTTCTGGACAGACCCTGTGCTGAGGACTCAGATGACTCAGATCAACTCCCTGTCCATGTGAGTTCCCAGTCTGATGGGGGAGACAGACCCATGCCAGACAGTGACAGCCCGGTAACACTGTGGCATATAAACGGAGGTGACTTCACTGTGTTTTGTCACTGAGTGGAGTGGTAGAGCTGGGACATGGGCCTTAAGAATTAATGGACACATTTGTCTTCTAGCCAGGAAGGCCCCATTGGTGGGGCCAGGTGAAGGATGTCACGTGGGAAAAGAAATGTTTGTGGGAAAAAATACTCGGGGCTCCTGGGGCTTAAAAGGCAGACTTTCTCGAGACATGGGCCTCCCCAGAGGTGCACTTAAGGACCCTGCCTTTGGGTTATGGGCACCACAAGCTCATTCCACACCAGAAATGAGCCTGCAAGATTTGAGAACCTCTAGAGAAGTCCTTGGTCAGCATAAGCTGTAGGCAGCTGTGCAGAGCGGTGGTTATGCTGTGGGCTCTGGACTTAGATCAGGGTTCAGATCCTTACGCGAACCCTTATCAACTGCATGACTTCGGAGAAATGACTCTTTGTCTCTGGTTTTCCTCTGTAGGAGGATGATAACCATAGTACCTTCCTCCTGGGATGAGGCCCGAAGGCGGTAGCCTCTATGAGGTCCTTGCCCAAGGGGGTGTGTGAGGAGAGCTATGACAATGGCAGTGATGATGAGAGCGAGGTACAGTCAAGAGCTGCCCGGCAATCTCTGGGTCTCATTCACCCCAGCTGGAAAATGGGAGGGCTGGTCAAGCTTATTGGCTCTCGAAGGATGATGCCTGGACCAGAAGTATCAGCATCACTTGGGATCTTATTAGAAATGCAGATTCGGGGCGTCTGGGTGGCTCAGTTGGTTAAGCATCTGACTTCGGCTCAGGTCATGATCTCGCCATTCATGAGTTCGAGCCCCGTGTCAGGCTCTGTGCTGACTGCTTGGACCCTGGACCCATTTCTGGTTCTATGTCTCCCACTCTCTGCCCCTCCCCTGCTTGTACTCTGTCTGTCTCTCTCTCTCAAAAACAAACATTAAATAAAATTAAAAAGAAAAAGAAATGCAAATTATTGGGTTCTACTGGAGCTTTACTGGAGATGTGGCCCAGAAATCTGAATTTTTGATTTTAAAAAATTAAAAAAAATTTTTTTTTAATGTTTTTATTTATTTTTGAGAGAGAGAAAGAGGGAGACACAGAATCTGAAGAAGGGTCCAGGCTCCAAGCTGTCAGCACAGACCCCAACGTGGGGCTCAAACCCACAAACCGTGAGGTCATACCTGAGCCAAAGTCGGACGCTCAACTATCTAAGCCACCCAGGCGCCCCTAAAGAAATTTTTTTAATGTTTATTTATTTTAGAGAGAGAGAGAGCACACTCATGAGCCAAGGAAGGGCAGAGAGAGAGGGAGACACAGAATCCGAAGCAGGCTCCAGGGGCTGAGCCATCATTATAGAGCCTGACGCAGGGCTCAAACTCACGGACCATGAGATCATGACCTGAGCCAAAGTCAGATGCTTAACCAGCTGAGCTACCCTGGCTCTCCACAATCTGGATTTTAAAAAGCCCTCTGCATAATTCTGCTGCAGGCTGAAATTTGGGGACCACCCACCTCACTATCACTTAAGACCTCTTCTCTATCCACTTTCCCAGGACTGTGATGCAGGCATGTTGCAGGTTTCCTGTGTTTAGGGCCTGGATCTGGGGACTGCTGGGGAGAGGGCACACAGAGATGAGTAAGATGTGGTGCCAGCCCTCAGGGGGCCCCCAGGTGAGTCAGGAAGCGGAGGCAGGTACCCGTGGAAATATTCATTGGAGTAATGGATCCACCAGAACTGCCTGAGAGACATGAGTCAGTTCTGTGATCAAGAGCAGAAAGGAGGGGCACCTGGGTGGCTCAGCTGGTTAAGCGTCTGACTTCGGCTCAGGTCATGATCTCACAATTTTTGGGTTCGAGCCCCACATCGGGCTCTGCACTGTCAGGGAAGAGCCGACCTCAGATCCTCTGTCCCTGTCTCTCTATCTGTCCTACCTCCCCCCCCCAAATAAATAAATAAACATAAAAAAAAAAGAGCAGAGAGAAGAGTGACCTTTCTTTTTCGCTGCAGAGAGACCTGGCTCTCTGTTGCTTGTTCCTGACAGTGTCCTGGCTCAACCTTTCTGGAGCTCCTCTCATATATCTTACTGAAGCCTCTTTTATTTTATGCCTTGCTGTGGGGTGGGGTGGGCAGGGCTGTAGGCTTGAGGTCAGGGATGGTGATTCTAGACAACTTCCTTGCAGACTCTGGGTGGCTCACTTTCCATCCCTGGGCTTCGGTGTACCCCTCTGTAAGATGGGGGGCGGGGAGATCAGACTGAGTCCACTGAGTCTGAGCCAGTATGGACTCCGAAGCTCTCTGGGTTTCCATCCCCACATCTGTACAGTGGGGCCCTGAATTGCCCTGGCCGCCTGCCGGGATCCAATGAGATGAGCTGCCCCTTCCCCAGGCTGCTTTTCTTCCCAGTCGAGGGAGGTCTCTGCCTCAGTCCTATTGCCTGGCATTCGAGGTCCTCCTGGACAGATTCCCAGCTTTCTTCCGCAAGATGAGGATCCTTACTGCCTAGTGCTGCATTCTGTTCTGGTCCTGTTAGGCCTTCTATCTCATCCTTCTTCTCTTTTTTAAAAAAATTTTTAAATGTTTTATTTATTTCTGAGAGAGAGAGAGAGAATGCGCGTGCACGCGCGAGTGTGAGCAGGGGAAGGTCAGAGAGAGAGGGAGACACAGAATCTGAAGCAGGCTCCAAGCTCTGAGCTAGCTGTCAGCACAGAGCCCAGTGTGGGACTCAAACCCACGAACTGTGAGATCATGACCTGAGCTGAATTCAGATGCTTAACCAACTGAGCCACCCAGGTGCCCCATATCTCATCCCTCTTCTCAGCCTATCCAAACCTATTCAGTCCTCAGGCCCAAAAGTACCACCTCCTCCAGGAAGCCTCCTGGATTGCCCTAGCCCTCAGTGCCATCCTTGGACCATCTTGCTGCTGCCTTTAAGGTGTGACTTTAATTTCTCATCTGTTGACCCCGAACTCCTGATGGACCCATGAGTTGCTTGAGGGGAAGACTTGAGCTCACAGGGATGTACATTAAAGCCCTGGACTCCTAGAGCAAGGAGGCCCAGAGACAGGAGGGAACTCGTTCAAAGTCACATGGCACATCAGTGAGAGACCCAGGCCCAGAACCCAGGTGTCTTGGGCCCAGGGGGAGCTGTCATTAGGTGAGTGGGAAATGAGCAGGAGGCAGTGAAAGGCAGAGGCCTCATCAGATCGGGCTCACCTGTGTTCCAACATGGCATTGTACTCAACAGCTGTGCTACCTGGGGCGTGTCACCTACCCTCCCCATGGGACTTTCCAATAGTGTTGGAGTGAGGATGGGCAGCAGGCCTGGCATGCAGTAGGTGCTTGTTATGGTGAGGCGCTTATCATTACCCCTGACCCGTCTGCCCACCCCGCCTCCTCTGCCTGGGTCTCCTGTCCCTTCTTCTCTTAACCACTGAGGACTTTATCTTTTTCCCCATCGTGAAAAGTCCAATGTGAGCGTCAAGGCCTCCTCAGTAAGCCTCTTGCAGGAGTGAGAGGGAGAAGGGAAAATCTGGGTGGTCTCTAAGTTGGTAGTGGCTACGGAGGGCCTGGGCCGGCACCCGAGGAGGGGCCGAAGCCTGTGGAGCTCATGAGGATGCAATGTGGTGGATGCCCCTTTAAGAAAAGTCACATTGTTCATTTTAAGGAAACAGGGGGTGTGCCCTGTCGCTGGCCAGCAGCTGCACTTGGGGGCAGCTCTCCCAAGGGTGAAGAGTCCTAGCAGGTGGGTCTGGTGTCTCTCCGGGAGGCTGCTGGCAGTTCCCTGGCCTTCTGCCACCTTCCAGCCTGACGCCTTGTGGACAGATGGAAAGCTGGGGACTGTTTGGCCAGGCTAACTGGCTGGGGACGGCCAAGTGGAAACTCCCTGCCCCTGGGAAAGACCCTGGAGCCAAGAGACCCCCGGAGAAGGATGTCTGGGGCTGGAAGTGGGCTGGAAGTGACTAAGTCCGGCTGTGGCAGGGAGTGAAGTGAGTGTCCGGCTAGGTGCCCAGTGGGCGGGCACAGGGCCCCCTGACGTGGCTGGGGCCCAGTTGGCCGCCTCTCTCCTTCCTCTCCACCAGGCGGGCACAGGAGCCTTGGGAGGGGGTGCTCTGGGAGAAGGGGGGCAGAGGGCAGTCTGAGGAAGGGCAGGACTCGGTGATAACAGCTGGGCTCAGGAGGGGCGGGCGCTCGGGGGAGGAGGAGCAGAGGGAGAAGCGACAGGCTTCATTTGGAGCCGGAGCCTGGCTGTTGCTCAGGTGACCAGTGTCTCTCTCAGAGGGTGCTGCCAACGGTGTGACCAGCTAGTGGGGTCCCGGCCGCAATGATCCAGAATGTCGGAAATCACCTGCGAAGGGTACGGAGGGGGGTGGGCTGGGGGCTGATTGGAGGCAAAGGAGAGGGGGCTGGAGGTTGGGGGTGGGGGGAATCCCAAAAGAAAATCGAAGTTTCCGTTTTAAGTCAGAAGTTCTACATCTTCTCTCTCATTTTCCACGGGCCATTTTCTAGCTCTCTCTGAAGGAGAAATCGAGGAACTCCTGGGCTGGGTTATTATAAGAAACAAGCCCCAAACAAGCCCCAGAAGCCACTGGCTCCCCCAAGGGCTGGCTGTATCGAGTGGAAGTTCTCTGCGCCTGGAATTCTATTCCGGGGGTGTGTGTTACTCCGATCGGAGTGCTGTGCTTGTTTCTGCTGGACACCGAGCTCCGTGGCTGTGTGTGGTGCTGGCGTTCAAGGCTCGAAGGCCATGACGCTCACTGGTAGATGTTACAGGGCTGGGGGTGTGTGTGTGAGTGGGTGAGGGTGTGGCGGGACCAAGCCCCGGATTCTCGGGGTCAATAACCTCTTTCAGAGAGCAAGCTTAGGACCAGGCGTGGGCTGTTGGAAAGGTGTCCTGCAAGGTGGCCTTGCAGACCACGTTTCTCTGGAATGTCTTAACAAGGACTTTGGAGCGGAGATTAGATGCTGAGGCATGGGACAGACCCGAGTGGAGTGTTCATCACCGCCTAGCGGGAGCCTTTGATCTGGTGAAACGGGGAAGAGTTCAGGACAGACTGGCAGAGGTTGTGCTGGGCGTGGAGTGGGTGCCCTCTGAGGATGTTTTCAGGAAAAACCTTCTTTAAAAGGGGCAGGGGCGAGTAAATCTCTTACTTATCCCCGCCTTCCATCTGCATGACGGCGCTCCCCTCACCCGCCCAGGGCACCTTTTCCCTGGCTCCCCGATTCCACATCCTGCCCCTCCAATCGCCCTCCACTGGAGGGGTGCTTCTAATAGGGAAATGTGATTATTCCTCACCTTCTCAGCAAGCTGCCCTCAGTATAATGTTCACATTCCTTACCTAATACAAAAGGGTCTTGGTAATCTGCTTCTGCCTGCCTCTCCCTCCTCACTCTTCCTTCTCCACACCCCTACGCATTCAGTGCAGAGGCCCTACTGAACTGCTTGCCGCTGCCTCAGTTCACCACATTTGTTCTCCTCTCTGCGCTGTGGTCCATACCGTGCTTTTGCTCGGGTGGCCCCCAGCTTCCCTCTACCTCCCCGCCCCCTGGAAAATTCCTTCTGGGCCCTCAGATCTCAGCTTAGATGCTGTCTCCTCTAGAAAGCCTCCCTAGATTTCTCAAGGCACAGGGAGCCTTCACATTAGCTCCTTTTCACCCTGGATTGTGTGATGGATTGGCATGTCCATCTCTCGCACCAGCCAGTGAGTTCCCGGAGGCCACTCTTGGTGTGCCCAGCAGGGGGCTGAGCATGGTCAGAGTCCCAGACATGCTTAATGAATGAATGGGCACAGGCAGCTTCTCTGTGAGGCCACTGGGTCCCATCTCCTGAGCATGGGGCTGAGAGCATTTTCCAGGCAGGGCGATGACTTGTGACTTGTCATGACTTTTTTCCCGTTGGTGCGCATCACTAACTGGGGAGAAGGCAGTGGAGAAGGGACGTATTCAGTATCCCCATTTTACAGAGGTAACAATACCATAGTAGCAAATCTATGTATATAGTGCTGGCCACACTAGGCACCGTACCAAATGCTTTGTATATATTCATTCGGTTCTCTATGAGGTAGGTACAGTTATCATCCCCATATCCCAGATGAGGAAACTGAGGCTCAGAATGGTTGAGGACTTGCGCTGGCTCAGGATCGCACTGGCAGGCAGTGGCAGAGCTGGGATTTGACCGCAGGCAATCTGGCTTCAGAGTCTGAGCTCTTAGGGAGCCTGAGGCTCAGCCCAGCGAAAGCCCAGAGGGAGATTCCAGCCCACACATTCCGCGTCTGAGCCCAGGCAGCATTTTGCTTCCCCATACTCTCCTACCTGCTCTTCCGAGCCAGGGAGCAGAGGTGAGTATGGGGGTGGAATTGGGCTCATGAGGTGACACGGGTGATCTTGGGCCGGCTGAGAACACTCAAGCCTTGATTGCCACCTGGACCATTGCCTGCAGGCAAATCTCCTTGGATTCATCCTGTTTCTTTCTGAAGTCTCTTAGTTCCCTGGGGAATACGGGACAGTATGGGATGGTTTTCTGGGTGGTTACCAAAGCTGTTTTTAATGAAAAGCAAGCAAATCAAAACACCCATTGGGGACAAAGAAAGCCAGGTTAACTGGGATGAGAAGGGAGGCCTCAGGTAACCCATAAGCCTGCCTCCCAGGCTTGCGGGGGGAGCAGGGGCCTTGTCAGTGTCCTGTGGCACTGCAAACAGCAACGTTTTGGAGTTAGGTGGCTCTGGCTCTTACCTGCCGCTGGGTACCCAGCAAGCCCTTGGTACATGTGAATGAATGAATGAATGGGGCAGCGATCTGCTGGGGCCCTAGCTGGAGACTGGGAACCTCTGCTCAGCCTGCATTCCGTTCTGGTCAAGGTCACCTTCCTGGAGCTTTGTTTACTCTGGGGAAGGTGGTGGGGCTGTTTGTCCCGGCTCCCCTGAGAAGCCCTGCACCCCTGTGGTGTTGCCAACAGGGTGGTGGAAGGTCAGAAACGGCTTCGGGTGTCTCTGCACATGCCCGCGTGTCCACAGACCTGCATGCTGCTCCCAAGCCGGCAGTGACCCCACCACTTCACCTTGAACCTGAGGACCGCTGGAGGTTCTCTTCCCCAGCCCAGCCAGGCCCCCAGCCTCACTGAGGGTCTAGTTCAGAGTATGAGGAGGTTTTAGGCACTGTGCTTGGCCACCCCGGGTTAGAATCTTACCTTCACCCCATTGCTCCCCATCTCTGGGTTGTTCTCTGAGGTTCCCACCACCCTCGACATCCTGGGGTTCAGGACTTTGGTGAAGGGCTTGTGCACCATCTTGAGGTTGGTCCTGACAGTGAAAGGCAGGGGCCTGTCTGCCTTCAGGACCCCACTGTGTGGTGAGGAGGGGAGACCCGTAGGAATAAAATGACAGGCCTATCATATGGTATGAGTGCAAAAGCTGCTGAATGAATGAGTGACTGTGAGAGCTCAGAAGGGTGCTGATATGCCTGGAAGGCTTCCTGGAAGAAGAGGCAAGACTCAGACCCTTAGCTTCAGCCTGTTGAGGAGCCCCATGCAAACCCTGGCCTCAGCCATGGACAGACATCTGTAGTGTTTATAGTCCAGAGGACTCTTCTTCATCTTTCAAAACCCAGCCCAGCCATCCTTTCCCCTTCCAATCTGCATCCCGCCTGCGCCCAGAATTATGGCGTCTCCTCAGGAGATTGTGCTGATCGCAGTTGTTCCCTCCACAGGGACTAGCACGTGGCAGGTACTGAGTTCACTGTGAGGAACCCAGGCTGCTGTGTGGAGCTGACAGCGAATGAGGAAGACACAGAGAGTTATCAAGTGACTTGTGAACTAGTCAAGTGAACGCACGATGAAAATCCGTGCCCTGAACAGTAACAATAATAAGAGTAAAGGTCATATATGACAGAGAGGTTGAGTCACTTGCCCAAGGTTACACAGCTATTAAGTGGCACTGCTGAGATTAAACTCAGATTGTTGGAGAACAGGGAGCTGTGAGAGAATAATGAGAGAAGTCAGGCGAGGGCTCTCCGAGCTGGTGACAACGAAGGCAGAACGCTGGCAGTTGAGGAGACCGTTAGAGGAAGAGCTGGAAGAGCATTCCAGGCAGAGGGAACAGCATTCAGTTGCAGGCTCCACGGTGTGAGGGGGCTTGGTGCATCTGAGCCACTGAATGGAGCCTTGGACGGGAGTGAGGGTGGAAGGGGCAGAGATGAGGCTGTGAGGTGCTGCGGGCTGGGGGCTGGGCCTGGTAGGCAGGGTTTGGGTTTGGAGTGTTGGAGGCTGCATTGTCCTGCCCGCTAGACTGTGTGGTCCCAAGGTACATAGTCCCTGCATACTGTGCTCACAGAGGCTCAGAGACCTGGGGGACACAGCATCATGGCTCCTCTCTGTCTGGCCAGCACCACGAAGGTCCTAGATACCTTCCCACCCACCTGCTGACAGCCCACAATAGGAAGGTGAGTGGCAGGCTCAGCATGCTGGGACGGACAAGGCACGGAGAAGGGAGATGATGTACCTGGGCTCGTCTGGCTGGCGCGAGACTTGGCATCCCCTACCTGCCGGGCCGAGACACCCCTTTCCCAGCCCCTCTCTTCTGGCCAGGGCAACATCTGGGAACTGTGCTTCCAGAAAGTGGCCTCGCCGGCACGCCCACACCCACCCCATCACCGCCCAGCTTCGCACATGGGCAAATGCAGATTCGGGGCTGATCACCTGTCCCCCCAACCTCACACGCACCAGGGTCTAGGGGAGGCTGCACCCCTGCCCTTCCCCGGTGTTTGGTCCAGGCCGGGCCAGGCATCGCCGGCACATCTGGACAGCTGCTCACGAGTCTAGAGACCTGCTTTAGAGACACTGGCTCTCGTCACCCTGTAGGCCTTCCCTTCCTCACCTGTGAACCAGCTCTGCTCCTGTCAATCCTGCTAGATCATTGGCAAGGTTAAAGATTTGGGTGGAGCTTGGCCTACAATTGGCCGTGGTAAATATTGGGCCTTCTCTTTCCACCTCACCTGGACTTCAGTTTCCTTCGTGTTTCAAAGACAGGGTCAGTTGGCTGGATGAGGCGGTAAAAACTAACTCACTGAGTACCTACTGTGTGTCACACATGGTCAAGCGTCTCAGTGGCTCTGCTGGGCTAGTGGTGTTCATCTGGCTTTCCATAGAAGACCAAGGCTCTGGCACTGGGCTGCTCTGAGCTGGCGAGAGAATTTAGTCTTGTCTGACGGCTGGACAGGGGGCCCGGTGCCATGGCTCTTCTCCTTGTCTGGACCGACCTGGCCGGAGTAGGACCTGAGACCTGTGCCTTGTGTCTGCTCTGTCCTCTGCCTCCAGGGACAGATGGTGCTGTGGGGCAGGTGCTCTGGCGGTAGCTCCCTGGCCGCAGGCCTGCGAGCTCCTGCCACTCCCCAGGAGCCACCTCCTTGCGTGCAGGAGGTAGTACCAGGGCCGGGATGGAAAGGACCAGAGCCTGGCACATTGGGGACACCGGGATGAGTCAGACTGGACATGTCCTTAGGTGCCCGCAGGCTGATGGTGAGACAGAGGGACGGACACACCACTGATGACAGCAGAGTGTGGCCAGGCCGTGACAGATGGAAGCCCAGAGGTGGCGCTTCACCAGCCTCGGGGGACAGGGCGGGCTCCCTGGGGGAAGTGCTGGGTTAGCGTGGCCTCGAAAGGTTTTTCAGGTCAGGAAGCCCGTTTTGGGCAGAGGCAGTCGTGCGTGAGGTGCGGGAAAGAACTTGTTCCATTAGCAGTGGGGAGAGAATTTGGCCGTGACCCCTTGCGGAGTCCCTCTCCGGCCCCCTTGCCCATGCGGCATGTACAACCCGCCTGTATATGCTCCTTCAGCAATAATGGTTTGCCCTCAGCAAATCAGACAGTAATTAATTAATGTCAGGAGACATTGAGCACAAAGGATTTCTCTTAGAGAGGCGGCTTCTGCAGTAGAAAAAAACAAAAGCCCAGCTCCAGCACTGAGGGCAGAGTGCCCTGAGGGAAGCCCTTCAGTCAGCTCGGGTCTCAGTTTCCTTTTTTTTTTTTTTATTCAAGAGGGTAATTGTCCCTCACAGGGTTTTCATGAGGATTACATGGCAGTATGGATACAAAGCCCTTATATAATGTATATAAAGGCCTAGAACATGGCAGGTACTCAAAAAAATTATCGTTGGGGAAAAGGGGAGTTGTTGGTCAAAGGGTTCGAACTTCTAGTTATAGGAAGAAGAAGTTCTGGAGACCTCGTGCAGCCGCGTGGGGGGCATGTTAACCGCATGCCACGTACCCGAAATCTGCTGAGAGGAAATCCAAGTGTTCTCATCCCCCCCCCACCGAAAAAGGGTCACTGTAAGGTGACAGATGTGTCAGCTTGATTGTGATCATTTCACGGTGTGCACGTATATCAAAACATCACGTTGTGTGATCTAAATATATCGATTTGTATTTGTCAATCCATGGGACACCAGGGAGCCGTGGGACCTGGCCCCGAGCTCAGGGAGTCTCTGATCCCTCCTATGCACACCCACTTCACAGTCTGGGAACACCGTGCGTGCCTTATCTTGTCTGGGTGTTCAGAAGCCCAGCGGGTCGGCCGCAACTCCTCTGCTGGGGCCCGAGAGGCCTGTCCCTCGGGATGGGATGCGCACTGCCTGGGGGGTGGCGCTGAACCCCCCCCCCCCACCTCTCCACTCCTGTTTGTGACCTCTAGAACAGGCTACGATCTGCCCCGGGGTGTGGCCCTGCCAGGTGTGGCCCATCCCAAGCCTGGGGAAGTGATCAGAGGTCAGGAAGGGGCGTGGCCCTTAGGCCTTCCTAAAGCAGCCTCGGGTTTCCAGCATTCTCCCGGGCTGAGCTGAACCAGGTAGGTCTCTGGTTCCATTTGGTCCCTTAGGGAGGGGAGGGACCCAGCTCCTGTCCTTCTCTGGGGATACTGGCCCCTGCAAACCAGGGGTGGGGTGGGGGCACTGATGGGCCGTGTGGAGTCAGAAGACTCCAGCTGGTTCTGGGCTAGTGGCTGGTGGCGACTTCCTTGTCAGCCTCCGTTTCTGCGTCTGTAACGTGGGGCAGTTAGGGTCCTGGTCACTTAAGGCTGCTTTATGCCAAGCAGGTTAGCACCGTGCTGGTCTTGACACGGAGAAGCCAAGTTTTAAGACTGAGTGGTGTGCCTATGGGCTTTGGGGGCAGTGGGGGGACGTGGGGGAGGGCGGCTGGAGAGGGGAAGGGACCCAAAGACTAAGTGGCTTTGGGGCAAGGGAAGGGGCAAGCCCAGCATTGCTGCCAGCACCCCCACCCACCACCCCAGGGCCTCCTGGGACTGAGTTTCCCTGATCCTCGCCCCTCTCGCTTAAGACTAAGAGAAGGTGTGTCTCACTGTGCAAACATTCTCAGCAAGGCACACAGGAGACTGGGAGGGACTTCTCAGCCCGCTATGCCCTCTGGATGGGCCACTGCGAGAGTGATGATGATGGCTGGGGTGCTGAGGTCCCTGCCGCTCAGGGATAGGGACTGGTCAGAGGTCACCCCACTTCCAGCTTTTTCTCCATATCACCTGAAAGGCAATCAAGGAGCATGTCCAAAGTGCCAGATTTGTCTCCAAAGTCCCACAGGCTGTCTGATGTAATCTGCCTCCAGGGCTGGCTGCTTCCCCCTCCCACCCACCGGCAGCACCCCTGGCAGGCTCTGGAGTCACAAAAACCCAAGCCACTCTCCCCTCTGCCTAAAAACATTTTTTTAAATTCAATTCAATGTATTTAAGATATTAATGTTTTTGTGTCTTAGATGTTTATTTATTTATTTTGAGAGGGAGAGAGAATGCAAGCAGGGGAGGGGCTGGTAGAGAAAGAAAGAGAATCCCAAGCAGGCTCTGTACTGTCAATGCCAGTGTAGGGCTCAAACCCACAAACAGTGAGATCATGACCTGAGCTGAAAGCAAGAGTCAGATGCTCAACCGAATGAGCCCCCCAGGTGCCCCTGTTTTTGTTTTTTTTTTTTTTTATTGACAGAGAGAGGCTGCTAGTGGGAGAGAGGGGCAGAGGGAGAGAGAGAGAGAGTTGTAAGCAGGCCGCACACTTAGTACAGAGCCTGATGCCGGGCTCCATCCCATGACCCTGGGATCATGACCTGAGCCGAAATCAAGGGTCACTCAGTTGGTTACACACCTGACTCTTGGTTTCGGCTCAGGTCATGATCTCACGGTTCATGAGTTTGAACCCTGAGTTGGGCTCTGAGCTGGCAGTGTGAGCTTACTGGGGATTAGCGCTCTCTCTGTCTCTGCCCTTCCCCTGCTTGTTCTCTCTCTCTGTCTCTCTCTCAAAATAAATAAATAAACTTAAAACAAAAGAGTTGGATGCTTAACTGACTGAGCCACCCAGGTGCCTCTCCCCTCTGCCCTAAGAAAATTTTTTTCATGTTTACTTATTTTTGAGAGCGGGAAGGGACAGAGAGTTGCCTGTTCTACCCACAGAGTCAGCCAGGTTCCTCTCCTCTCTGTCTTTTACTGGCCATGTGTCCTTGGGCGGATCTTTCCATATTCCCTGAGGTTCTTTCCTCAACTGTGAATGAGGACTCCTGCCGCAGAGTGGAGTTGAGATTCAAGGACCCACAAGGACTAGATCTGCCACATCGTAGGGGCACAATAGACGGCAGCCATAGATTTCTAAAACGGGATCTTCAAACTCCCGAGAGGGCAATTCTCGGGCAGCCTGTCTGTAAGCAGCTCTTTGGCTCAAAGACACCCCTCTGTGTCCCTTCAGCAACCAGATGAGACTCGGGTACCTCCCAGCCTCTGAGGCAAACAAAACCCTCCCCTCTACCCACGTCCCCTTCCAACAACTTCCCTGTTTCCCTGCTCCCCTTTCCTAGAAAGATCTCTGCAAGAGTTTTCTGTGGTCCCTGCTTCCACTTCTCTACCTCTCACCCTGTCCCTAGTCTGTGACTCCCGTCCCCGCCCTCCCTCTGCTCCCTTATAGTTTCTCTGCTCACCTGCTGGGACCAAGATGCACTCCCCCCCCCAGACCCACCCTCTCTTGGTGTCTTAGCAGCTCACGCAGGCTCCCTGTGGTCCCCTCTGCAGGCTGCCCCCTCCCACCCACCTCTAAATAGCTCTCTCCTTGGATAACGTCTGTTCCACTGAACTGTGGCTGTGTGGCAAGCTACCCCACACTTTGTGGCTTAAAACAAGCTCCACTTTATTGCATCTTGAGATTCTGTGGGTCAGGAATTTGGCCAGGGCTTGGCTGGGTGACTGCTCCGCTCTGTGTGGTGCTGGTGGAGGTTACTTGGTGGTATTCAGCTGGTGGATGGGCTGGCCTTGGGAATCCAAGATATCACCGGTACCTGGTCCCTTGGTAGGACCGGCCAGAGGACGACGGGGCCTAGCTGGGACTGGCCACCCTGCTATTCCTCTGGCAGCCAAGCCTGCCCCTGTTCGTCCTTGGGATCTTCGTGCCCTCTGTTCCCCCTGCCTGGAACCCTGTGCCTCCAGAGCCTCGCCAGATCGCTCCTGCCTGTCACGCATTCCGATCTGGGCCATGGAGCTTCCTTGATGACCTGGCCCGAATTAGATCCTCCCCCGCCCCCCCCCCCCCCCCCCCCCCCCCCCCCCCCCCCCCGCCGCCGCCACTTTCTGTCTTCATCACATCCATTGTTTCTTATAGCACTTTGAACTCTCTAAACTGACCGTGTCCCTTTGCTCATTTATCGTCTGTCCATTTGAGAACATGTTTAATGTATTCCCAGCATCTTGAAGGAATGAATGGGGGTTTTAAAAGAGATTGATGTTGATCCCCAGCCGGAATTGGCCTCTTGGCCTCTTTCTAACCTTGTGCACCACTGTTTGGTCTTGTGGGTTTTTTAGATTTTATTGTTTAAGTAACCTCTACACCCAACGTGGGGTTCAAACTCACGACCCCAAGATCAAGGGTCACGTGCTCTACCAACTGAGACAGCCAGGCGCCCCTGGTCTTGGTTTTATATTTTACTGAGACCCTCCTGTCCTCTGGCCCCACCAGCCCTCAGATTCGTAGCCTGAGGCCCGTCACCGGGCCACGTACACGACAGCCCCCCCTTGCTGTCCCCCTCCTGCCTGGTTGTCCTTCCGTGCCACCCTCCCCCACCGCGAGCTCCCCCTCGCAGGGCTGGGCCTCACCCCAGCTGGAGGCGGCCTCCTTCCTGTCACAGAATCCCCTGCCCTGAACACGTCCCCACCTGCCACCCTCACCGCGACAGAGGCCTTCAGCAGGAAGTGTCACCTTCGTAGATGGATGAAATCGTGAGGACACGGCCATTACGCTAGAGCCACCCCAGCAGCCACATAAGTTAAAGGGCGACAGAAGACCTTAGATGCAGGCCAATGCCACGAATCTTCCTTTCGTCCGCTTGGTATTATGTTTATACGTTACAGCCTTTCGGGAGGCCATCTGTGGCTGGGCTTGTCTTCGTTACAGCCATTTGATCAAATGTTGAACAGAACAGACAAATGTGGTACTCTGTTGGAGATACCTCCGGGTTTAGTTTAGCACATTTTCACGTTTAAAAAAAAATTTTTTTTAACGTTTTATTTATTTCTGAGAGAGAGAAAGAGAGAGACGGCATGAGCAGGGGAGGGTGAGAGAGAGGGAGATACAGAATCTGAAACAAGCTCCAGGCTCTGAGCTGGCTGTCAGTACAGAGCCTGACGCAGGGCTTGAACCTACGAACCGCGAGATCATGACCTGAGCTGAAGTCGGACGCTCAACCAACTGAGCCACCCAGGCACCCCTCACATTTTCATCTTTTTATTGAGCATTTACAATGTTCTGTGCAAACACAAAATGCACAGAATGTGTCTATTCCTGTGGCTTGAAGTAAATGGCTTAAGGTTATCCAGGGAGACGGGGGAGCGGCTAGGGTTCTAACACAGCTTCTGTCCCGGGGCCTGGCTAAGGCCCCCCGCTAGCTCCCTGGCCTTCCTGTGTGTCTCCTTCTTCGCTCTCTGTCCTGCTCATCGTCTCCTCCACAAGCCTTTCTCGAGTTCCTCCGAGACAGAGTAGGGCACCTGGGGCTGGTATGAGAAGGCCATCATGCAGCTGGAGAACTTGGGGCGGAGGGAAGGTTCTGGAGTGTGGTGAGTGTCTGGAGAGAACCTTAGATGCACCTGTTTGGCCCTGCAGCCTTTGCCAGAGTCCCGGCCCAGCTCTGGGTCTCTACCCTTTTGGCCTGGCGACTCGGGGCCTTCGAAGCAGCCCCTTGAGGTTGGTGTTCCATTGTGAGGCCCGTTCTTAGGCCTGGTCGGCTCCTTGCTGGTGTGAGGAACGCGTCCAGGGGTCAAGTCAGAACTCTTACTCGGGCCGGTCTTGAACACTTTGGGGCAGAAGCGTTGGTGTGCTGTGTGAAGGGCGGGCCCACGGTGGGCAGGAGAACTAGGAGGTATTGGGGGCGCCCTGCCTGAGTGTGGGAGGGGGGCCCCACCTGCTTGGGCAGGACAGGAACCCATCCCTCAGCATGAGGGGGCCCGCAGGGGCTGGAGAAGGAGCTGGAGCCTCAGAGGGGCTACGGGGAGGGAAGTCCCAGCCAGGCCAGGTCCCTCCGGCAGGGTGGGGTGGAGGGCAGGGTGGGGTGGAGCGGCTGAGGCCTGAGGGGTGTGTGCAGCAGGGGAGGTGGGAGGGGGTGCCTCCCTGCCCCTTTGCTTCTCCCTCTGCTGAGTGCCTGTATCTGTCTCCTTGCTTCTACTTGCTCTGTTCCCTACGGCCCTCTGTGCTGTGACCTCGTGGTTTCCTACTCTCTCTCTCTTCCCATCTTTCCCTCCTCTCTCTCTCTAATCTCTCTCTTCTCCCTCCTCCTCTCTTCTGGCTCTTTCTCCTTCTCGCACTTGCCGTCCTGGAAAGGCTCGGGGTGCTTGGAGCTGGCGTACCCAGCTCCAAGGTGAAGGGTGCCTGTTGCCATGGTGACCCAGAGGCAGGTCGGGCAGCAGTTTTGGCTGGCTGTCAGGGAGCACAGGCAAGGCTGTGATGAGGCAAGAGGCTGGGCTTTTGTTCTCAGTCCAGGCAGGGCCCCTCACTGCGGGGGGGCTCTAGCATGGGGGTGTTGCCCATGAATGTAGGTCTCTGGCTGGCTGCTATGGGTCACACAGTGGGGGCCAGTGGCCCTGGGGGTCAGATTGCCTGTGTTCAGATCCCTCCTGCCTCTTCCTGGGGTTTGCTGGAGGGAGGGGGAGGGAGGTAGCAAACAGCCCCTAGGCGGGGAGACCGGGGAAGCAGATGTCAGTAGTGTGAGGGGCACAGAGAGCTCCGACAGGTGGCCCTGCGCCTCAGTGGAAGGGTGTGTGTCAGAAAGGAGTGAGCCCCCCATCTCTGGGAGTGAGCAAGCTTATGCTGGACACCCACTGAGGGGTACAGTAGTGGAGACTCTTGGATCTGAGAGAGGAAGTCCAGCCCACACGAGGTGTCCCCGCAGTCCTGAGATCTGAGGATTCACGCTGCGTCCAGCTCCTAGAGCTGGCAGTTTCCTCACTGGTGGTGGCCACCTCCCTTCCTCCCAGGCGGCTGGGACTTGAACTTCCAGTGGGACAAGTGCCTTGACCATGGACAGTGCGGGGGATGGGTAGTGCTACCATTGCTGTTTCCTGCAGTGAGTGGAGGGGAACGTGTGTGTGTGTGTGTGTGTGTGTGTGTGTGTGTGTGTGTGTCCCCTGCAAGGGCCTTGCAGCTGTGGCACAAACGTGTGGGACGCAGAAGTAAGATGAGAGCGGCCCAGCAGCTTTGAGTCAAACAGACTTGAGTTCCAGCCCCAACTCTGCCCTTACGGAGCCTCTATTGTCCCATCTGTAAGATGGAGATAATAATGACAGCGGATAACAGAGCTGGGTGTGGACATGAAAAGAGATGAGGCGAATGGCGTACTTGTCATAGAACCTGGCATCTGGAAAATATCTAAAGAAGGCGGGAGGGCAACCGTTCTCGGTCTCCTCTGCACTCCTACCCCTTCAGTTTTATAAATGAGGAATGAAACAATGCTCCTAGGCCATGGGTCCTTTGTCCGGGGGCACACTGCCCGGACAGGGGTGGGCATGAGGGGGCTCGCAGAGGGGTCGCACGCAGCCAGTCCCTCGCCCTCCATCTCCCACACAGCTCCCTCAGTGCGTCCCCTTGCTCAGTGCGCAACTTCCCATCCAGACCTTGGCTCCGGGAGGGCGGGGACCTGCTCCCACAAGCGCTCCTCAGGCTCACAAGAAGGGCTGGAATAAAAGGGAGGCAGAACCACCACCATTTACAAAGCACTTGCCGTTTGCTCCTTCCTTTGCTCCTCAGCACAGCGCTGCAAAGTACTCCTTGGTCTCATTTCACAGAGAGGGAGGGGTGTGTGCGGCTGCCTTGCCGTTGCCGTGGAACACAGGACCAACTGGGGGCGGGGGCGGAGGGGAAGCATGTTGCCTGGGGCCCCTGAGCTCCTTAGGGCAGGTCTGGGATTCACGTGCCGTCTGCCCGCTTCCAGAACCCTCTGTCCCAGGCTGCCTCCGCTACCCACGTTTCCGGTTCCTCAAAGTGAGACACCCAGGCCGCTGGTGTGTGTGGCGGTTCCCCCTCCAGCCAACTGCCCCCTCACGTGTGCACAGCACTTCACAGTTAGCTGGGTGCCTTTGGTTTGGGGACCTCCCTTAATTCTCACGCTACTCCTGGATGCAGATGGGGTGGGGGGATTTGCTTTTCTCCCCCCAAGGAGGAAATAGTTTCTTAGTAACTTACTCACCCAAGGTCTGCCTGACTCTGAAGACCTTTGGACAGAGAGCCGCCCGTGCCTGCTCCCCATTCATACAAGCAAGCAGTTGTAATCGATCTCCAAAGCCCTTCTCGCCCTTACCGTGGAGAAAGAGCTGCGGTGTAGATGGAGGCTGGGGGATCTTGGGCGGGACTGGGGATTTCACTAGGCTCAGGTCCCCTGTGCACCTTCCCAGGGGCAACGCCTCAGATAGGAGGTATGAATGGGAAGGCATTGGGCAAATGCCACTCTGGCCCGTCTGGCCCCTGGTAGGCTTCTCAGTGGGACAGGGGCAGTCTTCAAGGTGACCTCGCTGAGGATCGGTGTCAGATTTCAGATAAGGTTATTTTTACCCTTGGGGGTGGAGGGAGGCAGGTGATGTGTAGGCCTCTGTTCTGGGGGCGGAGGGGGTAAGGGCACAGGGGTGGGCGTGGGCCTCTAGTGAGGGACTTCACCTGACCCTGTGGCCCACCTTCCCCTGGGGCGAGTGTCTACATGGAATGCCGCTAGCAGAGGCTGGGGACCCGCTGAACACACTCGTTCACTTGGTCCACTGCGAGCCAGGGGCTGTGCTGGGCCCTCCGGACGCCAGGAGGAGAAAGACAGGGCTCCTGCTGGTTGGGTCTTCTGGTCTAGGCCACCCAGGTACAACCACAGTGCACTCAACATTGCGGCGTCTGGGTGGCTCAGTTGGTAGAGCAGCCGACTTCGGCTCAGGTCATGATCTTGTGGTTCATGGGTTCAAGCCCTGCATTGGGCTCTGTGCTGACAGCTCAGAGCCTGGAGCCTGCTCAGATTCTGTCTCCCTCTCTCTCTGCCCCTCCCCCGCTCACACTCTGTCTCTCTCTCAAAAATAAATAAACATTAAAAAAAAAAAAAGAAAAAAGAAAAACAACGTTGCAACTGCTCAACATTGTCAGAGTGGAGAGCATTAGAGAGGGGAGGCACATGGTGCCAGGATCGTGAGGGTGGGGAAGAGGCAATGGATTCGAGGGGTGAGTAGGTTTTGCAGAGGTGAAGAGTGCTCTAGAAAGAGGGACCGGCATGAGCAAAGGCCCTGTGGTGGGAGGTGTGGCAAGCCCCTCCGTGGGGCCTCATGGACCTTGGTAAGGTGTTCTTCCTGTATGCCAAACCTTTCATGGTTATAAAGAGTCTTGGAGACTATCTAGTTAAATGTCCCACTTGACAGATGGGGAAACTGAGCCCTAGATAGCTAATCATGAAACCTAACATTTTTACCATGCTAAACATTGAAAAACATTAAAAAAAATTTTTTTTTAAATATTTATTTATTTTTGAGAGAGAGAGACAGAGTGTGAGCGGGGGAGGAGCAGGAGAGAAGAAGACACAGAATCAGAAGCAGGCTCCAGGCTCCGAGCTGGCAGCACAGTGCCCTACCTTTCATGGGGACTCGAACTCATGAACCATGAGATCATGGCCTGAGCTGAAGTCGGACGCTTAAGTGACTGAGCCACCCAGGCGGCCCCCCGCCCATGCTAAACACTCTTGCTTCCAATATTTTTTAAAAAATACAGTTGACATTTTTATGTTTAAGTTAAAGTAGCAGACTTACCTGATATTTGCCTAAAATGATGTCTCTTAAGAATCAAAAAAAAAAAATCTTTCAAGGTGAAATACTCATAACATATAACTAACCCTTTTCAAGTGTACAATGCAGTGCGACTTAGTATAAGCACCACCTCTATCTGGTTGCAACATATCCATCACTTCAAAGTAAAGTCCCTTAACTTTTAAGAAGTTTCTCCCCTTTCCTCCTGGGGACAGGAGGACCGTGACGACCAGCAATCTGCTTTCCATCTCCACAGATTTATCTGTTCTGGAGAGTTTGTATAAATGGAGCCGTGTGCGCTGAGTGACCTTCTGTGTCTGGCTTGTTTCACCTCGCATGATGCTTTGAGACTCATCCATGTTTTATGTATTGATCATGCCTTTCCATGTCTGATGAATGCTCTGTCATATGGATATACCATTTGTCTATCCATTTCTCCACTGATGGGCCTTTGGATGGTTTCTACCTTTTGGCTATTATGAATAGTGCTGCTGTGAACGTGTGCGTATATGCATTTGTTTGAGCCTGGTTTTCAGTGCCTTTGAGTACATACCTAGGAATGGGATTGCAAAGTCATGTGGCATTTCTGTGCTCAGCCTTTTGAGGACCTGCCAAACTGTTTTCCATAGCGGGTCAAACATTTTATATCCCACCCTCCCCAGCAATGCACAAGGGTTCTGTTTCCTCCACATCCTTGCCAACACTTGTTATTGTCCCTTATTTTGATTCAAGCCATTCTGGTGGGCTCACTGTCTTTTATAATCCTCATGGTAACTTCAGGTTCTTTTATTATCCCCATTGGGCAGGTGAGGAAACTGAGGCATGGAGAGGTAAAATAATTGTCCGAGATCTTCTGGGGACGAGGAGCTGATAAAAGTTCCATTTATGTTCAGTTTTACGGGAAGACACTAAACTGAAAATGTCCCATGGAGCTCTGCTTCTGGAAGGATGGGGCTACCCTGAGGAAAGCTTGTCCTTAGCCCAGAGTTTCAATTATGCCCCATAGCCCACCCCCCTCCCTCATCAGATTGGGGGTGTAGGGCAGGAGAAGAAGGTTGGTGGCCCTCTCATCTCCCTCTTTCACACTGGGAGAGCATAACAGGTGGCTGTCAGAAGAAGGGGGAAGCCCCGTGTCTGATCAGCCTGCACCAGACTCTGGGCTCTGGATGGAGACCCAGGGCCCCGGCCTCTGCGCTTCTTGGTCACTGACTGGTCGTGTTACTTCGAGTCATTTGCTTCCTCTCTCTGAGTCTCAGACTAGAAGAATCTCTCCCATTTTCCCGATCTCCAAGGCCCATGAAAATTCTGTAGAGATGTAAATGTGGACTCCGGCTGGTGGGTCTGGGATTGTCTTCAGGTCTACCACTTCCCAGGGGCTGCTCAGAAGCAAGGTATCCGAGTTTGCTCATCAGCACAATGGGTAGAATAACAGAGTCTCACAGGGCAGATGTAAAAACTACTGAGATGACACATATGAAATTTCTTAGCATAGAACGTGACGTAGCAGGTGCTCCATAAACATTAACCGAGTGACTGGCATAGGAGGTGCTTACTGCAAAATGTTGGTCTCATTTTCTACCTTTCCTGTCCCATAATCTTGAAGCAGGTCAAGGGCCTACACAGCCTGTAGCCAGAAGTAAAATGAGGATGTTTGTAGAGGGCACCAGGGACCATTGTTTTATCCTATAGAGCCAAGATATGATCTCATGTTATATGACAATCAGAAGCCTATGGGACAGCCCACTGGTGTCCTCCTCTCGGCCCTCAAGCTGGCGTCATGGACAAGAGCTCTCTCTTTTTAAATCTACGAGTTTGGTACCCACTGCTAGCCCTTTTCGCCCTTTCATGTCTGCTGGGAATCTCAAGGTGAAATGCAATTCTCTACGGCAGCATCTTTGTGCCACTGGGGGTTCCTAACATCATCCTCTCCTCCCTTATTTGGTTCTGCAGCTTGTTTGCAGCTCTGGGTGCCTGTGGGGTCTGTGTGCTGTGCGCCTGCCGGCTGCCTCAGAGCCTTTTTTGGGAGGAAGATGGGGATAGGCCCGAAGGGGAATTTAGGAGGTGGACAAATGCTCCCACTTTGCTGGCAGAAACCTCTAGGAGGCCACCCTGGTGTCTCTGAGTGGCTGGACTCCCCCATTGTGGGGACAGCGCGTCTAGTTTGGACAGCTTCCTCGCACTGCTCAGAGTGGCCTGGCTCAGACAATCGGGCCTTTCATGAGGCCCGGCCAGTGGCCCCTAGGGTGGGCCAAAGGCTGCTTCTCCCTGCCCCCCTGGGGCCTGCCTTCTGGTCCCTGCCCTCTCAGGAAGTGGGGAGGGAGGGACATGGACTTTGCCGTCTCCTACACAGGCCTGTATGTCAGCTCCACTATCTCTAGCTTTTTGAATTCTCACCAAATCTCTCGAAGGGGCTAACAACCTTACCCTCTCACAGGATTTGCATGATGGGGACGCCTGGGTGACTCAGTTGGTGAAGCGTCCAACTTTGGCTCAGGTCATGACCTCACGGTTCCTGGGTTTGAGCCCCATGTCCAGCTCTGTGCTGACAGCTCAGAGTCTGGAGCCTCCTTCGGATTCTGTGTCTCCCCCCCCTCTCTGCCCCTCCCTGGCTCATGCTCTGTCTCTCTCTCTCAAAAATAAACATTAAAAAATTTAAAATAAATAAATGTAAAAAGGAAAAGAAAAAAAAAAGAATTGCCATGATGTTCTGGTGAGCTCAGGTGGGAAAGTACTATGTAAACAGTCATTGTGAACTGTGTTTGGGTCTCTCCCAGCTATATTTCTGTAGAAAGCCCAAACTCAGCTTTAAAACGCTATCAGTAAGTGCTGGATAAACGTCAGTGATACGGTGGATGTGTGCTACGAGCCCTAAACACTTCATCTCATTTAATGTCATCCCCACAATGACATACATACCAATGAGGTGCGTGTGATAATCCCATTCTCCCAGATGAGGAAACTGAGGCCCACAGAGGTTGGGCAGCTCAAGGTCACATGCATTAGTCATGGTAGGTCGGTTGAGAGGTCACACAAGGATAGATGGGTCTGCTCTGCTCTAGGCCTGTTCCAGATGGTTCCTGAAGGCACTAAAATCTCCCTGCTCATTGGTCTAGTGTCCTGGCTTATAACTTAAGTTGCAACCTTCTCTGAGAGTTTTCCGCCAGTTTCCAGAGACCCCTGGCCCCTCTCCCTCTGATTCCACCCACACAGGTCCCTAGTACTTTCCCACCTGCTGCTTTTTGCCCTCCTGATCCCATCCCCTGAGCCACTGTTGTTCCTTTCCCCCTTTTCTGCCACTCTTCCATCCTTTCTGCCCCTTGAACCATCCTGTCTTCACATCTCAGCTACAGGACCACTCGCCACAGTCGTATGTCTTCCTCTTCCTCTTCTGTAGGTTTCATTCAGCCCCCTGCTCTGTGCTTAGGCCTGAGTCTGTCCCCGTCCCAAGGGAATGCCTACCTGACGAGGGAGGAGGCTGTCAAAGCAGTGACCGCCCAGCCTGGTTAGGGCTGTGATGGAGACAGATGAGGCTGTGGGGCCAGGAAGGCCCCAACCTTCGTTGGGGAAGAGGTGGTGGGGGTTTGAAGAGGGAGGAGGAAGAGCTCCCCTGGCACATAGGGGAGAGAAGGATCCCCGGCAGAAGCGGCGCCCCCATGGTGGGGGATGGAGCTGGGGGAGAGTGGTGCCCTGAGGAATGGGGGAGCAGCCGCTGGGCATCTTGTCAGGAGACAGAGCAGAACCTTGACCCTGAGAGCAGTAGGGAGCCATTGAGGAGTCTTGAGCAGGGGGAGGTGTCTGCTCTGGCTTGCTCTTCAGAAAGGTCTGTGTGGTCCTAAGGGACAGAATGAAGTCCCACAGTGTGTGTATGGGGGAGGGGGAAGGCTGGGCAGTGGATGCGTTTGTGTGGGGGTGGGTTGCGAAGGCCGGACCTCGTGTTCCTGAAACATAGGGTTGTTGTTGGTGGCTTTGCTGTTTGGGAAGACCCCTCTGGTGCTTGTGGAAGCCAGAAGGAGGTGGAGACACTGGAGGCCCGTGGACAGGCTGTGGACACAGTCTAGTGAGCTAGCAGTGCCTGGCCGGGGCCTGAGCTGTCTGGCCAGAGGGCGAGCCTGAGAGTTTAGGGAGGGCGGGTCACTGGGACTTCGTGCTTAGGGGAGAGAGGATATTGAGGTGGGAATTTTTGTGTGGGGTTGTTGTCAAATCGTCTAGAAGGATCCCTGGCCCAGGAGGGCTCATCCTGGCTCCTCAGCTGTGTGACCCTGGACCAGCCTGTCCCTCCATGTGCGTCAGTGTCCTCAGCTGTGAAGGGATTGGGTGAAGCGGCCTCTCCTGCTCTGACGCAGCGGGTCTGTCACATGGCGGTGGCCCTGGAGGAGGGACACAGAGCCTGTGGCCTAGCCAGCTGAGACCTAGTCTGCGATGACCAAATCTGGCCAGGTCTGCTGTGGTCTGAGGCCAGCCGCCCGCACATTTGCCATCTGGGAAGGCACATCTCTGACCCCCAGGTGCCCTCTCCACCTTCACAGCGGGCTCTGCCCTCCCTGCCAGCTGTCTTGGCTGCTCTAGTCCCAGACTCCATCCAGGGCCTCTGCTCTCCCGTGACTGGCCCTGGGAGGAGTGGCCTGGCGCTGGGGCCCCATTGGCCAAAGCGTGTCTGGGCTGCACACGCCCCTGCCTCCCTGGCTGGCTGCCTGCCCATCTTGGGATAGGAGAAGGGCCAGCCTGGCCAGCCCTGGTGGGGGCAGACCGCCCCGGGGCCAGGGAACGAGTCGGAGTCTGAGAGGCTGTGCCTGGGGCCACCAGGGCTGCTCTGCCCCTTCCATTCGCCCTCCAGCCCAGGGGCTCTGGGCTCTTCTCTTTGATGAGTGTGGGGGCCCCCCACCGCGGGGTCTTGTCCCTCAGTTTGCCTGGGAGCTCAGCCCTGCTCAGAAGATCGTGCGATTTCCTGTCTCACAGGGTGACAAGACTTGTCAGCTTTCTCAAAGGACATGTCAGCTGGACATGCTAGAACCCTGCAGGGTTAGAGTCCAGAATCCTGAAAGCAGGACAGGACCCACCTTAGGGACTGGCAGTCTTCCCCTGCCCTGCCTGCCCAGCGAGTGATGGGTGAGGTTCAGGAAGGGAGGGGACTTATTTGGAATCACATGGGACCAGAAGGTCAGGGCTAGGATTTGAACTCAAGTCTGTCCCTGGTGGTCCCTCTAGAAACCTTTGATGAGGCCCTACTGTGTGCCAGGACCTTCTAAGCATAAGCACAAAGGGAATGGACCAATTTATCTTTGTTCTTGCAGTGTTAGATCCAGGGTACAGGGGAAGTACTTGGTGAAGGAAGGAAGGAAGGAAGGAAGGAAGGAAGGAAGGAAGGAAGGAAGGAATGGACAAGGCCAAGATCCTGCCTCCGGACATGTAGAGTCCAAAGGAGGGAAGGGCCTCTTTTTCATACAGTAGGAAATAGGAGGCTGGTGGGAGTGGAAACTTACCAGGTGAGAAGCAGAGGGAGGATGGGAACTCAGGTGTCTCCACCGGGGTCTAGGGCTTTTTCTATCCTCACTTTCCTTGTTTGTAAAATGGGGTCAGCAGCCCTCACCCTCTGCCTTCCTTGTGAGGACCCAGTGAGGCAGCAGATGTGAAAATAGGTCTGTAAAGCAGAGGCGTAGCACATAGGGCTTCCCTGTGTGGATGCGGAGAACTGCCCAGAAACCCCATATGGCTGGCTGCCTTTCTTCTGACCACTTACCCTTTGCATCTTGCTTCCCCCATTTCCCTATCTTGCTCTATGGCTTCTTTCTGGAATGTTCTGCCCAGAACCCCTGGCTGTGGGATGGGTTTGGGAAGTGTGGGTGAATGGAATCTGCCTGCCTCCTCCCTCTACGTCTCCCACACCCAGAAAGGCAGCCACATTATGCAGGAAGCACAGCAGGCCGGAAGTGCCTTGGCAGCGGTTGCCATGGCGACGGGTCCTGCTGCTTGGACCACAGTGGCCTGTCAGACGCCTGCAGGCCTGCAAGCCTGGCAGCCTGGCACCCTGTAGGCCTCTTCCCAGGCTGCTGAGGCTGGGGCTGCCCTCCTCTCTCCTTGGTGTCTGGCACTGCCCCTTACTCCCAGGGGCTCTCGGGAACGAGTTGCCTCTCTGGGACCCATAAGCTGTTCTGGGTCAGACAGGCCTGGTTTGAATCCCAGTTTTGCCACTTGGGGGTCAGTGACCTTGAACAAGTCACCTTGGTGTGCCTTGTATTTATCGAATTAGCGATGGGAGCCTCACGGGGGAAGTTGCTCAAGGAGCATGGACAGCGGCATGAGAGCTGTCCTTGACCCCACGTGCAGCTGTGGTAGGGTCAGGGTCGAGTTGTGGCACTGTTTGCTGCTGACAGGCCCAGGGCCCTGGACTCATCTCAGCCCCAGGAGCAGGCCGTGTGGGGTGGTGGATAGGACCTCAGGCTTTGCAGCCAGACCTTGTGCCCCAGCTGCCCTTTGCCACGTACAGGAGCCTCAGTTTCCTCACCTTTAAAGCGAGGGCACCAAGGAACCGACCTCAGGTTGGTTTTTTGCATGAATAAAGTGGAATTCAGACACGCAAAGTGCTCAGAAGAGTATTCAACACTTAGTGAGCACTTGATCAAGGTCAGCAGTGGCAGTTATCATCGCCGCAAGCAGCATCAGCCATGACAATTAGAACTCGTGGCCTTTTTCTCACACATGCAGGTGCACCCAGCTCTCACACATGGCCTGTTGGGGAGAGCGGGCCAGAGAGATGGGAGGCCCGCTCCTTCCCCGGCCCACCCCACCCAGGGCACTGCCGGGGACCCCCCGCCCCTTCCACCTGGGGACTGAGGCAAGCTGGGCCCTGGGCACAAACTGCACCTCCAGTTCAGGAGTCTGAGGATTTTCTCTGCTGCTTCTCTAGCCAGCAGCTGCTGCAGCCTTGACCTGGGTCAGACAGCCTCTCAGGGTCGGCCCTGAGCCCTCCCAGGCAGCAAAGCCAAGTGCTCAGGACAGAGGAACGCCCAATGTGGGGGGGGGAGCACTGCCTCTGATGTCATCTGCAGAATGAAGGAAGGGCCCTTTGGGAGTGAAACAGGGCTGCTTCTTGGGATACTTGATTGAGAACAGATCCCTGGGCTTGACTGCTAGAGGGCTCCCCAGGCCTACCTGCAGAGGCAGGGGAATCTTTCAAGAATGAAGGTCAGGGGCGCCTGGGTGGCTTAGTCGGTTAAGCGTCCGACTTTCGCTTAGGTCATGATCTCACGGTTCGTGGGTTCGAGCCCTGTGTCGGGCTCTGTGCTGACTGCCAGCTCGGAGCCTGGAGCCTGTTTCAGTCTGTGACTCCCTCTCTCTCTGACCCTCCCCTGCTCACGCTGTCTCTCTCTCTCCTAGAAATAAATAAAAACATTAAAAAACAAAAAGAATGAAGGTCAACCTAAGGCAGGACTTTAACAAGCTGGCCCACGAGCTGGAGGGAGAAGGAGCGCATTCCCCTCCCCCTCCCTCAGGTCCCAGGTCCCGTGTACACGGGCTTGTTGGCCAAAAGGAAGCTGGGTGGGAGCGGAGTCCCGCCAGCCTCCTGGGGTCTGAGAGTGGTGGCTGCTCTTGGAGTTGGGCCCCGGTGGGAGGTGTCCCTGTGGCAGCCGGGAGACCCTGTGGTGAGCTGACCTCCCGTCCCCACCTTCTCCCAGGGCTTGGCCTCCGTATTCTCAAGCCGAACGTCCCGGAAGTCAGCCCAGCGCGCCAAGGGCGACGGTGCCATGGCGGACAACGGGGGCTACCGGAACCCTACCGAGGTGCAGATGAGCCAGCTGGTGCTGCCCTGTCACACCAACCAGCGCGGGGAGCTGAGCGTTGGGCAGCTGCTCAAGTGGATCGACACCACGGCCTGCCTGTCGGGTGAGCTTGGCACAGCTATCCTCCCACCGGTGGCCCCACCACCCAAAGGAGAGGCCTCCATTATCAGAGATGGGCACTGTCCCTCCCGAGTGCCACGCTGGTTCCTCGCCCTGCCCTTTGCTCATAATGTTCCAGCTGCCTGAGATGCCGCCTCCAATTTCTCCACGCTCCTCTTGGGCCACCCTCGCTCCCCCAAGCCCCCACAGCTCTGAGCTCGGTATCCTTCTGTCCCTGCTGCGACACAGCGCATCTTCAAATGTGGCCGCTGCGACGCTGGCCTGAGAGTGCAGCTCTGAGTGTTCTCCAACCCACAGGGAGCTCACAGTCCAGCCGGGGCACAGATAGGTGATTTACCTGCCCCCCAGCCCTGGGAGAGAGTCAGCATTGGATCTGTGGGAGAACAGACCAGAAGCCCTGACCCAGTCCTGGGGACGGGGGAGGGAGGGATTGCAGAGGGACCAAGGTGGTGAGCGCAGTCCTGATGGTAAGAGCGACTAAGGCAAGGAAACAAAGGTGGGTGAAGCAGACTGCGCAGACGGACTGTCGGCTCCTGAGCGGGCTGAGAAGTAGAATAGCCCAGTGTGATCCTACGTTCATTCAACAGCTACTCACGGAGTGTCTACTGTGCTGGCCTCGCTCCCAGACTGGGGCACCACGGTGAACGAGACAGGCAAAAGTCCTTGCCCTCAAGAAACTTGCAGCCTAGCGGAAGGGAGAGACCCCAGACAGACAGAACCTTGATAGATGAGCAGGGTCAGGGCGTAGTAACCGGGTGATCAAAGTAGAGAAGGGTGGGTGTGGCCAAGGAGGCACAAGCTCAGCTGGGGCCACCTGGCATTTGCTCAGAGGCCTGGGGACACGGGGATGATGCTAACCCAAGGCTTTCTTCCGATGCCAGCCGAGAGGCACGCTGGCTGCCCCTGCGTCACCGCCTCCATGGACGATATCTATTTTGAGCGGACCATCAGGTAAGTGCCCTTGCTGCTCCTTGGTCCCCCTGGCCTGCGCACCACCAACCCACGGCTCCGCCTCCCTCTCCCCGCCTGGTCAGCCTGCGAGCCACGTGGAACCCTGGAGTGTGACTTGATTGACTGAGGGCCTTTGCAGAGCAGACAGTAGCCCGTGCACTGGGGCTCTGGGAGAGGGATGGGCTGGGAGCTGGCCCGCTGCTGGGTGCTACGGGGTGGGTGCCTGCGGCCAGCTCTGGAGTTGGACGTTGCTGAGGCAGCATCACGGGGTGCTGTGTGGCTTTGGGGAAGTCAGTTTCTCTGGGCCTCAGTTTTCTTATCTGCAAAATGGAAGGGGATAGTCTTAAACAGTGCATATCTTTTTGAACTTGGACATTCTCTGTGGGTCATTGGTCACTGGACTGTAGGAAGTTTCCTAGGCAAGTTCCCTTGGAAAAGCCTGAGCCAGAAGCTTGGACCATTCAGCCTCTGCTTGCATGTCTCCAAGAATGAGGAGCTCACTACCTTACAGTTTGTTTTGTTTTGTAATTGCCTTTTAAAATGTTTATACCGAGGCACCTGGGTGGCTCAGTCGGTTAAGTGTCCAACTTCAGCTCAGGTAATGATCTTGTGGTTCATGGGTTCAAGCCACATGTCAGGCTCTGTGCTGACAGCTCAGAGCTGAGAGCCTGCTTCAGATTCTGTGTGTTACTCTCTCTGCCCCTCCCCTGTTCACACCTGCCTCTCTCTCTCAAAAATAAATAAACAGTAAAAAAAAATTAAAAAATAAAGTGTTTATACTGATGCCAAGCCCTTGGCCCAGCCCTGTAGGGGCTGCATACGGTGCTCTGGCCTCCACTCCTGCTCCTAAATCACCATCAGGGCCTAGGACATCAGACAGATGTCAAGGGTTGAATCAGGGCTTTCTAGGTACCCAGCATGTTGCAGTTAAGGAAAAAATTTGGCCCATTGCTGTCTTCATTTATTTGGTTCTTTGTCACTACCTGCCACTATTCCAGAGCAAGGCCCATGCTGGGTTTGGGGTGTGCAAGGTCAACTGGAGCATGGTCCCTAGGCCCCCAGGAGCCCCCATTTGTAGGGAGACAGGTTTAGAAACGTAATTTCAATTCAAGGGGTGTGTACCATGTGAATCGTGATCTCTGACGTAGGGGTGATTTGTAATTCTAATTCTAAATATCTTGTATTTCAGAGTAGTTTTTTAGAAAGTGTTTATTTATTTATTTTGAGAAAGAGTGCGAGCCAGTGCACAAGCAGGGGAGGGGCAGAGAGGGAGGGAGGGCGAGAACCCCAGGCAGGCTCCATGCCACCAGCACAGACCCTGACATGGGGCTTGATCCCACGAACCATGAGATCATGACCTGGGCTGAAATCAAGAGTTGGACGCTAAACCAACTGAGCCACCCAGGCGCCCCTAGAGTAGTTTTGGATTTACAAAAGAAGTTGTATCTCAGCAAATCATACCGAGAGGTCCTATATACCCCATAGCCACTTCCCCTGTTATTAACATTTTAATTAGTATTGTTCCTTTGTCCCCGTGAATGAACTGATATTGATGCGTAGCCTGTAGCGCTTTTTTAATATATTAACCTATTTAATCCTCAGAACAATGCTGTGAGGTTCTGGCTATTAGTATCCTCCTTTTACAGATGAGGAAACTGAGGCACAGAGAGGTGAAATGATTTGCTTCAGGTCGTATGGCTAGTGGAGGACCCAGGAACCCCAGAGCTCTTATTCTTAACCAATGGGCAGCATTTTCTACATGTCTGGGGGTGAGTGTCATAGCATAGGGGGTAGTCAAACGGGGGTTCCTGGAGGAGATGTTGGAACTGGCTTCAGTGCCATTAATACTGTATATGGTGACACTCTGAAGGCCAGGGGAGCTCTGTCCAGGCCAGTTCTAGGTCTCCGCTGCCCACACAGGTTCTGGCGCTCAGAGGGGCTACGGAGGTGTGGGCTGGGGGTGGGCAGTGGGTGTGTGTGGTGGATGGACTTGCCCCAGGACTCAGAGAGTGAAGGTGAGTCTGGGCCAAGGAGGGTGTGGCTGGAAGGGCACCCGGAGAGGATCCTGGGAAGGAGGGCAAGCTGGAGATGGGTCGGGAACATGGCTGGTGGCCAGGAAAGGCCTGGCTGCACCTGAGGAAAATTGGAGAAGGTTTTTCTGGTTTGTTTTTGTCTTTGCCATTCAAAAATATTTCAAAATGTGTCTCTAAGTGGTAAGACCTACTTTTATTTTTTCCATTTTTAAAATTGATTATTATATATTTTAAAGGTTTATTGATTTTGAGAGAGAGAAAGAGAGCACGAGTTTGTGAGATCATGACCTGAGCTGAACTCAAGAGTCGGAGGCGGCTCATGACTGAGCTACCTAGGCGGCCCTGCTTTTATTTTTGTTTTGCTTTACAGTTATCTTTGTTGTTCCAGTCTAGATACAAATAAGGTTGCAACTGATTGCTGTGTCTCTCAAGTCTTTTTTCTGTCTATAGGTGCTGTACCTTCCCCCAGCACCCTGGCCCTTCACTGTCTCTCTCCTGGTCATTTGCAATCTTAGTTCTCAATCGTCCGGGGCTTGTTGTTAGCATCAGTGTGGTGTCATTTAACATGCTCCTCTGTTCCCTGACAGTAAATTGGTCCTGGGGAAGGGCTTGAACGGGGGTCAAATTTGTTTGTGGGAGCTGCCTCTGTGATGTGAAGAACACCAGAGGGGGTGCTGGGGAGCTGGAGGCTTCAGGGGGGGCCCTGAGGAAGTTGGGCAGGGACCCTGGGGAAGGAGCCAGTTTTGGCTTGAGCTGTGGGATGGAAGAGAGTCTAGGAGGGAAGAAAGGCTCAGGAGTCCAAGTGGGTGTCTGCTTGGCTTTGGGGGAGGTAGAGGAGGGGGGAGCAGGAGGAGGAGGGGTAAGATGGGGGTGAGGAGGAGGGGGAGGAGAAAAAGAAGAGGAGGAGGAGGGGGGAAGGAGTAGGAGGGGAAAGAGGAGGAGAGAGATGAATAAGAGACACAAATATCTCTTTTTTTTAGCACCACAGAAAATAGACTGTTATTTTTATTTTAGGGATCGTGGAATTCTTTCTTCTTATAATGAAAACTTTCAAAATTATAGAAAAGTTGCATAGCTCAATGATCACTACCAGTGAGATTCAAGAATTAATATTTTTTGCTACGTGTGCTTTATCTATATATGGATAAACACATATACTTCTCTCTGTCTTTTTTCTGAACTACTTGGAAGTAAGTTGTAGACATCATGACACCTTGTCCCTCCACATGTCATCACGCATCTCTTGAAAGCAACAGTCCCTCCACGCCTATCAGGACTGTTAATGACAGGGACAGAAATGGACAGGTCCTTGGCAGTCATGAGCTCCTGTTAGTTACGGAGCTCTGCCCCGGGCCAGGCCTGGCGCTGGCTCTCTCTGACTACCTCGAGCCTTCCCTCAGTAGTCATGCATCCTCTGTACTTTACTGACGTGGGGTAGGCTCAGAGAGGCCAAGTGACTCATCCAAGGTCACCTAACTCAGTAGGGTGACAGGGGAGAGCTTGACTGGAGCCCAGGCAGCCCCCCTGGAAGGGACCCTTCCTAGCCCTGGGGGAGAGGCTGCGTCTTTGAAAGAAATTAGCCCTCTGCCATCCATGTTTGTGGCCCAGGCACTGAGAGGTAAAAGGACTTGCTCAAGGTCACCCCAGCCCCTGTCTGCCTCCTCCTCACAGTCCACCAGCTGAGCACACTCAGCTGCCTCCAGTTAGACACACAGCAGGGGAGGGGGCTCCTCGAGGGATTCTAACCATTCATCTGGACGTGGGCATTATTCCAGAACAGGGAGCAGCTGGAAAAGGTGGGGCCATTGTAGTCAACAGAACAGTCTAGAACCCTGACTCTGTCACCTTTGAGCTGGGTGACCTTGGGCAAATGGCTTACTCTCACGGGTGTTCAGTCCCTCCTCATGTAAGCGTGTCAAGCTTATTTTGGGACTGTACTGTGGTAATGCTTGGAACATAGTAGGCATTCTTTGAATGTTTCCATTTTCCATTCCACCCCGCTATGGATAGTCCCGTGCACTTATTAGGCACATGTAGAATGGATTCATTCAGGAGGACCTACCCCGTGAGGTGTACTAGGCCCTGAAGTCAGTGGTGAGTGAAGTGGGTGTGATCCTTGCCCCAGCGGAGCTTAAGGATTGTGGGGGAGACCACAGAGAACCATCTGTTGGAAGAAGTGCTGGGAGGGTGAACCATATTGGGCTATGGGGGGAGGGGTAGGTTCCCCGAAGAGGGGACTGTGGAGCCACAAGCACAAAGAAGCTTGAGCATTCACTGGACAAGGGGGAGAGGAGTGAAACTGTGCTGCCTTGCTCAGCCTCCACTTCCCCACCTGGACAATGAGGTGCGAACACTACCTTGCCAGCTCGCTCTGAGGACTCGGTGACACTGCCGATGTGACTCTGTAAGCCACAACGTTTCCCTGCCAGCTCCCTTCCACGGAGGCCCTGCGAGTATCTGGGGCCCCTCTTCCCCCTCTCTATCCCCTCTGGAAGGCTCACCTCCTGCTTTTCTCTCCCCAGTGTCGGACAAGTGGTGAATATCAAGGCCAAGGTGAACCGAGCCTTCAACTCTAGCATGGAGGTGTGTGGGGTGGGGGCTCCCTGGGGGTGGGTTTTCTACCTCCTCTCCATTCTCAGCGCCCAGCCTGGGGACACTCACACCCGCAGAGCCCTGGTCGAGGCAACGGGGGTTTGAAACAGCTGTCAGGGTGTCCAGTGAATGCCTAAGGATCTTCCTGTCCAATACCCCATAACACTGAAGGGAAAACTGAGGCCCAGGGAGGGGAAGAGACTTGTCCCAGGTCACCAGGTCATATAGATTCCAATGTGAGACTGACTTCCAGTCTCCTTGGTCTTCACACTTCACCTAAGGTCCCTTCAGCAGCCAGGTGGCCATAGGAAAGCAGGGAAGACAGCAGCTGTGCCTGACCCTGGAGGCAGCAGAGCTGGGGCAGGGAGAGCCCTGAACTTCAGTCCATTAGCTCACCTCCCATAGTCTCTGTCTCCCATCTGTGAAATGGAAGCATGAGTCCTATGCTTCAGGGTTCTTAAGTGAGGTACAGGGCTCTGTGAGCTCTGGGGGAGTGACTGTGTTTCTTACCTGTGGATGCCAGGCCCAGGCAACATCCCCCAGCTGGGCCGCTGAAGCTGAGTCCCCACTGCCTCTGGTCCCCCCTGGGTACCCGCCAGATGTCTGTCTTTTCATTGAAGCCAACATTGATCTACTTTAAGTTCTTTGCTGGACTCAGTCTCATTTTCATTCTCTCTGTAGCCCTGTGAGGGTAGGTATGCTCATTCCCATTGCATCCATCCATTCATTCATTCATACATCCATTCATTCATATTTTAAGTAGGCTCCACGCCCAATGTGGGGCTTGAACTCACAACCCTGAGATGATGAGTTGAGTGCTCAACCGACTGAGCCAGCCAGGCGTCCCCATGCTCAGTCCCATTTTATAGATGAGGAAGCCAAGGACCAGAAAAGGGAAGTAACTTGCTCAAGGCTTTCCAGGGATCTAGGGGTAGAATCAGAACCTATCCCAGGTCTCTGTCCTCCTAGTCTCAGTAAGTGATAGAATATGAGGCCTGGCCTGAGGTGGGACTTCCTGTCTTGTTGAGCTGTGGAACCTCAGGCTGGGAGCTCCATTTCTCCCCTCCTTACTCCTCCCACCCCTTGTTCCTCCCCAGGTGGGCATCCAGGTGGCTTCTGAGGACCTGTGCTCTGAGAAGCAGTGGACCGTGTGCAAGGCCTTGGCCACCTTTGTGGCCCATCGGGAAGTCTCCAAGGTGGGGGCTATCTCTGGCTGCTTGATGCTGCTGGACCACCCGGGTGCTTGTCAAGGCAGGCCGGGAGCAGGGTGGTGAGGCTGGGGGCTGGCCAAGGCGTGAAGGCGCTTCAGGGAATCCACAGCCCCCAGAGTTAGCTCCCCCTATCTGTGTTTTGACCCTAGGTGCCTTCCCTCTCTCTTCCCCACCTACCCCTGTGCGTCTCACGTGGGGATTCTTCAGGCCTTATCATCCCCTTACATGCCCCATAGATGCCCCCAATCCTGGATGCCTTTGCCCGAGAAATGGGACTGGGGGCGTTTGGAGGATGGAAGTGATAGATCGGTCAACCTGGAAACAGGAAGATGGGGACAAAGAGGGCACAAAGACTCATAGCTATCCTGCAGCCGCAGGTGTGTGATGATGCTGAGGGCACAGGCACCCCTGCTGTTTCGGAAGCCTGCCCCCAGCATCCCCCGCACCACCCCCTGCCCACAGGTGAAGCTGAAGCAGACCACCCCACAGACAGAGGAGGAGAAGACTGAGCACAGCGTGGCGGCTGAGCGGCGGCGCATGCGGCTGGTCTATGCGGACACCATCAAGGACCTCCTGGCCAACTGCGTCATTCAGGATGGTGAGCGGCCGCGGGTGGGGAGGGCAGCGGCATCCTACATGCCCCCCTCTGTCCCAGGCCCCCACAGGGCAGAGGGAGGAAGGGACGTCCGCTCACTGTCCCGATGGAACTCTTGTTTCAAGGTCTCCTTCAGGGAAGGGCCTCTTGCTTGGCTCCCAGGAGCTGTGAAGATGGAATTAGGGCACGAAGAACACCCTTTGTTATCCACAGAATGTATTTGGGAAGGTACTATTGAGCACGGCCCTGAAGACTGCAGGGTTTTTTTTAGAAAGCACATATATATATATGAACACATATATATGCACATAGACATATATGCATATATACATAAATCACATAAGTATAAATATAGAATGAAAAGCAAGACCCTCTCCCACTCAGGACCCAGGTCCCCTCCAGTTAGTCCTTTTGGGACATCTTTCCAGAAGATTCCCTGCATATTTAAGCATGCCGTGTATTATTTAGCTCTCCCTTTTTCTCCCAAAAGGGAACGTACAGTACATACTGTTCTATATCTTACTGCTTTCCCCTTGAAAGTATGTGTTGGAGAGATTGTTCTATACCAGCACACAGAGATCCCCTGTGGACTGGGGGAGATTTTGACAGATGGAGAGAGGAGAGGGAAGGTTTTCCTGACGGAGCGCACAGGCTGGGCAAAGGCCCAGAGGGGTAGCCTTGGATGCTCTCGCCAGTCTCAGAGCCTTAGGACAGGGAGTCTTCCCTGAAACCTACAGGAGGCCATTATAGGACAATTGAAAGTAGTCCAGCCGCCCAGGGTGGGCGAGAGCAGGTGAACCAGCAGTGAGAGGGGCTCTGAGTGCTGTGTGCCTTATGTCTGCGAGGTCTGGGGGCTATGGCTGGGGTAGGGGAGGGAGCCTCAGCTCCTCCTACTGTCACTGAGATCTCCCGGGGCCACCCGTGCACGGCAGACCTCCTAAATCCCTCTTGTCCTGACAGCCCTTCCACCCAGTGGTCAGTCCAAATGCCTTAGCCTGGCATCCGGGCCCTTGGCTGGCCGCTCGGCCTCACCTGGTGCTGTCCTCCTACTTGTCCTCAGCTCCAGCCATGCCACGGCCTTATTGCTTCCTGCGACTCTCCTACCTGCCCTGTCTCCAGATCTTGGCTCAGGCCACCCTCAAGCTCCCCTTCTCCCTATCTGTGGCATCTCAGAGCAGCCTGCAAGCCAGGCAAAAGGCCACCTTTTGATGGGCCCTGCCTGACAAGTCTCTCCCTGGTCGGTGGGAGATGCATTGCCTTCCTTGGGTTGCGGGGGTCGTATCAGCATCTGCTCCTCTGACCCCCAAGGCCCTGCCCACTCTCTGGCCTCTCCTACTGAGGATCTCCTGATGCCACTGCCCCTGAGGGACAGATCCTTTTGAGAGTCTGCCTCCTGAGTTTGGTGCCAAGCCCTCTAGAATTGTGATCATACGTCATCTGCATAATCCCCATGGGTTGGGTTTGACGTCTGCCCTTCACAGATGAGGACATAGGTTCCGAGAGGCTCACTCGACTGGCCCAAGTCATTGAACCTGAGGTTCAGCCCCAGGCGTGTCTTCTCTCAAAGTGGAAGTCCTGCCCACTGCCCCCGAGACCACCTGATCTCCCTCCCCCCGTGTCCTCCTGTTCCTCACCTAGGGCCGGCACACTTGGTGCCGAGTCAGTAAAGGAATCTGGATGACATAGAGTGTGGGCTGGTGGCGGGGCCCCTGGGTCTGCCAATGGGAACTTCTCCCCTTCCGACCTCCCCGCCTCTGCCCTTCCCGGGCCAGATCTGGAGAGCAGAGACTGCAGCTGCATGGTGCCGGCCGAGAGGACCCGCGTGGAGAGCGTGGAGCTGGTCCTGCCCCCCCATGCCAACCACCAAGGCAACACCTTTGGGGGCCAGATCATGGCCTGGATGGAGAACGTGGCCACCATCGCAGCCAGGTGAGGGGAGAGTGCGCTGCCCCTGCTTTCCCTCCTTTCTCTCCCTCCTCCCTTGGCCAGCTTTATCCCCAGATTGGGGGGGTGGGGGGTGATGGGAACCCCCAGCTTGGTGTTGGCATTCAAGGCTTTAGGAGCTAGTCAGGGCAGGCTTCCTGGGGGAGAGCTCTTCAGCTGGGCCTTGAGTGACATGTAGCTTTGGGTAAGGGGAGGGCTTCTAGGTAGTAGAAGCAGCAGGTGCTGGGTGTAGAGGATGAGGGAAAATGGGGAACAGATTTGCCCCAAGCCCTGTTCTTGAGGCTCAGCTGCTTGAGTGTTCATAGGCCCCAGTGTTCTAAGCTGTGAAAGGGGACTTCCATTCTGTTCCTCTGGGCAGAAGTGTCCCAGTCGGGTGGTAGTGGGTGGGCCAGAGGGCAGTGCATGTGGTTCTGGGCTGGGTCTGTGGATGGGGGAAGGGGGGGAGGCCGGCCCAGGCCTGTGGCTGAAGGCATTTGTCCTGTCTCCCCAACCCCAGCCGGCTTTGCCGTGCCCACCCTACGCTGAAGGCCATTGAGATGTTCCACTTCCGAGGCCCCTCCCAGGTTGGGGATCGCCTGGTGCTCAAGGCCATCGTGAACAACGCCTTCAAGCACAGGTAAGGGGAGGGACTGGGCCCCCCTGGGGCTGAGGGCTCTTCCTGACCCAAGAAGAGGCCCAACTGCAAAGCTGCCAGGGACCCTTTCCCTTGTAGACGAGGCCTATGAGGTCTAAACCCTGCCCGGCTGCTGGGCCCTTCCATGCTCAGACCACAGGGCCAGTGTTCTGTCACTTATCAAATCCATTCCCGCCTTTTCCCTAAAACAATTAGTTCCCAGAGCCTGAATTTGGAATGAATCCTGATACCTCCAAGAAAGCTTACTTTAAATATCTATCTTTGTTGGTGATTTCAAAGATCATCGTGTGAGGAAGCCAGGCTCCCTGGGCTCAAGTTGGGCTTACTCCGTACTGGCTGTGTGACTTGAGGCAAGTTACTCACCACCACTGAGCTCCAGTTCTTTTGTCTGTAAAATGGAGCTCACCACAACTACGCCATATTTGTGAGGATTCCCTGAGGGGTTGCTGGACAAGATGCTGGGTGTGGACAGGTGTGTGTGCATGCGTGCATGCATGTGTTGGGGAGGGCACGTGGGCTCAGGAAGGTCCAGCCTGAAAGCAGTCCTCTGTCTCTCTCAGCATGGAGGTGGGCGTGTGCGTGGAGGCTTACCGCCAGGGCGCTGAGACCCAACGGCGGCACATCAACAGCGCCTTCATGACCTTCGTGGTCCTAGATGCGGATGACCAGCCTCGGACTCTGCCCTGGATTCGGCCCCAGCCTGGGGTGAGTGGCACCCTGCCCCACCACCAGGTCCCTTCCCTCTCTGCCCAGGGGTGGGGGTGGGGTGCTAGCCCGGGAGCGATGGGCTCAGCCCTGCCCCTCTGCAGGGGCACAGCCAGCTCTGGGTGACCTGTGGCCCCAGAGGTGCCCCTTGTGCAAGGCAGGCACCTTGGTCTGCCTGAAGGAGCTCATAGGTATTAACAGGCGTTCCTGAGCCCACAGGTTTGGAAAAGCACAGGCTCTGGGGGCAGACGTGGGTTGGAACTCCCCTCTTCCGTGTTCTACTGGGTGCCCTCTGCAAGTTTCTAGTCCTTGCCAGTAAAGCGGGTGTATCTGCACCCCTGTCTCACAGGGAGGTTGGGGGTGTCCCTGTGCTCGGCTAAGACCTGTTGGTGACCGTTATGAGGAGGTGACAGGAGAGCAAGAAGCACAGGGATAAGAGTCAGGGGTTTGGGTTCAAAGGTCATCTCTTAAAAACTGCAATCTTGTGCCTCCGGTGGGCCAGTCCCAGGCTTGCTTCTGGGGGGCTGGAGGGACCTTGGAGGGGCACTCCCTCTCTCTGGGAAGCCCCTCCACCCTGCCTGCCTGCCTCACAGGGCCCCGAATTGGCTGTGAAAACCCTCACGCCCCAGCTGGGTGCTGGGCACTTGACAATGGGTGGGGTGGGGCAGGAGCCGGAGCATGAATGGTGTGTTCGGCTCACAAGTGCCTCCAGGCCTGTGCCATTTCATGCTCACGAGTGAGGAGACAGCAGAAGCAGTGGTTAAGAGGGTGGACTCCGTGTCAGGCCATCAGGGTTCTGCTCCTGGCCCCACTTCTTACCCTGGCCACCTTGGGCAGGCCACCAGCCTTTCTGTGCCTCAGTTTCCTCCTCTGTAAAATGGGGATAATATGAGTACCAACTTCAGAGAGCTGTTGTGAGCCTTATTTGAAATTTTGCATGGAAGGTGCTTTGGAAGAGGCCTGGCAAGAGCAGGTGCTCAGTAAACGTGGCTTCTTACTAGCACTGTCAGTGCCCTTTGGGGTCCCCTCGTGTAAAGGAGGAAATCGGGGTCCATCGAGGGCAGGTGGTGTTTCCATAGTCAGTGAGGGAGGCTGAGACTCTCTGAGCTCAGATCGAGCAGGAATGCAGGGACTTGGCCCTTTGCTGTCCAGGTTGCTTTGATTCTGGCTTCCCTGGTGAGGTCTGAACTCCATTGTAGGGCTGAAGGGCCTCCTTGGGCCTGTGGGGGGGCAGAGAGTAACGGGGGTGGGGAGCAGGGTGCTAGCTGGGTGTCTGGCGCGCATCAGAGTCCGTCCTGCATCTCTCACCAGGACGGCGAGCGGCGGTACCGAGAGGCCAGTGCCAGGAAGAAGATCCGGCTGGACAGGCAAGTGTAGCTTGGGTGGGAGGAGGGGATGCAGGTTCGGGGCCCTCAGCCTGTTCCCCAGGCCCAAGGGACCCGCATTCCTTCAGTGCCGCCCCTGTGCTGGGCACCAGGTGGGGCCCTTTACATCCACGCAGCCTCACTACACACAGCGGTCTTCCCCATCCGTTGTACAGACAAGGACATGAGGACAGAGGGGTCAGGTGACCATGGGCACACAGACAGGGATGATGGGCAGAGCGGGAATTTGAACGGTCGGGTCTGGCCAATTCTAAATCCCATGTTAGTTCCACTGCTTCTGATGCCTGTTGGGCAGATGAAGAAAGGAAGGTCCTGGGGCACCGGAGCGGCTCAGGCAGTTACAGCGTCTGGCTCTTGATTTCGGCTCAGGTCAGGATCTCACAGTTCAGGAATTTAAGCCCCGCATTGTGCTCAGCGCTGCCAGTGTGGAGCCTGCTTGGGATTCTCTGTCTCTCTCCTTCTCTCTCTGCCCATCCCCCAATTGCTCTGTCTCTGTCTCTCAAAATAAATAAATAAACATCAAAAAAATTTTTTTTACAAAAAGAAAGGTCCTGAGGGGACATGCAGATGCTCACGATGCACAGCCAGGTGTGAATGACTCTGCCGTCAGAGCGCTTTACAGACCTGAAAGTGCTGGAAATACACTGGGGTCACCCTCTGCGTTGATAGGAAAAGGCGCATCTGTGAAGCACTCACCAGTGTCCTTGCCATGACCCTATAAGGCAGATGTGACTCCCAGTCCCCTGTACAGAGGAGGACACAGAGCCACAAGGGTGACGTTGCCCTAGGCAGAGCCGACTGCTCAGTAAGGGTGGGGGCGCCGAGCCTTCACCCGGCACCCTTCCCCCCTGCCCGGTCCAGCTCTGCTTCTGACCAAGTCTGTATGGTCTCCGCTGCTAGTCCTCCTGGCCAGATAGGAGTCCCTCCCGCCCCGCTGGGCTGAGCACAGGCAGCCAAGTCTTCCGGAAGGCCTGGGCGCCCAAGGGACCATGGTTGTCTTCTTCCCTCCCCCAGGAAGTACATCGTGTCCTGTAAACAGACAGAAATGCCCCTCTCTGTCCCCTGGGACCCTAGCAACCAGGTAAGGCTTTCTGCTCTGATTGGGCAGTCCTCAGGCCCATGCTGGGGGCGGGGGGACCCTGACTCTCCCTCCTCGTCAGAGTGGCTTTGGAAGTAGTCCGGAAGGGGACAGGGTAGCATGTCATGCCTCAGGACTGGTGCGGTTAGCAAAGGGCTTTCCCTTGTCCCTCTGTTTGGCTGAGGGAGCTGAGGCCCTGAGAAGGCAGTCGCTCAGGGAGTCTGCCCCAGGCCGGGCTTCCTGCCCCAGGGCCTGGCACCCACCCACCTTCAGTCCAGCACAGTCTCGGCCCAGAGCCCCCCAAGGACGGAGACAACATGAGGCTTCTCTGTGTGCCCCGTGCAGGTGTACCTGAGCTACAACAATGTCTCCTCCCTGAAGATGCTCGTGGCCAAGGACAACTGGGTGCTGTCATCGGAGATCAACCAGGTAGCTGAGCCCCCCACACCCCGCAGAGGCGGCTGATGGCAAGCAATAGAAATTCCCTCAAACCACTCATGTCCGAAGGGGGTTTCTTAAAGGAATTGGATGAGACCATGAAGCCAGCCCGGTTCTAGAAACAGTGCTGCTCCCACAGCACCTGGAGTGGAGAACGCACACCTCTTCCTCTCCTGCCCACCAGCCATCTTGCCCCCATGTCTCATCTCTGCTGCTCTCCGCCCGGCTGCTTCCTTCCTCTCTCTGCTCCTTCTTCCCTGTAGTGATAGGGACAGTGGACAAGCATGGGTTGAGGAAGCCATGAGCTTTGCCTGTGCCCTGGAGAGAGTCACTCCCCCACCTGTGACATTAGGGGGTTCAATGGGTGCGTGGCTTTTAGGGTCCATTCCACTGTTGCCTCAGTCTGTTTCTTAAATACCCTCCTGTCTACCAAGATTAAATACCCTCCTGGATTCTCTCAACAGCCCGTTTTCATTGGGACGGGCCTGAGGTTCAGAGAGGTTGAGTCACTCTTTGACAGTCACACAGCAAGTCAGCGGCAGCCCTGAGCTTCCAGCCCCGGCCTCCGGCATCGGAGCCAGCCCACTCCACCACCTGGCGTAGGCTGGGGCAGGTGTGCAGGAACGAGCCGCCCTCTGTCCCACGCAGGTCCGCCTGTACACCCTGGAGGATGACAAATTCCTGTCCTTCCACATGGAGATGTTGGTGCAGGTGGAAACAACCCAGGCCTTCATGCTGCTCTCAGACCTGCTTCGGAGGCCCGAGTGGGACAAGCACTACCGGTGAGGGCCATGGTGCCAGTGGGGCAGGGGCCTTTTCTCAGGCCTGGAAGGGCAGCTGGGCCTTCAGGTGTGTCCCCTGTTGAGCCATCCCCCCATTATGCTTGGCCCCTGCTGGGCATGGGGGGAGGGGGTGCGCAGGGTCGGGGGATTACAGTTATACGCTGGGTGGGTGTCAGAGTCAAGGGCATTCTGAGCCCTCAGGGAAGGGATGGAGCCTGGAATTGGAGTTGGAGGCCTGGGTTTAAATCCTGCTTCTGGATCAACCTGCTGTGTGACCTCAGGCAAGTCACTTCCTTTCTAGGCCTCAGTTTCCCCCTTCTTAAAATGGGTACTTGATGTGTAGGTCATGCATTTGCACTCTGGATAGATCAGTGATTTTCAAACTGTGTTCTGTGGAGTTCTGAGTCCCCGAAGGAGGCTCAGGGACCACTTGGGGTGGAGGTTAGAACACTGAGGGAACAGGAGAGGCCCCTCCCAGACTCAGGGTAACGAATGGAATGGCCAATTTGACGAAGCCACCCACTTTGCCAGTTCTTCTTATGGGTACGTGCGTGCATATGTTATTTTTGACTGTAGTGAGTTGCTGAATATAAATGTTATTCCTATGAATACATTTGTTCCCTGAATTTACTGATTCTTCACACGAATATTTTCTTCCTGAATTTAACCAAGAAAGAGAAATCTGTTCTTAGGAAAATAGCCAACATTTCAGTGTTTAATAGGAGAATGTTAAAGTTGAAACTGGTATTTTTTCAAATGCTTTTAAAGTCCCTTTCTGTTGTGCCAACACCTTTCTTTGGGGAGTTCTTTGATCACTTCTCCAATTGGCAGCTTACGAGGCGCCTGCACCCCTGCGTATCCATAAGGAGGGTCTGTGCGTGTGGACATTCAGTGAGCAGGTTGTCTGGCAAACTGGTTTTTGACACATTGCCTTCCCCTTCCCACCCCCATCTAACTCACCAGCGTGGGCCTCCTCATGGCTGTTTCTACACAGGCTTTCTGTTTAAGGTTTCGGTGCAAAAAAGGCTGTTGTTTTTAAAAAAAGCTCTGGTCTAGGTGACCCCAGGCCTGTTGGCAGTGACATTCTGCAGAACTGGGAGGTGATTTGGTGATGGATATGGGGGTGTTGGGCCTATGGTAGGAAGGCTTCTTGGAGGAGGCAGGCTGGTGTGGTCAGATCTTGACACTTGGTGGGATTGGTGAAGGGAGTGTCCCAAGGGGAAAGGGAGCCCCTAGCTGCTTCCCCCCAATCCTGCCAACAGCACCCTGTTCGTAAGGCAGCCTCTGAGGGTGGTTGGGAGAGCAGGGGAGGAAGTGGCGGGTTGGGAAATGGTCGTGCGTGTTTCTGTGTGGATGTCCTTGTGTGTGTGCACATGTATTGGTGTAAGCCTCAGCGTGTATACTGGGCCACATATGTGCAGCATGCCTGGGCCCGAGGGGCAGAACTCTGGCACCTGTGAGTCCCAGCACATCCCAGCCTTAATGGCTTTGTGGCCATGAGCAGGTTATTTTCTGAGTCAGCCCATTACGTAGGGGAATGCCGAGAGCACTTACGGCCTGGGCCGCTGTGGGGTTCAAGGAGACAGTGCATGGAAAGCTCTCAGAGCAGCTCCTGGCACGTGGCGGGTGCTCATAACCACTAAACTGCTGCACATTGGCGTGGGGCGTGTATGCCTGCAGGCATGTGTGTGCACTGGTGGGTGTCTGTGCTTGTGCATACACGCACAGGTGTGATGTCTGTGCATGTCTTTATTCCCATGTCTGTATGTGTGCGTATTAGCCTGTGTACGCGTCTCTGTGAGCTCCTGTGTGTGTGTGTGTGTGTTTGTGTGCATCTTGTGTGTGTGTGTGTGTGTGCATCTTGGCCTAGCCTTTCTGTCCCTCTGTGGTCCCTGCTGAGCAATGCAGGTTGTTAAGTGCCCCCCAGACATTCGCTCAAGAAGTCTGCAGCATGGGAAAGCCTGGGCCCGTGTGACCTTGAACCCTGACCTCTGGGCCTCCCTACAGGAGCGTGCAGCTGGTGCAGCAGGTGGATGAGGACGACGCCATCTACCATGTCATCAGCCCTGCCCTTGGTGGTGACGCCAAGCCCCAGGACTTCGTGATCCTGGCCTCTCGGAGGAAGCCTTGCGATAATGGGTGGGTACCCATTACTGAGGTAGGATGCAGGCAGGGCTCACCCCCCACCCCCCACTCCAGAGGGGGTGTCAGCTTAGACTCAGAGCTCCGCTTTCTGCCTGCTGGGGGCGTCGGGCACCACTCGGCTTTTCTAGCTGCTGCGGCCTTCTATGGGTAGAGTGGAGGACGAGGTTACACATCTCCCCTCTGGCCCCTTGTGCTCTAAGGCAGGGTGGTCCTTGTCCCCGGCTGGTGAAGCTTCTTCACCCAGGGCACAGACGGGCCCCTAGGACAGGCCCCTAGCTCACGTGGCCGCCTCCCTGGCCTCACCCCCTGAAGGCACCACGTGGGCTGAGAAGTGGGAAGGCTGCCAGTGCGAAAGGACAGCCGGAGACAGGTGCAGAGAAATGAAGCACGAACCCCAAAGCATGTGACTCCCTTGAGTTTCTGTAGCGGAGGGGCTTTTCCAGAAGCTCTGCAGTGAAGCCAGGCTGGCTCCGGGCAGATCCAGGGCTGCTGCCCCTCAGGCGCCTTCTCTCTGAGGCCTGGCCCAGAGCTAGGCCTTGGGCCTGTAAGAGTTTATGCGCCTTAGACTCTGGTGAAAATGTGAGTCGGGGGGGCCCTAGAGCCTGAGCAGGCCTCACCTTCTCCTGTTCCCTCTGCCCTTTCTCGGCTCCAGGGACCCCTATGTCGTTGCGCTGAGGTCAGTAACGCTCCCCACACATCCCGAGACACCAACATACAGGCGCGGGGAGACCGTCTGCTCAGGCTTCTGCTTCTGGCGAGAGGGGGACCAGCTGACCAAGGTGAGGCCCGGTGTCCCCGCCCCCAACCATCCCCCTCAAAGCCACACACACATCCAGAGCTCAGTGCTCAGGGCTCAGTCAGTCCTATACCCGGGCCCCACCCATCTGCAGCCTGTCTGCTGGCTTGGGGCAGCCTAAGAGGGTCAGGGGCTAAAAACAAGCCTTCACTGAGATCTAATCTGAGAGAGAAAAGACTCCAGGGTCTTGGAGAAAGCTCTGGATGCTGAGGGCCGAGGCCTGGGTTCTGTTCTAAAATTCATCTCATTATTTATTTACTTCTATACCTCTCTCGTCTGGGAAGGTTTTATATGGCTCTCAGGGCCCATAAAACTCATCAGGGCAGCCAGTGCTAATTGAAAATGTTGGGGAGGAGGCTAAAAGCAAGCAAGGGGGTGGGTATCACAGCTCTGCATCCTCGGGGCACCTCTGCTTCAGGCCCCCAAGACCCGTCCAGGTAGGGACTGGGTTGGTGTCTGCTGACTTAATACACTTGACCTGATGAGCTTCTCAGCACGATCCCTGGGCTTATTTCTAACTTGTTTCTATGGCCCTAGAATACCGCCATTTATCGGTGCCGGGCTCTGGAGACCCAGTCCCTGTCCTCCAGAACCTCCCCAACCTGATAGAGGCATGTGACGGTACCGTGTTTTTCAGTCCCCAGAAGAGAGGTCAGGAAAGCCTGCTGGAGGAGGTCACACCAGTCATCTTCTAGACCCTTGTACTTGCTGCCTTTCCTGCCCACCTCGTGCCCACCCGTCTCTCTCCCTGCCCTGCCCCCCGCCCCGCCTCCCTGAATGTGGCTTCCTGTCCTGCAGGTGTCCTACTACAACCAGGCGACTCCAGGCTTTCTCAACTACGTGACCACCAACGTGGCTGGTCTCTCTTCTGAGTTCTATACCACCTTCAAGGCTTGCGAGCAGTTCCTCTTGGACAACAGGAACGATCTGGCCCCCAGCCTCCAGACCCTCTAGGCACCCTCAGTGGCCACCCCCTGCCCACTCTCCCCCCACCCCGCCATCTGGTCCCCAGGGATACATGTGCAGTGCACCAAGGAAGGCAGGGGCATTTATTCCTTTCCGCCTCCCCCGTGGGAAGCCTTAACTCAGATGTCCACCTGCCCAGTGCCACCGGGCGCTCAGTTCCTGCCAACATCCTCCAGCAAGGCTTCGCGGAAGCTGTGGGGCAGTCTGTAGTAGCTCCGGGTCTTGTCCACGGCCCTGGCTGCCAGCAGCGCCGCCCGCACGGATGCATAGCTGTCCCCCAACGGGCCGTGCGCCACCGTGACCGTGGCCCTAGGGGAGGCGGCCAGCAGTCTGGCCACAACGCCGGTCGTGTTTTGGCCCAGCAGCCCAGCCCGCAGCTGGAAGGACACGGGTTGCCAGAGGCCCCGGCACAGCTCCAGCATATCTTCAAGCAGCTGTTCGCTGTAGCCGCTGCCCAGCTTCTCCTCAGGCCAACCTGGTGCCACCGTCACGTGGGGGAAAATCTCAGCCACAGCTGTAAGCAACTCCTTGCCGGCCAGGTGACCCGGCACCGCAAAACTGCCATGGGAGACTGTGGCCCCGATCCACACGGGCCGAGGCAGCTGGCCGAGGGCGGAGAGGTGGGCCAGCGTGGCCAGGGAGGGCCGGAGGGCAGAGGGCTCTGCTATGTGCAGATGGACACCCCAGTGGCCAGGACACCCAGCGAGCTGCTGCAGGCAGGACTCCAGCGTCAGGGCGGGAGCTCCTGGGACGTGTACGATGGGCACCGGGTCCTTGGCCACAGGCTCCTGAAGGCTAACGTTCAGCAGGATCATGGCTTCTCTGTCTGGAAAAGGCAATGCAGGCAGTCGTGTCAGGAGTTTGGGTTATGGTGGGGTGTCAGGGGGTGACAGAGGCCCTGCTGAACGGGGTGGGAAAGGAGAAGCTGGCTCTCCATCTGCTGAGATTTGTTGGTTGGTCCAGGCTCTAGGAGGAAGGGTTGCTTTGTAAATGTGCCCGGGGCGCATGAGAATGACATGATCAGCTGCTAACTCAGCTCTTGGCCTTTGACTGGGGCTCAGCCCTGGGGCCTGGGCTGGCTTCTCCTGCATCAGATATAGCTCAGGGCTCAAGGGCACTGAAGGCTAGGAATCCTGTGCTCTTGATATCATTGTACTCCACCACCAGGGCAGCCAGCACGTTGCCATGGTACCAGAGACCCTATGTTCCTACCCCAAGCAAAGGAACCCCCCCACCCTGCCCCAGTTTATCTAGGAGCACAGAGCTAAAGGCAGACCTTACCTGGGAGGCTAACTGTTGCTGCTCTTCCGTTGCCCTGGATGTCAGGAACCAGCCACTCCACGCTCAGGCCGTCCCCCCCAGGGGACTGGAGAAGTGGGATCAGGCTGCCTCCCGTGTAGTAAATCTGCTTCCGTGTGGCATTTGCTGTGGGGCCCAAATTTCAAGATGAAGTGGCCACCACTCACAGAGTGCCTTCTGTGCACCCTGTGTCTGCATACGTTCTAAGCCTCACAGCAACCCCCCAGGCTTGCTCACTCCAATGGACTCCATTGGAGATTATAAGATTATTGGACCTTGTGGCCCAAGGTCCCGCAGCCAACGAGCAGATTGCTGGGGTTGGAACCCCATGGAGCCATGTGTGCCTGGCCCCCAAGCTGGAGCTCCCCCTCCCGTCACCTAGATGGCACCTGTGCAGGAATGTTGAGTCTGATGGGTTCCCTTGGGGATGGCTTAACTGCAGGCCCTCCTAGGTTCAGGGTCAAGGGAGTGAAGGGTTTGGACAAGGGAACGGTAGCATCTGGGTCACTGATTAGTGGGTACAGTGGGGTGGGGCAGTCTCTGAGGAACTATGCTGTAAGGGAAAAGTACCTGGGGTTTGGGATTTGCTGGGTTCCAGTCTAAGCTGTGCTATGCACAGGCAAATGACTGTGTAGATTACTTAACTGCCCTGCACATCAGTTTCTCCATCTATAAAACAGAATCACGGCTCCCTGGATAGGAGGCTTGCATAGCAAACCATACTGAGGTCTGGCACACAATAGGTGCTTAAAAGGATTCCTTGACCCAGTTAGACCCAGGATTTTCCCCTTCCGATGCCTCACCCCCTCCAGCTCTGCCTCGTTGTCCACCAAATGCTGCTCTGTGCAGAATCCAGGCCCACCCCCTTCCCGCCTGCCCACACCCCTCCCTACCAGCCAGCTGCTTGAACTGCGACAGGACAGGTTCGAAGAGATCATAGTAGATTTGGTGAGAGGCACTGTTGTCTCGGACATAGAGGAGATCGTCCACCGACACGGGGTCCAAGGCGCCCTGCCACAGCGTCAGGCTGTACCTGGAGCCCAGAGAGCCAGCTCAGTACCTGCCTGGGCCCAGCAGGGTCCTCAGCCCCACCCCTGTGCTCAGAACTGGACCCTAGGCGAGGCAGGAATAGAGCATGTGACCTCCAGCTTCCCACCAGCCCCTTCTCCCTGAGAAGGACCTGCTTCTCAGGGGCAGAAAAAGCCACAGGGGCCTTCAGGAATGAAGAGTGACAGCAGAGGCTGAGAAGGATGGCGCGGACGGCTTGCCCTGCCTCCTCACTCAGAATTTCTGTTCCTGGTCTTAGGAAATGAACAAGGACAGAAAGGCATGGATACAGGGCAGCGAGGGAGAGTTAGGTGTGGAGGGGGGAGGCGACAGCCTTGGGACTCCCACGGGAAGTAGCTGAGGAAGTGGGGCTGGGCAGCTAGGAACAGACTGCAGGAGTGCACATGGGGAGTCCCTTAACTCCTGCAGGACGATCCTGGGCAGAGGTTGAAGGTGCAGGCTGTGTGGGCCCGGGGCACCCCTGGCTCCCATGGGCAGAAGACTTTCCATCAGGTGGATGTTATCTACCAATGGACTAGCTGCCTCAAGTGGTAGTGAGCAGCCTGTCACCAGAGGTATACAAGCAGAAATCAGGGAGGTAGTAGGGGATTTGAGCACCAGCGGATATTAGACAAGTATGTTTAAGCGTCTGGAGGCATCCGTGCCTGGGGGTGGGTTTGGTGGCTCAGGGGCTAAGGCCTGGGAGTTTTCACCTCTGGGATTGGCCCAGCAGCCAGCTGAAGTGGGGCCAGGCAGCCCGCACCATGACAGCCCGCACAGGGAAGGTGACCTTCTGTGGCAGTGCTCCCACCAGCCCCTGCATCTTCTCCACCATGGCTCGGGTGTACGTTCTGTTCGGGAACAGGGGCACATAGAGGGTGGTCCAGCCCGGAGACAGGGTGGCCTCAGGATAGTTCTCCTGGACCAAGGCCAGGAACCTGCAGAGAAATCAGAGACACAGGTCTTTGAGAGCCTTGCTGGCCCCTTCCCCATCTCCTGGGATCCCATCACCGTGCTACGAAATGGCAAGGCCTGGTGAATATAGACTATAAGGACAGGAGCAGAGTCCTAAAGAACAGAAGTGACATATTTACGTCCTATAAATAAGGCATGGACTTTGGAGTCAGGGCGGTCTAGGTTTAGGTCCCGACTCTGTAACCTTGTGCAGCTCATTCGACATCTTTGATTTCAAAGGTGGCGTCCCTTCTGGTAGGGCAGGGGATGCAAGCCAGGGCCCCTGGATGTGGGGATTTGGACTCTGCCAACTGTGAGTCTCCAAAGCTTCAGATTTTATTTTTAAATTTCATTTAAATTTTGCCCTGATAGAAATTTTAATAGAGAAACAATGTTACCCCGTCCTTTCCCCAACCTATTGAGTAACATCAACACTCCAAACAGCCATATTTCTCTTGGGGCCACTGACTGCATTTTCCCAACTGCTGCTTTCCAAATGGACCTCAAATGAATACAGGATGGATGGGTTGTTGGCCGGCTGGCTGGACAGATGGAGAGATGGATGTTAGAATCAGAAAGGCCTGGCTTTGGACCTTTGTTTTGCAATGATGAGAGTTAGGCCAGTAGTATAACTTCAATGAGATCATTCTTCTGTTCATAAAGTGAAAATAATAGTACCTACCTCATTCTCTTGATAACACAAGTACCTTTTGAAACAGTGACTAGGCACATAATAAACATTCAATAAATTGAGCCTTGATTACTGGTCAGCTTTCTTTTCTGCAGAATGGGAGGAGATAGTCCTAACCTGGTGTTGCTAGGTCAAGGTCAGATTGGACACACTGCCAGGATTTCAGGGGGGCTTGGGAAGGGGTTAGCACTTTTAGGCTTTTTTCTAGCAGGCCAAGAACTGCCTTGGTCATTGGGGATACAGAAAGGACTGGGCCCCATCTGCCCGCCAGGAATCCAGTGTAGTAGGGGTACAAACCTGTCATCTGGCAGTGACAGCCCAATGAAATCACGGCTGTGTTAGGAGGCAAGTGTGGATGAAGGTTCTCAGCAGCCTGGGATGTCAGGATAGTTTTTGGAGGAGGTAATGACTAGGCAAAGCTTCATCAGGGAATGGGGGAAAGGCATTCAAGGCAGAGGGAACAGCATGTGCAAAGACTCAGAGGTCAGATGACAGGGTGCATCTGGAGGTAAACTCAATAAAAGGGCCCTGAGCACCTTCTGTGCCAGATGTTGGAGGAAGAGGGCCAGACGCAGCTGGGACAGAGAGGCGAACACTCACTGTGTGGCGTTGACCTCAATTGAGATGGGCACATTGGGGCCCCTCAGGATGTCCGCATTGATCCACACAGGTCTTCTGACTCTCCCATCCTCTGTGAGCTGCCGCAGGAGGGCCAGGGAGGGGCCCACAGCCTTGAGGCTCTTGAAGTCCAGTTTGATGCCTGTGGGGGAGGGGGCCAAGAACTTGGGGAAATGGCCTTTCTCAGGGCAGGAGGCACCAGCAGACTTGACTTCCTAGAGCGGTGAGCAGGTATGGTGTGTGTGTTTTTGGGGCTGGGAGGGGAAGAGGAGGGAAGCCAGACACCAGATTCCTGCTGGGTGAGAAGAGGGCTTTCAAAGAGGCAGAGCTAACCCACAGAGGAAGGACCTGCCTCTACTGGAATGAGCTTCTGCCCCCACCCCCAGGGGAGTGGGGAGGCTAAGGGCTTGGACTTGGGCTGGTGTGGGGGTCGTCAAGCATCTGATGAAAAGAGACCACGGTTCTTGGAAAGGGCAGGCTTAGAGGCTCCTAAGCCGCCTAAGCCTGTGTGGAGGTCACTCAGCCTGCAGGGAGGCATGTTTGAGTGGAGGAGGGCTATCAAGGTAGAGGAAGGGCCCCCGTGAACAAAGCCCTGTCCATTCAGGCAGCCAGGGGCTGGTGATGAAGAGAGCTGCAGGGGCGAGGCTGGGGACTGGGAGAGGGGTGTTGAAAGCCAGGCCAAGGCGATGACACTTTGTTCGAGGACAGTGGGGAACCATGCAGGGCTAAAGAGGGGGGTGCCATGACAAAACTGGCATTTTGGGAATCTCACGCAGATGTGCCTGGTGGCTGTGGTGGAGGGAAGACCAGAGTGGCTGAGTTTGGGGTCGGCACGTGGTGAAGGGGTGAAGGACATGGGGGGAGGCGTGAGGGGGACATCTTGATGCCTAGATTCAGATGGAAATTGGCAAAGGGACCTGGGAGGGAAGGGCAGAGCTGGGCTTTGAACAGGCCATCCCCAGTGTGGAGGATTCGGGAGGGAACAGCCTGAACACATTGGCACTTTCCCACCCCCCACCTCACTTGGAATTCCCTGGGTCACTGGAACAGGCCCCCTCCCCTCCCGCCCCGAAAGCTCAGACAATGAGCCATGAGACTGGGACCGGCCTGGCTCCCAGGGGAGCTGGAAAGGGGCTGAGAGAGTCCTCACCCTTCTGTGAAGAAGCCAGCACAGCCTCTAGCCACTGCTGCAGGGTGTTATCGCTGTAGATGGCTGGGGGGTGTGCCATGATGGGGACTCCTGTCTCATTGACCGTGTTGAGTCCTTCTACAGTGACATCTGCCTCCAGGACCATGGCGCTGCCTGGGCAAGAAGCATACAACTCAATCAGTTCCTTTAAAACCCTTTTTGCCTCATCACCAAAGTATTATACATGTATCAAAGAACATTTGGGAAGTACAGAAAAGCAGGAAAAAAGCAATTCCTCTACATTTCCATCATGGTTCATGTTTTGATTTATTTTCTTCTATGTTTGTTTACTTATGGTTTTTACACAATTGAGACCACACTACATTCATAATTTTTTAATCTTTTTCTTTCAGTATGATGACATCTTCACAATCCTCTATGTCTTATTAAAAAAGAAAAAAGGCTACAAAGACTCTGGTTGAGGTTGCTCACCATGATTTAGTTAACCACCTCTATTCCTGAGATATTTTGGTAGTTTTTAATTTTTTGCTAACAAGTGATACATATTTTTATCCTGCTTTTTGAATTATTTCAAATACCTACTTGTGGAATTGAGTTAGGGCCATGAAGGGTCTTTTTTTTAAAAAATTATTTTTATTTATTTCTAGGAGAGAGAGAGAGAGAGAGACAGCGTGAGCAGGGGAGGGTCAGAGAGAGAGGGAGATACAGACTCTGAAATAGACCCAGGCTCTGAGCTGGCCGTCAGCACAGAGCCCGACGTGGGGCTCGAACCCACGAACCGCGAGATCATGACCTAAGCGAAAGTCGGATGCTTAACCGACTAAGCCACCCAGGTGCCCCATGAAGGGTCATTTTTAAAGTCTATGTTATTGGAGGTGCCTGGGTGGCTCAGTCGGTTAAGCATCCAACTCTTGATTTTGGCTCAGGTCATAATCTCAAGGTTTGTGGGATTGAGCCCTGCATCGGGCTCTGTGCTGTCGGCGAGGAGCCTGCTTGGGATTCTCTCTCTCCCTCTCTCTCTGTCCCTGCCCAACTCATGCTCTCTCTCAAAAAGCAAACAAGTAAACATTAAAAAAAAAAAGTCCATATTATCAAGTCACTGTCTAGAAAAAGTGTTCTGATTCATATTCTCACCTGAAGCACATAAGCTTGCCCATCTCCCTGCACCCTTCCAGCACTGAGCATTGTTATTTTAATTTTTAAATTTCAATTTTTAAAACCCTGTCTTCTAGGGTTTGATCTAGGAGAGAGCTAAGGCCTTCCCCATGGGAGCAGACCTGGAAGACCCTGCCAGGGTCACTCTGCATTTGGGGTGCGCAGTGGAGGGAGGGAGGGGTCAAGTTCATCTCTGCACCATCACAGGCACTTGGCATCAGAAGGGGCCTTTTCTCCTGACCTCTCACCTCTAGCCTGGTTCCCCTTAAAGTCCATTCTCTACACATAGCAACTAGAGTGAGTTTTCTAAACGCATACCTGATCCTGTCACTTCCTATAAAAACAACCAAACAGCTGGGCGCCTGGGTGGCTTAGTCGGTTAAGCGTCCGACTTTCGCTTAGGTCATGATCTCGCGGTTCGTGGGTTCGAGCCCCGCGTCAGGCTCTGTGCTGACTGCCAGCTTGGAGCCTGGAGCCTGTTTCAGTCTGTGACTCCCTCTCTCTCTGACCCTCCCCTGCTCACGCTGTCTCTCTCTCTCTCCTAGAAATAAATAAAAAAATATTAAAAAACAAACAAACAAAAAAACCAACCAAACAGCCCCACCCATTGCCCTTGGAATCAAATCTAAACTCCTTACCATAGCCCTTGTGGTCCTGCATGGCCAGGCTTAGGCCCTGACAAAATTTCCAATCTCACCTTGAGTCCCCCTCTCCCCTGATCTCTAGGTTCCGGCCCCTCTAGCTTCTGCAACATTAATGTGTGCATGAAGCACTCAGAACTGTTAATATTCAAGTTGTGGGGGAGCCTGGGTGGCTCAGTCAGTTAGGCATCTGACTTTTGCTTTCAGCTCAGGTCTTGGTCCCACAGCGTGTGAGATGGAGCCCCGCATGGGGCTCTTCACAGACAGTGAGGATCATGCTTGGGATTCTCTCTCCGCCCCTCCCCTGCGTGTGTGCTCTCTCTCTCACAAAATTAAGAAATAAACATTTAAAAAATATATTTAAAAAATTCAAATTCTGATATCTAACCAGCTCCCTAGCCACGCCCGTGCCCTTGGTCCATGGACCTCACTTGGAATAGTGAGGCTTGAACTTGTGTCCGCCCTTCTCTGGCCTCTTACTCATGGTTGTCACCTTGGCAACACTCTTTCCTCTGCAGCTTTACTCAGCCACCTTCTGCTCCTGTTAGTGTTGGCTTAATATATCACTTCCCCAGGGAGGCTGTGCCTGAGCCCCATGCCCAGTCCGACTTAGTCACCTGCTTTTGTTCTACTCTTCTCTGTGCTTGGCCCCATGTAACTGCTCAATTAGCGTCAACCTTCCTCATTATAGGCACCAGGGAGGAGGGGCCAGGTCTGGATTGACCATTGCATGAATTTCCGGTGCCTAGATGGTATCAGGCCTCAAAAAAAAGGGCTTCAAAAATAGTTGTTGAATGATGAACAACTGAATGAATTAATGATAGAAAAGTCAAGATCAATAAGCCCAGGTCCAGAAAGGTAAAAGAAAACAGAAAACTTGAAAGAAAAGAAAACTTGGCCAAAGTTAAGACAACTTTTGCAGATTTCTCTACAATTTAGGTGCCTGGATTCCCAGGAGAGGAAGGTGAGTGCCATGCTGTCTGTAGCAGTCAGCTGGGGATTCCACATCATCCCATCTCATCCTATTATAGATCCTACTTCCAGAGTGTGGGACTCCCTGGGCTTGTCATTGGCAAGATGGGGATGAGCCTCCCCAGGCCATGAAAATAGGACGCGGATGTTCAAGCACATTGTCAAACTGTAAAGGGCTTGATGAAGGCAGCCTTCATTTTGATGACTTGAGCACAAATTTCTTTCTCATCTTAACTTTTGGTTAAGATGCAGAGAGTAGGGTGGGGGGTGGGAGGGACGGGAGGAGTGCACCTAGGTGGCTCAGTCGGTTAAGTGTCCTACTTTAGCTCAGATCTGACCTTGTGGTTTGTGAGCCATGTGTTGGGCTCGGTGCTATCAGCTGAGAGCCTCGAGCCTGCTTCAGATTCTGTGTTTCCCTCTCTCTCTGGCCCTCCCCTGCACACACTCTGTCTCTCTGTCTCTCTCTTTTTCAAAAACAAATAATCACTGGGGCACCTGGGTGGCTCAGTCGGTTAAGTGTCCGACTTCGGCTCAGGTCATGATCTCACAGTTTGTGGGTTTGAGCCCCGCATCGGGCTCTGTGCTGACATCCAGCTCAGAGCCTGGAGCCTGTTTTGGATTTTGTGTCTCCCTCTCTCTCTGACCCTCTCCTGTTCACACTGTCTCTCTCTCTCTCAGAAATAAATAAAACATTAAAAAAAAAACAAAAGCAAATAAGCATTTAAAAAAAAAAGATGAAGAGAGAGGGGTCCAAAAGGCTTGGGCCCCAGTGAGGCCCAGAGAAGCTAGGACGGAAGCAGGTGGGGGTGCAGGTGAGAGGTAGCTCATGAGAATGGATGTGCAGCTGTCTCCTTCCCCAGCCAGTGGGGGCCAGCTCCAGTCTGGGGGAGACAGGGTGCATCAAGAGCCATCTCTGAGCCCCAGTGACCTTCTGATGCTGCCGCCTGGCTTGATTCGCACTAGCTGCCTCCCTTAAGGCACTGTGAGCCCTGTGGAGACAAGGTCACATCTTACTCATTTCTCAACCTTCCTCTTGAGATTGACCCAGAGCAAGGGCTCAGCACACACTCAGTGAGTTGGACTGAAGGCCCGCAGAAAGTGCATTCTGGACCTGACCTGCCTCTTTGCGATTGCCACCTAGACCCAGCTTTCTCAAAACAGTCCTCTCTTGTCAGGAAAAGTGGTTACTTGCCTTCTAGATGCGGAATCTGGAGGCTGACGTGTTTGGGTGGGGTGTGAGGCAGGAACAAGTGAGGAGGGAAAGAGGGCTGTCTCCTGAGGGGACAGGAAGAGGTTATGGAGGCCTCCCCCGTCCCACCCCACACGCCAGGACCTTTACCCGTCACAGCCAGGTGGGACATCACCCTGGCCCATGGGCAGGCTCTGAACCGATGACTACCTACTGGCCCCAGCGCTCCTGTTTGCAATCTGTTACCTCGGACAGGTTACTTGACCTCTCTGGGCCTCCTTTTCCTCATTTACAAGAATTATTTAATTAAGATATCCCTGGTTAGGCATTCACTAAGTGTTAATCATTATTTACATGGAGGAACTCACTTAACTAGAGTGACCACGCCTCCCCTTTTGCCTGGGAGAGTCTAGTGTATTTCTAGTGTCTCTGCATAATTCTTTTAAGTTTGTTTTTATTATTTATTTTGAGAGAGAGGAGCGAGAGAGCACGTGCACAATTGGGGGGGAGGGGCAGAGAAGAGAGACAGACCCCCAAGTGGCTCCGCGTCATTAGTGCAGAGCCTGACGCAGGGCTCAAACTCACAAACCGTGAGATCATGACCTGAGCTGAGGTCAAGAGTCAGACGCTTAACTGACTGCGCCGCCCACGCACCCCTGTTGGTGCCACATAATTTTCAGTGATGATTTCTCTCACTATCGCAAGTGCCCTGGTTTGGATGATAAATGATACGGAAATCCTACCAATCCATATTCTGCAGAGGGAACAACCGAAGGGCAGACAGGGGAAGTCACCTGTCCGGAACCACTCTGCCAGTAGAGAGAGGGCCAAGGTAAGGTTTGAACCTGGCTGTGTCTGCCTCCCAGATCTTGGCTCTGGCCCCTCCTCTCCGCATGGAAGTCAGTTCATGTCCAAGATTTCCCCAGCCTAACCTTGCCCCTGGGTCCCACCCAGGGTCCCCACCCCAGTTGTGGCACCACCCTTCTCCTAGAAGCCTATCCAGGGATCTGGCAGGACCCTCAGGGAGAACACTGGGCCCGGGGCTCTCTCCAGAGCCCTGATGCTGTGCTGGGGGGACCTCTCCATGGCCCTCGCAATTGACACTGCCTGGCTGGAGCCATTGGCTTCCTTCTTGGCCCAAGTCCTGGTACGGTGGGGGCAGATCGCTTGTCTGCTACCCCAGGGCCGCTGACTGCTTACCATAATCGGTCTGAATTGGAGACTCGGAGGCATTCCGTAGCTTGTTTTTGATAGCACTGGGCCTCAAACTCATCTACCTTGTGGCTTCCACAGGCTAGGCAGGGACAGCTGTCGCTGCCAGGTTGTGGAAGGGACAGCAGGACGGAGGTCAGGACATGGTGACTTTGGAATCAGACATCTGGTTCTAACCATAGTGCTGCCTCATAGGTAGCGCTGTCTCACCCCCACCTCCGCTCTTCCCCCATCTCCTCCACCCCTGCCCTGGCCTGTCCCCGTCCTGGCATCCAGACTTACTGCTTAGAGCAGCCTCCATCTCCTTCTGGCTGTTGGCAGCGTGGTACCAGGTGACCAGCAGGCCATCTCGGTGGCTGATGTGGCCCAGGCTCTGAAGGTAGTCCAGCATGTCTGCGTCGGGGCGGCAGACCGCCTCCTGCTCACAGCCTGGAATGGAGCCCAAGGGGGCTGTTAGCATCAGTTCTCGCCTCTGCTTAAGACTCCTGTCCATTCATCCCACTGACCCTCCCTGGGCTCCCAGCGTGTGTCCAGCTCTCCATCTGGCAGACAGACAGGGGGACTTGGAGCCCTCAGGGCTCCGCGCATGTGAAATATGTGGGCTCCTGGGCACAAGGAGACCCCAGGCCAGCCTAGGCAGTCAGGACATTTACAGAGGAGGGGACATGCAAGGGGGCCCTGAGGACTGGTGCGAATGTGATAGAAAAGGCGGACTGGGTTATTCCTGATGGGGAGAACGGTACAAGCAAAGGCTGGGCCGAAGGAAAGAGGGTGGTCACCTAGAGGAACAGCCACTGGTGTGGTACAAATGGCAGTAGGGACATGGAGCGGGCAGGATTGCAAAGGGCATCGTGATCAGGTTGTAAATGGCCTTGAATGCCAGCAAAGTGTCTGTCTGTGTGCTGAGGGCAGCGAGGGGTGCTTGTATTTAGCAAGATCTCACGGGCTACGGAGTGAGCCCTGGCTGGAGACAGCAGGCTGCAGACAGAGACCGGGTGGCAGAGAAGCCAAAGCAGGGGTCAAGGACACTGGAGGCCTGGGTGCTCAGCTGGCAGGGAAGGTAGAAGGTAGGAAGGCAGAAGCCTCAAGACATTGAGGCTACAGACATGAGCAGAAGGGAGAGTGGAGGCTGTCCTCCCCGTTTCCGCGGGAAGGGAAGGGCCCTTCACCGAGGGAAGCAGGCATGGGGGAGATATGAGCTGAGCTCAGTCTGCTGCGTCCAAGATGCCCCCGTCATCTTCAAAAAGGCCCCCCATTCAGGCCCAAGATCTGGGCTGAAGGCAAGTGAAGCCTGGTGGAGGAAGAGGGGAAGATTGACGTGGCCTTCCTCTGGGGACAGAGTCTCTGTGGGGACGTGGGATGGGACACGAGGCTTTCAGAGCAGCCCCTACCTGGCTGGGTGCGCTGCTGCAGCACGAAGCTCAGGATCAACCCAAAGGCGAAAACCAGAACCACACTGGCACTGCCAATGAGGACCCACTTGGTCCGGCTGCCGGAGCATTGCTTCTTGCAGGCCATGATCTTCTCTGTGGAGTGTCTCCCAGCTCCTCAGGCCCAGGGACCCCGGAGGCTCCCTGTAGCTAGGATCCCAGGGGAAGCCGGAGCCCCATGTGGCATCCAGCCCTGTCAGGAATGTCTTTGTGCAGAGACAGCCCCTGAGGCTCCTCCTCCCTCCCCACCCTCCTCCTCTTTCCACACCCTCCCAGGATCTTAACAAATCAAGCAGAAAGTCCTAACACCTCCACAACAACCTTTGAGCATTTGGACCAAGCTCCCATGGCCTGCCTTTCTGTTCCTGCCTGGGAGCTGGGAAACTCCAGACTTGACCTTGCTTTCCTGGAGACCTGGAACAGGAGTGTTCCCCCCACCCCCGGACCTGGGGCTTCCCCTGTGCAAAAAAGTAGCAGCTGGATTGTTCTTTTCTTCTGCTGCCCTGCCCCTGGAAGTCACCAAGGTCAGGCAAGGGTTGATGACAAGGACAAATGAGATGTGCCTCGAGGCATATGAACTTTCCTTCCATCTCAGGTTGTGGTTGATAGATTATCTACCTGAGATTGAAGCCAATGGGTTTGGCATGCTGCCCTGGGTTACACAAGCCACTCCGGGGGCAGTGAGTCCATAGGGTAGGGGCTGAGTCACCACCTCACTCTGAGGGTGTCCTGGGAGCCCCGCTGTGTGAAGTAAGTTAGAGACTGTCCCCGCTTCAGGGACTCTGGCGTTTAAATGAGTCCAAGAATCACCTGTAAGGTTACAGGGACTTTGGTTTACAGAGGCTCACGGAGAAATCTATCAGGGTAACTGATAGACTGACTGATTCAAAAGTGCACGCACGTGTGTGTGTGCATGTTAAGACCATCTAGAATGATGAATGATGCCCAGGTGGGCAGATGGAGGGAGTCTGGGTGGTGGGGAGCAGGTCAGGAGGGAGTTTGGCTCAGATCTCGTGGAGTCACGGCGGCTGTGGGTCACTACCCAGGAGGACACTGGATATAGAAGCCTGGGGCTTGAGACCAAAGATGAAGGTGAGAGCATCGTTTCCTGCCCAACGGCAAAGAGAAAAGGGTCTTTCCAACCAGCATCCCGTGTGCTGCTCGTTATTCTTAGGAAAGATGCCAGTGAGCTGTGAACTTCCCTGCCTCTCTTGGCTCTGAGGTTTCTGCAGGCTGCACCTTGGAGGAAGAGGGACCTCGTCCAGCTGTGGCTCCTAGTAGGTGGAACCGCTCTGAAATGGACACTATGCTGCCAAGGACCGCCTCCTCCCCACCCCCCACCCCGGCCATGACACTTCTCCGCTCTGCGTGCAGCACTGTGCATAATATATTGTAGGAGAGAAGAAACCAAGGGGGTGTCAGGAGGCTCTAGCATCTCAGATGTGGAGTGGCCATTCTAGGGCTGGTGCTGAAGGAGGGGGTTCAAGCCTGTAAGGATGTCAGACCCGGCCAGTGCCATCGGCAGGGCCCCCAAGGGGAGCATGGTGGGTCAGGGAGATGCAGGAGATTTGGAGCACAGAGGAGGTGCCCCAGTCTCCTGGGCAGGGCAGGTGGCCTTCAGAAGAGGCATGGCCTGAGCTGACCTGGAGAAGCATGGGGACAGGGCCTACAGAAGGATGTTCCTGACAAAGGCAGTGGTGTGTGGGGCAGTGTGCAAAGTCGTGTGGGAGAGGGCTTGCTTGGGGACGTGGGCAGGACAATGTGACTGGATCAGCAGGTGGGAGTGGGGGTGCTCGGGGAGATAGGTCTAGGGGGTGAGAGGCCTGGGGCACCCTGACAAAGAGCTTGGCCCCAACCTGGACAGGGTGGGAAACCTTCACCTATGGGATAAGCAGGAGAGACCTGCTTAGCTTTGCATTTTGGAGGGTGATTTTGGAAGCTGCTATTGAGAAATGGGGAAGTTGGTATTGAGCTAGTTGGGGGAGTTCCAACCATGCCTAACACCTGGGCCGGCTGTTCTTAGCACCTCCTCCCCCAGTCACATGACTCACCCCCACCCCGTGCCACTCGGAAGGACAAAAGGCTCACTAAGGTTTGAACCTCAGGCTTTGTTACCTGGGTCACTTTATTATATTATGGACAAGAAGCAAGAGGGTGTTAGGAAGCAGCAACATTTCAGAAGGGGAGCCGCTGTCCCTAGAGCTGGTACAGCAGGGGGCTCCGCCCTGGGCCCTGAGACACCCCCTCCAGCTTTCCTGAGGCTGCAGCCCCCTCCTCCCCTCCCCCAGGGAAGCTCATCAGAATGTGGGGAAAAGCTTGAGTTCCCTCCCCTAGGAAGCAGGGCAGAGTGTGCCTGAATCCCGCTCATGAATGTTCAGCTCGCACTAGCTGGGGTCCGCTGAACCTTGGGGAGAGCAACGCACCCGCTGCTTCTGAGGCCTTTAGAATCCAGTTGCTGTGTTAAGGACCTGAGGACCAGGGAAAAGGCCCCTGGTCAAGACAAAGCTGACTCGGAAGCTTCCTGGGGAAGCCAGTGTTTGATCTTGACTTTAAAGGGTGGGTAGGATCTCTTAGAGACAAAATTAAAGCTTATTATTTCCCCCTTATAAAAGTGATAGAAGAAAGATATTGGAAAATTTGGAAACATGGAAGGAGGAAATTATTTTTATTTTAACACGAACAATGAGATCCACAGACCAGTTATAATTTGGTTTCATTTTGTTGAAGATCTTTCCAATCATTTCAATGCACACTTAGTATTTTTGCATTGTTTCGCCTGTTCAGTGGGTGTATTAGTTTTCTATTGCTGCTATAACAGCATGGGGCGGGGAGTGAGGCAAGAGAGGCCAGAGGAAGAATAAGACTCATTTCTGCGGCAAACACCTTCTTCTGCGAAGACCTTGGGTACCAGCTCTGGGCCAGGATTTGGGTAGCAGGCAAGCAAAGATGAAAAGACATCATCTCAGTCCTGAAAACATCCTCAGTATAATAAGGGAAATAAGGGAAGCAAGAGAAATAAGCAAGTGACTAGAAGTTTACAGCTTGCTGTCAGGTTTTGTGAGCTATTCTGCAAGAGCAGAGGAGAAAGCCTTCACCCAGCTGGGGGGAGGGCATCATGGAGGATGCCCTGGAGATCCTGGAGATGATGCCTATTGCATTTTGACAGACAGGTAGCGGTTATACAGGTGAAGTGGGGAGGAACTGTAACAGAAACAGTTGGGGCGCCTAGAAAAAGAAAGACAAACATAGCTTTCTTGACTTAAGAAAAGTCATTTTAGGCCCTTAGCCATCTTATGAAGGAATGTGAGAGTGAGCAGCCACCATCAGGTCAAGACCTGGGATCATCATATTCAGAAGTGAAGACGGATCTGATGCTCGTTCTGAGTTATCTCTGAAGGATCTAAACCCCTCTGAACACTGAGATACCAGACCCGCTGGGGCCAAAGAACCGATGATGCTGACCCCTGCAGGTCTCGAGATTTTGCCCTGGACTCAGTCGCCATCAGATGACCTTAGGCCCAATTCCATGCCATATTCCCCCTTACACAACCCCTTTCATGAACACGTATGCATCCTTAGCCGAAGGCCTCCCCGATTTTGTTGTTTGAGGAGACACTGCTTTGGGAAAGGTCCCCAGTGGCCTCCTTTCTTTGTTGCAGGTAAAACCCTTCCTTTTCCTATCCTTTGCCTTGGCTGCATCTTTTGGCTCAACACTGAGAGGGGAACCCAGTTTGGGGCAACAGAATGGGAGAGAAAGAAGACTCTAGAGGGAGGGAACATCATGAGAGAAGGCACAGAGGCAAGGACCATTACCGTGAGTTTGGAGATACCAGTGTGTTGCTAAAGCAGAAATTACGTAGGAGGAGATGGTGGGAGACGAGACCGGGGAGCAATCCAAGCAGTGTAATGAGCTAGACACACGGGTAGACAAACCTGCCATGAAAATAACTGAAATGCTGCATAAAATTGAATAATTTTTCAAGCGTATCTCTGAGCTGATGAAAAATGACACGTAAGCAGGAGCTCTGAGAGGTAAGCAACTGTCAAGGCTGACTTTTGTCCTGAAGAATTTGGCCAAACCCTGGTGGCCCTGAGTTTCCACTCTGATGGCTGTACAGATGGAGGTGACCAGCAATAAAGCCTAGGACCCCTCCAAAGTGGGGATTTTAGTAAGATCTGTGAAAATGGAATCCAAAGGCTGCACCCTTGGTATTGGAATCCAAAGGGTGCGCCCAAACTGTCAGGTTTTGGAATTGGCATTGGGTGGGTTAAAAAAATTCCTCTGGGGCATCTGGCTGGCTCAGTCTTCAGAGCATAGGACTCTTGATCTTGGGGTCATGAGTTCAAGTCCCACGTTGGGTGTGGAACCTACTTAAGAAAAATAAACTCCTCTGAAAATTATTAACCACAGGCTGTCCCTCACACTGGTCCTTGGTCCAAATTCAGACTGCCTAAGTGGTCCAAAAATTCTAAATGGTGGAATTTAGTTTAAGGTAGTCGGTGATACCCCAAGGCAAATAGCAGAAGAAAAAAAACAAGTCTTCTCGAGGGGAACATAGCTTCAACCAGGCATTCCCAGGCAAAGGGTCAAGGAAAATGAACAGCTCATGGTCTACAACCCCCAAAACTCATAAGAAACTGAGACTCCATGAGTGAAAATTGACAGAAAACCAAACAACAGAATCAGACCCACAAAGTCTTTAGAAGTCAAAACGACCAGACAAGGGATAAAATAATGTTGGAAGAAATTAAAACTAGCTTGAAAATATGGACAATAGTAGACAGTATAGAATGACCAAGCAGATATGAGAGGGAGCCAAACAGAAATTCCAGAAATGAAAAATACAATTAAAATTAAAAAAAAAAAACTTAATGGGAAGACTTAACATAGCTTAGACACAGTTGATTAGAGAATTAGATAAGATCTGTCCAGAAGTCAGCATAGAAGAATCAAAGAGATGGGAAGTATAAGAGATTAAGACAGAGAGAAAGGACTAGCATGCATGTAATCAGAGTTGTAGAAGAATCAAGGAAGAATAAGAGAAAGGCTATTGTTATTTGTGGAAAACCCTCCAAATGATTGAACACCAACTCACAGATTTAGGAATCACAACGAATCCCTAAAAGTAGGAAAAAATAAAATCAAAAGCAATCCATAACTACATATGTCATAGAAAAATTGCAGAACACCAAAGTCACAGATCTCAGAAGCAGTTGGAAATAGGTCATTCATCCAAAGCTGGCAAACTGACTTCTCAGAGCTTTGATGGGATACAGGAGACAGTGGACTGATGTGCTCAAATAAAATAACGGACACCCTAGAATTCTACATACAGTGAAAATAGTTTCAAGAAAGAGGATAAAATAAAGGTGTTTTTTTTTCTTAAAAATTTTTAAATGCTTATTTATTTTTGAGTGAGAAAGAGAGAGAGCATGCGAGTAGGGGAGGGAGAGAGAGAAGGAGACACAGAATCCAAAGTAAGTTCCAGGCTCTGAGCGGTCAGCACAGAGCCCAATGTGGGGCTTGAACCCACAAACCGTGAAATCAAGACCTGAGCTGAAGTCAGACGCTCAACTGACTGAGCCACCCAGGCGCCCCAAGGTGTTTTTTTTTCTTTCAAACACAAACAAAAAAGAGCTTACCACTAACAAACTCTTCCTACGGAAATGGTAAAGGCTGTTCTTCAGGCAGAAGGAAATTGATCCCAGATGGTGCCTCTGAGATTCTATTTAAAAATTGGTCTGCCAAGGTACTGGTTAAGCCTAAACAAACATGGGTCACATAAAACGGTAATGTCTAATTGGCAGCGCTGAAAAGACAGACCAGATTAAAATAAAGGATGACACTAGCATAGAAGTTGGTAGGCGGCTGGTTGGACGGAAAATTTCAGTTTTCATTTGTCGGTTTTTCTGAAGGCAGATAATGCTATTACTTGATTTTAGACTTTGCCAGGGAAGTACGCATATTCACAAGGCTAGAGTAACCCCGGGAGAGGGAGCTTCCACACAAGCAGGAGAGAGAACAGCAGAGTAAGAGAAAGAAGGCAAATTCAGTAATCCTAAAGCGAGTAAGAAAAAAGAAAAAAAATGTAAAAGGAGAGATTCTACCTTCAGTAATGGCAAAACGCTCCTATTGGGCCAACCCTCCTAGAGATAACAACTGTGAACTCCGGACAAAATATGAAAAACAGCTACCTGGGGGTGCCTGGCGGGCTCAGCAGAACATGCAACTCTTCATCTTGGGGTTGTGAGTTCAAGCCCCACATTGGGTGCAGAGATTACTTAATTAAAAGAAAAGAAAAAAGAAAAAATCATAAAAAGAAAAGCAAATACAACTGCCCGAAGATTCTGGAAAGAGATAAAAAGCAGGAAGAGACGAGAGGGGAGCCAACATTTGAAAGGAGAAGCTAGCACATGCAAAAATAATGTGAAATCTCACAAATAGTATTCGACAGGATAGAAGTTAGAAACAAAAGAATATGCGCTGTATAATTCTACTTAATGAAGCACAAACACAGGCAGCTGTAAATGATGGTGTTAGGAGATGGGATAGTGGTTGCCCTTGGTGGTGGGGGTGGGGTGGGGGGGAGGATAGTGACTGGTAGGTTTCTGGGGTCCTGGTAATGTCCTGGATGGGGTGCTGATTACATGCGTTCCCTCGCTGGACAAAAATTCAGAATGGGCATGATACGTGCGGTTTCCTGTATGAATATTGTGTTCCAGTATGGATTAACAAAAATCAAAAGGGGGCAGAAACACTTAGGCAAGAGCAGACTGAGAAGGGACCTCCGCGCCAGACACCCAAGAGCTTGGACGTGACCTTGGGGGCAGTAGGAGACATTGAAGGTGTGGGAATGAGTTGTCAGGGAGGCTGCAGGATGGTGGTGGCTTTAGCCCACGGGAGAGCTGGCCCTATGTGACATGATTTACAAGTCTGGCCAAAACCTGGGCTTCCAATGACGAGGACCTGAGCCAGAGTGGGATTGGGTGCGGAGTTGGTTTTGGAGACAAAGTTGGAAGGACAATTTGGTTAATTGAGTGCCTGAGGCCAGGGGAGGAAAGAGGGAATCAGAGGTGATACTTGGCAGCTGGAGATCGGGTGGGGGGCTCCTGGGACAAGATGAGAGTTACTGCCGGAGGAAGACTCTGCTGAGGAGGAAAACTTGGCTGTGTTGGTAGGTAGGCCACGTGGAAGAGGCAGGTGGGTGGGAGCTTTAGACGGCACAGGCCTCTGCGGCAGCAGGTGGGTGTTCAGGGCCAGGAGAAGGTAGGACATCGGGGTGGAAGGCAGCAGGGTGGGGGCAGAAGAGGGAGATCTGAAGTGGACAGGAGGGAATTCTCCGCAGAGCGCTGAGGCACCCGAGGTGGGGACTTCAGGTGATGAGGTGGATTTCCAGGTCAGATTTAATGGCCCCAGGTAGATGGGAATACAGCTTAGTGGATAGCTCTACTACAGCTTTTTAAGTGGTACCCAGTGAAGTTTTTCTATGTAGTCACAGGTAATCTTAATCTTAATCAGCTTAGTTTTCTTTAGCAAGACAATAGTTTCTCTATTTTCTTATCCTGGAATCTAAGTTTCATGGTCTGGGTCTCCAGGCCCAGCCCTTATCCCTGCCCTGTCCACACTGTTATCTGTGCGTTGGGTGAGGAGGCAGGGTGGAGTAGGGAAAAGATAAGGGACTTGCACAGTGTCCTAGCTCTTAACCTTGGGCCAGGATTTTTCCTCTGTGGGTCTGTTTCCTCCACATGGACTGCCTGGTTCCAAAGCCCTTTGCATACACCCTGCTACCCACAGGCTTCCCTCTCAGGCCTGCTGTGCCCCAGACCTGCGATGTTCCTCAGAACCAGGCTGTCACCCCAAGATAAACAAAGGTGTAAGATCGTATGGTGAGGGGTTTTTATGGGGAGGCTTGAATCCTGGGCAAGGAACTTGGTCTTCATTTGAGTAAGGTCATTTCTAGGCAGTGGTTGAAGGTCATTCTTTGAAAGGATAGCTCCCTGCTTCTATCTACTGTGTAGCATGAGCAGGGGCCTCATTGGCTGGGAACTCCTGAGTCATGGTGACCTCACAAAGACCATAACATGGGCCTGGGCTGGGGGGAGACTAGGTAAGCTGAGGGCTGGCTCTGGGAAAGTCCCAGGGGTGGGGGCATCCTCCACAGCCTGCACAAGGCAGTTACCACCTTGACCCCACCCCCCAGTAAAGGTCTTTCCCCTCTGGCTGTAATTCCACAGTTTGAACTTCCTATCTTTGGCTTAAAGCTGAATTTTCTGTTACCATGTGGATGCCCCAAGTGGAGGTAACACATTGAACTTTACATCAGCAGCTCAAGTCTCCTGGAGAAAGAGTTTAGGCCTGTTCTCAGAGCGTGGCAGGTGGGAGTTGGGGGAGGTGAGAGGGAAAATAATGAGAAGACCCAGGAAGAAATGCCATAGGTGGGGTGGTGGGGTGGGGGGTGGCGGGGGAAGAATGCAGAGAACCTGGAAGCCAGACTTGGTCTTTATCTCAAGTCCCCCTAGCTTATCCTCACCCAGGGGGAGGAAGAGATGATGAAGACGAGCATTTATTGAGGTACTATTGGGGACCAGGTGCTGTGATTGTCACTACGTACATTATCCATTTTATTCCCTCCACTAATCTTGTGGATTGAATATTTAGATCGATACTCAGCGTGTTCAGACTACTGCCCACGCTCACACCACTGGTGAGAGACAGAGTGGGGTTCAAGTTCAGGTTTAGCTGACCACGAAGCCCTGGATTTGTGTATGATAGCTGGGCATTAGGAGGGTTGTGTTGTTTTCATTGGACTTTCCTTCTAGGGTTGGGGCTTCAGTGGCAGAGGGAATGGAGAATGGGAAACAGGAAGATGTGGCTTCACGGAGTGATTCATGCCTCAAAAATCTCTGGGGTGTTGTAGAACAAGCTGTCAGTGGAGAGGACCTGGATTTGACTTCTGGCTGCCATTTTCTGGGGCTTTCCAAATATTACTTTAGATTCTTGAATAACTTGACTGAACACGCAAGTAAGTGAAGATAATGATACCTATCTTGAAGAGTTGTCACCCACCCACCCATCCATCCATCCATCCTTCCATTCCCTCACTCCATGAGCGTTTCTAAACCTCCCCTGTGTGCTAGGCACTGTGCCACATGCTGGGAAAACAAGAATAACAAGATAGCCAGAGACTGACCACCCTCATATTTTAAAGTAGAGACATATGAGTAAACAGGGTGATCATATGAGGAGGGCACTTCACCCATATTTGATAGTCCCAGGAAGGCTTCCTAAGCTGGCATCTAAAATGTTAGATGTTAGGGATGCCTGGGGGGCTCAGTCGGTTAAGTGTCCAACTTCACCTCAGGTCATGATCTCACAGTTCGTAACTTTGAGCCCCACAGTGGGCTCTGTGCTGACAGCTTAGAGCCTGGAGCCTGCTTTGGATTCTATGTCTCCCTCTCTCTCTGCCCCTCACCTGCTCTCTCTCTCTCTCTCTCTCTCTCTCTCTCAAAAACAGACATCAAACAAAAAAAATTTTGTTAATGTTAGATTCTAGCCAGGGGAAGTGATGGAGGTTTAGTTTGGTAGTCCTGGGGAAGCTGACAGGAAGAGGAAAGAATATTTACAAAGCCTTAAGTCAAGAAAGAAGTCAACATATTTGAGGCACTGGCAGAAGTTGAGAGTGGTCCAAGTAGGGGGTGGGGAAGGGAATGTATATATCTGGAGAGATGGAGGGGCCAGCCCTGTGGGCTGAGCGTCCTGGTAAAAGAAACACAGATGAGGATATCTCCACCAGTGGTCTGCCTACCAGCTGTGTGATAATCAGTCTGGGGAGAGATGATGGGGGAGAGCTTGATAAAAGTCTAATTCCTCAGCCCCCTCAGAGGTACAAAGCGGGGGCCCAGACATCTATCTTATAAAAAATATAAGTTTACATACATCCCATCATCTGAAAACCTGTGAGAAGTCACAGAGGGACTTAACAGGGGAATGGGATGGTTTGATTCGCATGCATTTTTCCTTTGTCTGAGAATATCTATCTATCTCATTCCTGAAGGATAATTTTGCCAGATATAGAATTTGTGGTTGACAGTTTTTTCTTTCAGCACGGGAAAAATGTGTGCAACTTCTTTCTGGCCTCCATGGTTTCAGATGAGAAATCCTCTGTCATTCGAATTGGTGTTTTCTGATAGATAATGCTTTCTGGTTGCTTTTAAATTGCTTTTCATTGTTTTTAGTTTTCAGGAGCTTAATCATGAGGTGTTTGATGTGAATTTCTTTGGGTTTATCCTGTTTGTGGCTTTCTCAGCTCTCTAAGTTGGTGTGCTTATGTCTTTCACTGAGTTTGGAAAGTTTTCAGCTGTTACTTCATTGAATATTTTCAGAATTCTCTCTTCATCTGGAACTCTGATGACAATAATGTTAGATATTTTGTTTTGTACCAGGTCCGTGAGGCTCTGTTCATTTTCCTTAGTCCATTATCTATGTTGTTCAGGTTAAGTAAATTTTACTGATCTGTCCTCAAGTTCACTGATTCTATCCTTTGTCACCTTCACTCTCTTATTGAGCTCATCCAGCAACTTAAAATGTTTTCAGTTGTACCTTTAAAATAGCTTCTATTTTAATTTCAATTATTGTATTTTCATAACTTCTATTTCTTTGCTGAGATTTTCTAGTTTTTAATTTGCTTCAGGAGGATTGGTAATTGCCTGTTGAAGCAATTTTAAATGGAATTTTTAAGTGTTTATTTATTTTGAGAAAGAGAGAGAGTAGGAGAGGGGCAGAAGAGAGAAGGGGAGAGAGAATCCCCAAGCAGGCTCCACGCTGTCAGCATAGAGCCCAACATGGGGCTCGATTTCACGAACAGCAATATCATGACCGGAGCCCAAATCAAGAGTTGGATGCTCAACTGACTGAGCCACCCAGGTGCCCCTGAAGCATTTTTATAACAACTGCTTTACAGTTATCACAAATGCCAACATCTGATTCATCTCAGTGTTGGCATTAGTTATCTTTTCTCGAGATGAGATTTTCCTAATGTTTGGTATGATGAGTAATTTTTGATTATGTCTTTGACATTTTGGATGTTTTGTTAAAAGACTTTTGGTCCTCCTCAAACCTTTTATTTTAGCTGGCAATCAACCTGTTAGGGTTTAGAAGGTAGCTTCTGGCCTGTTTTTATGGACTGTAGTTCTACTGACAGTTTTCAGAACCTTGGTATGCTTTGTTGTTCTGGCATTGCTGGGGCTCTTGTTCATTCCTGGTGATGCTGCCCACAGGGGGAAGAAGGTGCTTCTCTTGGCAGCCACCTACTGTCCCTGAGAGGCCGGGAGCTGTGGGACCTGGTATAGTCTCTGCCACTGGGTGGAGAGCCCAGAGATACAGGGCTCTGCCAAAACTTCTCCTGCAGGTGAATTGGCCTGCCACTGCCCTGGATGTAGAATGGGGATTAGGGCTCCCCACTGGGGGCCCATCTCTGTTGGGTTTCCCTTTTCGTAGCCTTTAGGCCAGAGAGAACAAGCTTTTCTTCCTCTGCACGTGTGTTGCAGGCCTCTCTGGTGCCCAGTCTGGGATATATGGGAGATAAAAAGAAAACCCTGGGGAACACACCTGGTGTCATCCCTCAAGTCCTGAGGTTCATAGCTAGTCCATTGCTTTCTTCCTAGCTTTCAGAGTCTTCTTATGGTTCTCAGTTGAATCATTTCCGGGATATTTAGTTGTGTTTGGAAAGGAGGAATAGGGAACAATGAGTCTATACCCTCTTGCAGGTGACATGCATTAGAAAAAATTGTGGTACAATATATGTAGCATAACTTTTACTATTAGTGACATTGAATACCTTCATAATGTTGTGCAACAGCCATCACTATCTAGTTCCAGAACATTTTTGTCACTCCAAAAGGTAAGCCTGTCGCCAGTAAGCAGTCACTTTCCATTCTCCTCTTTCTTCAGTCCCTGGCAACCTCTTTCTGTCTGCTTTAATCTGCTTTTAGTCTCTCCAGATTTGATTATTCTAGATATTTCATGTAAATGGAGTCATATAATATGTGGCTTTTGTTTCTGACCTCTTTCACGTCACATAATATTTTCAGTTTATCCTTGTTTAGCAAGTATTAGCACGAGACTGTTTTTTATGGCTGAGTAATATTCCATTGTATAGATATACCACATTTTGTGTATCCATTCACCAGTTCATGGACAGTTGGGTTGTTTCCACCTTTGGCTCTTGTGGATGTGCTATCATGAACATTTTTCCACAAGTTTTCGTTAGAACAGCACGTGTCAATTCTTTTGAGTATGTGGTAGGAGTGAGAGAATTGCTGGATCAGATGGTAATTCTGTTTAACTTCTTGCACTACCACCAAGTTGGTTTTTACAAAGGCTGCACCATTTTACATTCCTATCAGCAGTGTCTGAGGGTGTCAATTTTCTATGTCCTTGCCAACACTTGTTATTTTCTTTAAAAAAAAATTTTAAACTTAAAAAAAAAAAGGTAATCTCTATGCCCAATGTGAGGCTTGACCTCACAACCCTGAGATTGAGAGTCACATGCTCCACTGACTGAGACAGCCAGGCACCACTTGTTATTTTCCACTTAAAAAAATTATAATGGGTAGAAAATGATATCTCATCATAGTTTCGATTTGCATTTTCCTAATGGCTAGTGATATTTTTATATGTTGTTAAACATTTGTATATCTTCTTTGCCCATTTTTAAATTGGATTGCTTGTCTTTTTGTTGTTAACTTGTAAGAGTTCTTTATGTATTCTGTATAGACTCATCAAAAATATTTTCTCCCATTCTGTAAGTTTCCTTTTCACTTCTTGATGGTGTCTTTTAACATTTTCTTAATTAAAAATTTTTTAATGTTTATTTATTTTTGAGAGACAGAGAGTGACAGAGAACAATCAGGGAGGGGCAGAGAAAGAGGGAGACACAGAATTTGAAGCAGGCTCCAGACTCCAAGGTGTCAGCACAGAGCCTGATGTGGGGCTCAAACCTGTGAGCAGCAAGATCATGACCTGAGCCCAAGTCAGATGCCTAATGTACTGAGCCATCCAAGTGCCCCTTAACATTTTTTTTAAAGGTTTATTTTATTATTTTGAGAGAAAGAGAGCACAAGCAGGGGAAGGACAGAGAGAAGGAGAGAGAATCCCAAGCAGGCTCTCTGCACTGTCACTGTGGACCCCAATGTGGGGCTTGAACTAGCAAACCAAGAGATCATGACCCTAGCCTAAACCAAGAGTCAGATGCTTAACTGACTGAGCCACCCAGGTGCCCCAAAGGTATCTTTTGATGCACAAGTTTTTTATTTTGATGAGGTCTAATTTTTCTTTTGTTGCTTGTGCTTTTGGTGTCATATCTAAGAAACCATTGCCAGATCCAAGGTCATGAAGATTTACCCCTATGATATTGTCTAAGAGTTTTCTTATTTTAGCGTTTATATTTAGGTCTTTAATCCTTTTTGAGTTAATTTTCATATATGTTGTGAGGTAAGGGTCCAACCTCATTCTTTTGCATGTTGAGCTTAGTTGTCCCACCCCCATTTGTTGAGGAGACTATATTCTACTTTGATTGAATGGAACTAGCATCCTTGTCAAAAATTAATTGACCATATGAGACACCTGGGTGACTCAGTCAGTTGAGCGTCCAACTTCAGCTCAGGTCATGATCTCAAGGTTCATGAGTTTGAATCCCACATCAGGTTTTCTGCTGTCAGCACAGAGCCTGCTTTGGATCCTCTGTCCTCCTCTCTCTCTGCCCCTCCCTCACTTGTGCTGTCTCTGTCTCTGTCTCTCTCTCTGTCTCTCAAAATAAATGAATAAACTTAAGGAAATTAATTGACCATAGATGCATGGGTTTATTTCTAGACTCTCAAGTCTATTCCATTTGCCTGTATGTCTATCCTTATGTCAGTGCCACACCGTTAAATGCAGTGTTTTTTTGTTTTTTTTCTTTTTACTTTTATTTCCATTTATTTTATGCAGAATTTACTTCCAGGCCATAAGTTTTTGTTTCTTCAGTTTCTTCTGAGATATCTTTCTTCTGTGCAACTTCCTCTTTTGGTTTAGGAACAATCTGCTCCTTTTCAATAAGGATTATCCCAGTGTAGCAGGGAGAGCTCATGTATGGATTAATCCCACTGTGAGCCCTGTAAGTTCTACGGCACATCTTGGAGGCTTTGTTCATCTGGATGTGCTCGATGATGAGAGAATCTCCATCTAAACCCTTAAGTTCAGCATTACTCTGCATTTTTAAGCATGTGCAGTAAAAATTCAGCACTTGTTTTGGGCCACTGACCCTGTGTCCAGCCCCACTGTTTGGCCTGGGCATACCTCCCAAGTCTACTATTGTAGCTACCAAATGGCACACATTGCTTCTGCAAAGTGACATCTTTCAGATACTTGGTGGCTTTTTGGATACGCATACCCTTGATGGCCTGAGTAGTTTCATGTATGTTCTTAAAGTGAACACAAAGATTTAAACTTTTTTTTTAATTTTTTAAATGTTTATTTAGTTTTTTTGAGAGAGAGAGACACAGAGTGTGAGTGGGGGAGGATCAGAGAGAGAGAAAGAAGCACAGAATCTGAAGCAGGCTCCAGATTCTGAACTAGCTGTCAGCACAGAGCCCGACACGGGGCTTGAACCCATGGACCGTGAGATCATGACCTGAGCTGAAGTCGGCCGCTTTACCGACTGAGCCACCCAGGCACCCCTCAACTTCTTGATTTATGTGGTTTTGTGGGTTTTCTGGGCCAAGTGAAGAGTGAACCATTTTCAGAGATCACCTCAGGCCTCTCTCGAGTGCAGTTTTAAAGATATTTTAGGGGCGCCTGGGTGGCTTAGTCGGTTAAGCGTCCGACTTTCGCTTAGGTCATGATCTCGCGGTTCGTGGGTTCGAGCCCCGCGTCGGGCTCTGTGCTGACAGCCAGCTCAGAGCCTGGAGCCTGTTTCAGAGTCTGTCACTCCCTCTCTCCCTGACCCTCCCCTGCTCACGCTGTCTCTCTCTCTCTCCTAGAAATAAAACATTAAAAAAAAATTAAAAAAAAAAGATATTTTAGCTCAATTTGGAAAATGGTTTGTTGGGGGTAGTCCTTGGATACAGGAGCCCTTGTTTCAAGTGCAATTCCAAGACCCAGCCTTAGGCAATGGAAGCTGCACTAGGGTCTGGCAATGGAGGTGGAGATATGGGGTGGTATTTGGAAACTTTTCTGGAGCCAGAAGTGGCAGAACTTGGCCAAAATTGGATGTGGCAAGTGAGAGTAATCAAGGATGATATTTCTGGCTGTAGCAGTGCCAGTTCCTGGAATTGGAAGAGAATAGGAAGGTCTGATTTAGGGAAAAGACAGCAAGCTCTGTTTTTGATTCTCTAGGTGTGAGGTGCCCCAGTGTCAGATGTGTGTATGCACATGTATGTGTGTGAGTGCATACTCATGATTGTCTAACATATTCCAGGCCCATGCATCTAATAAACATGTTCTCAGTGAGGAACTGGAAGAGCCACTGGTAGTTATACCTGCTGAGGGTTCCAACCACCCTTCAAGTTCTAGAAGTGTTCAATAAGAAAGGATGGGAATCAGCCAATGATTCTCTCTGTCTTAGACAGGATTCACTAGTTGTTTTATGGCTGTCTTCTGCCCTCCCTACTTGGGACCCCAGGGCTTGGAAGCAAAGGCCAATAGGTAGCCTATGGCTGTTGAGTCAGTAGTGAGCTCCTTTGGTTGCCCTATGTCCCACCCAAGCCCCACAAAAACCCCACTCTTCTGAATGCACAACATCCCTTTGGTGGAGGGTGAGGCATGGGCTTGCCCCAGTCACTGGCAGGCAGCTCTGAAGACTCACCTGTCTGTTGCAGGATGAAGGAAAAAGATGAGGACACAGGAGAAAGTGGGAGGGATCTGTTCTTTTCTCATGGAAGAGGGATGGTCAGCCAGGGTTGAGACTGGTAGCTTTCTGCCCAGTGACCTGGTATTTGTATATTGTATATCTCCTGTGCCAGGGGGGTAGAGGTTACTCTTTTCCACAACCCAAACCACTTAGGCCTTCCAAAATCCTACTCTCAGCCTCATAGGCTACACTTGATGCATATTTTTCCAGATTGAAAATGCCTCTTTAATTAACTATGGTATGTGTGTGTATGCACACACACACACACACACACACAAGCATGCACGCAGGTGGGAGGGGTGGTGAAGGGAAGATTTTGTAAGGCTCTTCTTTAAGTAAAAGAAGAGAAAAGTGTGAACATGGAATTAAGTGCAGGACCCTTAGAAAGAGACTCTGCAAGCAAGGACCTCTGAAGTTTTAAATTTCATTAGCTTCAAGGTAAAATCCCCTCTGGTGCTGATGGTAAGTGAACACTTCCTGCTTTTGAGGCAGGATGCAAAGCTGGACATGAACTGCTTGCTTGGAATGAAGGCAGCTCCCACTGGGCTCTGAGCACCTGACTCCTCTCTGCCCACAGTGCCTGGCAAAGAGTAACAGAAGGGTAGCCATCATTTAGAGAAGACCTTAGGTAGTCCATATGTTCTGTGCCAGGCACTGAAACTGCAGCCACTGAGGGTGGCAGGCTTTATGCTTCCCATGTTAGACAATGGCAGGATGAGGGGTGGGGGGCGGGGATGTCTCTTGCCCAAGTTCACCCCGACTAGAAGAAGATGAAGTGGGATTTGAACCCAAAACTTTATGACTCCAAATCTCTGGTCTTTCCAAAGCCAAGCTATAAAGATGAACAGCAAAATGTGTAGAGTGAGTAAATGATGAGTTAGTGTATGAATGAATAAGAAATAAGTGGGTGAAAAAATGAGCAAGTGAAAGAATAAATAAGTGAGTAAAGAAGAAATAAAGAGATGAAGTAACAAACATATTCATTGAACAGTGACTATGTGCCAGGCGCTGTGTTAGACGCTTAGAGATCTTGCTGCCTAGTGTGGAAACCTGCGTGAAGTGGAGCAGATACCATGGGAACTTACAGGTGGACCTTACATGTCTGGGGGATATGGAAGGCTCTTAGGCTGAAATGTGAAGGGAGAAAACATAGGTACTGGCCAGGGGAAGAAGCCTGGAGAAAGGTATGCCCAACCTTTGGAAGTCCCAGACCTAACCTGGGAGCCTGGCTTTTTGGAGAAACACAGAAGAGTCGAAGGGTAGTGGAGTGGAATGGGGAAGGGAGTTTGGGGGGCAAGAAAAGTGAAAGGGGAGGACACAGAAGGGCCTTTTAGGTCCTGCTGAGGATTGGAGAGGCTGTCCTGAGGACGATGGAAAGCCGTAGAGGAGTTGGGTAGATGGGTGGCATAAAGCTATGGTCTTGGCTTCCCTGAGGGTCGGTAGGATTGGTGACCTTCCTCTCCTTGACCTCCACTTCCTTAAGTATATAATGGAACCTTAATATCTAACTTCCAGGACTCTGTGTGCGTGTGTGTGTGTGTGTAGTGGGATTTGGTTAGCAGGTGTGCCTGGCCCGTAGACTTTTCTCAGAAAGCATTGAGAAAACATATTTCACCTGATTCAGTCTTCTGTGTCTCCTCCCAGGGATCCACTTCTGCGTAAGAACACCATGAATGCAGGTGAGCCGTCCCAGTGTGTCCCACAGGGAGAGGAGCCCAAGTGTGGAAGTGGGGTTGGGCAGGGGCACCGGGGGGCTCACCCGGCAGGCAGATTGCTGGGGTGAGGCGGGCTTGGTTTTGAGGATTGCCCCAGCTTCTCCATGTGGCCTGCCTCACCCAAAACAGGCAAACTGTCAAAGGCAGTGGGCAGCTCCACCAGGACCACTGTGAGAATCTAGTGTCACAGCCATTTGCAGAGTAGTTCTAGAAATTTAGGCTGGAAGTAGGGTCACCCGTAAGGAGGCTCCTCCTTCCCCTTTCCTACCTTTGCGGGGTGAGGCCTTATTTGTCTAGTATTTGTGGACTCTTGCTGTGTACCTGGCCTGTGCTAGATACTGGGGACGTCCCAGGGACTAAGAGAAGCACAGTTCTTGCCGCCTCTAGCAGAGGCTAGAGCACTAAATGGGTCATTGGAATAAAGTAGAATGAATATTTTGCTGGGAGGAGTGTGCTTGGCAAAGGCTAGTGGGACGAGGTTCCAAGCCAAGGGAACTGTATTTGTTAAGGGCCGATAGCTGAGAGGGAGCAGGGTGCAGTCAGAGAAACCCAGAGGATACGGCTGGCACTGAGAGCACGAGGAGGAGAGCTGTGTAGACAGGACTGGGACTGTAAAGGTGGAGTGGGCGTGGTCATGAAGGACCTGGGAAGTCACACAAGGGCCTTCATCCTAAGGACGGGGGAGCCATAAGAAGATTTCAAGCATGGCTTAAAAGGTGAAGCCTGGCTGAATTTGCTTTTCTGCCTCTCAGGAGCACTGCAGGGAGCTCGACAGTTGGCCTTTAGAGAGAAGAGGGCAGTGGCATTGAGAGACCTTCAAACTAGGCATGGCTCTGAGTCCAGGGGCCGGTCTGGTCCTCTGTGAAAGCTTGAAGACGTCCAGTCTCAGCCTAGCTGAGGCTCCAGATTCAGGCTCCAGCACTACCTGTGGGCCCCACACAGACATGGGCCTTGTTCCTCTTTTGAACCCACCCTTGGATCCTGGCTCAGCTCTTGTTCCAGACCTTAATTCAACTCTGAGTCCTGTCTCAGAGGAGGCCCCTGGCCTGGTGTCTGGTAACACCCTCAGGCCTGGGGACAGCCAGATGGTGCCCCTAGTCTCCCTCCAGATCACCACTTCCCACTCTGATGAAGCCCTGGGCCTGAATTCAAATCACATCTCAAGACTTGACTCACAAGAGGCCCTTGGTCCAGCCTCAAACCTTGCTCTGAGCCCCAGCTCTACTGAGGCCCAGGGCCTGCACTCAGGGAACTCTGGGCTCAATTCTGAGAAGGCTTTCAACTCTCTCTCAAGCAAGAGTTTTAATTTGGGTCAGAGCAACTCCAACCCTTCCGGGACTGAAGCAAACCCATTTCTAAGGCCCTGTTCAAGAGAAGCCCTGGAGGTGGGCCGCTGCGTCTCCAGGTCAGGCTCCAAAGCTCTCCTTATTCCAGCCTCAAATTCTTCTCTGGGCTCTGACTCCAACCAGCTACACAGCATGGGCTCAAGAGACACCTCCAAGCTGGACCTGAACGTGGCTCCAGGTTCCTGTGGGATCCTGATCCCGGACGCCAATGAGACCTTCACTGTGGTTTCACATAACATCTCTGGGTCTGCCTCAAAAGGAGCCTTTGGTACAGCCTGGAACACAAGTTCCAAGGGAATCATCAATGTGCCTTCGCACGGCAACCCCAGGTCTGACCTGAACATGACCATCACGCAAGCCTCATGCTTGACCCTGATGCCTGGCTCCAGCGACAGTCTCAGCCTGCATTCCAGCATCCGTGGACCCAACTCCACCCTTTCTCCGCCTTCATGTATGACCCTGATCCTGGGCTCCAATGAGACTCTCAGCCTGGGCTCCAGCCTCATTTTCAGTGACACCTCTACGCTGACACTGAGCAGCCAGCAGGACTATTTTGAGGACAACAGCATCCATGCCGCACCCTTGGAGAAGAACCTGGGGAGCTGGAGCGAGATGGCTGACACTGAGACGGGCCAGTTCCCGCTGGGGAACACCACAGCCTTCCAAAGCATCCTGGAGGGTGAGTATGGCAAGGTGGAGGGCCCCAGAGAGGCCACTTCCCTGGAAGAATTGTGCTTAACCGACTCAGCCACCCAGGTGCCCCTCCTGGAAGAATTTTGTATTCAGACTTGTAGGGCAGGGAACTGGGGGGAGGAGAGGAGAGAGGCAGGGAACAGCATACAATGGACAACATGCACTGTATTAATTACACACGAGGGATCCAGTACTCAGCCTTTGCTAGCTGTGCGACTTGGGACAAACTACTTTCTCTGAGCGTCTATTTCCTTAACTGTAATATCTCCATGTCATGATATTTTTATTATGTCCAAACCATGTGTCAAATAACTAACCATACATTTCTTTTGAAATGTATGCCTTTTTCTTTCTAGTTAAATTTCAGACCTGGCTTCTCAGGTTACTAAGTCTGACCAGTGGAGGGGTGCCTGGATGGCTCAGTTGGCTGAAGGTCCGACCTCAACTCAGGTCATGATTTCATGGTTTGTGAGTTCGAGGCCTGCATTGGGTTCTGTGCTGACAGCTCAAAGCCTGGAGCCTTCTTCAGATTCTCTGTCTCCCTCCCACTTTGCCCCTCCCCTGGTTGCATGCTGTCTCTCTCTCTCTTTCAAAAATAAATAACATTAAAAAACGAAAAGTTTGACCAGTGGAGCAGGCAGGCTCTAGGCTCAGCTCACCTCTGTTGAGTGATGTTCCAACTTGAGCAAAGCCTTGAAATCCTGTCTGGAGCCTGTGCCTCATGTGTGATATGCAGGAGTTCTAGAAATTAATCCCTTATCAAAATTTAATGTTGTAAAGATCTTTTTCCACTTATTTATATCTCCAAATATTTTTGTTTGTTCATGAACCAATTCCATATTGCGACTTTTTAAAAAATACCACAGCTTTGTAAGTACATATTTATAAAGATACAATATGTATCTGGTAGGGGGAGAATTCCTCTTTGAAGTTCTTCTCAAAATTATTCTGAGGACAATAGCATCCACACTCTTCCCTGAAGGCTATTAATGTTTACTTGTTTTTGAGAAAGAGAGACAGAGTGTGAGTGGGGGAGGGTCAGAGAGAGAGGGAGACACAGAATCTGAAGCAGGCTCCAGGCTCTGAGCTATCAGCACAGAGCCTGATGTGGGGCTCGAACCCATGAACCTCAAGATCATGACCTGAACTCAAGTTGGGCGCTTAACCAACTGAACCACCCAGGCGCCCCTACAGATACCACATCTTCTTAATCCATTCATCAATGGTTGGACATTTGGGCTCTTTCCGTAATTTGGCTATTGTTGACAGCACTGCTATAAACATTGGGGTGCCTGTGACCCTTCCAATCAGCATTTTTGTATCCTTTGTATAAATTCCTTGTAGTGCAATTGCTAGATTGTAGGGTAGCTCTATTTTTATTTATTTATTTATTTATTTATTTATTTATTTATTTATTTTTGAGGAAACTGCACACTGTTTTCCAGAGTGGCTGCACCAGTTAGCATCCCCACCAACAGTGCAAGAGGATTCGCCTTTCTCCACATCCTCACTGTTGTTTCCTGTGTTGTTAATTTTAGCCATTCTGACCAGTGCGAGGTGGTATTTCATTGTCGTTTTGATTTATATTTTCCTGATGATGAGTGATGTTGAACATCTTTTTCATTTGTCTGTTTGCCATCTGGATGTCTTCTTTGGAAAAGTGTCTGTTCTTGCCTTCTGCTCATTTCTTCACTGGATTATTTGTTCTTTGGGTGTTGAGTTTGGTAAGTTCATTTTTTCTGTACTTATTTTGAGAGAGACAGAGACAACATGAGTGGGGGAGGGGCAGAGAGAAAAGAAGAGAGAGAATCTCAAGCAAGCTCTGCACTGTCAGCACAGAGCCTGATGTGGGGCTCAAACTCACAAACCACGAGGTCACGACCTGAGCCAAAACCAAGAGTCAGACACTTAACCAACTGAGCTACCCAGACTCCCCAAATTTAAGTTCTTTATAGATTTTAGATACTAACCCTTTATCCAATATGTAATTTGCAAATATCTTCTCCCACTCTGTGTCAATTGTCTGTCAGTTTTGTTGATTGATTCCTTTGCTGTGCAGAAGCATATCTTGATGAGGTCCCAAGAGTTTATTTTTGCTTTTATTTCCCTGCCTCTGGAGACTTCTCAAGTTAAGAAGTTGCTGTGGCTGAGGCCAAAGAGGTTGCTGCCTATTTTCTCCTGTAGAATTTTGATGGTGTCTTGTCTCACATGTAGGTCTTTCATTCATTTTGAGTTTATTTTTGTGTATGGTGTGAGAAAGTGGTCCAGATTCATTCTTCTGCATACTGCTGTCCAGTTCTCCCTGCACCATTTGTTAAAGAGACTGTCTTTTTTCCATTGGATACTCTTTCCTGCTTTGTTGAAAATTAGTTGGCCATGTATTTGTGGGTCCATTTTTGGGTTCTCTATTCTATTCCATAGATCTATGTGTCTGTTTTTGTGCCAGGACCATACTGTCTTGATGATTACAGCTTTGTAATACAGCTTGAAGTCCCAAATTGTGATGCCATCAGCTTTGGTTTTCTTTTTCAACATTCCTTTAGCTATTTGGAGTCTTTTGTGGTTCCATACAAATTTTAGAATTGTTTGTTCTAGCTCTATGAAGAATGCTGGTGTTATTTTGATAGGGATTACATTAAATATGTAGTTTGCTTTGGGTAGTATCAATATTTTAACAATATTTGTTCTTTCTATCCATGTGCATGGAATGTTTTTCCATTTCTTTGTGTCTTCTTCAATTTCTCTCATAAGCTTTGTATTGTTTTCAGCATGTATCGTTTTCAGATGCTTAACCTCTTTGGTTAGGTTTATTCCTAGGTGTTTTATGGTTTTTGGCGCACTTGTAAACAGGACCGATTCCTTGATATCTCTTTCCGTTGCTTCATTATTGGTGTATAGAAATGCAACTGATTTTATATCCTGCAACTTTGCTGAATTCATGTATCAGCCCCACCAGGGTTTTTTGTTTGTTTGTTTGTTTTTGTGGAGTCTTTGAGTTTTCCATGTCGAGTATCATATCATCTGCGAAGAGTGAAAGTTTGACTTCTTTGCCATTTTGGTTGCCTTTTTTTCATTTTGTTGTCTAATTGCTGAGGCTAAGACTTCCAACACTGTTAAACAGCATTGGTGAGAGTGGACATCTCTGTTGTATTCCTGATCTCAGAAGGAAAGCTCTCAGTTTTCCCCATTGAGGATGGTATTAGCTGTGGGTCTTTCATATATGACTTTTATGATGTTAAGGTATATTCCTTCTATCTCTATTTTCTTGAGGATTTTTATTAAGAAAGAATGCTGTATTTTGTCAAATGCTTTTTCTGCATCCATTGACAGGATCATATGGTTCTTATCCTTCTGTTAATGTGATGTATCACATTGACTGATTTGCGAATATTGAACCAGCCCTGCAGCCCAGGAATGAATCCCACTTGATTATGGTGAATAATTTTTTTTAATGTACTGTTGAATTTAATATGCTAGTATCTTGTTGAAAAATTTTGCATCCATGTTCATCAGGGATATTGGCCTGTAATTCTTTTTAGTGGAGTCTTTGATTTTAGAATCAAGGTAATGCTGGCTTCATATAATGAGTTTGGAAGCTTTCCTTCCATTTCTATTTTTTGGAACAGTTTGAGAGGAATAGATATTAACTATACTTTAAATGTCTGGTAGAATTCCCCTGGGAAGCCATCTAGCCCTGGACTCTTATTTGTTGGGAGATTTTTGATAACTGACTCAATTTTTTTTTTTTTTTTTTTTTTTTTTTTTTTTTTTTTTTTTTTTTTTTTTTTTTTTTTTTTTTTTTTTTTTTTTTTTTTTTTTTTTTTTTNTTTTTTTTTTTTTTTTTTTTTTTTTTTTTTTTTTTTTTTTTTTTTTTTTTTTTTTTTTTTTTTTGCTGGTTATGGCTGTGTTCAAAAGTTCCATTTCTCCCCATTTGAGTTTTGGTAGTATGTGAGTGTCTAGAAATGTGTCCATTTCTTCCAGATTGTCCAGTTTGTTGGCATATAATTTTTCATAGTATTCTCATATAATTGTTTGTATTGTGGTGTTGGTTGTGATCTCTCCTCTTTCATTCATTATTTTATCTATTTGAGTCCTCTTTCCTTTTTGAGAAGTCTGGCTATGGGTTTATCAATTTTGTTTATTCTTTCAAAAAAACAGCTCTCTTAGTTTCATTAGTCTGTTCTGTTCTGGGTTTTTTGGTTTTGTTTTGTTTTGGATTCTATATCACTTATTTCTGCTCTAATCTTTTTTTTGCTATTTAAATTTTTTTAATGTTTATTTTTGAGAGACAGACAGACAGGCAGGCAGAACATGAGCGGGGGTTGGGGGGAGGGTGGCGGAGAGAGAGGGAGACACAGAATCTGAAGCGGACTCCTGGCTCTGAGCTGTCAGCACAGAGCCTGATGCAGGGCTTGAACTCACAAGCTGTGAGATCACAACCTGAGCTGAAGTCAGATGCTTAACCAACTGAACCACCTAGGCACCCCAATTTCTGCTCGAATCTTTATTATTTCTCTTCTTCTGCAGGTTTTGGGCTTTATTTGCTGTTCCTTTTCTAACTCCTTTATGTGTGAGGTTTGGGACCTTCCTTGATTCTTGAGAGAGGCCTGAATTGCAATGTGTTTTCCTCTTAGGACTACCTTTGCTACATCCCAAAGGGTTTGGACTATTGTGTTTTCATTTGCTTCCATGTATTTTTTAAATTTCTTCTTTAATTTCTTGGTTAATCCATTCATTCTTTAGTACAGTGTTCTTTAGCCTCCATGTATTGGGAGGCTTTCCAAAGTTTTTCTTGTGATTGATTTCAAGTTTCATAGTGTTGTGATCTGAAAATCTGCATGGTATGACCTCAAGCTTTTTGTACCTGTTGGAGCTGTTTTCTGACCCATTATGTGATCCATTTTGAAGACTGTTCATGTGCACTGAAGAAGAATGTATATTCTGCTGCTTTAGAATGTTTATTTATTTTTGAGTGGGTGGGGCAGACAGAGGATTTGAAGCAGGCTCTGTGCGGACAGCAGAGATGTATTCTGTTGCGTTAGGATGAAATGTTCAGAATATATGTTAAGTCCATCTGGTCCAATGTGTCGTTCAGAGCCATTGTTTCCTTATTGATTTTCTGCCTAGATGATCTGTCAATTGCTGTAAGTGGAGTATTAAAGTCTCCTACAATTATGGTATTATTATCAATAGGTTTGCTTATGTTTGTGATTAATTGATTTATATATTTGAGTGTTTCATGTTGGGGGCATAAATATTTACAATTGTTAGCTCTTCTTGATGGATAGACCTCTTAATTATGATATAATGCCCCTCTTCATCTCTTGTTATAGTCTTTGTCTTAAAATCTAGTTTGTCTGATGTAAGTATGGCTACTCCTGCTTTCTTTTGACATCCATTAGCATGATAGATTGTTCTCCATCCCCTTACTTTCAATCTGCAGGTGTCCTCAGGTCTAAAATGAGTCTCTTGTAGGTAACATATATATATATATATGTATACATTAGGTATATATGTAACGTATATATGTATATGTAACATATATATATCTATATATCTATATAGATATATAGATATATGTTTATCTGTTCTGATACCCTATGTCTTTGGTTGGGGCATTTAGTCCATTTACATTCAGAGTGATTATTGAAAGATATGAATTTAGTGCTATTGTGTTATGTGTAGATTTCATATTTGTGGTGATGTTTCTGGTCCTTTGTAGTCTTTGCTGCTTTCCACTCAGAGTACCCCTTAGGATCACCTGCAGGGCTGGTTTAGTGGTCATGAACTCCTTTAGTTTTTGTTTGTCTGGGAAAGTATTTCTCCTTCTATTCTGAATGATAGCTTTGCTGGATAAAAAATTCTTGGCTGCATATTTTTTCCATTCGGCACATTGGATATTTCCTGCCACTCTCTCTGGCCAGCCAAATTTCAGTGGACAGGTTTGCTACTAACCTTATCTGTCTACTCTTGTAGGTTAAGGCCAATTTGTCCCTAGCTGCTTTCAGAATTCTCTCTTTGTCTTTGTATTTTGCCAGTATCACTATGATATGTTGTGGTGTTGACTTGTTTTTTTTGTTGATTTTGAAGGGAGTTCTCTGTGCCTCTTGGACCTGGATGCTGTTTCCTTCCCCAGAGTAGGGAAGTTCTTAGCTATAATTTGTTCAAATAAACCTTCCGCCCCTTTCTCTCACTCTTCTTCTTCTAGGACTCCTCTGATAGGGATATTGTTTCATTTCAGGGAATCACTTAGTTGTCTAATTCTCCCCTTGTGATCTGGTAGTTTCCTTTCCCTCTTTTTTCAGCTTCATTATTTTCTATAATTTTTATCTTCTATTTCACCTATTTTCTCCTCTGCTTCTTCCATCCTCACTGTCACTGTATCTAGTTTATTTTGCATCTCAGTTATAGCATTTTAAAATTCATTCTGACTAGATCTTAGGTGTTTGATCTTTGCAGCAAAGGTTTCTCTGGTGTCTTCTATGCTTTATTCAAGCCCATCTATTAGTTTTTTGACTGTTACTCTAAATTCTTCTTCAGATATATTATTTGTTTATTTTTTCAGCAATTTTCTGGCTGTGATTCCTTCTTGACTTTCTTTTGGGGAGAATTCCTCAGTTTTGTCATTTTGGCTAAGTTTCTGTCTTTTGCATGTTTTAAAAAGCTTGTTATGTGTTCTGCACCTGTGAATACTACTATATTCAAATGGGTTCATACACTGTCCAGGGCCTGGTGCTTCAGAAAGTGTTTTTGGTATATGTTGCATGCACTCTTTTGTTGCATTTTGGCTGCTCTACCCCACTGGTCAGTCCTCAGCAGAGCCCCTCCTTGCATGTAGTTGCAGTGTTTTGACCTTCAACAAGGTGTGCTTTGATTTGTTCATTGAAGTAACCCTGGGGGAAAAAAGGAAAGGGGTGGGAGGCTGATTCCATAAAAAAGAGAAAAACGAAAGGGGAGAAAAGAAAACCAAAAAGAGAATTAAAAGAGCTATAAGGCTAAATATGGAGAAAGAGACAGGAGAATAATAGGTGGAAACAAAGAGAATAGGTGGAAAAAGAGTAGAATAAAAATGTCTGGTCAAAAGAAATTATATATTTATAATTTGACCAAAAACAAATCAGAAACTATGAGTCTAATTCCCAAAGAAAAAATGAAGAGGGAAGAAAGAAAAGAAGAAAAGAAAACAGAACAGTTGTCTGTTGGTGCCTGGGTCCCATGGCTGTGCTGGTCTGGAGTAAACTCTTGCTGCCTTGAGTTAGTGAGTCTGGCTCCAGTAGATAAACACTTACCAGGCACAGAAGGGCAGGGTTTGGTGCAAGCAGGTCTGCCTCCACTGGGGGCCCCCATGCTGCTTTCTGGAGTCCCACCATGTGGGTGTTGAGGGGGAAATGGTAACACCCTAATCTCTCCTGCCTGAACCATGCTGCTCAGGCTGCCCTCACTGGGGCAGATGGCTTGCCTCTGCTTCATGGTTCTCCCCCACTTCTCAGGCGCTCAGCTGAGATTCAAAACCCCAAGTCTTAAAGGGCCCTGCACCGCGCAGCTCCTCCTCTTTGTTCCAGAGTAGAGCCACCCCGCCCTTCTGATAAAGGCCTTTGGGTGGCACCTGCAGAGTTTTTTTAAATCTGTGCGGAGGCAATGAACTCTGTTCCCAAAGTACTCTAGGAAGGGACTGTTCTCTCCCAGTGTGCCCCTGCGATTCCTACACCACGCTATGTGCTCCAGGGCCCGCTCCCTCCTCCCCGGGGGCATGCACTGTGGCTCCCAGCTTTGCTTCAGAGAAAGTCCTGCACTTCTGAACCTCTGAGTTTCAGCTCCTAAGGCTGTTTGCAAAAACAAACAAAAAATGGCATTCTCCATATTTCAATTTCCCCAGTCCATGTTACAGAGAGGTTTTCCTCTTGTGCTACCTCGATGCTGCACTTTCACAGCCCCTCTTTCTTTTTTTTCCCTTTTGTCTCTCTGCAGAAAGGGTTCCCTCCCCTCCATGCCTATACCTTTATATCTCTCCCAACTCACATACATGCACCTCCATCCTGCCAAGCTGTCTCCCTCCAACTGTGGAGATCCTTCTGCCACTCTGCAGATCAATTTCCTGGGTGTTCCAAGTGATCTGACTTCAATATAGCTGTGTTTGAGAGACGAGGAAAATCCTTCTCCGCTATCTTAACTCCCTTCATCATATCTTATTTTCTAATGTAATTCCTATTTTGAATATTGATGATGCTGATGATACAGAGGAAATTTACCCAGGTTGTTTTTTTCTTTAACCAGCTTCATTGAGATATAATGTACATAACCATAAAATGTGTCTACTTAAAGTATACAACTTAGTGGTTTAAAATACACATGGTGTTATGCAGCCATGACCACAACCAATTTTAGAACATTTTCATCACCCCACAAAGGAACCCTAGGCCCCTTAGATGTCATTCCCAACCCATGACCCCCAGCCCTAGTGAACCACCAATCTACTTTCTGTCTCTGTAGATTTGCCTATTTTGGACACTTCATATAAATGGAATCATACAATGTGTAGTCCTTTGTTATTGGCTTCTCCCACTAAGCCCAATGGCCTCAAAGCCCATTCATATTGTAGCATGGATCAGTAGTACTTCATTCCTCATTATGACTGAATAATATTTCACTGTATGGATATATACCACCTTTTGTTTATCTATTCATCAGTTGATGGCTATTTGGGTTGTTTCTGCTTTTGGGCTGTTTTGAATAATACTGCTCTGAACATTCATGTATAAATTTTTATATGGCTATGTTTTCATTTCCTTTTGGTATACACCGAGAAGTAGGATTGCTAGGTCATATGGTAACTCTGTGTTTAAGTGTATAATTCGGCAGCATTAGTCACATTCACAGTATTGTACAACAACTACCACTATCTAGTTCCACAACTTTTTGTTACTCCAAACAGAAGCTCGTACTATAAAGCAACAGCCCCCTTGCCTTTCTCCCTAGGCTCCAGTGAACTCTAATCTATTTTCTTTCTCTGTGAATTTGTCAACTCTAGATATATCATGGAAGTGGAATCATATAATATCTGTCCTTTGGTGTCTGGTGTATTTCACTTATCATAATGTTCATCCATGCTGTAGCATGTATCAGTACTTCATTTCCTTTTATGGTTGAATACTATTTCAAATGTGTATTACATTTATTTGTCCATGTTTACCCAGGGATGGGCACTTGGGTGTTTCCACATCTTGACTATTGTGACTAAGGCTGTTAGAAACACCAGCGTGCAAATATGTTTGAATCATTCTTTAAAAATTTTTTTTAATGTTTTATTTACTTCTGAGAGAGAGAGAGAGAGAGAGAGAGAGAGATACAGCATGAGCAGGAGAGGATCAGAGAGAGAGGGAGATACCGAATCTGAAGCAGGCTCCAGGCTCTGAGCTGTCAACACAGAGCTCACATGGGGCTTGAACCCATGAACCGTGAGATCATGACCTGAGCCAAGGTCGGATGCTCAACCGACTGAGCCACCCAGGTGCCCCTAAATCATTATTTTCAGTTCCTTTAGATATATACCTAGCAGTGGAATTGCTGGATCACATGATAGTTCTATGTTTAGCTTTTTGAGGAACTGCTAAACTATTTCCCAAAGCAGCTGTACTATTTTGCATTTCCACCAACGATGTACAAGGGTTCCGATTTCTGCACTCCCCTTGCCAACACTTGTTATATTTTAGAAACATTTTTATAATAGGCATCCTAAAGGCTCTAAAGTGGTATCTCATCATGATTTTGGTTTGCATTTCCCTAATGACTACTGATTTTGAGCATTTTTCACATGCTTATTGGCCATTTGTATATCTTCTTGAGAAAAACATCAATTCAAATCCTTTGCCCATTTTCAAATTTGGTTGTGTTTTGTTGTTGAGTTTTAGAAGTTCTTATATATTTTGTGGCTATTACTTCCTTATCAGATATGTCATTTGCAAATATTCTCTCCCATTCTGTGCGATGCCTTTTCACTTTCTTGGTAGTGCCCTTTGATGCACAAAAACTTTAAATTTTGACGAAGTCCAATTTGTTTACTTTTTCTTTTATTGTCTGTTCTTTTGGTGTCATAGTTATGAAATTATTGCCATATCCGGTGTCATAAAGGTTTCCTCCTAGGCCTTCTTCAAAAAGTTTTGTAGTTTTAAATGCTTTTAAGCTTAGTCTGTTGAAAGGTTCCTTACCCCATCAAAAGTTCTTGGCACCTTTGTCAAAAATCAATTGACCACATATATGAGGGTTTATTTCTGGGATCTCTATTTTATTCCATTGGTCTGTATGTCTGTCCTTATGCCCACACCACACTGTCTGGGTTACTAGAGCTTTGTAGTAAGTTTTGAAATCGGAAAGTATGAGTCCAGTAACTTTGTTTCCAAGATTGTTTTGGCCATTTAGGGTCAATCTTTGCTTTATAATAGGAACATTTTGTTCATTTGCATTTTATTTTATTTTTTTTAAATAAAAAAAAATTTTTTTTTAATGTTTTATTTATTTCTAGGAGAGAGAGAGAGAGACAGCATGAGCAGAGGAGGGTCAGAGAGAGAGGGAGTCACAGACTGAAACAGGCTCCAGGCTCTGAGCCGGCAGTCAGCACAGAGCCCGACGCGGGGCTCGAACCCACAAACCGCGAGATCATGACCTAAGTGAAAGTCAGATGCTTAACCAACTAAGCCACCCAGGCGCCCCATGTTCATTTGCATTTTAAAGACAACATATTTTCAAATTGTATTAGCCTTTTAAAGATTTTTCCAAGATGGGGCACTTGGGTGGCTCAGGCAATTAAGTGTCGGGCATCAGACCAGGTCATGATCTCACAGTTCATGAGTTCGAGCCCCATGTCAGGCTCTGTGCTGACAGCTCAGGGCCTGGAGCCTGCCTCAGATTCCGTGTCTCCCTCTCTCTCTGCCCCTCCCTCCCTCACACTCTGTCTTTCTCTCAAAAATAAATAAACATTAAAAAAAACTTTTCCAAGATATATTATATGTATCAGTAAAATATGTAAAGTGTACTTCTAAAAGTGTACAGCTTGATGCATTGTTACATCTGTATGCATCTTGGTAACTATCACACAGATCCAAGACACAGATCTTTTTTTTCTGCAGCCCAGAACCTTCCTTTGTGATCTTTTCCATTCAATACCCATTCTTCTTGGGCAGGGTTTCTCAACTCTGCTGTTATTAACATTTTGTGTTAGAGGATTCTCTGTTGTGTGGATGTTGGTGTGGGGGGTCTGCTCTATGTGTTGTAAGATATATCCCTGGTCTCTGTCCAGGAGATGCTAGTGACACTACCACCTTTTTATAATAAATGTTATGTGTAGAGGGACTTCAAAACTATGTAACTATTCCATCCTTCATCAAACTTTCCATTTATTCATGTACTTGCTTATATCAGTATAGACTCATGGTTTCTTAGGTTTTTCAGTGAACTATAATCTGTTGCTACCATTATGAACTGTGATACTCCTCTTGTCCCCACTTTGGTCAATGGGATCCTATTTAAGCAAGCTTTTGTGTCTCTCTGACATGCCTCCATCATTCTTAGAGCTCTCTTCCTTATTTTCCAGCACACACTTCTAAAAGTGTACAGCTTGATGAATTGTTACATCTGTATGCATCTTGGTAACTATCACACAGATCAAGACACAGATCTTTTTTTTTTTTTTGCAGCCCAGAACCTTCCTTTGTGATCTTTTCCATTCAATACCCATTCTTCTGGGGCAGGGTTTGTTCTGTACTTTCCTGCCCAAGTCCCAGACTCAGCCATTTATCCAAGGAGCCTTGTTCTTTCCCGTGGAAAATGGTACCTAGAAGACAAGATCTTTGAGCAAGATGTGTTCACTACTATTGGTGACTCTGCTTCTCCTTATTGGCTCCATCCTCCAGAAGCCTCTAGTGGCCAAGGTGGCCCTGAACGACGTTCCACGCACTTAAAGGCCCTCAAAAAGAGAGAGACCATTCTCTTTTGGGTTCCCCTCAGTGTTCTTTTTTTTTTTTTTAATGTTCTATTTATTTCTAGGAGAGAGAGACAGAGTGAGCAGGGGAGGGTCAGAGAGAGAGGGAGTCACAGACTGAAACAGGCTCCAGGCTCTGAGCCGGCAGTCAGCACAGAGCCCGACGCGGGGCCCGAACCCACGTACCGCGAGATCATGACCTAAGCGAAAGTCGGACGCTTAACTGACTAAGCCATCCAGATGCCCCTCCCCTCAGTGTTCTTAAATAAAGGTCTCTAATGGTCCTGTTCAGCTAAGAGCCCATCCCTTGGCCAATCACCATGGCTGGGGGCATGGGATGCTTTTACTGGCCAAGCTTGGGTTCCAGGTGCACCCCTGTTTGAAGAGGGGATGATGGGTGGGCTCGCATAATTCATCTTCACCTAGTGATGGGAAGGGGTAGACATGGGGGCGAAGGGCCTCTTTCACCAGAATAAAGATGAGGAAATCTAGGTCTGACAAAACAGGTATCTACTATAACAAATCAGAGTTTAATTCCACATAGTGGTAACAGCTGAAAGAAGAGCATAGGATGACACACAAGAGGATCTTAGTGAGCCCTCCTTTACCCTGAAGGTTGGGAGGCCTCTCTGAAGAGTGCCAGGCAAGCAGAGATTTGAAGAGCCCTAGCTGGGCAGTGGGTTGTGGTGGCCAAGTGGTACCGCGTGGGGTGTGGTAGTAGAGTGACTACTTGGGCAGAGGCCCTGATGGGGAAGGTCGCCCTGGTCTGGAAGGAGGACAGTATGGCCAGAGCACGGCGAGCAAGAGGAGAGCGGCAGGAGAGGGGCTGGGGAGGCAGCAGCGGACACTGACCTGGAAGGTCTTGGAGGCATTGACAAGCATGGCAGCTTTACGCTCAGTGGAATGGGGTGCCACTGAAGGCGTTCAGGGAAGGGACCTCAGTCTGGCTGCTGGGGGAATAAAGATTGGAGGGGCCCAGTGTGGGAGGGGGGACAGGACTCTGGTACCAGAGCTACACCATATCCTTACCCCCCCCTCTTATCTCCTCATTGAAACTAGGACATTCAGGAGCCTTCGATGAAGTGGCCTCATGTCTGGTGGACATGGAAGGGAAGAGAGACGATGACACCAAGATGGCTCTGGTATGCTTCCCGCCCACCCCCCAGATGACTTTCCTGGGATACCCCTCCCTCACTCCCTAGCCCCAGCAGCCCGTATTTCTCTGCCTGGCTCTTCTTTTCTCCATGGAACTCATTGCCATCTGATGTACAATGTGCTTTACTAGTTCTTATTTTTTGTTAGCCTAGCACACTGGAATGTATCCTCCATAAAACAGGGGTGTTTGTCTGTCTCAGTCACAGCTCTAGCCCCAGCATCTAGAACAGTGCCTAGCACATCATAGGTGCTCAATAAATGCTTTTTGAACAACGGAACCAATTGTGAGAGGGGGTCTCAAAGGGGAAGAAAGGCTGGAAACAGCCATTTTCAGGACACATTCCCAACCCAGGTCTGGGCCTTGGGAGGCCAGAGAAAGCCAGCATCTACAGGACTTGGTGAGCGCCAGTGGGGTCACACCAGCCAGGCTGGCGGACATGAGTGTCATCACATGCAGTGTAGGGGAGACTGGCTGGCAGACAGAGCCTGGAGGTGGGGGATCCACCCAGGCCAGGCCGTGGAAGAGGGAGGCCCTGCCCTCAGGCTGCTTCAGAGGCAAGCCCAGTCCCTGGGGCAGGGTGTTGGGGGGGGGGTGGGGCATGTGGTAGGGGATGGAGAGAGGGGGACAGGACTAAGAGGTCTTGCATTTTGGAGCAACAGTCTTCATCCCATGGCATTCTTCCAGTTGTCTACCTTATCACACTGGCCCTTCTCTCTTTCTCATACTTGCCACAGTCTATCCTGCCCCAGGAAGTTTGCACTTGTTTCTGCTGCCAGGAAGTTTCTTCTAATCTACAAAATGGCTATAATAATTTTTTTTTTTTGAGAGAGAGAGAGAGAGAGAGAGAGAGAGAGTGTGCATAGGGGAGGGGGGTGAAGGGTCAGAGAGAGAGGAAGACACAGAATCTGAAACAGGCTCCAGGCTCTAAGCTATCAGCACAGAGCCTGATGCAGGGCTCAAACACATGAACAGTGAGATCATGATCAGAGCTGAAATAGGACGCTTAACTGATTGAGCCATGCAGGCGCCCCAAAATGGGCATAATAAAGTTGAAACGAATGCACAGCACTGAGCACGGTGCCTGCAACCAATAGGGCTTATTATTGCAGTCATTCAACAAATTTTCTTGAGTCCCTACTATGTGTAAGGCATTGTTTCAGGCGCTAGAGATACTACAGGGAAGTAACATTCTAGTTTGGGGAGACAGGCAGACCTTCGCCTAGTTCTTCACATGGTTACCTCTTTCTTGTCGTTCAGGGCTCAGCCTAAATATCAACTCTTCTGAGAAATCTTCCATGACCATTCAGTCTATTAGCTATCTCTCTATCATCACTTTGACAGTTACAATTATCTGTTGTTATTAAGCAAGCCACCCCAAAACTTAATGGTTTAAAAGTTCACTCTGCTGGGGGAATGAAGATCAAGGGGCCCAATTGCTCACGATTCTGAAATTTTTAAAAATTTAATATTTATTTTTAAATTGAAGTCTATACAATATTATTAGTGAATATTATACAGTATATATTATACAATATTATATGTGAATACAATATTCTATTAATTTCAGGTGTACAACCTAGTGATTCAACACTTAAATACATTACATTATCAAGTAATCATCATGATAAACCTAGCTACATACAACGTTGTTACATATCATTAGCTATATTGCCTATGCTGTGTCTTAATTATTTTATAATGGGAAGTTTGTGCTCTTTAATCTCCTTCTCTTATCTGGCCATCCCTCCAGCTCCCTCCCCTCTGGTGGCCATCAGAATGTTTTCCGTATCTATGAATCTGTTACTGTTCTCTTTCATTGGTTCATTTGTTTTGTCTTTTAGATTACACATCTAAGTGAAATCGTACAGTATCTGTCTTTCTCTGACTTATTTCACTTAGCATAATGGCCCCTAGGTCCATCCATGTTGTTGCAAATGGCAAGATCTCATTCTTTTTGGTGGTTGAGTAATATTCTGCTGCTGGTGTGTATAAATCTCACACATCTCCTTTATCCATTCATCTATTGATGGACACTCAGGCTGCTTCCGTATCTTGGCTGTTGTAAATACAATGAACACAGTGGTGGCACATCTTTTAGAGTTAGTGTTTTGATTTCTTCAGCCAAATACCAGAAGTGGAATTGCTGGCTTGTATGACAATCCTGAGCTTGTCTGGGCTCAGCGAGGTGAGACTTCTGCTCTGTGTGGTGCAGACAGGTCACTTGGGAGCGGGGGCCAGAGCATCCAAGGTGACCCTCATCTTCCAGGCTCTCTCTCCACACAGTGTCATCATTCCACATCTAGCCGGGCTTGCTTGTAGCATGGCGGCTGGCTTCCGGAAGGACAAGTCTGCCAGTTCCCTTAAGTGCTAGGCCAGGAACTGGCACGTCCTCACTGCCATGGCAGTCTATTGGTCTAAGCACGCGGTAAGATGAGTCCAGATTCAAGGGCTGTCTGTCCTCTTGATTGCAGTGGGAAGAACTTGTGGCATTTTTCACCCACCATCCATCACATTCCTTTGTTTTGCTTTCTTCACTACTTGAAGGTATTTTATCAACTTCATGGGTTTTTTCTTCTTCTACCTGAAGAGATAAGAACTAACAGATTAATTGGACACTGGTAAAGCTATTCCCTCTCTCGGGTAGCAGAATGGCTTGCTCTTACTAGGACGTGCCCTTAAGAGCGGATACTAAAGGAGGTGCCTGGGTGGCTCAGTCAGGTAAGCATCAGACTTTGGCTCAGGTCATGATCTCACGGTTTGTGAGTTCAAATCCCACATCAGGCTCTGTGCTGACAGGTCAGAGCCTGGAGCCTGCTTCAGATTCTGTGTCTCCCTCTCTATCCCCCTCCCCCACCCATGCTCTGTCTCTCTCTCTCTCTCTCTTTCTCTTTCAAAAATAATAAACATTTTTAAAAAAGAGTGGATACTAAAAAGCCCTTAGAAGGGTTTAATAGTTGTAGGATTTCAGCCAAAGTTGTGTGCACCTCGTCTGTTCCATCAACTCCTGCCTCTTCTCCCTCAGTTGACTGGAGGGAGGAGGGGTGTTTTGCGGTGCCTGTATTCTGGTCCTCCTCTAAATGCTGCCCTTCAGGGATTATCCAACCCCCTACTCCTCGCTATCATGGTCTCCTCAAATCTGCACCCCACTGCGAGTGTCCCCATTGTTTCTCATTTCTCTGGAGCCCATGCTTGGGGGCTGGCAGCTGGGGACAGGGTGGCGGTGGCTGGTGGGAGTGCACTGGCGGTCCCTGAGGGTGGGACCGGTGTGCCTCTCACCCTGTGGCTTTGCCCCGTGCTGCCTCCGAGGTGGAGAATGTCATCACCCTACAGAAGAGCCAGGAGGCGCTGCAAGTGGACACGGAGAAGAAGACCATGATGAAGAAGATGATGGTGTGGGAACCTCGTGCGGGTCTGCAGAGCTGGGTGGGGAGGAGGTGTCCCCATCCACCCATTGATGAGATATGGCTTGAGGTGCGAGGACAGTGGAGGAGGCAGGACACTTGGCCTTGAGCCTCAGTCTGCCTCTAACTGCCCTCCACCACCCTAAGGAGCTTGACAGGCCATTTCCCTTCTCTGAGCCCTGGCTCTTCTCACCTCAATAATACCTGTGCTAATGCCTGCCTCACTGGCTTGCTTGTGGGGAGGACACAGCCAGTGGTTGGTTCACTGGAGAGCCTCGGGCCCCTGGAGCAGTTATTATTATCTAATACATTCCTTCCCCAGAAATTCCTCCTGGTGGGAAACTCCCAAGTGTTTTCTTATCTTGCTAAATACAGTCCCTTTTCGGTTATCCACCAGAATGGTTTACGCCACCAAAGTCCCCAAAATTATATTTAGCTTAGGGTCCCTTGCATCAAATCCTTGCCCTTGATAACTTCATTTAGCTAACATTAATTGAGCACCTACTGTCTGTAGATGCTAGATCCAAAGTGAGAAGTAATTAGGACATTTTTAAAGGAATTCCAGTCGACCCCCTGTAGGAGCCTGTCATGGTAATTTTTGCTTTGAGCCAGTCAGTGGCTTAAATACGCCTCCTCACCTTGAGGCAGCCAAAGCAGTTCTTGGTGAGCGCCACGTGTGAGATGCAGCTGGTTAGGGTGAGGGGTGTTTTTGGTAGCCTTGAACTGACAGCTCAGGACAGGGTTGGAGCAGTGAGCCGGCTCTCCCCACTGGAGGCCCTGCATGGTGTGTGGGGGGGAGTTCTGTCCAGGCTGAGGGGCTCCTGCGTCCTGAGCCCTGGGAGGAGCAGCGGCCTTGGTCCTGGGGGTCTGCGGCGGCCTCGCCCTTCACTGGCCCCTCTGTGGTCTCCTGTCCAGCGGCAGATCCAGGAGGAGCCACTGGATTCCCTCTCGAGCACCGTCCGCTGGCAAGCCATGGAGACGCTGACCCAGCTGAGGTGTCCACAGCCCCCTCCCTGACCTCCAGGCCTCCCCCACTCCTCTGGGCTCAATCTGTCTCTTCTGGGGCCTGTTCTTGGTGCCCCACCCACTCCTGGGACTTTCCTTCCTGCCTCCTTGAGTCCCACCCACTTCCCTCCTCCCCACCTCACCTTGCTGAGGCCAGGCCCAAGCCCCCAGCCAGGCCCCCTCCTCCAGCCCTGCAGCCTTAGCTTCCTGCCTCCAGCCCAGGGCCCCCTCCCTCACTCCATGCCTTGGCTTTCTGTCTCCCCCAGTCACACCCAGCCCGTTCTGGGTGTGCGAGAAAGGTCAGAGCTGGTGAACACATGCGTGAAGAGTGTATTCTCACTGCCCTCTGTGCAGGCCATGCAGGAGAAAGACGAGGCCAAGGCGGAGGCCATACAGGTGAGTCCTCAGGGCTGTCAGTGTCCTTAGAGTGGGGTGCATTTCTGAACTCCCAGTGGGGGAGACAAAGGGCATTCCAGAAGGTAGATGGGAATCTTCTACTCCTACTGAAGCTGCCTGACCTTGGGCAGGGTACCTCTCCTCTCCTGGCCTGCGCAGGCACTTCGTAACTATTTGGTGAATAAATAATCTTGGGAATAAGGGATCGTGCCTCGGGAGTCCTCTGTCCCCTTCTGGGCCCTGCCCTAAGTGAGTCTGTGTTGCCATGGCCAGAGGAGGTGGCCACGATTGCGAGGAGGACTGAGGACCAGGCGAGCGGGGGTGAGAACTAGAGAAGTAGAACCTCGAGGGGGCTCGTGTGAGCATCTTCCAACCACAGCAGGATTGTTTCAGGAGGAGTGGGTAAGGTGTAGGCGGTACGGTCAGTGGGTGGGGCTCAGTGGGGAGGAGTTTCAGCCCAGAGGGAGGCACATCCATTCATCCTTTCATTCAGCAAATATCAACGATGCCCACGCCCGAAGTACCACCACGGGGCAGGGGAGGCAGTGGAGGGAGGCCAGGGGGGAGATGGTCATTGTCAAAGAAGCATGTGCATAAAAGCAAACTAGTGGCAGTGGTAAATGTGACAGGCAAGGCGTATCGCTGCCATAAAGAGCCTGGAATGGGGTGTCCCGGCCTACGTGGGGGTCAGCGGTCATGGTGTTGTAGCTGAGAGGTTAAAGAAGAGCAGGTTAGCTGTGGGAGATGGCAGAAGGAAGGGCATGCCAGGCAGAGGGAACAGCCTGTGCGGTGGCCTGAGGACAGCAAGAACATGGTGACTGCAAGGTTGACTAGGAGGCAGTGTGGCCAGAGCCACAGAGGTCGAGGCTAGAGTGCTGGGAGGCGAGGCTAGAGAGTGGTGGGGACCAAGCCATCCTGGCAGCATGAGGGCTCTGGGTCCTGGGAGGTGGTGCACTGAGAAAAGACCCAAAGGAAAGGTGGGGAATCCCTGCTGCCTGGGAAGAGAGTGGGCAGCCCTCTTGCAGTACCAGGCCCAGACAGCAGAGGTCAGTGCTGCACAGTGATGGGCTGCAGATGGGAGGGAAGGAGGAGGTAGTTGGCAAGTGAGGCTGGCCTGGTGGTTGTGGTGTAACCCTGGTGTGCACAGACTGGGGAAGCCTGGACAGTGGCAACCTGGGAGACAGATGTGAGGAGCTGGCAGAAGGAAAGGAGGCAGGGGACAGAGGGTCTTTCCAGAGGGGCTCAAATCCACTGCTCTGCCTTGTGTATGTGTGATGCCTGCACCTTCCTGAGATGATCCTGGGACTGTGGTGTGGCCAAGGGAAGAGGAACCTGGGGAGAGATGGCTCCCTGAAGGGGCAGCTTGGAAAATCTATTTGGGTCTAGGAGTAGCACGTAAAGAAAGAATCAGAGCACTTCCCAGACACCATAAGAAGAGTAAGCCTGGCCCTCCCGGTTATGTGGCTCTTAGAGTTCTAGCGCTATTTTCCTGCCCAGCCTCTCAATTGTTCCTCACAACTTGAAACCGCCTTGGTGTGTGACCTTGGACAAGAGTTTCCTCATTTGTAAAATGAGAAAACCACTTTGAGGACAAAGTGATATGGTTGTTCAAATCGCAGGGCACTGACTTGGCCCCTGGTAGATTCTCGGTAATTGTTGGGACTCCTCTTCCTCCTCCTTCAAGGTAGGAGTACTCGATAATAATTACCACTCTGTTGATAAGGAAACTGTAACCCATGCAGGGGGGAGCCATTCTTCTGATATCGCACCTCACGTTAGTCTCGCAGGCGCAGGCGGGAAAGCAGCTCTCATGGGTCCAAATGCCCCTCCTCCCCTCACCCATGGGGGGGTTGCCACGGGCCGGGGTCTGCTCCAGGAGCCCCCTAGTGGCTCTGTGCTCTTCCTGTCCACAGACACTCTACCGACAGACCCTGGATGCCCTGCAGACTCTGCTCAACGCCCTCTTTGTGGAGGACCCCACTCCTGCTGGGCTGAAGAGCATCCTGGAGGTGTGAAGGCATGGAGGAGAGAGAGGACCGAGGGGAAAGGAGGCGGTGGGGGGAGGGGCTGTGCCCAGAAGGAGTGGTTTGAGGTCTGGGTGTCATCTTGGGCCAGTGTTCTGCCTCCCTGTCCCTCGTACCGGCCCTTCTCCAAACTCCTTCTCCGTCACTCTCTCCCTATCCCCGTGTTCATGTTCTAGCTGCCCCTAAAGCTTTGCCTTCTCCACCCTCATCCCTGTGTCTCTCTGCTCTCGTGACTCTCCACCATTCACCTCTCTCCCCACTGGCCTTCGTCCTCCCTCTGGTCTTCCAGTCTCGTCCTCAGCTTCTGGGCCCCGTGTCTCCCTACGCTCCAGGAGGAGGAGGGCAGTGGACAGTTCCCTTTGTGCCTCTTCCTGGAAGCTTCCTGCTGAGCGGTGAAGGCTGACCTGCCCACCAAGGCAGCAGAGGCTGGCCTCCAGCCTGTAGCTCTGAGTCTCACCCTTGTCCTCACAGCCCCTGGGGCCCTGGATGAACTCCGGGAAGGCCCATGAGCGAGCACGGGCTGTGAACAGCAATGTCTCTGTGTTGAACCACACGCTTCTGACCCTGCCTTTCTTTGTGAGTGGCCCCTGGGAGGGGAGGACCCTTATAGGGAGAATCTCCCTGGCCCTAAGGGAGCTGATGCATCCATCCAGAGATTCCCAGGTGACCCTTATCATCTTCAGAGGACTCTGCTCTCAGGGCCAGACCATCCAGCTCTGTTCACTATCTACTGTATAGTATTATTGAACCTACAAGACTCAGTTTCTAAAGTTATAACACACACAGATGTCCTCGGGGTTCCCGGCTCTGGGGCTTCTGCTGGGGAGGCTCATCCTTCGCATCGGAGATCCTGATGAGGAGATTGGCCGGAAAGCTCTGGAAGGCATCGTCATCCTCTACACCATCCTGGAGCTCCAAAAACGTAAGCTCTTTGGCGTGCCTCTGGGGCAAGGCTTCTGAGCAAGTGCTCAGCCTGGGAATCTATGGGAGACCTGGCAGCAAGGCACTGGTAGAGCATGGAGGAGACCAACACAGGGTCCGATGGTGTCTGCAGAAGCTGGTATGAAGGCTCAGTCCCCACAGAACCAGAGGAGAAAGGCTACCAACAAACGTATTTTGATTTAAGCAGTCCTTCTATCTGAGCCCCTCCTCACCCTTCCAGTGTAATTTTTAACAATTATTTTTATTAAAAAATTTTTTGAGAGAGAGAAAATGAGTGGGGGAGGGGTAGAAGGAGTAAAGAGAATCTTAAGGAGGCTCCACTCTCCGTCCAGAACCCAATGCGGGGCTCCATCCCAAAACTCTGGAATCATGACCTGAGCTGAAATCAAGAGTCTGGCACTCAACCGACTGGGCCACCCAGGCGCCCAAGTGCAATTTGTGACTCTCATTCACACGTCCCTATGATGGCACCATGCACCCACGGGTGTGATAGCCCTAATGTGCTGAAAGCAGGCAAGGCTGTGTCATAATTCACCACTGCATTCCAAACATCCAGCCCTGGGACTGGGCACAGGGTGGGTGCTTGGTGAGTCTTTTATTGAATGAATGAACAAAGGACAGGTCTCTCGTTAGCGTCCGGAGTAGCTAAGACCTGTAGGTGGGAGAACAACGCTGGGTCCAGCTTTAGGGAGCTGGTGATGTGAAATGGGCTGACACAGGTACCCAGCTGGCCTCGAACCTAGGGGCGTGCAGTCTCAGCTGTTACCTGCCTCCTCCCTTTCTCTGCAGTCCCAACCTTGGCCAAGGGACTTTGGCATGTTGTTTCAACTTTCCTGGCTCTGGAGGGAGAGTGACCGGGCAGTCTGAAATCACATTTAACTGGGTATCTTGTATTTCCTCTGATGACCCCAGACCCACACTGTTAGATTCTCAAGGGTGAAGTGGTTTGTCCAAGCCCACTGAGTGTAGCAAGCAGCAAAGCTTGGCTTTGAACCTAGGTCTGTCTGATTCCAGGTGTCAAGCTTCTTCCCTTTACAGACAACCCACACATTTGGTCCATGTAATCTTTCTGCCTTGATGGCCCTTTCTACTGTCCATGTCTTGCATACCCTGGGGGAATCCAAGTAGGACTGAGGCCCGGCCATGGTAAGGCCTTAGGAGATGAGTCTGAAATACATTTCCTTCAACAAAAGATATGAAGACACCACATGCGGGGTCTATTCTAGACACTGAAAACAGCAGTGAGGATAAATGATTCTCCCTGCTGCACATACCTTCTTGTTGTCAGGAAACAATGGATGAAATAAATAAGCAATGCGTGAAGTCAGACAGTGATGGGCGCTAAAGGGAAAAAAGCAGAAAAGGGAGAGTGGGAACAGCAGGGTCGGAGGTCCGCAGTTTAGAAGGGGTACCACTCCACGCCCATCAGGGCAGCAAACATGAGACACACAGCCCACAGGGGAACGTGGAGCCACGGGGCCTCTCATGCGCTGCCTGTGGGCACGTGTTTGGTCCCTGCTGGGACACCATTCGTCAGCACCCCCAGAAGCTGAATCCAGATCCACCCTAGGACCCAGCAAATCCACCCCTAGCTGTATGCCTAACACACGTGTGCATGCATTCCCCAAAAGACACAGACTAGACATACCAGAATGTTCATGGTAGCACTAAAGCTGGAAGCAACCCTAATGTCCGCCAGAAGTAGGAGAGAGAAAGAAATGGCAGCGTCTTCACACCACGGAAAATGACACAGCACCACGAACCAAGGAGCAAATGCTACCTGCACCGGCGTGGATGAATCTCACCCACATGATGTTGGTGAAAGCCAGACACAAAGGAGAACATACAGCATCAGATCCAACAGCGAGACATCTAACCTCTGGGTTTAGGAGTCAGGATAGTGGTCACCCTGGCTAGGGGAGGGGACAGGGGACCGAAAGGGGAGCAGAGAGGTGCTTCTAGGATGCTGATCACAATCTGATTCTTGACCTGGGTGCCGGCTTACATGGATGTATTCACTACATAAAAATGTACCAAGCTGGGGGCGCCTGGGTGGCTTAGTCGGTTAAGTGTCCGACTTTCGCTTAGGTCATGATCTCACAGTTCGTGGGTTCGGGCCCTGCGTCGGGCTCTGTGCTGACTGCCACCTCAGAGCCTGGAGCCTGTTTCAGTCTGTGACTCCCTCTCTCTCTGACCCTCCCCTGCTCATGCTGTCTCTCTCTCCTAGAAATAAATAAAACATTAAAAAAAAAAAAAAAGCATCCAACTCTTGGTTTAAAAAAAAAAAAAAATGAACCAAGCTGATTACCTGTGATTTGTGTACTTCTTACGTCTATGTTTAATAAAATGTTTTAAAAAAATAGTGTGGTGGGGCCTCACTGAGAAGGCCTTCTTCTTGCAGGAGCCAGAGATAAGGAAGAGACCAATAAGAAGGAGCTGTATGAGAGCAACAAGCGATTCCTGGGGCCCTACAACCCTGTCAGCCCATGCCAGAATATTCTGCGTGTGATTGCGGTGACTGCCTGCTGCCCATCAGCCCCGGGCCCTCCTGGGATCAGCCCGCCCCAGTGCCTTCTCCCCACCTTCCCGCTTTCCAGGCTCAAGTCCCCTTTAAGGAGGCCTTCCCCAACCACCTGGGCCCACCCTGAGTGCCCCTACCCCTCTGGTCTGTGCCCAGAAGCATGCTACCCTGGTCTGGGGGCAGGGGCCACGTCGCCCCTGCTTTGGTAGCTCCTCCCCAAAGGGATGGGCACCCACAGACGAGCGAAGTATGCGTGGCCTGCCTGCTGACTTCTGTGTGCCTCGCTAGGGGCCTGTCCATGGGTGTCAGTATCTCTGTGCCTGTTTCAGGAGTTTGGAGACTTCCTGGGACCCCAGCAGGTGAAGGACCTGCTGCTCGCAGCCCTGGAGGGCTTGAAAGGCAGCTCCGAAGCCCGGGGGAAGGACTCGGGGGAGATGATGCAGCTGGCCTCGGAGGTCACGCTCAGCTCGGTGCTGGAGTGGTACCACCACCGGGTGCTGGAGGTGGTAAGGCCCCCCTGCGGGCAGGGGCTGGGCAGGGAGACCCCGCAGGCCCGCTCATCCCTTGGGACCGGCCATCTGGCAGTGGCAGGATGGGGGGTGCTGGAACCCCAAGGCACCGGGGCAGGGGAGGGGTGGTGGTGGTGGTGAGTTCTAGGTGCCTCCCCTTGCAGATGAGGAAGAACTCACTCACTGATCTGGTGGGGGTGGGGAGGGCTGTCTCCCAGGGAAGGAGGAGGTGTGCTCTTCCCTCCTCTCTCCCCATCTCTCTCTCTCCCTCTCCCCTGCCACTCTCCCCTGTCACCTCGACTTCCTTCCTCCTCCGGTCTCCCTGCTCTACCCACTCCTGCCTTGGGGCTTCTCCAACTGGCCACCCGCCTGCTCACGGCTGCCCCCGGCTGTGCCCCAGATCCCAGAAATCATGCAGGGCATCTACATGCAGCTGAACCACATCCAGGAGCCACGGGCCCGCGAGGTGGCCCTGCTGCCTGTCTCCCTCCTGGCCAGCTCCTTCATGACCGAGGTGGTTGTGGCCCTGCTCACGTGTCCCCTCCCGCTGGACAGGTACTGACCAACCGAGGGCTTCCCGCCACCACAGCCCAGAGGGTTGGAGCAGCCCCGTTCTGGGCGGGGAACCTGTCCTTCTGCCCAGAGAAGGCCCTCACCCTCCCAGCTCGTCCCTTTTCCATAAGATCTGTGGCACTTCTGACAACCATTCGGCTCAGGATGCTTACACCTCTTTCCTTAGTACAACAACCCCATTCTACAGATAAGCAAGCTAAGGGAAAGTTTCTCATCCTCGGCACCCACTGAGCAAGCAACAAGCTGAGGACCTAAACTCAGATTTGACCCATTCCAAGCCCAGTGCTCTCGGGGTGCTGTAGAAAGGAGGCTCGAGTATGGGTCCTGACTCTGCCTCCAGCTGCTGTGTGGTCTAGGGGGGTTTACTTGCCCACTCTGGGCTTCAGTTTTCCCCCAGATGTGAAAGCGGGAAGTACTCCCTGCAGAATTCCCACCCCGGAGGGCTGGTTGTGACAAGCAATGCAGCCAGCTGAACTAAGTGCCTGCCCTGGCTGGACAGTGCAGGTGGCCTGATGGGCAGAGGAGACTGTGGCCAGGGACAAACTCCACATGTTCCCAGTCCAGGAAACACTCCCACACATTTGAGTGAACAAAGCAAGGCAGCACGTTGTGTGGCCTGCACCTTAAGATGCTTGTTTGAGCGCAGAGGCAGACTTGTGCAGGGCTGTGTGATGAGGTGTATCTAGTAGGGTCAGTTGGTGCCACTCACAGAGGCCAGGGGATCAGTTGGGAAGGTAAGGGCCAAGGTGACACAGCCCCCTCCTCCCACCTGGAAGAATTGAACCCTTTTTGGCCACCCCCCACCTCCAGATTCTTGGAATCACTAAACCTTCAGACTCCTATGACCGGTGGGGCCATGCCTGACATCGGAGTCGCTCAGGATATAGTACAGAGCAGTGTCAGGGGCTCCTCTTCCCAAGAGTCCTTGCAGCAGGCCGGACAGCATTGGGACAAAATTCAGGGCAGCCTGGCTCTCCGGCGCCACACCTGCACTTGCAGGAGCCCGAGAGAGAGGGCCTCCTTGCGTCGTGTGCCCTGGGGCCTCACATTTCTCTCTCTAGTCTTCACTCTGGGCTTAAGAGCCGGGTCCCCCCAGGGCGAGCCCAGTCCCAAGAGTCACCGCACCCTGGGAAGCTCAATGCTACAGCGTCCTCATCGGTTCTTAGTTAATTTACAGTTCCTCCCAGCCCAGATGCAATTTACCAGTTGGGTCATTTTTACTATAAGCAATGTTGCCTAGCAACATAGTTGACATACTATCTTTATCGCGTTTCCAGGGGAACAGAGCTGGAAAGTTAACGGAAGGTTCAAATGCTCATGTGGAAGGGGAAAAGGGTTCTGTTAACCCGTTACTGCACTGGCCGGTCAGTGCTTTCAGCACCCCACGATAGGAGCGCCCACAGGCCGGTGCCCGCTGGCCCAGATGCTCTCTTCTGCAGGGAGTACTGGCTTTTAATGGCCAGGAGTCGGCACTTCTTGAGATTCTGTGACACACGTGCAAGGTCCAGGCCCTAAGGGGCCCCCTGGCAAAGAGGAATGATCCCAGGTTTTGAAGGCTGTTCACTTCTTGACTCTGCAGCTCATTAGCTGTGTAGTCTTGGGCTGGTGATTTCACCTCTCTGAGCCTCAATTCCCCTCCGTAAAAGGAGAATAACAACCCACCTTGAAGGTTGTTTGAGAATTCAGTGACCTTGAACGTCTGGAATATCCTGTTCACGTCTATAGGCCCAGAGGTTTGCTTAGTGCCTGGCGTACAGCAGATACTCCACATTTGCTGAATAAATTGTGTATAAAGCACCTGACACAATATGGGAAATAGGGTTTGCAATAATTGTTAGACCCTCTGCCTCTTAGAGAGTGTTTTCTGGACCATTCCTCACTGGTGCACCCATAGATGCCATTTTGAAGGCGTCTTCTCTTCTTCCCCAAACTGCTGGGAGGCTGGGTGCTGGCACTGACCCCCACTGACCATCTCCCAACCCCTGACCCCCAGCAACGGTGCGGAGATGTGGAGGCAGCTGATACTGCGCAAGCCCAGCTGTGATGTCCGAGACCTGCTGGATCTGCTCCTGACCAGCCTGAAGGAGAAGCCCTTCACCAAGAAGGGCCGGGCCTCCATCGTGCCGCTAGCGGTGAGGGCGCACCTCGCCCACCCCATGACTGCCAGGTCCCGGGCTCTTCCCTTCTCCCCTCCTGCCCAGCTCAGCACACCCAGCTTCTAGGGCCCCCCTCGGTCAGGAACTAGTTGTGCGGCTCGGGCAAGCCCATCTCCAGGCTCTTGTCTGTGGCCCGCTGGACGGCCCCATGCTGCTGCTGACAGGGAGGAAGAAACCCAGTGATCCGGGACATGCAGACCTGAGTCTGAGCTCCGGCTTTGCTGAGTTAGTGTTTGTGACCTGCACAAGTCACTTCACCACTCCGAGGCTCAGTCTCTGCATCTGTAAGTGGAAATGATAACGTCTGCTCCCTGCGGTGGCCGGGAAGGTGGCTGCCAGGCTCAGAGCTCGGCCCTGGGAACACAGAGGGCAATGTGACGGCAGGGAGGTGCCTGGGTGAAAGGATAGATGTCTCTCGGCCTCCACCACGGGCACCTTGGTCCTAGCCAGCCGGATAATACCCCTGCTCATTTCCCTGCTTCCACTCCAGCTCCTCCAATCTGTACTGCAGCCAAAAAAATCTTTGAAAATGCACACCTGCTCTTCTCCATCCCCTCAACGGCTTCCCATTGCCCTTTAAAATAACACAGTGTTCCTACCTGTGCTTGAGGCCCTGCACCCTTTGCCAGCCTTACCGCACTCTGTGGTCCCTCTTACTCAAGTCCAACCTTGTTCTATGTCAGAAGTTCATACACACTATGCTAGCTCTGTCACAGGGCCTTTGCACATGCTGTCTCTCTCCTGAACTTCTTTCCACTAACCTAACTTCTACTCATCCCCCAGCTCTAGACTCTAGCATCACCTCCTCAGGGAAGCCCTCTCTTATCTCCCTGACATGATCAAATCTGTGCATGTTATACTTTGCTTCACATACTTTATCTTGGGAGAGTTTACCCTTGTTGTGATTTGACAATAGTGTGTGGGGTCATTTGAGTAATATGTGAGATGCATGAATTCAATGCCTGAATCTGTTTTGCTCACCGTGATATCCCTAATGTCTAACGTATACTGGTGCATAGTAGACACTTAAAAGATTTGTTGAACTGATTTAGCTATTCAGCAACATTAATTGAGCACCTACTATGTGCCAGGTATGCTCATAAATTTTGGGGATTCAGCAGAGAACAAGACATGCTGGTGGAGAGAGGCAAAGACACGGTTGGGTGGAGGAGTGGGTGGCATTAACCCTTAATAGAGGAGGACACTTTTGCCCAGTTACATCCCAGGTCTTAGCCAAGGTCACAGAGCTAGTGGGTGGTGGGGCCAGGGCTCAGATCCAGATCTCCTACCTCTGAATCCTGTGTCTCTTCACCTCTCTCCCCCAGCACTGAGTTCTCTGAATAAGGCAGAAACACACCCATTCCGTCCCTGGTTTGGTCATTCATCCTCTCCTCTCTCAATCATTGTGTGTTAGCATAATCCTGAGTCGCTCATCTGTGCCTTTTGTTCAAGCACAGTTTGAGCATAGATGCAGTCAGGACTAATTTTTATCTTATGGTGCTGGTAAACAATTTGAGCAAGATCGAGCCCAGAGCAGAGCCCTATAGCCTGTCATAGAGACTTTTCCTCATGCTGCTGACCACGTTTTTGGAGATAATCATGATCTTTAGTCTACTGAAAAATGGAAAGGGTTTGGGTCCAAGAGGCTTGTCTTAGCTCTGCCGCTGCCTCACTATATGACCCTCTCTAGCCTTGGTATTTAGATCTGTAAAGTGGGCAGTGATAGCTCCTGCCTTGTCTATCTTACCTGTTCAGAAGAGTGAAATAGTGTGTGTGAAAGGGCTTCCTAAGCTGTGAAGTACAGATAACTGCCATTCATGGTCTTCACCCAGCCTTCCTTGTGTCACTTATTTCCCTGGGGACACGCCACGGGCTCTGTCGCTTCACAGTCCAATGCTCTTCCCTTGGGCCGGCTGCATGGGGGCACGGATCGTGGCCACGTCTTCGTAAAGAAGTCTTCTTTCCCACCTGTCCCCTCATTCACTCTCTACCACCTGTGAGGCTGGCGGGAAGAGGACCAGAGACCTCACTTCTTCATCTTCACACAGATGAGTGAACCTCAGGCCCAAAGAGGGCCAGGGAGTGGTGGGACCACAATGAGCCAGCCAATCGTGTGGCCCCAGCCTGCCACCTCCCCTCACCCCTGCACTGGTCTCCTGCCAGTTAGAGAGGCCTTAGCGGGCTTAGTGGGAGGTGAGCCCAGGCCAGGAGCAGACTGGATGGCAGGTGGAGAAGTTGGAAGGTGAGCGCCTGTCAGGTCCCAGGGAGCATCGTGGGCCAAATACCAACAAAGCCAAGTTTCCGGGACCTTGAAGGGCTGGTGTGGGGAGTCGTGGATGGAAGGGGCCAGGGCTTGGTCAGTAGGGATGGAGTGACAGAGTCCAGGACTGGGCTTCCCTGGCTCCCACTCAAGGCTGGGATTTATTTCTCTTGGTTGCTGGGCACCAGGGGAGCCAGTGAGAGTGGCCTGGTTTAATGGCCCAAAGTGAAGGGCAATTGGTGCCCCATCACGGTCTCTGTGCCTGTGTTGTGAAGGGGGAAGGGGCAGGTCATGCTGTAGCTGGTGTCTGAAAGCCTGGTTTTCAGTCCCAGCTCTGCTCCCAAGGGCTGCTGGGTAACCATGGGTAAGTGCCTTCTCCCCTCTGAGTTTGTCTCCTCACCTGCACAATAGGATTAAGACTCCACCTGACAGGGGCGCCTGGGCGGCTCAGTCAGTTAAGCGTCTGACTTCCGCTCAGGTCATGATCTCACGGTTTGTGGGTTTGAGCCCCGCGTTGGGCTCTGTGCTGACAGCTCAGAGCCTGGAGCCTGCTTCGGATTGTGTGTCACCTTCTCTCTCTGCCCGTCCCCGCTCATGCTCTGTCTGTCTCTCTCTCAAAAATAAATAAACATTAAAACAAAGACTCCACCTGATGAAGGTGGGAGAGGATCCCTCTACCTGATTCTTCCAGGGCTGTGTCAACATCAAGGAGGCAGGCTATTGTTCTAGCGTAGAGCTCACCCAGAGAGCCAGGAGTTGGGATGCGGTAGTGGGTATAGAGAGCTGGGCTCTCCCAATTAAAAAAAAATTTTTTTTCTAACTTATTTTTTGAGAGAGAGACAGAGCAAGCAGGGGAGGGGCAGAGAAAGGGAGAGAGAGAATCCCAAGCAGGCTCCACACTGTCGGCGCAGAGCCCGATGTGGGGCTAGAACTCATGAACTGTGAGATCACGACCTGTGAGATCATGACCTGAGCCAAAACCAAGAGTCGGAAGCCTAACTGACTGAGTCCCCCAGGTGCCCCTGGGCTCTCCAAGTTTGAGCCAGAGAAGAGCAGAGATCCAGCCCCAACTTGCTAGAGAAGCGGCCGGGGCGCCTACCAGGAGCCTGCAGCCAGCCTCCTCTCCACCCCCAGGCAGCCAGCGGGCTGTGCGAGCTCCTGTCAGTCAACAGCTGCGTGGGCCGCGTGAGGCGCATCTACCCCCAGCTGCTCCTGGCGCTGCTCATTCAAGTCCACTACCACATCGGCCTCAACCTGCCTGACCACATGGCTTTGCGCAAGGACGCCAAGAAGGACGTCCAGCCGTCGGTCTTCGTACCCGTGCGGTATGTCCCACGGCGGGGAGAGCCACCCAGCTGGGGCCCTTTTGAGAACCGTCAGGGCAATCACTCAATAGGAATTAGCTTTGGGACTAAAAGAGAAAACAGAAGCACACGTTTATGGGCGCCAGCGATTTATCAAACAACTATTGGGAGCACCTGCTGGGACGTGTGTGTCAGGCTCTGCCTGGTGCTGGACGATAGCAAGGAATCGGCCTTACCCCAGGGAGCTCACGATTTCATTTTTCCTCCCCGCCCTCTAGAGATATTATCTGTGTTAGATTTGTATCCATGGCCCACCATTTTATTTTTTGTTTTTTAATCTAGTACTTTTTTAATTTATTTTTTTATGTTTTATTTGTTTCTGAGAGAGGGAGAGAGAGACAACATGAGCAGGGGAGGGTCAGAGAGAGAGGGAGATACAGAATCTGAAACAGGCTCCAGGCTCTGAGCTGGCTTTCAGCACGGAGCCCGACGCGGGGCTCGAACCCATGAACCATAAGATCATGACCTGAGCTGAAGTCGACGCTTAACCAACTGAGCCACCCAGGCGCCCCAATCTAGTACTTTTAAAAATGTTTATTTATTTTTGATAGAGCAAGCCCACGTGCAAGTAGGGGAGGGGCAGAGAGAAATGGGGACAGAGGATCCCAAGCAGGCTCTGGGCTGACAGCAGAGAGCCCGATGCGGGGCTTGAACTCATGATCCAAAAGATCATGAACGGAGCCGATGTCAGATGCTTAACCGACTGAGCCCCTCAGGAACCCCCACCATCTTATTTTTAATTATTAACCGGTATAGGTAATATATGCCCATGGGTAAAAATCTCAAAAGACATTGAAAGTGAGTCTCCTTTCCTCTCCTTACCCAGTGACCCTTCCCAGGAAAACCAGGTCCTTTCATAAGCACACATTTACATTTCTATTTTTATACCAACAGTAGCATACTTTACAGTTAGACATTGTTGCTTTGAGTATCTTCTATATCTTGGCGACCATACATCTAGAGCCTCATTTTTTTTTTTTTTAGTGTTTTATTTATTTCTGAGAGAGGGAGAGAGAGAGAGCATGAGCAGGGGAGGGTCAGAAAGAGAGGGAGACACAGAATCTGAAACAGGCTCCAGGCTCTGAGCTGGCTGTCAGCACAGAGCCCGATGCGGGGCTCGATCCCACGAGCTGTGAGATCATGACCTGAGCCAAAGTCGGATGCTTAACCGACTGAGCCACCCAGGCGCCCCTAGAGCCTCATTATTTTTAACCGCTGCATAATATCCCTGTGAGTGCAATTTCAATGTACCATAATTCAACCAGGATCCTCTTGACTTAGGTACGTTGCAGCCCTTTGCACTTAACACACAGTGCTGTGGTGAGCTAGGGTGCACATCTTCAGGCACACTTGTGACTATACACATAGGACGAATTCCTGCAGGCAGAATGGGCTTGTCCAAGGGTCTCTGCCTGTAAATCTCGAGCTGGAACAGGGCTACCCGGTGGAAAGTGTCCTCGGGCAGTGAGTGATGAAGGGGGAGATGGGAGCACCCCCTGCGGCCCCCAGTTTGCCAAACGGCCCCCCGCAGAACGCACTAGGTCCACTAGTGTGGGAGAGTGACGGTCTCCCACGCCTTTGCTGGCACAATGGAACAGGTGTTTTTATCTCTGCCTATCTGAAAGTTGGAGGAAGGGCTGTGATTTTCATTTGCATTCCTCTTATTGTGAATGAGGTTGAGGGAGAAATGCCATTGTGTCTCCTCTTCTGTGAGTGGTGTTCACACAATTTTATATAGGACTGCCGGGGATTTTTCTTGTAAGAGCATTTTATATACTAAGGACACTAAGTCCTTGTCACTTGTATTCAGTTTGTCACTTGACCTGCAACTATTTCTTGGTTGTTTGCCATTCTGAAGGTTTACATTTGTGTGTAGTTGAGTTTATCACTTTTTTTTATATTTATAAAAAAATTTTTTTTGAGGGGCGCCGGGTGGCTTAGTCGGTTAAGCGCCCGACTTTCGCTTAGGTCATGATCTCGCAGTTCGTGGGTTCGAGCCCCGCGTCGGGCTCTGTGCTGACTGCCAGCTCAGAGCCTGGAGCCTGTTTCAGAGTCTGTCACTCCCTCTCTCTCTGACCCTCCCCTGCTCATGCTGTCTCTCTCTCTCTCTCTCCCAGAAATTAAAAAAAAAATTTTTTTTTGAGAGCTAGAAAGGATGCAAGTGAATGAGGGGCAGAGAGAGAGAGAGAAAGAGGAAGAGAGAGAGAGAAAGAGAAGTGGGGCTTACCTGAAAGCAGGGCTTGCACTCACGAACTATGAGCTCATGATGTGAGCTGAAGTTAGATGCTTAACAGACTGAGCCACCCAGGCTCCCTAATGTTTATCTATTTATTTTGAGAAGGGTTGAGGGGTAGCAGAGAGAGAGAGAGGGAGAGAAAGAATCCCAAGCAGACTCCATGCTGTCAGTGCCAAGCCCGACACAGGGCTCCATCTCATGAACTGTGAGATCATGACCTGAGTGGAAGTCAAGAGTTGGATGCTGACCCTTACTGAGCCCCCCATCAGTCTTTCCTTTTTGGTTTCTGTCGTGTGTAATGAGAGGTACACGTTGAGGGACCAGGGAGAGCGGTTGAGTTGCTGGGCTTGAAGTTAGAGCATCCTGGATTTGAGTGCTGGTTCCATCACTTGGGCTTTGTACGGTGGGCAAACTACTTCAACCTCTTGACAGTCTGGGGCAAGTATTCCTGCCCCGCAGGTGTGTCATAAGGACAAATAGGAATGCATCGCAGCGTGACACCACCTGCCAGGGTGGGGTACCGATCCTGACTCCCCTGTACTCGTGAGGCTGGCACCCCCCCACTCAGAAAGCCCGTGGGCTCCGGGCCAGACAAAATCACAGGAAAGTAGGGGAGGCGCTGGAGGAGGGGGAAGAAGAGCACATGGTGGAGGAGCTCTCAACTGCCTGTCCAGTGACAGAGTGTGGCCTCCCTGAGCTGGAGGAGGCGTGTCCGCTGGTGAAGTCCACGTGGCGCCCTGCGGCAGCCCCGCACTTTGTCGCAGCTCCGTGTCGGTGGTTGGCTCCCCCGCCCCACTGCAGGGTCAGGGCCACTCTTGCTCCGCTTTGCTGGGAGAAGCTGAGAACCTTCTAGGGAGGTGAAGATTGTAGAGTGGGCGTTTGGGGGAGACAAAGGGGCCGCGCCACCATCCACGGACTTCCTCTTAGCAGAGTCGCCTCCACCTTGTTACAGACCTTTTTTGGGGCTCCTGGAGCGGAGTGGGGAGGAAGGAAGAGGGTGGCGCCATTTTTTGTTAAAATGTGGAGCCTGATGGAGGAAACGGTGGAAGAGTAGAGAGGCCCGACGGGCAATGAGGTGGCACTGTGTCCGGGGGTGGGGGGCCTCTCCAGCGCATCCAGGTTGGGGAACGACTCCTTACGTGCCCTGAGCTGGTGAAGGCCTTGGCGGCACAGCGACTGGACGGGTGAGCAGAGGACTGTCCTGCAGGCCGCTGCCGGGTCATGGGCGCGAAGGGGAGGGGATGGGTGAGGCAGGACCCTGGGGGCAGCTGGGGGGGCCCGGCCCCCACCTCTCCCTCCAGGGAAGAGGCTCAGGAGAAAAGGGAAGATAAAGCAGCATTTCTGAAAGGAAGGGAATTTTGCTTCTGTTTACTCTCTTTCTCAGAGCTAATAATAATGTTTAAAAAGCCTCTCCTTGTGGGTACACACCAATGACTGCCATCAGTCGGCATGACTGGGAGAAGCGGGTCTGGCCAGATGGGAGCTGATGGTGGGAGAGGCAGAGGGCGGGAGGCCCAGCCTGTGGGGGCGGGGGCGGGTGTGGGAGATCTCAGCCCCCTTGTCTTGGCAGCTGGGTGGTCAAAGTGGTAAAAACCCTGCTGCTGAGGGTGGGCTGCTCGTACGAAGCCACCTTCCTTGAGGACCAGGGTGGCTGGGAGCTCATGGGACAGGCTGAGAACCACCACCGCGGAGTGTCCCTGCTGGCAAGGTGAGTCCGGGGCTGCCTGGGGCAGGGGGTGCAGGGAGGCAGAGACCCCAGCATCTTTGCACACACGTGGCTTCGCATCCCTGTCTGGGCGAGTCCCTGCCCTCGGTCCCTCACCTGATTCTGAGCCTAGTGCACACAGGGAAAATTGCGCAGCCTCCGCGGAGGCCATCTGCGGCCGTGCCAGCGCCCGGCAGTTGCGGAGCACTTAGTGCGCTTTTCACGGCCTCGGGACTTCGGTGCCCACACTCATACAGAACTGGTGGGATGGCCAGTGGTTCAGAGCGGGGCCCTGGAGTCAGTCTGCCTGCGTCTGAATCCCAGCTCCCTCCCTCCCCGCTGTGTGTCCCAGGGCAAGTTCCTTCCCCTCTCCGTGTCTCAGTTTGCCCATCAGCAGTGTGGAAGTAATAGGACCCATCTACAGGGTCCAGGATGAGGGTTAAGTAAAGTACTCTGAACAGCCCCTGGTATACGGCAAGAATGCAACACAGGTTAGCTGGCACTATCATTATGCTGACCAGTGGGCAGGGATTATCAGTGCACACTTTGCACAGCGGGATGCCACGGTGCAGAGGGACAGTTATGCATCAAAGGTCACACAGCTAGGGGGTGGCAATGCTGGGAGATGATCTCCTGGCCCAGCCCAGGGATCTTCCCTGGCAACCATGCACAGCCTCTCCTGGGGCTGGGAAGGGGCCCCTCGATTTCAGTCATGTGGCTGCTACAACAAAGGTCTGTTCTTTAAGCCTGCACCCTGAGAGCCCAGGATGGTGCGGTCCCCGGGGCTCTTGGGATACAGTTGCATTTATGGAGCACCTCCTGTGCTGTAGGCATCGTGCAAAGGGCTGTGTGCTCTGTGGCCTTGGGCAAGCTTTCCCACTCTGGGCCTTGGTTTCCCCCTCTGTAAAACAAAGCAGTTAAACTAGGTGGCCTCTGAGATCCTGTGTGTTGTGGGGGGTGGAATCCTGACTTGCCCAGGGTTTGGAGTGTCAGGGCCAGACACCCCCCCCCCCCAGCAGGCCTCCCGGGCTGGAGAGCCTCAGGGGACTGCTCGCCCCCCCTCACCCCCAGGGCCATGGTGCATTACTCCTGCCAGGAGCTCTGCCGCATCCTCTACCTGCTCATCCCGCTCCTGGAGCGAGGCGACGAGAAGCACAAGATCACTGCCACCGCCTTCTTCGTGGAGGTACCTAGGGGCAGTGGGCACGAGGCGAGGCTCCTCCCCGGCCTCTGGGGGCACAGAGCTCCATTCACATCACCAGTCATTTCTCTCCTGTGCAAACAGTACTTAACAACCGGGAGTTTCATGAGCATGATTGCTCTAGAATACGAAGACCTCATAGGGTTTCCCTCTGGTCCTCTTCTTTCCACCCCTTCACCCCATTCTACTCTCCCCAGACCCCCCTCATGCCCGGGCAACCCCCAACCTTTGCTGGGCAGTGCCATGTGCCCAGCACCGGACTAGAGCCATGAGGTTGGAGGTACAAATATGAAATTGACTCTGCCTAGCCCTCAAGGATTTTTCAGCACGGTAGGGAAGCCAGAGGTCACCGTAATTATAACATGGCGTGCCATGGAGTGACCCGTGCTATGATGGGGGCCATCTAGGCTGTGGTGGGAGAAAGGAGACTTGAGGTGGTGGTAGGGGGGAGGATCAGGGAGGACTTCCTGGAGGAAGTGACATCTAAGCTGAATTGAATGTGTGGCGGGCACTAGGGGGAGATGAATCAGCAGGTTGGTTAGGGTCAGACCCAGAAGAGGACACCCACCAACAATTATAGCTGACATTAATTAATTAAAGGATAGATGGTTTTCTTTCTTTCTTTTTTTAATAGTTAACATTTATTGAGCACTTAATATCTTCCAGGCATGTTCTTAGTGTTTTACACATATATTTAATCCTCATGACAATCCTCTGGTGCAGGATTTTCATCCCCCATTTTAGAGGGGGAAACTGAGGCACAGATTTAAGTAAATTTTCCAAGGCCACACAGCTCGTGAGTGGCAGATCCAGGATTCAGACCCAAACACAAACCCGCTCTCTCCCTCCCTTCCTTCATTCTTCTCTTTAGTTTAAAAAAATTGTGATAAAATATACATAAAAGTTACCCTTTTAGCCGTGTTTAATGTACATACCAGGGCATTAGGTGCAGTCACATTCTTGTGCAGCCCTCAGCACCTTCCGCAGAACTGTCATCACCCTTCCCAAGTGCAGCTTCTGTCCCAAACTGAAACTATGTTCATTAAACATGACCCCCCCCTCATTCTGTCTCCCCGGCTCCTGGCAACCAGCATCCTGCTTTGTGCTATGCACTTGCCATTGTACGTTTCACATAAGTGGAATCATATAATACTTGTCCTCTGTGTCTGGTTTATTTCACTCAAACTTATGTCTTCGAGGTTCATCCATGTTGTTAACACGGCTCAGAATCTCATTCTTTTTTAAGGCTGAATAATACCCCCTTATATGTACATACCCTTTGTCCACTCATCTGTCGACAGATACTTGTAAAAGGTCCACTCTCTTACTGCCACTCTTCCCGCCTCTTGTGACCTGCTGGTTGTCATGCTGGGGCCTGTGCTATCATCAGGATCTGTACAGTGGGGTTCAGAGGCAGGAGGTCCACTTTCTGCTTGAAAAGTTAAGGAAGGCTTCCTGGAGGAGGTGCCATCTGAGCTGGGCTTTGACGGGTGAGTGAAGTTTGCCAGGTGGACAAATGAACACTTGGCCTGGCCCTCTAGGCACCGACAGAACAAGCCTGGGTCTTACGGCCAGGAGTCCTACGGTTGAGCCCCAGCTCTGCCGGGTTCTAGTCAAATTTCCCTCATGCAGCCGGTGAGGGAAAGGTCAGGTGCTGTTTCTGGAGGACCGAGGTGTTCCCAGTGCTGTGCTGACCTCTTTCACGCGTCGCCCAAAGACCTGCACAGCAGCACCGCAAATAAGGACCTGGGGGCTCACATTTAGGTGAGGTGGGTGCGTGCTTCAAGGTCACACAGCTCAAAGAGTCCGGAGGATTCCGATGAGATTTGTCCGACTGGCTCCTCCTTTCTGGCCAGCCACTCGTCTCTAAGTCTGTTCGTGGCTGCCACTTGTGGTTCTTGGGGGATGTGGTGGGGGTCACACCCTGCCAGACCTCAGGGGATGCTCCCATGTCCACCACAAGGTCAGGGGTGCTAGGCTTACCCTTTCCTTAACATTCCCCTGGAGCACTGAGCAGCAGCCCTCCTCTCCGGGGCAATGTCCTCAGCCCAGGCCTTCTCCTCCCCAGAAGAGGTGGCTGCTCTTGGCCAGAGCCATGCCCACCATGTGCACTGTGGCACCTTGACGTAGCTCATGTGTCCCTCCCCAGCTTCCCCAGCCACCTATGCTGTGACTGTCTATGTGTGTGCTTGCTTCTCCCAATGGCAGGTGAACTCAGAGGAGCTCTGTGACCTTGGCAAGTCCCAGGACCCGCCTGTGCCTCAGTTTCCTCACTTATAGTATGGGGATAATAAGTTGCCCACCTCATAGGATTTTGCTGGGGATTAAATGAGTTCACGTGAAGCTCTGAGAATAGTGCTTGCACCTAGGAGTCAGCTATATTGCTGCTATCATCATCATCATCATCATCATCAATACTCTCCTCTGCGTCTCTAGTGTGTAGCCCTGAGCCTGGTACAGAGCAGGCCTGAGCATCAGTTGCATGGATGGGTGGAGGCCGGGTGGTGGGTGGAGCCCCTCCGTTCTCGCCTCCTCCCGCTCTGGTCCACTGCCCCGCCTCTGTCCCCAGCTCTCTCTTCTCATCATCCAGACACAGGGTCTCAATAGTCTCAGTAGGTAAGGCCAGGGAACGGATGGGAGAAGTGTTCTTGAGGATGACCAGGCAGGAACTGAAGACTGAACTGCTGTAGGTGGGAGGGTGGTGGAGAGAGGAAGGAGATGAGGGCGATGCCCGGCTTAGGAATGGAGAATGGGGGGGGGGTGCTAAAGGCAGCAATGGGAACATAGGAGGAAGGGTAGTTCTAAGGAGGAGAAGAACTGAACTTCATGTTGGACATGAACTCATGCACTGCAAGTGCTCCTTATGCACATACTCTACCCCAGAGCTTGTGCTAGGTAACAGGGACCCAAGGAGAAGCTCTCAGTCTGTGTTCTCAAGGAAGCCCCAGAGGGCAGAGGGGTGCAGGAGACAGATGCATACATAGACACGGGCACTAGGGTTTCCCTGTTCAGGGGCCCAGAGAAGGGGGCAATCTACCCAGACGCGACCTGAGCACATTGTCAAACATGGATTCAAGGGCTAGCCAAGTTTTAGGTGGAGACGTGCAAGGTGAGTAAGGGCTGGAGCGGAAGTGGGTACGCTCGCAGAAGGCATCCTGCCAGCCCAGAAAGGACCAAACAGCCTGGGCCATTCCACAGGCAATGGGCAGCTTAGCTAGCTTAGCTGGTTGGTGGTGAGAGTGTGAGCTATAGGATGGGCATGGCGTGAATGAGACCCCAGAACAAGCAGGGCCCGCTGGTGAAAGTCAGCGGGGGGCATGGCAGCTCTTAGCCGGAGAGTGACGTGTTCAGCCTGGCCATGAGGTGTTGATGGACACTGGATGCTGAGGTCTGGCAAACTGTTGGTTTTCCAAGTCAGAAGCTCTGGATAGCGCCGCAGGCTAGAGATGGTGCCTGGAGTGTTCTATGCCTAAGGAGAGCAGTTAAAATCCTGAGCAGGGGGACTCACTGAGGACAGTGGGCAGAGGGAAGCCAGGCAGAGAGGACAGAGTTTAGCGTCACCAACACTGACAGCTGGGTGGGGACAGGAGCCATTGGCTGGTACTAACTAGACTGGCACTGTCTAATACGATAGCCACCAGCCACGTGGGGCTGAGGCAGCCCCTGAAATGTGTCTGTCTGAATCGAAACGCATTGTAAGTTTAAAATTCATACCATGTTTCTGACCTGGTTCCAAAAAAATTTTAGAGACTAAAATATATCAATAATTTTTATATTGATTACATGTCAAAATGATAATACTTTGGATATATTGGGTCGAATAAGATATATTACTAAAATTAACATCGTCACTTTCTTCTTCGCCTTTTTAATGTGGCTCCTAGAAAATTTAAACTGACACATGTAGCTTGCTTTGGACGGCGCTGACCAGATAGCAATTGTTCACGTCCCACGCTCCACCCCTGGTCATCCAGTGTGTACTCCAGTGCGTGGGGAGACGGGGGGCTGCCCTGCCCCTTGGCCCAGGGAGTAACCACCGTCACTCCCGCAGCTCCTCCAGATGGAGCAAGTGCGGCGGATCCCCGAGGAGTACTCTCTGGGGCGGATGGCTGAAGGCCTGAACCACCAGGACCCGATCATGAAGGTGCTGTCCATCCGAGGCCTGATCATCCTGGCCCACAGGACTGAGAAGGTGAGCAGGGGTCAGGGGAGAGCTCGGCCAGCCAGGCCCCAAGCTCAAGGAAGAATGGAGTTTGGCCATCACGGACGCTTGGATGCTGGAACCCATTTATGTCCCTGCCTCAGTTGCCCCATCTGTAAAGTGGATCGATAGCTTTTAAAAATTCCCTGTACACTTCATTCTTTTTGAAATAGTTTCTTTTTTAAAAAAATGTTTATTAATTTTTGAGAGCAAGGGCATATGAGTAGGTGGGGGGCAGAGCGAGAGGGAGAGACAGAACCCTGAGCAGGTTCCTCACTGTCAGCACAGAGCCTGATGGAGGGCTCGATTTCTTGAACTTAGAGATCATGACCAGAGCTGAACTCAAGAGTCGGATGCTTAACCAACTGAGCCACCCAGGGGCCCCGGAAGTAGTTTCTAATCCAGATTTTTCAATGACCCTGAAGGCCCTGTGTATAGGAGGGATTGGGGCTGGCAGTAATTATTCCTATTTTACAAATTAGGAAACTGAGTCCCAGATTGTTGGTGCATCTTAGCGTTTTTATAAAATGTTTATTTATTTTGGGGGAGAGAGACAGTGTGCACACATGAGCGTGGGAGGGGCAGAGAGAGAGGGAGACACAGAATCCAAAGCAGGCTCCAGGCTCTGAGCTGTCAACACAGAGCCCCATGCGGGGCTCAAACTCACCAACCAGGAGATCATGACCAGAAGTCAGATGCTCAGCCGACTGAGCCACCCAGGCGCCCCCATCTTGGCATTTTAAAAAGTGCTTTGTTTTCCTCTACCCGGCCCTGTTACAGCTCATGGTCTAGAAGACTGAGGGGACAGAATGTAGACTCAAAGCTAACTAGGGGCGCCTGGGTGGCTTAGTCGGGTAAGCGTCCGACTTTTGCTTAGGTCATGATCTCGCGGTTCGTGGGTTCGGGCCCTGCGTCGGCCTTGTGCTGACTGCCAGCTCAGAGCCTGGAGCCTGTTTCAGTCTGTGACTCCCTCTCTCTCTGACCCTCCCCTGTTCATGCTGTCTCTCTCTCTCTCTCTCTCTCTCTCCTAGAAATAAATAAAAATATTAAAAAAGAAAAAAAAAAGCTAACTAACAATGCAGTGCCAACAAGGCGGTGACATCAAAGGGCCTGAGGTATCCAGGAAGGAGTCAGCGAGGATGCAGAAGACTTTGGGGATAGTGAGAGTTTGAGGGAGGGCATTCCAGGCAGGCAGCATGGCATAACCAAAAACCTGGAGGGGTTACTTGCTCCACCAAGTTTATCTCAGTGGCTCAGAGGCTGGGGCTCTCACCTGTCAGCCCAGGTAGGAGCCCCCATCCGAGGTGGTCCTCCCCACAGACTGCCAAGGTCCAGGCCCTCCTGCCCTCGATGGTGAAGGGCCTGAGGAGCATGGACGGGCTGCTGGTGGTGGAGGCCGTCCACAGCCTCAAGACCATCTTCAAGAGGCGGGGCCGGAAGCTGGCCGACAGCTCTGTCTACGTGGAGACGCTGCAGGTCCTGCTCCCGCACTTCAGTGATGTAAGGGGTCCCCCGGGGGCGGAGGGGGAGAGGGCTGGGGGGCTCTCTACCACTCTGGGGGCTGTAACAGCTGCCAGTGGCCCGCTGGGGCAGGGCCGAGCGGAGTCAGCCCAGGGGGCGGGGCGCCTCGTTCCAGCTGGCCCGCTGATTGTAAGTGGTTTGCACGGAGAAAGTCGCTTCTCTAATGGGTTCTCACGGACAGAGCGCTTTTGTAATCAAGTCCCCCCAGACATTTGCCTGGTTGCAACTGGCCCACCTAGAGGGGACACATTTTTTGATTGGTTCCCGCAGAAGGGGACGTTTTTCCACTTGGCACTAAGGCACCCTTTAGGTTAGTGGGGGGCCCTGGCTGGGGAGAGAGGGCAGAACTCTGGACCTAAGCTCCAGTGAGGGGGTGCTGGACCCGGATCAGCACCCCCCAGGTGGCCTCCGCTTTTCTTCCGTCTGCGGGCCTCTTGTGCCTGGAGCGCCCCCTAGAGTGAGGGGAAGGAAGGCCGATGCCTTCACGTGGGGCTGAGGCCCAGGGAGCCTCTTGGAGGAGGGAGCCAGCCTGAGCCTCCGGATCTGCCCCAGTTTCGAGAGGAGGTGCGTTCCTCCTGCATCAACCTGTACGGCAAGGTGGTCCAGAGGCTGCGGTCGCCCCACACCCCAGCCATAGAGGAGCAGCTGATCAGCACCTTGGTGCCCCTGCTGCTGACCATGCAAGAGGGCAACGCCAAGGTGAGCCAGGTGAGTGTGCGTAGGCACAGGGCCCTGTGGCCGGAAACCAAGCCAGAATCACTAACCGTCTGTCATGGACCAGCCCATTTCCCAAAGGCACCATGGTAGAATTCGTCCTCAAAACGAACCACCGCACTGTGCATTTCAAAGTGTTTTTCTACGTTCTTTTATTTATTTAAAAACCACTTTAAAGTTTGTTTATTTTTAAGAGAGAGAGCATAAATGAGGGAGGGGAAGAGAGAGAGGGAGACACAAAATCCAAGCCGGGCTCTAGGCTCTGAGCGGTCAACACAGATGCGGGGCTCGAACCCACACACCGTGAGATCGTGACCTGAGCCAAAGTTGGATGCTTAAATGGCTGAGCCACCCAGGCACCTCGTGCACCATGCGTTTCAAATAGGATTTGATTTTCCAAAAGTCCGTTTCACAAAACTTTTTCTGAGCTATGTTCTGGCTGTCCTAGAATTCCCCCAGCGCTGGCATTGTCTTCCTCTTGGTCCCCAGAAATGTGTGAAGACCCTGTTCCACTGTTCTTGCTTCATGGCGTGGGAATTGCCAAAGAGAGCATATAGCCGGAAGTCCTGGGACAGCCAGCAGCAGACGGTGGCCAAAATCTGCAAGTACCTTGTGAGTGCTTTCAAGGCTACGTGGTTTTCAGACGAGCATGCTGGAGGGGGCAATTCTTTCCTCTTCTCTCCCTTCTTTTCGCACCAGCATCCTGACTCCCAGTTCCACCACGGCCCACACGTTTTGGCTTCTGAACGTGCATCTGCATTTCTGGCTTCTCACTTCTAGCGCCCCTCCCCGGTGGCTTACTAGACACCTCCCTGGTGAACCACAGACACTTCAAGCTCAGCATGCCTCTCCTGAGCTCATGGCCTGCTTCCCACTTCAGTTCTGCTCTGTCCCTCTCGATCCCCAGAGTAGAAACCTAGAATTATCCTCGACTCCATGTCTGTTGCCTTCCACAGTGGATCGACCTTTAATATCCTAAATATCGCCATTTTTTTCCCTCCCCACCCCCACTGTCCTTGCCCTTAGTTCAAGACATGGATGTCTCCCAGCTGGGCTGTGGGTCCAGCCGTCGCCTGGCTCTTTCGGTCTTGAATCTTTTCTCTCCCGATCCCATCCCTACTTGGGCCCCCAGAGCAGTCTGGTTCAAACATGAGTCTGTCTGTATTATACCCCTGCTTCAAGAGCTTCATTGGCTCCCTTTTCTGCATCAGCAATTGCCAGGGTGTATTCTCTGTGACACCCATTCCGACAAGAAACACCGCCGAGGGGAGAAAAGAGGTTCTAAGGTGAATAAGTTGGGGGAACCACTGCCTCTTCCACTTGCTCTTCCTCTTCCTCTTGGAGGGCTGCCATGCCATCAGGTTATTAAAGGCTCTGGAATGTTCTGTGCTGAGGTTTTTCATGGTGGTGGGAGCCATGGTTTCCCTGAGATATTTAGTTATTTATTTTAAGTAGGTTCCATGCCCCACATGGAGCTTGAACTCACAACCCTGAGATCAAGAGTCAGATGCTCTACTGACTGAGCCTGCCAGGCACCCCTTCCCAAACTTATTTAACCACAGAACCCCCTTTCTAGGTAACAGCTGAGGGCGTCCTGAGGTAGGAGCAGGCCAGGAACACGCGGTACACGCGCCCTGCGGGATGCAGCCCTGTCCTGCTGCACAACATTTGGGAAGCTTTGCCATCTGGTCCCATCTACCTCCCCCCTTGTCACAGGCCAGGCTCCCCAGGACTCAGACTCTGAGACAGAGATTAGCACGCGGGAGGTTTATTCGGGTGCGCCCTTGGGATCAACTCCTGCGGAAGGGAGGGCGGGGGCAGGAGGAGGGGTCAAGCTGGAGTGTAGCTTTGGGGGAGATCTCAGCCAACACTGCAGGGAGATTCCCCAAGCTGGGGCCAGGGGCCAGGGTTTTACACCCCTGTGCCCATTTGTTACCAGATGCCAGCCACCCTGGGAAGGGACATGACCTTGGGCCAGCAGTTCCCTTCAGTGGAGGCAGTGCTGGGGCAATAGATCCTTCACACCAGTCTGGGCAGGGCAGGCCAGCACCCTCCATGCCAATCTAGAGAAACCATGCGGAGTAACAGACTGCTCCTGGGACTACGACAAGGGCTGGGCACCACCATTATTGATCCTGCTCAAAGCCTCTGCGATGCAGTGTCTACTATTATTACCATCACTTACCAGAGGAAGAAGGAGGTCTGGAGGAGGTGTCTGGCCAGGGCGCTAGTTCAGATACCTACCGCGACCAGTGCCCGGGCAGAGAATGATCGTGAGCAGGAGCGGTGGGGGCTGGCGGCAACCTGGAGGGCCCGGGAGCTGTTCAAAGCACCAGTGGGTGCTCTGGCTTCTTGCCAGGTCCTCCAGTTTCACTAGAAAAGCTAGAAACCCAGATTTTTATAAGACATTAGTTAGCAATCAATTGGCTCATTTAAAGCGCTGTGCTGGCCACTGCTCTGCCAGCGACTTGTGGCTTATGGCGGCCAGCTTGTGACCTCTGTGTTAGACCCCTCTGGATTCTGTTTTGTTTTGTTTGTAGATTTACTTATGTATCTAATTTGGGAGGGGAAGGGCAGAGACAGAGAGGGACAGAGAGAATCTTTAGCAGGCTCCATGCCTAGCACAGAGCCTGAAAGCAGGGCTCCATCCCACAACCCTGGGATCATGACCCAAGCTGAAATCAAGAGGCAGATGCTCAGCAAACTGAGTCACCCGGGTACCTCGAGATTCTGTTTTTGCTCTTACAGCATCAACAGGTTTGCTGATGTGAAGGTCAACTTCTAGCCTTAGCTTTAAGAAAGGACCAGTAACCCTTTCATTCATTCATTCATTCATTCATTCATTCATCCAACACTTCCTGGGATCTAGGCCACACCAACCTTTGTCCAGGGTGCTGAGGTCTCTGAGCCGAGAGAGCTGGCCCCTTCTCTTGAGGGAAATCTGGACCCAGTGGGGGACGTAGATATGAGTAATCATTGCACACTGTCATAGGTCCCAGACACATGACAAGTGGCGAGAGCAGCTCTGTCTGAGGGTCGTGAAAGGCTTCAGGGAGGAAGTGGCTTCTGCGATGAGCTTCAAGAGATGAGAAAGATTCATCAGATGAAGAGGAGAGGGAAGGGCATTCCAATCAGGAGCACTTGCTAGGACCAGGCACAGATCTGGGGATAGTGAGGCCACATTCTGGCACTGAAGCACAGTGCACACAGCAGGTGGGGGCAGTGGTGGAAACTGAGGCTGAGGGGCATGATTGTGAAGGCTTTGATGCCAGGCCCAGAGCAGATTGTCAATAGGAGAGTAATCATATTAGATTTTTCTTCATCTCTCAATAGCCTCTTAGCAAGATGCTTGCCCCCTAGTTTCTACTTGATCGAACTCATCCTGAACACCACTGTCAGATTATTTTGCCCAAAACGTTGCTTTGTCATTGCTCTATCAAGAATAGATGTTGGCTTCCTATTTTCTAATGCATAGGTATGGCTTATTCCTGTCTGGCTCTAAGACCTTCCCAACTCTCCAATTTATTTATTTATTTTTTTTCTTATGATCACATTTTATTTGTACAATTCAACTCTCCAATTTATTCCTCACTGCTCTGTAACTTGAATCCTTCACCCTGAACAAACCTATCTCTTTATCTATCGTCTCCCTTGCACGCCGTGTCCATTCTCACTAGACTGACTTTGATCTTTAGAACTTTCCTTTGAGCTGTAGCAGGGGGTGAATTAGAAGAGGATACACCCAAGGCAGGAAGACCATGGAAACGATTGTCGCAATCTGCTGAGAACAGATGCAGCCTGGCCTCTGGGGGTCTCAGGCAGAGGCCAGGATGGTGGCAGAGAAGTTTAGGAGGCAAGGGGCCAGGGCTTGGCTGCCCGGCAGGGTCACCATCCCTAGCTTTGGGAGGGGTGGATGGGTAATTAGTGCCTCTGAGACCCCAGCACTCTTGGGCTTTCTCTTTGTCCCAGGTGACGACCCACCGAGACAGCGCCCCCACGTTCCTCAGCCAGAGCCTGGAGTATGCCAAGAATTCCCGGGCCTCCCTCCGGAAGGCCTCAGTCATGTTCATAGGTAACCTGGTAGAACTAGATTTGCACCTGGGGCTCTGCCTGCCCTGTATTTTGCTTCCCCGCCCCCCTTGGAAGGAGGCTGCCGGCCCTCCGGGCACCTGGGAAATGCCTCCCTTTGTGTGCGAGGCTTGGCCAGCAGACAGTCGTGGTGCAAATTAGAAAGGTCTTCCTTCCTTTAGATCCCTGCTTGGAAAGTGGGCCACAGGGTGGATCCAGCCTGGAGTCCTTGTGCAGTTCACAACCTTGGCAACTGCACAGTGGAACTGCTCTTTCCCCCCTCCGTCCCCCAGGCCCAGCAGGAGCCTACCATTGACTGTGGTGAGAGGGGCCAAGCTGGGCCATAGAAAGTGTGAAGTAGAATCTCAGCTCCATGATCCCCTTTCTGGGTGACCCCAGCTGAGTCCTCTATGCCCACTGAGCCTCGGTTTCCTCGCCCACAAAATGGGGGTTAGCTCCGGTTTTACAGATTAGATGAGAATACTTTTTAATAATGTGAAGACTGGCTACTCAAGGTGCTCCCTCAACATCAGCTCACTCCACATTTCCCCAAAACAACTAGATTCACCTCATTTGGAATCCCCACCCCACCCCAGACCCTTCCGATGGCAGGTGGAAATGTCTCCTCCCAGCAACTCCCCTCCTCTCCCTCAAATATCCACACACGCCTTCACCAGGTGCACAGGAGCTTGGAGAGGATGATGTTCCCAGCCCTCACTTTGCAACATTTCTTTTAGTTCTTTCCCCCAATTCACTTGTGGTTTGCATTAGTCAGTCGCCCATGCACCCATTCACTGGCTCATTTAGCAAATGTTGCTTGATGCTCCACTCTGCATCAGGCACCTGCTTAGTCTAGAGAAACAGAGAACCTTCTGGAAGTGATGTGGATGGCAGGGGTCGGGGTTGTGCCGTGAACCTGACCCGCGCAGGGACAAAGGAGCAATGCCCGGGACTGGGGGCATCCCTCAGAATGTGGGGGCCTGCCCAGAAGAGGCTTCTCACCCAGAGCACCATTATTTCCTAGATGCCCACATCCCTAAATCTTGCTTTGAATTAGCCACATCTAATAGTGATGGTGTTCAACAGCCTTGGGGGTGTTCTCTGTGCCGGGGAACCAAAGTGGAGTCAAGGCCGCGTCTGCCACAGGCAATCTCTGGCCTGATGCAGGCGTTCCTAACCTCCTGTGGGTTTGTGAAACCCTGAAACAAGCTATGAACACTTTCCCCTAGAAAAACGCACGTGTGCGTACAATGGCACGTGTGATTTAAGATCCTCAGAGACTGCCCTTCCCACTTCCCCACCCCGAGTGGGTCTAAGCTTGAGACCCCTGGTCTGGCAGGAGATATAAGTCACAAAATACATCCGAGTATATACAGATGAGAGAAACTCAGATGCTCTGGAAACCCAGAGAGACACCTAACCAAACCTGGGCGCGGGGTCAGGAAGGTTTCCTGGAGAAGTAACCATGTTGAGCTGAACATTCAACGATGAATAGGAATGAGCCAGGCAGAGAGACGCGGGATGGGCCTAAGGAGAGGTGAGAGGTACGGCCTGACCCAGTCAAGGACCTGCAGGCACTCTGGGACCCAGGCGTGCAGGCTGGGAGCGGGGGAGGCCTGACCCACGTGGCCGAGGAGCGGAGTCTCATTCCCTCCAGGGCCCCACCGAACACCTGCCGGAAAGGTGTGCAAGGCGCTCAGTGTCTTACCACTATTGCTGCTCAAACTCCCCGGGAAAGGGGCCAGCTGAGGCAGCATCCTCCCCGAGTCTCAGACGAGGACACTAAGGGCCAGCCCGGGCAGGGGCCACTGAGGGCCGCACTGTCAGAGTCAGCTCTGGCCCAGATCCTGTCCCTGTCCTGGTGCCATCTCTGTCCTCTGGGCCCACCATGTCTCCTAGGACTCCACTTGGGGAATCTGTCCCAGGGTCAAAGTGAAGTCTCTTTATGTCCTCATTCGTGGGTCTCAAGGAGGGTGGGAGAGCTTCTCTCAGGAGGTCTGGTCTGGGGGCAGGGGTCGGAGTCGGGAGGTGGATGCACTCACCTCTCGGCTTACACTCAAGGGTCGCTGGTCCCCTGCATGGAGAGCATAATGACAGAAGACCAGCTGAATGAAGTTAAAGAGGGTAAGTCCTGCCCTGCGTCTTTGAGATCTCAGGGGCCAATGAGAGGATGAGTGGGCTCGCAGTGGGTGACAGAAAACAGAAGGGATAGGTCCCAACGCAGGGGGCATTGGCTCAGTCCAGCTGTGCTAGTCTTCATCCCTGGTGAGCAATGTTAAGTACCCTGGGTCACCGAGACACAGAACGCACAGCCCCACCCTAGGGGAGGTTACAATCTAGGAACCCAGGCTAGAAAACAAGCCCCAAAGTATTTAGTACAGAGCAAGTGGTCCGGACTCTTCATGGGGGCAGATTAGTTTTGTAACTGGAGAAATTGATGAGGTTTTAACTTAGGCTTCAAAAGGCAGAAACAGTTTGAAGGGCTGGGAGGAAGAGGAGATGAAGGGATGCCAAACAGAATGCCTGCGCCAAGACACGGCAGTGAGAAGGGAGGATCTGCTGTGGGACCTTTGCGGGGGGCCCTGGCCTTAATGAGCGGCCTTTCCCTCCCCACGACCCAGCTCTGGAAAACCTGAGACACGACCCAGAAGCATCAGTATGCATCTACGCGGCCCAGGCCCAGGACCACATCCTGGCCAGCTGCTGGCGGAACTCCTGGCCGCTGCCACACGGGGACTCATGGGTGTGCGACCCAGCCACCACGCACCGCTGGAGCCCTAGCTGTGAGAACCTGCCCACTTCCCACCAGCGCCGCTCCTGGATCATGCAGGCCCTGGGCTCCTGGAAGATGAACTTGAAGCAGCGATGTGCCTGAGCCCCCAGCCCTCCCCAGGGGCGGCCACGGCCATGCTCATGATAAACGCCACATGGCTTACCTCTCCCCCTGACTGTTTCCTCACGAGAGACGCCCCACGCCCCGGGGCAGCCATTGCTCCATGCGGCACATCTGTGAGATGAGTGTGGCCTTCGTTGTGGACTCAGGCAACATTTACAGATGCACAAGGGCTACTTCGTCCACACTTTATAGGTGGAGAAGCCGAGGTGAAGTGCCTTCCTCAAGGCCACAGAAAAAGTCCACTTTGTGCCTCAGTGTCCCCTCTCCCATAGAGTGGTTAGAAGAACCATAAAAGATGATTGGGGTGGCTTTAGGGGAAGGAAAGGGACAGACGCCCCTACCCCATGACCTCATGCACTTCCTGGAACCCTGACCTCTGAGTCCCACCCTCAGGTCATTGCCCAGAGGTCGGTTGTCTATCATTTGTCTAACATTTACTGAGCACCTAACCTGGGCCAGGCCTGTTCTGGGTGTTGAAGGAGAGCAAAGCCCAGTCCCCAACCCTGGTAACTCATAGTCTGATGCAGTGGTTCTCAACAGGGTGATTTTTGACATGCAGGGACTATTTCACAATATCTGGAGGCACTTTTGATTGTTACAACTTGTGGAAGGGGATACTGTTGTCATCTAGTGGGTAGAGCCCAAAGATGCTGCTAAGCACAGCACAGCCCCCAGTGAAGAATTATCCATCCCAAATGGTTAAAAGTGCTGGGGTTGAGAAACTTTGGTCTAATGGAAGTATCAGAGACATGTAAAGACATCCGTGCCCACCAGGGCGGTGCTGTGATGAAGGAGCTCATGGGAGCTTGTGAAGCCCAGAGGATGTACCTAGGCCAGCTGGGAGTAGGGGTGTCAGGGGCAAGACCCCCCACTAGGGGGTTTGGAATGAGGATACGTGGTGGGCATGAATGGAGGAGAGCAGGGCACATGGGACTGAGGACCAACTGCTGATACGCAGCTTCAGTGGATCCTAGAGTGTGTGTGCATGCATGTGTGTGTGTGTGTGTGTGTGTGTAGATCAGGGCCAGGGCCAGCTCACCATGGCCTTGGAGGCTGGGTTAAGGGAGCAGCGGGAAGGCATGGTGCGGTGTTAAGCAGGGGAGAGATGTGGGCAGATGTCGGCTTTAGAAAGCTCCTTCCTCTGGAGGATACAGGAACCCCGCAGGCATTGCTGGTGGGAGGGGGGATGGGAGCAGACGTCTGGGACACGAATCCGTCATGATTCATTCATACGGAGTTCAGGCATGCCATGACCCGGCAGTTCCACGCATGGGCACACATCTTGGAGCTCTCCCCAGAGATCCATAAAAAGAGCTGTTATGAGGTCCATTGCAGCGCGTTATTTGTGGTGCCTGGGAGAGGAGGAGGGCTGGGTACCCATCCTCGTGGGTGAATGGGCGCCGGGGAGTCCCACGTAGCACTTCACAGGCAGTGGGGGTACCTGTAGCACCTTGGATGGGACCTCAAACCTAGTGCTGAGGGAAAGAGTACATTAAAAATGTATGCACAAAAGAAGCCACAGTTTGCAAGAATACTTACAAGCTGAAAATACACATTAAAACACAGGCCAGTGGGAGGGAGTAAGGAGGAAGGCTCTGGGCCTAAAAGGGAATGAATGATAAAAGGGAGGGGAAGAAAGCTCACGCTGTGGCGGAAGGAAAGAGGGGTGGTGACCAGGAGCATGGGCAGGGAGACTCTGCTGGAGGCTCCGGGTTGGGGGGGAGGAATGGAAGCCTGAACAGCAGGGCAGGACGGAGAAAGAAGACTGGACCCCGGGGAGAGAGAGGGAGGGGAGTTTTCAAAACCTGGTGGTTGACAGAATGGAGGAGGGGGAGGGAGAGCAAGGCGCTGAGGGTGGTGCCTGCCTTTCTGGGCGGATGACTGGGTCAGTGGTGTCCCCCGCACTGGTTGACCCGTTAGGATCAGAGGCACCTTCGTGGAGAGAGGAGTTGAGGCTGGAGGTGGTGAGCTTGAGAGGCTTGGTGTCGTGATAGTAGGGACGTCTTCCAGGTGGCTGGCTGCACAGTGGCGACCTTGGCATAAGGACCTGGGATGGAAGTGCGTTGGGGATTCCTCGCAGACAGGGCTGAGGTGAGATTCCCCAGGGCGAGAGTGTAGAGTACATGTAAGCTCCTGCTGGGATGAGGAACCCAGGAAGTTGACCACACAATCCTCTGCCAATAAATGGTAGGCCAAGGCCATCAGGATTCTGGGGCTAAGAGAGAGTGGGAAATGGGGGTGGTCCTTGTGCATCACGTCTTCCATTGCCAAGAATGTTCACAAGCATGGCCTCCTTGGAGTGTTGCGGTAGCCATGTGGAGTTATGGCGAAGGTCAGGCTGGCTTCACTGCCCTCACTCTACAGACGACAGGACTCCAAGGTGAGTGGGGCTTGTCCAAGGTCACACAAGAGAAAAGAAGTGTGGGTCTCGAAGGTCTCCCAACTCCCATGTCTGAGCCCTTTCCACCCAAAGACATTGCTGGAACCCAGGTCTGGGCTGGCCTTGGCAAATGACAGCTGCCACATTCCGGTCTGGGTGGCTTCTCAGCACAACAGAGGCTGACGAGCTCAGTGACTGGCCAGCGCCCCCCAAGTAGTCTCAAGTCAGAGAGCGCTCGGCAATCACTTCCTTTTCTGAGCCTCCCCCAACATCACCTTTAAAATGGATTCTTGCCTCACAGAGTTTTATAGGAATCAAATAAAAAGGGAAGCCAAAGGATCCGCAGGTTCTGTACCCTAGAAGAGAAAAGATAGTGAGGAGGAGAATCAGAAGGGGGCCCATTAGGGAGCCCGCTGGAGGATGAAGGGGGGAAAGGAGGTGCCGAGTTGGCGGGGAGGAGGCACTTGGACCAAGTGTTCTGCTGGGCACTGGCGGGCAGCTGGAAGGGGAAAGCCGCAGGCCTGGCCCCGGGGGCCACAGCCCTCCGTGCCTGCCCGAGCCCTGCTCTCTCTCCCACCCGTAGCAGATCACGCCCAAGCCTGCCCGTCCCACAGCCACGCCTCCCATGCCTTCTCTTCCCTGGTCTCTCACCAGCACCTCAGCTCTGAACCCAGCCTCCTCCCATCAATCCTTCACCTTCATCAACCCAGGCCTCCCCAAGACAAATCTGTCCTCAGGTCTATCGCTGGCTCATTATCCTCTGCAAGTTAAAGGCCGGACTGCCCTCCGGCCCCCATCCGCCTTGCTGGCCTTTCCCCCTGATTCTTGCGGTGCCCGGCAGGCCAGGCTCTTACACACCGCCCTGCCTCTCTGCCCAGGGGCTCCCGCTGTCTAAGATGCTCAACCCCCTTCCAGAGCTCGTCTGTCTCCTCATCTCTGCTCTGCTCAGCTCCGCATTGCCTCCTCTGTGAAACCTTGCCGAACCCCCGAGGAAACACCCACTCTTCCGGGCCTCCACTGTGCAGACTTGTGACTGACCCCGGTTTTTGGTCTGCTGCCTGTCCATCTCCAGGCTGTGGGCTTCCCGAGGCTGCAGCAGCCACCGCAGGGCGGCGCTGGCCATCTGCTGGGTAACCCTGCGGCAGCAGGAAGGCACGCCTCGCCTGGAGATCCTGTTTCCATGCCAGATCGCGTGAGTGGGGAGGTGGTTCGCCTCAGGAACAGGCACGTCTGATCACATAGCCCCTTTTCTCAAAACCCTCCATAAGGTTCCACTGAACGCTGGGGCGCCTGGGTGGCTCAGTCGGTTAAGCGTCCAACTTCGGCTCAGGCCATGATCTCACAGTTTGTGGGTTCGAGCCCTACGTCAGGCTATGTGCTGACAGCTCAGAACGTGGAGCCTGTCTTCAGATTCTGTATCTCCCTCTCTCTCTGACCCTCCCTTGCTCATTCTGTCTCTCTCTGTCTCAAAATTTTTTTAAAAATTAAAAAAAAAAAGGTTCCACTGCACGCTGAGGAAGACCCAAGTCGCCAGAATCACTACTCATCATCCCTCCCACCTCACTTACTCACCCTACTTCTCATTCTGCTCCAGGACCCCCTCCCCGCCAGCTCCACTCGCTGGGGCTGGGCTCTGCCAGTCCCCGCCATGGAGAGGGCTGTCCCCGCGCCCCCACCCCCCAACAGGCCCTGGCCACTCCAGGCCTCCTCCTTTGCTTGATGCCTGTACACCCAGTTTGGAACTTTCCCCTGATAGCTCTTGCTAGCACCTGACAACCTCTTATAAATTACGTTCACCGGCTGTCTCTCCTCACTACCCTCTCAACGCCTGGAGAGCAGGGGTTTTATCTGCTTTGCCCACCACTGTATACCCAGCGACCGCAATAGGCCTGAACACACAAGGAGCTTAGGGAACACGTGTTAACTGGCTGGACAAACGAGCTAAAGAAGTGATAAGGGAGCACTGCGGGGCGTTGGGTTTATCCGCCACCCCAAACACTGAGGGGCGGGGCTGAGGCCCGCTGAGGGGAGGGCCGGGCGGGGGTGGTGCTGGTCGTGGAGGGGTGGAGCCCGGGTCGGGCCGGAACCCAGGTAGGACGGAACCCGAGGCGCGCCGGTAGGCGCGGCCCGGAGGACTGAGGGAAGAGCACCCGCAGTGCCGGAAGTTGCCGCGGTTTTTTAGCAGCTGCGACTGTGGCGCGAGGGTGGAAGAGTCGCCATGGAGCAGTGGGAGCTGGACGCCGACGCGGACATCGACGCGGACGCTGACGATGCCATGGACGAGTTCCTGGACAAGTTCCAGAACCAGTCTTACAGTGGCGGCTTCCACGAGGATCAGTGGGAGGAGGTAGGCGGCCCGGGGCCCCGCACGTGGGGGGAGGGGGTTGTCGTCCTGACGCCTGGGGCTCCCGGGCGCGGAGGCTCCTGCCTCACCCCGGGGCCCCGGCGCTGCCCGCGGACAGGTGGCTTCTCCTCGGGAGTGTTAGAAACTCGGCCTCGGGGTTTTGGGCGCCGTCTTAAGCTGCGAGTACATTTAGGAGTACGAGCTGTGACCCCACCACTTACTGACTCAGTTGCTTAATTTCTCCGAGCCCGTGGCCTCATTTGTAAAATTTCCTTAACTGTAGCCACAGTCTCGGAGGATTGCGGCGTAGACGAATACGGTGGTGAGGGCGGGGTAGGGGGGGAGGGACGCGACGCAAGAGCGCTCAATTAGTGGTGATTACCTCGGCCCTTGTTAAAGCTTGAGAGCCGAAAGAATCCTTAGAGATTGGTACCCTGCACTCTCATGTTACAGATGGGAAACAGGCCTGAATAGGGGGAGAGCGAGCTAATCCTGATTTGCAAATCATGATGAGGAGGAAAACTCCGATGTAGAGACATGGAATTGGATCTATCCGGTGGAAAATCTTATTCCTGTGGTCCATTCTTGTCTTAATCTCCAGGAATTTGAAAAGGTCCCCTTATTTATGAAGAAAGCGCCCTCCGAAATTGATCCCAACGAAAATCCTGACTTGGCTTGCCTCCAGTCAATTATTTTTGATGAAGAGCGATCTCCAGAAGGTATCTGACATGAGTCTAGTTAATATTTGTTTTGTGTCTCCATTGGATTGAGGTAAAGAGTGAGTCAGAAAGGTTCTGGTTGATAACAAGTAGTTAACCTGCTCAAAGGTGTCACTATTCCACATATGCTTTTTTGTGTTCTTTTTTTTATACTTTTTTTTGGTTTTTGAGACATACTAAATGCTAGGCATGTCGGGGAGTACAGGGATGAGTAAGACAGCCCTCAAGGGTTATGCTCCCGTGGATGGCCAGATTGTCCTAGGTGTATCTGGTAAGGGCCAACACGTAGCTGTGTAGTAGGTGCTGCTGGAACACTGAGGAGGGGGAGGTAGGAGTGGGCTCACAATGGATTGGAAATTTGAACTGATTCTTTACAATTTTGTAGGCTCTTACTAGGGTGGGGAGGGGAATTTGCTTTCGTGGGAATAAAACGTAAGCAAAAACACAAGTATAATTTAAAGTAACTTTTTAGAAGTTCCTTTCTTCAAGACGTCGGATACGCATACTTTTTTTTGTAAGTACCTGACAGTCTGCCTTGTAAGAAATTTGGAATTCATTATAGCGTTAAGTATTCATGATTTGTTTCTCCATGTTGATACCTAGTTCAATAGCCTTAGTTTATGAGTTTTCTTTCTCTGTTGGTTTCTTCTATTTGGTTGATCATATGTTATGTTATGGTATGATTTAGGATCTGTTTTTAGTGAGCCTTTAAAAAAAACAGGAAACAGTGATTATTTATTCTCTTCTTTGCAGAACAGGCCAAGACCTACAAGAATGAGGGCAACGATTACTTTAAAGAAAAAGAGTATAAAAAAGCCGTGATTTCGTACTCTGAAGGATTAAAGAAGAAGTGCACAGACCCTGATTTGAATGTTGTTCTTTATACCAACCGGGCAGCAGCACAGTTCTATCTAGGTAATTTATTATTTAGTGCTTTCTAGAGAATTAACTTTACGGCGAAAACGATTTTGCTGGTTAGTGTGGAGTTTGAGAGTGTCAGAAGAAGAGCTGCTCATCCCAGGAAGCTAGGCTAGTTTACTCTAACTGAACTTGCCTCTTCCAGGTAGACTTGGTGAAGAGGGAAACCAGATAGATTGTATAATTCTTACTCTCTGAACCAAACAGGTGAGCTATGTTCATAAAGCAGTTGGTATGATCTGAGATTTTTTTTTTTTTTAGCCCAAATGCTTCTCAGAAAACAGTATGTTTTTGTTTCTGGCCTTTTATCCTATCCTTAAGGATGCTAGAAGGATTCAAGCAATAGAGATTTTTAAGTGAGAGAAGTATATTAAAGGGAGAATTTTTCAAAGACTGTGGGACCTTTGATGTGAAAGATATTCTTTAGGCAAGGAGATGTGGAGCGTGCTGCCGCTTTGTTGGAGACCTGTGGTGCACGTTAGTGTGCCCATGATGCCGGAATGACCCGCGGCAAAGAACCCCACACTGGGATTCTTAGGCTTTATAAGCTCCTTTTCAGGTAACACTTATTACCGTGCAAGACTGTGGTGTGGACGTGACTTTGGGAAACACTGGTTGTTCGGTAACATTATTGCTGGTGGCCAGTCTTGGTCATGTTAGACCTGTTTCTTACCACAGGGCTGGAAGAGGCCCTGGGGGTCTCGGGCATTTCTGAGGGGCTGGTAGCACACAAGCCTTGCGGTCCAGCTGGGCTGAGTGTGCCGGGACCTGTCCCCACTTAAGCAGTCCCTCCCTACCACAGGCTGCTCCAGCTGCTATCTTCCTGTAGCGCATTTCATTGTACAGCCCTACATAGTAAAAGTGGTATAGAACTTGAGAGATGATTTGGGCCAACCAACCCCTCATTTTAAATAGACTCAGAGGGACCCTCTGGTTAGTGCCAGAACTAGGACTGGAAACCCATTCTTCTGACTTCTGGAGGAATACATTTTCTTCCGTCAGCAGACTAACTTGAGTTCTTGTTCTGTGCTAGGCACTGGCGTTGCAGAGATGGGTAACACCTGGCCTTTCCCTGAAGGCATTTCCCTCATTCCCGTATTCAGCCAGTAAATACATATAAAGCATCTACTGTGTGCTATGCATTGCACTGTGAGCAACAAACTACATAGGTCCTTTCTTTGGGGGAACTTAAAAGACCGTCATGCGTAGGGCCAGTAAGACCAGAAGAGGCACCTTGCAAGAAAACCGTGTGTGTGATGCCACAGGAGCAGAGGCATAATAATCCCTGCTGTTCCTTAAATGGTCCCTCACTGGTACAGCTCACAGAGCACTTTCACATTTGTCATCCCTCTTGACCTCACAGCAGCTCTGTAAGGTCGGTGAGGTTAACCTCTTTATCCCCAGTCTGCAGAGTAAGAAACTGTAGTAAAATGCAGTAAATGTAGTAGAATGGATTGTGTAAGGGTGCCCAGTGCTAGGGTTAGTATGCAGAGTTGGCTTTGATTCGCAGTGCACTGAATGGAAGACCCCTTTACCCACACTTCCAGAAGTACCTGGTGCTGCCAGTTCCTGAGTCCTGAGCACTTTTAGGTTCTGCAGTACAGCTTGCTAGCTAGCTTTGGGCCTTCCCTTTTGCTGGCTCAGAATTCCGTTTTCTTAGGCCCGATTAGTCATTTAGCCCTGTCCCTCTGTTTTCCAGCTTTAAAAATGTGTTCTGTGTTCTTACTCTTCTCGTCTCTGTGGGTTTATAGCACTTTGGGGGGGAGGGGGGGAGTAGTGGAGGTTGAGCTAAATCCTTATCTACCTTATCTGAAGGTTCAGTCTACTACCTTTAACCAGAAGTCTTTGGATCTCTTACATATATATTTTCTTCCATTGTTAATATCATGCTGTTATTCCAACATTCCGTTCTTTTCACTTAATTTTATAAAAAACAAGTTTATCTGTGATTAAAATTGTGAATACTGTTTTAATAGCTACATGAACTTGCATGATTTGGACACTCCAGGGTTTGCACTATTGGCTTTACTGTTCTGCTATTATTGAATATGCAGCTGCTTTTAGGTGTTTTAAAATAATGCAGTAATGAGCACAGTGGTAAAGTTTTCCACTAATCCTGATTCATCTTAAGACTGAACCAGGATCTGGCTGACTGGCTCCCAGGCCACAGCTGGATCCTTGGTCTCCTATAAGCTAAAAATGTTTTTTAGATTTTAAAGAATTATAAAACCAGCAAAGATGAATGTGTAACAGATCATATGCAGCCTAAAGTATTTACTATATGGCCCTTCAGAAGAGGGTCAGAAAACTGTTGCCGACCCCTGTGCTAGAATTTTTAGAAGTGAAAATATAGGTGAATACCAAACTGTTCAGTGATATTTACAGTATAAACTAGAAAGTGAGGATCTACTTCATGCCCTTCTAGTTTGGATAACCAGTGTGTATGACTGCAGGCCTTTTTTTTTTTTTAAATATATATTTACAAATGTATATGTGTGTGTCCACATCTGTATGTTTAGATTGGTTTGTTTTACAAAATTATATTGGTATTTTACACATTGACATTATACACATAGAACAACCAGTTAAAACTATGTAGCATAGGCATCCTACCATGCCTGTCACATGCAGATCTATCTTACTCTTTTTTAATGGCTGCAGACCATGTAATAGTATGGAATAACCATAGTTTGTTTCCCGAATTTTTATTTGAATTCTAGTTAGTTAAGATATAATGTAATATTGGTTTCAGGAGTAGGATTTATTGATTCATCACTTACGTGTAACATCCAGTGCTTAACACAAGTGCCCTTCTTAATGCCCGTCACCCTTTAGCCCATCCCCCACCCATCTTCCCTCTAGTACCCCTCAGTTCTGTAACCAAATGTTCCAGAATCTGGTCTGAATCACCGGCGGAAGAACCAAGTGGCACTTTGGAGATCTTGGAAGGCAGGAGGTTTATTTTATACCGGTGGGCTCAGAGGAGATCATTCTTCAGAGGTCTGAGCCCAGAGCATTAGCAGAGGGAGTAACTTATAGCCAGTTATTTCCGCATTCCTCATTAATCAAGGACAGGCGTTTTTTTATTAGTCCTGTCAACCATTTTACAACAGATTTTTCCTATCATTTCCCCCCCTTTGAAGCCCTTTTAAACAGTGCCCTTGTTAATGCCCATCACCCTTTAGCCCATCCCCCCACCCACTTTCCCTCCAGGAACCCTCAGTTCTTTATAGTTAAGAGTCTGTCATGGTTTGTTTCCCTCTCTTTTTTTCCCCCTTCCCCTATGTTCATCTGTTCCGTTTCTTAAATTCCACGTGTGAATGAAATCAGGGATTTGTCTTTGTCTGCCAGACTTAATTCCTTTAACATAATACATTCTAGCTCCATCCACATTGTTGCAAATGGCAACATTTCATTCTTTTTGACGGCTGAGTAATATTCCTGTGTGTGTGTGTGTGTGTGTGTGTGTGTGTCTGTCTGTCTGTCTTTATCCATTAGTCGTTGGACAGTTGGGCTCTTTCCATAGTTTGGCTGTTATTGATAATGCTCTTATAAACATGGGGGTGCATGTTTCCCTTCGAATCTGTATTTCTGTATTCTTTGGATAAATAGCTAGTAGTGCAACTGCTAGGTCATAGGGTAGTTCTATTTTTAACTTTTTGAGGAACCTCCATACTGTTTTCCAGAGTGGCTGCACCAGTTGGCATTCTCACCAGCAGTGCAAGAGGGTTCCCTTTCTCTGCATCTTCAACATCCATTGTTTCCTGTGTTGTTAATGTTAGCCATTCTGAGAGAGATGACTGGTGGTTTTGATTTGTGTTTCCCTGATGATGTGTGATGTTGAGCATCTTTTCATGTGTCTGTTAACCATCTGGATGTTTTTAGAAAAAATGTCTATTCATGTCTTCTGCCCATTTTTTAAGTGTATTTTTTGTTTCTTGGGTGCTGAGTTTGATAAGTTCTTTATAGAATTTTGGATACTAACCCTTTATCTGATATGTCATTTGAAGATATCTTCTCCTACTCTATAGGCTGCCTTCTAGTCTTGTTGACTGTTTCTTTTGCTGTGCAGAAGCTTTTTATCTTGATGAGGTCCCAATAGTTCATGTTTGCTTTTGAGACCTATCTAGTCAGAAGTTGCCCCAGCTAAGGGTCAAAGAGCTTGTTGCTTGTTCTCTCCTCTAGGATTTTGATGGTTTCCTGTCTCATATTCAGGTCTTTCATTCATTTCGAGTTGATTTTTGTGTACAGCGTAAGAAAGTGGTCCAGTTTCATTCTGCATGTTGCTGTCCTGTTTTCCCAACACCATTTGTTGAAGAGATTTGTCTTTTTTCCATTGGATACTCTTTCCTGCTTTGTCAGAGATTAGTTGACCATATAATTGTGGGCATAACCATAGTTTATTTAATCATTACTACAGTCAGGATATTTAGGGTATCCCCAGCACTTCACAATCAAAAGTAATACTGCAGTTAACATGCTTTTACATTTATCCTTGCACATTTGTCCAAATATTTATTTAAGTGTTTTCATTTTTGAGAGGGAGGGGAGGGGCAGAGACAGAATCTCAAGCAGGCTCTGTGCCTTCAGTGCAGACCTCGTTGTGGGGCTTGATCCCTCAAACTGTGAGATCATGACCTGAGCTAAAATCAAGAGTTGGATGCATGCTTGACTGACTGAGCCACCCAGCTGCCCCTGCCAAAGAATTTTTAAGGATAAATTCCTAGAAGAATGTTGTTGGGTCAGAGTATTCACACAGAGTACATGCTGATTTGCTCTCTAATTTACGCTTACCTGAGTGCCCTTTTTCTGTGTCTTCACTGATACTGGATATTACCTGTCTTTAATTTTTACCAGTTCCATGTTAATTTTAATTTCTTCAGTCATTGGTGATGTTGAGCATCTTTTCATGGGCTTGCTAGCCATTAGTTGTTCTGTGGGCTTCCGGTGTTACAAATATTGTTAAGATTCTTGATGAACTCAACTATATTTTTTCCTAAAAACTATTGCTCTTATTTATATTCCTCCAGGATTATACAAGAATATCTGTGTGTCTACACACAAATTTTTGCAAATAATCCTGAAATCAATCTTGTTTTCTCTTTTACTCATTGGTCCCTATTAGGCAATTTTCGTTCTGCTCTCAATGATGTGACAGCTGCCAGGAAGCTAAAACCCTGCCACCTCAAAGCAATAGTAAGAGGTAAGTATTGTAGACTTACAGTATGATTGTCATTATGGAAAAGTTGGCACTCACTGCCCCAAGAGTTGAGGCATTTTAAGTTTTGAACATTAAGGGGCTAATACACTAATGAAGTCACCTTATTTTTGCAGTCTCTATATTAAGTTCCTGGTTCTTATCAATAAAAACATGCCATTTTAAAAAGAATTTTCCAGAGAATAATATAACCCTTTATGGTTTAAGAATTTGTAGAGAAATTGAAACTCCTAATTTTAAACTAATAATAAAATTATTTAAAATAAAGCAGTTCCAGAAGCCACATTCTATTTTTTTTTTTTTTCCAAATTAGCTGATTGAAAGGCAAGAACTTCAAATGCCATGTTAATTAAAAGATAAGTTATTGGATCTTTGCTGATAACTCTGATGCTGAGATGTTCCCAGACTGTATTTTCTTTTGTGGTCTGACCTTTCTACGTAATAATAGTGCTTGAATTACTTTTATATTTTACGTTTTCTTTGAGAAGCTCAAAGGTGCTTTGTAAACTTTAATTTATTCATCACGTATTAATCTTCCCTGTATCCCCCATGGACCAACTGCTTTATCCTAAGCCAAATGCTTTATCAGAGTTATGCCCCTTTAGATACGCATAGTTAGGGGTTGGTAGGCAGCTCCGTGTTCCTCAGCTGTAGGGGAAGACGGTACCGTTCAAAGATTGGCAAGTAAATTCACTCTGGTCCTGTGGAACTGGCTACAGACTGGAGTCTCATCCTCGACTGAAGTCAGTTTTACCTCAGCATGTGACACTGGCAGGACACCCACTCTGAGTATCAGTGTACTTAGCTCTGGGAGGTGAGATTGGATTCTGTGGACATGTAAGCCCTTCAGTTCTGCTATACTGAAATGCTGTGGAAAGTCTAAGGGGGCAAACTGGAGAACAACAAACATGGTGAGAGGAGAGGCAGCCGTCTCTGGGAACCGTTTTAGGAGAGACCAGTGTCTTTGGTCTTGGCCCCCGCTTTGATGAATGGCTGATGTCCATTCTGCTTTCTGTCTCCATTTAAAACACCATCTGACATGGGCTTTATTCTGATTTGCAGATGAGGAACCTAAAGCTTGGAGGTGCTCAGTACTCGTCCAGGGTCTAGTTGGTAAATGACGGAGCCAGATTCCTAGCCCAGATCTGTCTGCTTCCAGAGTCTGTGCTCTCTGCCATTAAGCTGTAGCATTCTCTGCTTTAAAAGCCCTCCATACCAGAGGGGCTTATCGGAGTTTTGAGCTGAAGGGGCCTTAGAGAGCTTTCTGATCTAAGATACAAAAAATATTCTCCCTTGTCTGGAGAATGCAGTACAAGGGGCTTTAATCACGTTTTCCCTTCAGAATGCTGGCTGGTGGAGGTGGGGGTTCTCATTCAGGGAGGCCGCTTTCTGTGCATATTGTCCACCTGTATTAAGGGTTCTGGGTTCTACAGGTGCCTTATGCCATCTGGAACTGAGAAACTTTGCTGAGGCTGTGAACTGGTGTGATGAAGGGCTGCAGATAGACTCCAAAGAGAAGAAGCTTCTGGAAATGAGGGCTAAAGCAGACAAGCTGAAGGTAGGTGGCAGAATCAGTGGCATTTGTTACTTTGCATTAATTATTTAGTATTTCCCAGATTGCGTCTTTTGGGTCATTGTAAACTTTTTTTTTTAATGTTTATTTTTTTGAGAGCGAGTGTGTGTGCATGTGAGTGTGCAGGAGCAGGGGAGATGTAGGGAGAGAATCCCAAGTAGCCTCCTTGTTGTCAGTGTAGAGCCCAACATGGGGCTTGAACTCTCAAACTTTAACGTCATGATCTGAGCCGAAATCAAGAGTTGGATGCTTAACTGACTGAGCCGTGCAGGCTCTCCAACTTTTTCTTCTTTAAAAACAAAACCCAGGGGTGCCTGGGTGCCTCAGTCAATTGGGCCTCTGACTTTGGCTCATGTCAAGGTCTCGTGGTTTGTGAGTTTGAGCCCCACATTGGGCTCTGTGCTGACAGCTCAGAGCCTGGAGCCTGCTTTGGATTGTGTGTCTCCCTCTCTCTGCCCCTCCTCTGCTTGCACTCTCCCTGTCATAAATAAACATTAAAAAAAACCCAGAGCTGTTTCCTATCTTTGGAACTCTGGAGGACACAAATAAACAAGGTAAGTTTTTTTGTTTATAGTTAAAATGTGTTTACAGTTATGTGACAGAGGCAAGCAAGAATATATAGTATATATAGTTGTGTGTCTAACTCTGCCCTGGATGAGAGCAGGGCAGAGATGGGGATGGCAGAGAAGATTGGCTGAAAGAGGTGATGCCTCTGTCTAATCTCTTGAAGACTTAGAGTGTACTCGACTGGAGGGTGGAAGTGGGGAGTGGAGAACATTCCAGACAAGAGAAAGCATAACTATGGGCAGGTTCTTAATATTCTGAAACTCAATCCCTGCTTTGAAAATTGTGGACATAATATATGGTTTTTATGAGGATTGAATGAGATTATGTGTGTGTGAGCAGATTTCTTGACTTATAACAAGGAGTTGATAAATGTGTAGCTATTATGACTTGAGTAAGTAAGAAGTGGCACAAAACTTCCATAATGTAGTGTGTACACTGTGTAAAGCTCCTGAAAGAGAGGAGGGGAAAGGACAGCTAAACAACGTCCAGCATTTAGATACCATTTTCTGTTATCCTTCAGGTGCTATTTAAATATTTTACTTACATGAATTCATTTAAACCACACAACAACCCTACAAGGTAGGAACTATTCTGATTCACCTTTCAGGAATAGGCAGTTAAAGCACGGAGAGGTCGGGAAGCCACCTAGCTGTGGTGAAGCTGGGTGTCCAAGTCAGGCAGTCTGGCTCTAGAGTCCCGTGCTTAGTCCCTGTGCATTACTGCCTCACGTGTCTAGTAATACAAAGTCAGAACTGGACTTCGGGTCTCCTGATGGTGGTTCTGGGTCTGTCTTCATGCTTATACTGTGGAAGGGGAGTTCTCAGTGCTATGGGAGCCTTCAGCTGGCCCTACAAAGGCGTACGTTTTAGAGGTCATTCTGGTCATATAAAATGATAGAAAAAGTAGAGATCTGTTGACTTATTTGGCTCAGTGACAGAATTCTAAGTCTAGGTAACTGAGAGAATGTCTCGCAGGCTACCATGTAAGGCCATAGCCAAGCTAAAATCCCATAGTGGACTGAAACAAAAGCTGTAGCTTCAGTAGCACAGGCACAGTTAAAGAAAGATTTCAGGGCTCCAAAGGCCCAATACTGGGTATAGCTGGCATTGCTTCCTGAGTATCAGGATTATTCTATATCTGAGTATAAACCCATTCTGGATTCCTGTGTGCTTGGTGAGTGTGTAAGCAACAGACCTCATATGGCAATATTAAAATCAGAGAAAACAGCCATCAGTAGCATCTGGTATTTATTACTGGAAATAAAGCATGGCAGTTTTTAAATGATAAAAGCATATGAAGAAGATTTAACAATTCTAAACATGCATGTAGAGTAAGAAGAGAACTTCAAGATGCATGAAGCAAAAAAACTGATGAAGGAGATAAATCTACAAATAGGTGTAGATGTCAGCACACTCTCTGTCAGTAATTGATAGAAAAGGTAGATAAATTGGCAAAGAGAAGTGACATCAGCAAAAATGGCCAAATAAAGACCTGCTAAAATTCTGTACTTCATAAAGTCTATGGAAAACTGGCAAAATGGTCAACTTTTTTCAGAACTCTGAAATGAGCCAAAGGCTTGCAGCAATCAGGGAGTGTTTATTCGGGAAAAATGTCTGAACCTCTCTAAGCAGGGCAAGCTTTGTGACATTTTTATTTGCCCTCTTCCTATCTCCCCCTCCCTAGTACCATAGTAGCCTTGGAAGTATCATGGTGAAAAAGCAGCCTGGTAGCCACCAGAGGGGGCAGATGGATCAGAGCCCTTTCAAAGCCCCGTGCCCAAAGAACTGCCATTGTTTGACCATCTGGGTGGTTTCCAAGAAGATGCCACTCACCAGGCTGATTTTATTTGATTCGTCTTAGAGCTATCCCAGTATGAAAAGCTTCTGGGAGAGCTGGGTGGAAAGAAGGGGTGTCAGAAACAACTAGAAGCAATTATTTGAGACTGCAGCTGCCCGAGATAGTGGATAACAGGGCAAACAGTAGGCTTACCAGAATACTTAAAAGGAAAAGCTGGGGAATGAGATTTTGCAGGGGCTTTAAAAAGCTCCAGCATATTCCTGGAGATCTGCAAGGTCACATGTGTGTCCAGGGCTATGCACGTGCTCAGGAAAGATCTAAGAAGGCCCTAAGCTCTTACTGCTGGCTGACTTGGAGGCTCTGTGGAAGCTGTAAGGGAAGGCTAAGGTGAATTGTAAATGGTGGGCAAGTGTGGAAGGTGTGCCACAATATGCACAGGGAGCCCCCCAGCAAAGAGCGGGAGACTTTTTGGCTTCATGCATTTAGGGAAATCTGTCTGATCATTAGCTGACCACTGAACTAACTATTTAGGGACTTTTATGTCACATAAAACAGAATACACACTTTATAGAATTAGTTCAGGAAAGTAATTAAACAATAGAAGCAGCAATATCAAAAATTGGAGAGGAAAGAGAGGAGAATCCAGTTTCCAGAGGTGCCATATTGTATTATTTTAAATGTCTGGTTTTCAGTACAAAATTACAAGACATGCAAAGAAATAAGAAAGTATGACCCATACACAGGAAAAATAATAGCAACAGAAAATGTCCCTGCGGAAGCCCAGACATGAGACTTACAAAGACTTTAAACCAGCTCTTTCCAGTATGTTCTAGAACTAAAGAACTTAAAAAAAAGAGAGAACAATGTCCTACCAAATAGAGACTATCAATAAATTGAAAAAAAAGAATCACATAGAAATTCTGTAGTTGAAATGTATAACTGAAATGAAAAGGGCACCAAAGGGCTCAACAGCAGAACTGTGAAGACAGGTCAGTTGTGATTTCCTGGCATGAGGGACAGAAAGAAGAATAAGGAAACATGAAGAGAGACTGAGAGACCTGTTGGATGCCATCAAGTGTATCATCAGAGACATGGGAGTCCCAGGACACCAGGAAGAAAAAGGGACAAAAGAGTACTTGAAGAGATAAAGCCAAAACTTCCCAGATTTGATAAAAACCAGTAATCCACCCTTCCAAGAAGCTTAACAAACTCCAAGTAGGACTTACTTGAAGAATTCTGTACCTGGACATATCATAATCAGACTATTGAAAGTCAAACACAAGAATGTTAAAAGCATCAAGAGAGAAGTGATTCTTCATTTATAAGAGATCCTCAATAAAAGTAACAGCTGACTTCTCATCAGAAGCCATGGGAGCCAAAGGGTCATGGGTTGTCCTTCAAAGTGCTGAAAGAAAGACTGTCAGCTGGGGCGCCTGGGTGGCTCAGTCGGTTAACCGTCCAACTTTGGCTCAGGTCATGATCTCGCGGTTCGTGGGTTTGAGCCCCGCGTTGGGCTCTGTGCTGACAGCTAGCTCAGAGCCTGGAGCCTGTCTGCAGATTCTGTGACTCCCTTTCTCTGACCCTCCCCTGCTCACGCTAGCTCGCTCGCTCTCGTTCTCTCACTGACTCTCAGAAATAAATAAAAAATTTAAGTTAAAAAAGAAAGACTTTCAACTAAGAATTCTATATCCAACAAACCTATCCTTCAGAAAAGGAGAGAAGGAAAATTCTCTACAAATGACACAATCTTGTGTATAAAAAATCCTAAGGAATCCACTAAAAAAAACTATTAGAACTAATAAATTGGTTTAGCAAGCTGTTGGTGAACATTCCAAATATGAAATTAAGAAAACAATTCCATCTACAATAGGATCAAAAAGAATAAAATATTTAGGGATAAGTTTAACAAAAGTAGCATAAAACTTATAATTTAAAAATATAAAATTTTGTTAAAAGAAATTAAATCGAAGAAAATGGGAAGACATTTATGAATCAGAGCTTTTTTGTTTATTTTTGAGAGGGAGTGTGAGAGGGGGAAGGGCAGAGAGAGAGGGAGACACAGAATCCCAAGCAGGCTCCAGGCTCTGAGCTGTCAGCACAGAGCCCAACATGGGGTTCGAATTCATGAACTGTGAAATCATGACCTGAGCAGAAGTCAAGACACTTAACCGACTGAGCCACGCAGGTGCCCTTCAATCATATCTTAATATTGCTAAGATGACAATGCTCCCCAAATTGGTGTATAGATTCAACTCAGTATATATCAGATTTCCAATTGGCTGCTTTGCAGAATATTGACAGACTGAGTCTGATACTCATGTAAATTCAAGGCACCCAGAATACCCAAAACAATCTTAAGAAAAATAAAGTTAGAGCACTGACACTTCCCAATTTCAAGTTCTACCACAAAGCTTTAGTAATCAAGATATTGTGGTACTGGCAGAAGAATAGACCTATAGGTGTAACAGAATTGAGAGCTCAGAAATAAACCCTCACATTCCTGGACAGTTAATGTTCAACAAGGGTACCTAAACTATTCAGTAGTCTTTTCAGTAAACAGTGCTGGGACAACTGGATATCCACATGCAAAGCATGAAGTTGGACCCCTACCTCATTCCATATGTAACATAGATGAAGGCTTAAACGGAAGAACAGAGCTATGAAACTCCTTTTTTTCTTTGTTTGTTTGTTTGTTTTTTGAGAGAGAGAGAGGGTATGGGGGAGGGACAGAGAGAGGGAATGGGAGAGAATCCCAAGGCTTGGAGCTGTCAGCGCTGAGCCTGATGTGGGGGTCAGTCTCATGAACTGAGACATCACCACCTAGCTGAAATCAGGAGTCGGACACTTAACCAACTGAGCCACCCAGGTGCCCCAAAGCTATAAGACTCTTAAATGTCGGCATTAATCTTCATGACCTTAGATTAGGTAATGGTTTCTTAGATGTGACACAAAAAGCACAAGAAACAGCAACAACAACAAAATAGATAAACTGGACTTCATCAAAGATAAAAACTATTGTGCTTCAAAGGCTACCATTGAGAAAGTGAAAAGACAAACCACAGAATGGGAGAGTATTTGTAAATCATGTAGCTGTTAAGGAACTTTTTATAAAGTTCTATTTATTGTATTTTTGAGAGAGAAAACTGGGGAAGGGCTGAGAGAGGTGGGCGGGAGAGAGAGAATATCCCAAGCAGGCTCCACACTGTCAGTCCAGAGCCCGATTTGGGCTCAAACTCATGAACCATGAGATCATGACCTGAGCTGAAATGAAGAGTTGGATCCTTAACCAGCTGAGTCACCCAGGCACTTCCTGTTAAGGGACTTATATATGGAATATATAAAGAGCTCTTAACATCTCAATAATTAAAAGACAGCCCAGTTTTTTAAATGGGCAAAAGATCTGAGTAGACATTTCTCCAAAGAGGGTACATACTGGCCAAAAAATCATATGAAAGATGTTTGACATTGTTAGTCATTAGGCAAATATAAATCAAAACCACAATGAGATTCTATTTCACACTAGGATGGTTATCATTTTTTTAATTAATTTTGAGACAGAGCACAAGTTGGGGTTGGGGGGAGAGAATTCACGAACCACAAGATCATGACCTGGGCTGAAGTCAGTTAACCCACTGAGCCACCCGGATGCCCCTGGTTAGGATTTTTTTCAAAGGAAAATAAATGTTGAGAAGGATGAGGAGAAACTGAAACCTTCATATTTTGCTGATGAGAATGTAAAATGACAGCCATTATGGAAACAGCTTGACAGTTCCTCAGAAAATTAACCACAAAAAAAAAAAAATTAACCACAAAATTAACATATGAACCAGCATTTGCATTCCTAGGTATATACCCAAAGAATATGAAACAAGTATTAAAATAAATACTTGTACATGAGTGTTCATAGCAATGCTATTCATAATGGCCAAAAAGTAGAAACAATCTAAATGTCCATCAACTGATAGAAATAAAATATGGTTACGTTCATGAAGTGGAATGTTATTCAGCCATAAAAGAGACCCTCAGAAACACTATGTTAAGTGAAGAAGCCAGATATAAAAGATCATATGTTGTATAATTCCACATGTATCAGATATCCAAGATAGGTAAATCTATAGAGACAGCAGATTAGTGATTGCCAGGGGTTGGGGACAGGGAAAGCGCAGAGTGACTGCTTAACAGGCTTGTGGGTTCCTTATAGGGTATTGAAAAGCCTTGAAACTAGATGGAGGTGATGGTTACACGGTACAGTGAATGTATTAAATGCCAATAAATTATGTACTTTAAAATGGTTAATATGCCATGTGAATTTTATCTCAATTTTTTAAAAATGAAAAAATATAAACCGTAAAAGGCAAAATTATTGGTAAATAGGACTTCATCAAAACTAAAAACAGACGTCATTAAGGAGGTTAAAAGGCAAGCCATGGAATTGGAGAAAATGTTTGTAATGCATACATCTAACAAAGCATTTGTATCCAGACTACAAAAGAAATATATTCAATATGAAAAATTTTTAAATGTGGCAAAAGAAACGAACAGACCCTTCCCAGAAGATTTACAGTAAGCATGCGAAACTTTGCACAGGGTCATTAGGCATCTGGAGAAGGCAAAGTAAACCTCAGCGAGATCCCATCTCACAAGACTGACAGTACCAAATGTTGGTGAGGAGGCAGAGGCACTGAAACCCTGATACACTGCCAGTGGGATATAAAATGGTACCCTTACTTTGGCAGTTTCGTACACCTATCATGTGACCCCGCAGTTTCACTCCTAGGTGTTTACCTAAGAGCACTGAAAACATGTTCATAAAAAGATTGTATAAGAATGGTCACAGCCTGGTTTATTCGTAGTAATTCAAAAACAGCTCTTGTGTCCAACAATAGGAAATAGGTAGCGAAGTGTGATACTCCTATAATGGAATATTATCTGGTAATAAAAACAAACCCATCAGTGACGGGATGGGATAGAGACTGACTGCAAAGGCGCACAAGGAAACCTTCTAGGGGATAGAAATGTCCCATTTTGATTGAAGTGTTGGATACTAAAGGTATAGCTTGTCAAAATTTACTTAAGTATACGCTTAAAATCTCTAAAGTATACCTCACAAAGCTGATTTTTTTTTTAATGTTTATTTTTGAGACAGCGATCGAGCATGTGTGTAAGTGGGGGGGGGCAGAGAGAGGGGGGACAGAGGATCTGAAGCAGGCCCTATGCTGACAGTGGAGAGCTCGATGCAGGGCTTGGACTCACAGCCTGTGAATCCAAAGTCGGATGCTTAACCAACTGAGCCACCCAGGTGCCAGGATTGTTTGTTTGCTTGTTTGTTTTTAAAGGACAGCAGACTCCACAGGTTGGGGCTCCTTTGACCTGGTGGTTATTCTACTTTATGTGGCTGCCAAGACCCCAAACTTCATTTGAGACACCAGGAAGCCACAACACTTCATTGTATCCTGTAAATCAGAGTAAAATCAACAGGGGACAGAGTCGACATCATCCTTAATCATTCTCTAATGTGGACCAGACGTTGTGATTGGGTGTAGCTCAGTTGTGTGAAGGCACTGGACTAGACATGGGTTTTCATGGTGTCTGTGGGTGGGATACTCTGAATAGTGTAACTGCACTTCCTAATGGCAGAAAGGAGTTGTGCAGCTCTCTTGGTAGATTGGATTGGAGAAGGAATGATCAAGAGGTATTGGTCACTATAGATCAGTCTGTGTTTCATAGCATACCCTGGTGGGTTTCTGGATGCACACCACCTGGGTAACACGTAACAGACATTTCACCTGTTTGTCGCCCTCAGTAGACTGCGAGCTCCTTGGGTATAGTCACTATAGATGTTAAAATTTGTTACCACCAGTCCTGGCACCCAGACGTGTGCTTTTCAAGTTTGTATGTGTGTTTGTTTAATTAATTCAGAGAGGGAGAGAGAACCTTAAGCAAAGGTTAAGAACCTGATAGTGCAGAGCCCAGTGTGGGGCTTGAACTCATGAACTGTGATACGACCTGAGCTGAAATCAAGGAGTCAGACGCTTAACTGAGCCACCCAGGCACCCCAGATGTGTGCTTTTAAAATGTTTATTGACCTGAATCAGGCCACTGGTCTTGCTTGACACAGGAGTCTGGGTTGGATAGATACCAAAGATCACAACTAAGAAGCAGGCTGGGGTAATGGAAGAGGAAGCAAGTTCCCTAAGTTGATGGATCTGAATTTCATTTTCAGAGAATTGAACAGAGGAATATAAGGAAAGCAAAGCTGAAAGAAAAGAAGGAGCAGAATCAGAATAAGATTTTATTCCAGGCCATCAAGGTGAGTTCTCAAACCTCAGGCACATACGGTCTTGCTAAATCCCTTAATCCTCAAGCTTATTGGGAACTTTTCTTGGGATGCTTTACCTGAATGAATTTGTTCATTTTCTTTCTGCTTTGGTGAAGCAGTGTGGTGAAGGGGCTCTGGAGTCACATCCCCCGAGTTCAGTCAGCTCTCCTGCCTGTGTACATGTGTTGATCTCAGGTAACCTACACTGAATAGTTGCTATGGGTTAAGCAGTACTTAATCTTCACAGTAGCCTTCTGAGATACATCTTCCCTCTCCTGTTTTACTGGATGATGATGATGTGGTCTCAGAGAGGTAAAGAAACCTCACACGGCTCATGTGTCTCAGAGCCGGTCCTTGCTCTCAGCCACTGCATCCTGAGAAAGTGGGAACTTTTAGGATGTTGCTCCTTTGTAACAAAAGCAGATTTGACCTTGTCCTTTTCTTCCCTGCATTTTAAATGGATGTAGTCTGAGCCAAATCTTGTTTTTACCTGGATACCTAGCAAGTCACCTGTAGAGGTTTGGCGTGCTTGGTCTTCACAAGGGAGAGGACGAGAGGACCTCCACCATGAAACTGTGGAGCAGGCTCTTAGTTCCATTTGTTGTTGAGTTACGTTATGCGCCACTGAAGTTACTTACTGATTTTGAGAACCTCATGCTAAGATGCACTCCACTAGTCCCTACTCACGGCAAGCAATCTGTTAACACCTGTTAACAGAATGGAATACTCCAGATTCTCCAGTTAACATGCATAGTGAGAGATTTGGTCACATTCTAAAACAAAATGGAGACTGTTGCAGTGCCCAGACATTTGCATACAGCCCTGATTGTGTTTGGTCTGACCCTGCATCTTAAGCTTCAGCATACATAAGAACTGCTTTAACAGTTGTATACACAGAATGGCATTTTACCAATGGTCTAAAACCAGTAGATTTACAACCAGTGGATCACATCCCTGCCTATTTGTTTATGTGTCACATATGGCTGTTTTCACACTACGGTGGCAGAGTTGAGTAGTTAATTTCAACAGAGACCATTTGGCTCACAAAGCCTAAAATATTTCTGTCTGATCCTTCAAGAAAAGTTTGCCAACCCCTGATTTAGGAGATACTAAAAGTAACTTTGATTGCATGTAAGTGTCCCTGTGTGTGCTAGCCTCCACACACATACATCGAGACACAATCAGAACTTTGATTTATCTTTACTTCCATGAGACAGTCAAGATTAAGTCAGTGTGCATTATTTTTACTATTCCATGTCCTAGCTAAACCAACACACTTACCATTTTTGTATATTCCCACTCTTGATCTTTTCTGTGCCTTCGGATATGCTGTTCCTTGGTGTGGAATGACCTTCTGTTCCACACACCCCCGCCCCCCCCCCCCAACTTCTCTGCCTTTCACAGTCATTGCTCAGCCCCCAGCATTCCTGTCATCTCCAGCCCAGGCTGAATTACTTATTGATGGTCTGCAGTTCTGCAGCTCCACTTCTTACCTCATACCGTACTCATTTCCATAGCTCTGTGCCCACTAGACCATGAGTAGGGGCTTGAGGGCAGGCACCACATCTAGCTTGTCTCTGTGACACGGGGTCCAGCACATGGTGAAGGGGGAGTTCTCCCTGCCGTGCCAGGCCTCAGGGGTAATGAAGCTGTTACTGAAATGGGCTTGCATCCTTCCACACGATAAGATGTGTGTGTGTGTGTTTTTCATCCAGGCTAGGAACATCAAGCTAGTCTCTGAAGCTACCAGTGAGGATGAAGATTCAGACTTAGAAGATCTAGGTGAGCTTTTTCTGGATCGGATCAGCTCGGAGAACCGCTATGGAGCCAGGCTGAGTGTAGACGCGCGGGGCAGGTTAAGCTGGCCTGTGCTCTTTCTGTACCCAGAGCACACCCAGTCGGACTTCATCGCTGCTTTTCACGAGGACACCAGGTACGTACTTGCCCAGAGGGAACCAGCTCCCTCTGTCCGTGCTTGCATGCTCTCCTGCCGCCTCGGCTGAGGACGCTGTTGGTTGAGAAGGTCCGAGTATAATTGAGAGGGTTAACAGTCTGGTTTGAAATAATCTCTCTGTCCTGGAGCTGATTTCTCCCTTCACTAACTAGAGCTAGTTTGTAGTGACAGACCCAGGTCTCACTGTCGTCCTGACTGGGCTAAGAAGTAGAGCACCACAGTGTGGTTTGCCAGGCATATCTCAGGGGAGACAGGAAGTCATGGTAGGCAGGATATGCATAGTAACCGAAGTATTTATTAGAGAGAATAGAAGTAGCAGTTTCTATGTGATTTCATAGGGTTAATGCTTAGAATGTGGCTAAATGTAAGGTATGTTGTGAAGCTCGAGTTTAAAGAATATTATGATGTCATATAAGAAGACAAGTGAGGGCTTGCTTGGGTGGCTCAATTGGTTCAGTGGCCAACTCTTGATTTTGGCTCAGGTCATAATCTCACAGTTGGTTTGTGGGTTCGAGCCCCAAGTCAGCCTCTGTGCTGACAGCATGAAGTTTGCTTGGGATTCTCTCTCTCCCTCTTTCCCTCCCTCATTCTTTCTCAAAAATGAATGAATAAACTTAAAAAAAAATAGGACAAGTGATATACATACACATTCTGGCTTAAACCAGATGGCTTTGGCTCAGAATGGCTTAGGCCTGTATTTCATGTTTTATACATCTATGATATCTCTATGAATGGGTGTCCAGGAACTGTGATGTAGGAAAATAGATTATGTTATATCCTTAGGTTTATTGATCATCTGATGGTGATGTTTGGTGAAATACCCTCTTGGGACTTAGAGGAAAAATACTGCCCTGCTAATATACAGGTAAGAGATGTTTTACTTTGTTCCTATATGGGATTTGGGGGGAGGCTTTAATGTTTTTTAAAAAATTATGTCAAATTATACAGAACATAAAAATCATTATTTGAACCAGCACCTACTTCCCGAGTAGTAAGTGCATTTACGTGGTTGTGCAACCATCACCCACCATCTGTCTCCCCCTCGTCCCCCCAAACTGCAGACCCTGGACCCACCACACAGTGTATTTCCCCGCCCTCCAGCCCCTGGCAGCTGTGCCTGCTCTAGGCACCTTCTGTTAGTGGAACCATAGACTCTTCTTTTTGTGTCTGGCTCATTTCATTAGCATCATTTCTTCATATTTCAGGGTGAATAACATTCCACTGTTGGGACCTTTTTATTTATTTTTTTACTCACAGCTTACAGTGCAAAGACTTTGTCTTCTATTTGAGAGTAAGATGCCAATGGATGCCCCATTGTCCCTGAACACTTCAGGATCATTACCCTACAAACAAGGATGTTTTCCTTCATAATCCCCACCAACCATCAGTATCAGGACGTTAGCTTTGATACACTAGTTATGACACCCCATCTCAGCAGTCCCCACACAAGGACACCCTTCTCACCCCACATGGGCTCTGACACCTCGTCTTGGACAGCCGTCCTGTAAGGAAGCCCTTCGCACCCGGGTTAGGCTGGCCCATTCCCAGCAAGGCTGCCCTCCACTGGCCTGGCTCTGACACCCCTCACTCCCTACCAGCCCCTCTCCTGTGCAGACATCTTCCTTACCCTGTGTGGGCTTTGACACCTGCACAGCGCCATCCCATATGGACAGCCTTCTCATCCTCCTAGGGCTCTTCTGCTGGGCCACTGTGCCTTTCTTCCCCCACATCTAAGAGGTCTAGGACTGAACTGCTAGGGAAGCGAAGGCTCACAGGCCTGGGCTTGAATCTTGACTTATTTGTTTACCAGCTGAGTGTTGTTGGGGAGTTATTTCTCTTCTCTGAGCCCTGGTCCTGTCTTTGGAAAGTGAAGCCACAGGGGAAGACTGCGTGCGCCACATCCCACGTCGCACAGCTCTATGAGGGGTCACTCAGAACAGTTATGTCTTTAGCTCTTCACCGGACTTGGCCTCAGCTTGTGTAGTGCTGCTGAGGCCCTTTGTGTCTGATTCCTGCTCCTTTATTCTTGCAGATCTACTTCGAGGATGACGGTGGGACAGAACTGTACCGGGTGCCGCCCGAGAGCACCCTGCTGCAGGTGCTGCAGCACCCCAGGTGAGCTGCCTTCATGAGGCTGGGAGGTGGGGGGAGGTGCCCGGGCAGCGCCCCAGGGGTACAGCCAGCTTTGCGTTCCGCTGCCGACTAGTTGCCTTGTCCTCCCTTCCCTGCCACCCTGGACACAAAATTGAGACGGCAGCCACAGGGACCAGCCCAGGTCATTGGCCAGATAGCGCTCCCTACCCTGCAGCCGGGACGCCCCCAGACTGGGAAGAGCCTGTGGGGCCGGTCTGAGAAGGGGCCCGCTGCCCGGCTTTTGTACCTGGGAGCAGCAGTGCCAGCGCTTCTGTCGTGACTGTGCCTGCGTCCCCTGGTGCTCTGTACGGAAAGGATGTTGCTGCTTGAAGCCACGACACCATCACTGACTGGCTGTGGGACTGTAAGCACATACTTCCTCTCTGGGGAGGTCTCCTTGTCTTTAGACTGGGAGTAATAATTCTGGCCTGCGTTTTTCTCAGGTATTTGAGAGCCCGTGAGAGAGTAGGAGTCAAAGTGCTTCTGTAAAGAGCAGTCTTGTTCGAAGTGCATCTTTTGAGTAGCTGTGGCAGCCAGGTGGATTTGGCTTCTGTTTGTTCAGCTTTGGGGTGTCCCTGGACTGTGCTAGAATCCCCCAGGCAGATTTAAGAGTTGACTCTTGGACTGTTCTTCCCAGAGCTCCAAGCAAAGCAAATGTCTTGCATTTAGGCGAAAGCAGCCTGCGCTGTTGGACGTGAGGTGGCTGGGTGTGCCGAGAAAGAGGCTAGAGAGTGGAGGTAGGGCCATGCGTGAAGGCCCCGAGTGGCCCCTTCCGGAGCGTACTTTGTTGTGATAGTGGTGTATGGAGCCACAGAGGATGTTGAGGGAAAATTTACAAAGTAGTATACAGATTACGTGTCCTCTTTGATGGTGAGGCATGAGGTAAGGGAGGACTGCAAAGAGATTAGGTGGGGATCCAGCTGTTCCGGATGCTTCTGCTTGGCAGGCAGGAGGTGAAGATTTCTTCAGATAATGATAGGCCTTCTCTTGGCAAGTGTGGGTTTTTTTTTTTTGGCAGGGACACGGCGGGGGGGGGGGGGGGGGGGGGGGGGGGGGGTGTTAAATCTCTCTTCTAGTTCATAGATAAATTTTTAGCTATTCTTATTTTCCATTATTAGCAAAGTATTACCACAAATTTTTTAAAGTGGGTTTCACACTTAAAATGGAGCACAGTGCAGGGCTTGAACTCACAACCCTGAGACGAAGACCTGAGCTGAGATAGAGAGTCGGATACTTAACTGACTGAGCCACCCAGGTGCCCCATTACCACAATTCTTTAAAGGCCTGAGGTTTGCTCTCTCCCCATCTCCAAAAAAATGGGGGAGAAATCTAAATAAAGCAGATTTGTGGAGGAAAGCCAATCTCAAAAATATAAATGCTCTTGGAAATGTTTACTTTCTAGATGATCGAGATATGCAAGGGCTACCCAGGATAGGTTTCAGGCAATTTCAGACCTATGTAGATCCCTCTGTCCAGATGAAGCACATTGAGTAATGCTAACACCCGTCAGTCTGGGAGGCCGAGACCTTGCCTGACTCTCTAACCTGCCCCACTCTGCATGTTTCATGCTCCAGCAATGGCAAGTGCTCAGGTGACCCGCACCTCCTGACGCTTGCTCCCCCATCACAACTACCCCTTTTCTACATTAGAGTCCACATGCACATAGCATCTTCCAGGAAGCTTTTCCTGAGTCCCCTTTCCTATGGGGGGTGGGGGGAATCATGCCCTTTGGGCTAACATCATACCTCACAAATGCTTCTGGGATTGTCTTGCTGTCGTTAATTATCTCTCTGTCTCTCCTCAGGACTTGAGAGCAGGGATGGTTTTGTTTGTTTTAAATGTTTATTTTGAGGCAGAGAGAAAATCCCAAGCAGGCTCTGTGCTGTTAGTGCAGAACCTGATGCAGGGCTCGATCCCACGAAGTGTGAGATCAAGACCTCAGCCAAAATCAAGAGTCAGATGCTCAACTGAGCCACGCAGGCACCCCCTTGTTTTCAGCACAGAGCCCAGCTGACCCTGGGCATGCATCATTGAGTGAATGAATGTTTGTTCTTACAGTTTTGTGTTTAGCCATGCACACATGGTGCTAGAGGACCAGCCCAAAGGTTCTGGCTAGGTTGTAAGAGGGAGCGAGTCATGCTAATTTGCCAAATATGTAAACAGCCAAATAAATGTGCTAAACTTGCATTTTAATGTTGACTCACATCCAGAGGTTCACCTTGAATGTTGGTGGGAAGGTGCATGGATGATTAAGATTGCAGTTCAATTAACCTCCCTCTTCTGTTGTGTTCACTGCAGGTACTTTGTAAAAGCCCTGATACCAGCATTTTTGCTGTGTGTAGGAGCCTCTAGTTTTTGTAAGAATTATCTCCGGGGGAAAAAGCTGCATGAGATAAAGTGGTGACCGAGCTGGGCCCCTGGATCTCGTCCCTCACTCATCTGAACCCAACACCTTATTTGTGCCACCCTGGGGACGGTCCTTCCTTGCATCATGGTGGGGGAAGAGCTGCTGACTTCCCTGAAGTACATCGTGTCTGGTCAGTGCCAAGTTCCAGCTGGTCACCACTCCCCTCCATTGATACAAAAACTATAGCATGGTCATGACATCCTTGGAGTCCCTGTGAGCTGTGTTACCATCAGCCTCCATCCCTGACTTCCCACAACAACTGACCTGAGGAAGACTGACATGTGGACACAGGCTCAGGACCCAGTGCTAGGGTTTGGACTTCTGTGGTGGTAGTGGCCTCAGAGAACGAGAACCTCTGTAGAGAGGCTTGCCCTATAGGGATAGGAGACCCTTGCAAGTGAGATGGGCTCAGAAAAGTCAGCTCCTGTTTCTGTACCTGTAAAGAAGTATAGGTGGGGACCCTCCGACCCCACTAAAAAACAAAACCCAAAATTGACCACTTTTCCTGATCTGTATGGTAGGGAAAATTGTGACAGACTTGTCCCTCCCCAGTGTTCACATTTTAGGATTTTGTGCCTTTTAAAAATCTTTGCAGTGGAGTCATTGTCCTAGTTCGTATGTATGTCTGCTGCTATTTGCCTCCTTCCTAGAGGGTAGTATGGGGCCTCACCTGCAGCCATGTGGTGTCTTGCAGTACCTACTCCACCCACCAGGGGGTGTAAAGGGACGTGGGTGGACGTGTCTGGACAGAAGGTTGGTAAGTTCATGCGCTCTTCCTTCTGCCACGAACATACTTCCCAGAGAGGGGCTCTTCCATCAGCCTGGGAGCCAGAATGGCAAGACGCGGAGCAGAAGCAGCTGGCCTGTTGACTGTAACATGGAGAAATAGATGTCATTGTAGTAGTTAAGCACTGAGCTTGTTCCTGTAGCAAAGCTAAATAATACATCATTAAACAGAAATGGCTGCTGTCCTCAAGATCGACTTGTGCTGTGTACTTCGTCTCTGAAGGGCAGTTTGCTGTGGAATACTTACAAAGAACCATGCAGCTCTCCTCTCAAGTGCTGGTCCCTGCTTGCGCCCGGGGAGAAGTCCAGCCTCCACCAAGGCCTGCCTTAGGCCATACTGAGGCCATCCTCTGTCCTGCCACCTGGCCCTCTAAGAACTCAGCACCGGGTCAGAGGCCTGACAATAGCAACCCTAGCGGGCACTGCAGCATTCTGTGGAGCAGCAGGCCCCGGCACGCGACCTCACTCATCTGTAAAACAGACTGCTTACCCCACTCCCTCCTGGACACCCCTGAGAAACAAAGTTCTGTGACCGTCATCCCCACCACCCAGTCCTTTCTTTAGGCTCCTGGTAGGCCCGGTTCTCAGCCAGCTTCTGGCTGCCTTCCCTTTAGGCCCCGCCCCTCCATCCAGCTAGAGTGAGCGGGAGAAGCAGAAAGGGGAGGAAAGCGACTTAGCATGGCAGACAGGCGGCCATTGGGATCCTGGTGGCTGCTGGCTTGCTGTGCCTGGGCGGGGGGGTGGGACTGCTTGGAGCCTCCACCTGTAAAGTGAGTCAGTGCGCCACCCCCACCCCCAGCCTTATCTGTGGCACCTCTGTGGCCAGTGATTATCAACAGGGGTGACCTGCACCCTGGGGGCACCTGCCAATGTCTTGAGACATTTTTGGTTGTCACAACTTGGTGGGCAGCTGCTGAAGCAGTGTACAGTGCACAGGCCAGCCCCCGCAACAAAACGTTAGCTGGCCCAACTGTCAGTAATGCCGAGTCTGAGAAGCACTGCACTAAAGCCTCCAGAAGACACGCTCTTAATGGGCAGAGGCCAGATGGGGATTTGTCTTAGTGCCCAGGCCTGACACAGTGAGTGTGACACACTGAGAGCCCCGCGTGTGTCAACTGGATGGATAAATGTTTAAACGAGTGAAAGACATAATATAATAAACCAGAGTCCTGTTCCAAAGCCCCATCTATACATACAGAAGCATCAGCGTTTCCAGGCTCAAGCCCGTGCAGCCGCCTCACTCCCTGCAAGAAGCCTTCTGGCCTTCCCAGCCCATGGGCTCTGCCCCTTCTGACCTCTGCCATCGTCTTTGGTCTCCAGGGAGTGGAGAGAGCACAAACTTAGGAGCGGACTGAGGCAGCTACGACTAGAGCTTGGCTAGGGTTAGGAGCAGGGGTCCCATTGGCCTGGCACGTGCCCCTGCCCCCCTCCCCATGGCGGGTGGGGCCCATGGGGCATGTGGGCTGGCCCTCACACTCTCTGCCTCCCCAGCTGCTTGCCCCTACCTGGGACTCCACCAGAACCCAGTCAGAGCTCCCTCAAAGACTCAACCATGGGGCCACCTTATTTTACAGATGAGGACATTGAGGCCCAAAGGGAAGGAGGGGCAAGGCCACGGTATCAGCATTCTTCACATCCCTGATTTGAGGCAGAGCCTTTCCCAACACCCAGGGGCACCTCTGCCTCACAGGACCAGAGTGTAGCCTTCCCAGGGCCAGGGACACAGGTGGGACCACCAGACATCTGTGTGGTTACCTCTGTAAATCGGGGTTGGCAGCTGGAGAACCACCCCTGAAACAGCCGGGACGCAAGGGCAGGCAGGGAGCGGGGAGAAATCATGGTGGCTGTCAACAACGTTGTGGCGCTGTGCAAACCTCCTTTCACTTCCTTATGGCAGCCACGCTCTCAGGTCCCAATTTCATAAATGATATAAAGACAGTAGGGGCACATAGTCTCACTACTATTGGGTATCAGAGCCAGAATTTGAACCCAAGCATCTCTCCAGAGCCCACCTGCTCTTCTTCCTTGTTCCTTTTATTCTGTTTACAAACTTTGAACATAACTGGCACCAACCAGGGACAGGACATCAAGGTCCAAGTGCATCAGGCAGCCTCTGCCCTCAAGGTCACCCTGTTGAGTAGATGTCATAAATCTAACCCTGGACTAGAAACTGCTCCAAGGAAGAGAAATACAGCCACACAGACAAGTCCTCCCCCTGCTCAGAGCCCTCAACGGCTCCCCATTCCCTCATCAACACTCTTGGTATGGCACTCAGTGCCCTTCGGGGTCTGGACCCCAACCACCTCTGTGGCTTCCTCTCTCCAGCTGCCTTAGCCCAACCATCCTGGACACAGTTCAGCTATGGGGCAGGAGGGTGCCAGTGGCTTAAGTATCACCTCTGGACCCAGGCTGCCTGCCTTCAATTCCAGCCCTGCAACTCCCTAGCGGATGGCCTCAGGCACCAACACAAACAGCGTAACAGCACCTACCTCATGCAGGTGCTGTGAGGATTATATGAATTAATCTATGTGATGCACATGAACAAAGCCTGCCTCAAACTAAGTGCTTAACGTACGACACTTTTTTCTTCTCTAATCGTGCCATGCTCTTAGCTTTGGACCTTTGCACATTCTGCTCCCTCTGCCTAGAGAATTCTTACTCTCCATTACACCCTTGCCTCCACCCCCAACTGTTCCACCCTTTCCTTTCTAATCTTTAATCAGGTCTGGCTGCCTCCTCCAGGAAGCCCTCCTGCCCCTCCTCCCCCATATGTCCCACGGCTCCTGTATCATTACCACACTTGTCACACACTGCGTTGTAATTGCCTGCTTACTGGGTAGTTCCTTCCACTGCTTTGTAAACTGAGTTCGGGGCCCTGAACCATGCATTTTGGTACTGCCAGCACCTAGCACAGCACATAGCAGGTACACAACAAATAATTACTGACTGATGGCGCAGAGGAAGGGGTGATAAATTCTAAACAGATGAGGGGTGGAAGCCATCGCACAAGACAGGTATGGGCCATGAGGTTGTGGGAGGGACAGGGAAGGATGGGGAGTGTGAGTTGGAAGGGCCCCTCGAGCAATCCTTGCATCCTCCAGGGGGAGTGCGCAGACAGCCTGGCTCACTAACATTGGCCCTCCACTGAGCACTTAGGACATGCCACAGTGTTCTAGGGTGCTTCCTGGGGACAGGCTCACTCCTGGCACCTCCAGGAGGCAAGTAGTTTACAGAACCATTTTACTACAAAACTGGCACAGAGAGGGAGCTTGCCCAGCATTAACCAGCTGGCGGAAAGCAGAGCCAGAACTTGAATTCAGGACTCCCCTAAGCCCTCCAGGGTGTATCAGCAGCAATAAGACTGGGCTTCTGCCTTCCAGGAGTTGCCATTAGACCCAGCAGCCCTTGCTGCTCGCTCCAATGTTGTCGCAAAGTCTTGGCATTCACTGTTATGCAAAGTCCCCAACCTGTCCGCCTGGGCGAAGGAGTCCAGTCTGTGTAGCCAGACTACCAGAGCCCACAGCTGACTCCCCACAGCACCCGACACCCCGCCAGGAGGGCTCCTGTCAGTGCTTGAGTCCGGCAGCAAGTTCTTCCCTGGCAAACAGTGTCCTCAGTGACCATTAACAAGAGAGGTGCCCTCCTCCCTCTCCTAGTCCTAGAGTTTTATTTAGCCAAGGGCAATCAGGCTTTAACTATGGAAGCTGCTCACCCTTCAGAGCTGCTGGCTTAATAGGAGTGGGCACCATCCTGGCACCAAAGCGGTGCCCAATCAAGGGGACCCTAAAGGTGCAACCCCACTCTGTTGGCCCACACACACCGTCCACCCGCCTACTACATGCAGAGGGCTAACTGGCCCAGTATAATGGCAGCTGCCACGTAGCCAGCACCTGCGGTGAGCTGGGCACTGTGGGCCCTGTTTTACTGTGGAAGCACAGGAAGCACCTTGCACATGGTCATACAGCTGCTATCAAGTGGCCTCGGCGGGCTGACTCCACAGTCCCTAGCGTGGGTTACTATGATGTAAGTCACAATTGATTTTTTTCAAGTATACCCTAAGTTTGCAAAAACTTCAAAAAAAGTTTCCCATTTTCCACATTATAAAACTTTTCCCAACTTTCAAACAAAGCCTTATATGCCCTTGGATGTATAACAGTCCATTCTGAAAAGGATTCTGGCATCTTGGTGTAGAAAGGGATGATGGGAACTCCATGAAGTTCCTTGGCACTCAAGTAGTTAAAGAAATGACAATTTCAACAGATTTCTGCAAAGTGCCTTTATTGATAGCCCAGCAGGTGTTTCTTCCGTGAAAGCACAGAGTATTAATGGAGCCCTTGATTTACATTCTAAGCTTGCTTTACACAATGGTTTTGTTACACACCAGCTTTTGTCCCCAAGGGTTAATTCTGCTAAATATTTCCCAGCCAGTTGCTTCTAGATCTCCCCAAGGAGTGAGAGCAATGACAATGCGCCTGTGCCTGCTGCTTTGCCAGCAACTCCATTTCATCAGTCTGTGGCAAGAAGTAACACTGACAAGTTCGGAAAGGAGAGAGTAAGGTACACAGTTTGAGAATATGTGTCTTTTCTCTAAGGAGATGGACTCATACCACAGGCGTCACTTAATTCCTGCCCGTGGCACTCCCCAGGAAGGTTGTAAAGCATCACATCAAGAAAACAAGATCCAGGTCTTGAGACAAGTTAACGCGAGCACAACGTGAGCTCCCAATGGTGGCATTTCTTCAGCTGTCTGGGGTGATGGGAGCATTTGCTGAGAGCACAGGACTAAGCATTTCCCGTAAGTAAGCTCAGCCAACCGTGGACCACCCTGGGGGGCTGGGGCATGGACATGAGCACATCTTTGATGAAGAAGCTGAGAGGCATGAAGGTCAAGTAATTTGTCTTAAGGTCACATCCCTGGTAAGTGGTAGGCTAGGATTATGTCTCTTCAGCGTTCTGATCTCTCCCCCATACCCTACCGTCCCTGGCTTCTCAGAAGACACGCTGGCTTAGTAATCAAGACGCCTAGGTGTCAGTCCTGCTTGCCCTTGAGCAAATCACTGTTCTCCTTGTATTCATCTCCCTTGGAAAAGAGAGGACGGTACCTGTTTCCCACCTACAAGGCTTCTAGAGCTCGGGCTGATCCAGCCAGACCGCTCTTGATGCAACAAGATTGACTGGAGGTAGCACGATTTAGGGGCCACGGCACTTGGCCTGCAGGCGGGTGTTCTGCTGTCAGACGGTGTGTGGCAGGTTAATTCCCAGCTGGGGCCTGCTTCCCATCGGTGAAATGAGGGGTGGACGGGGGGGCTCCAAGTCCTCCCGTTCTAAACTTCCATGATTCTGTATTGTCCTCAAATTATTCTGTGATTTCAACATTTATGAAGAATTTAAGTTAACTGATTTCTCTCTTCCTGGACTCTGGTTTTCAAAAGTGCTTACATTAGGCTAGCCTTCCATAGGCCAGCCTACGGAGAACAAATTTAAAATTTAAAAAAGGGGAGTGGGAGGCACAGGCATCTAGTTACAGAGTAAGACCCGGGGATGAAAGGTGCAGCACGGGGAACAGTCGGTGGTGCTGTCACAGCGTTGCTTGCTGACAGGCATGGCAACACTTGTGTTGGGCACCTAGAGTTACTGAGTCACTATGCCATACACTTAAAACTAACGAAACATTGTGTATCAACTATACCTCAGTAAGAGTTAACTTTTAAAAAAATTAAACACCAATTCACAAATGCTAATTTCTCATTTTGGGCTAACTTGATTAGAAAAAAATAAACAATTCAGTTTTATCTACTGAAATCACTTTTATCTATGCAGAGGCCATGCAGTTACAGCAGGGAGGGCATAGGCTTTAGTCAATACTCAAATTCTAGCTCTGACCCTTAACAGTTGTGCATCCCTGAGCAAGCTGCTGAGACGAAACTTCAGGTTCGTCATCTGTTAAAGGAGAACAGCGTCTACCCTGCACAGTTTTTGTTGTGAAAATGGTACATACAAGTGCCTCACAGCACAGTGGTGCACGGCAGGCCCTTAGCAAATAAATAACCAGACCATTAAAAGCAGAGAGCTCACATCGGGCTGACAATGTACAAAGGAAATGACTCTAAGAAATGCTCAGCTACAAAGTGGCTCAGAGCTGGTGGCTGCCCTTAAGTACACTGGGAGCTCTGAACCGACTGCATGCATCAGAATGATCTGTGGAGCTTTAAAACGTAACCCAGACCCTACCCAGAACCTCTGGGTGGGACCCAGGCAGTTCCAGAGTGCAGCCAAGAGTAGAATCCCCTGACTTCTAATCTAGCCTTTCTAAGTTTGCTCTCAGAATGCACATCTCCTGGCCTAGGGGCCATCAGGGCTGGACGTGAACAGTACTTAGGAAACCTGATGGTGTGTGCTGGGGAGTGGGTTACTTGAGCAGTGACGAGTGGCAGCGGGAACACGCTGCTGGGGGATCTGTGTGGCAGGTGGGACAACTGGCCAAGACAAGAAGTGAGATACACTGGCAATCAGCCCAGGACCATGACCCTGGGGATCTGACCATCAACCACGAGAGGGAGTGCACAGAACAATGAACAAACAAGAACCAATGTCATCAGTGCTGAATGGGAGAGTATACGGGAGGCAGAGGGCACAACACTTCCGGAAGTGGTGGCCCTGAGTTTGAATGTGACAGAATCTTGTTAGCTTTGGACGTGTGGAGACCATAATGTGACGAACAAGAGAAGTGAAACCAGGTGGCACTGCCGTGGTGGCTCAAGCCTGCTCCCAGTTTTCCAAAGATTACAGGCAGAGATCTTAATATGCACTAGGATCCACCTCGACCCAAGACAAGCTCACTGTGGTGCCTGAAGCCTGCTACCCCTACATTTGGGGGGAGAAATGGTTTAAAACATATTCCCAGCCTCCGAAGGTGGGTTTTATGTGTTTGTCTGTTTGTGAGTGGACTGTAGAAATAATAGGGAAAAAACGGAAAAAGTGTCAGGTAGGAAGCCGCTGCAGTTAAAATGGCGGCATTACCACTGTTCCAAATAACCATGCAAGGCTCAGCCTGGTGGCCCTACTTTATTCAATCAATTGAACACCATCTCCATGCTAAGCCAGCCCAATAGAGCCAGGTCTCTGGAGGTGGTTTTGGGCCATTAGCTAATTCTATCAACTTTCCGTATAGCTTAGACTCTAGGGGAGCAGAGGACCCAGATTTGCCTGTCATGAACCTCTTATGGAACCACCCACTGACAGCTTATGAATTTTACAGATATAGTTCCATTTTCTCATGTCACAGATGGGGAAACTGAGGCCCCCAGCAAGGGAGGGGATGTGTCCAAGTGGAGGAGGGCTGGTAGGCCCGCTCTCCAAACTAAATGCAGCAAGAGGCACCGGGGTCAGACTGCCAGAGCCAGGAAGGCCTCAGCAACCAGCCGCTCGCATCCTCCACATGGGACCCGGCAGAGAAGGGAAGTGACTCGCCTGAGGGCCAAGCCCAGCGGCTCCTTCTTGCCCCTCTGCCTCCTAACACAAAAGCCTCCACAAAGGAATGTAAGAGGAATGCCTTGGGGCAGCACTGCCAGCCCAGAGAATGGAATCACCGCCTTCGAATACGAAAAGTAGGAACAAAGGCCTGGATAAAAAGTCGGTTACCCTAACATGCTTCCCCCTTCCATAAGCTGCCCTGTATCTGGAGAGGCCGCCGGGGACGGAGTGTGGGAAAAGGCAGCATCAGAACGAACACCAAGGCTGCAGGATGGGGACGTAGGGGTGGGTGGTCAGGGGGGTTCAGACGACCTGCACTTGGCTCAGAAATTCTGTGACTCCTTCTCTGGTGAGGAAGACCACCTCACCGGTGTTCTGGCAGTGGACCTCAAAATGGGCAGGGTCCTCCAGGGCCCTCTTGCCAGCGATGACCACAAAGGGGTACCCAAACTTGTTGGCATCTTTCAGTCTGTTCCCAATGGTCAGATGGGTCCTGTCATCGAGCAGGACCTCCCCGCGGAGCTGTGGCACTGCCTCTGTGAGGAGGTCATACAGGCCACCCGCAAGCTCCGCGGCCGCCGCCTCCTTACTGCCCTTCTTTGGGGGGATGAGGCACACGTGGTAAGGCGCCAGGAGGCCAGGCCAGCGCACGCAGTCGTCCGTGGACATCACCTCAATGGCGGCAGCCAATATCCGTGTCACACCCAGGCCGTAGCAGCCCATCTCAGCCAGGCATGGTTTGCCGTGGGCGTTGGTAAACTGGGCACCAAAAACAGAGGAGTACTTGGTGCCCAGGTAAAACGTATGCCCCACCTCGATGCCTCTGCTTTCGGTCAGTGGGCCCCGGCAAGCAGGGCAGCTGGTCTGCGACGAGCGTAGAGTCTCCACGTTGGCCGAGAAACCGCAGCCGGGGCAGACGGCAAACATGTCCTCCCCGACGTCGGCCGGGAGCTGGAACTCATGAGACGCGGTGCCCCCGATGCTGCCCACGTCCGCCTGGACCCTGACGCACTGCAGCCCCAGCCTGCGGAACAGGCTGCCGTAGGCCCCGCACACCAGGTCGTAGGTCCGCAGCGCAGCCTCTGCAGAGGAGTCAAAAGTGTACATGTCCTTCATGTAAAACTCCCGGCCGCGGAGAAGACCAAAGCGGGGCCTGGGCTCGTCCCGAAACTTCCTCGTCACCTGGTACAGCAGGAACGGAAGCTGCTTGTAGGACAGGGTCTTCTGGGAGGCAACCAGGGCTGTGACGGCTTCCTCGTGAGTTGGTCCTAAGCAGTAGTCCTTGCCGTGTCTGTCTCGCAGTCGCAGCAGCTCCTTACCCATCAAGTCCCACCGCTTGGTGGCGCGCCAGGGCTCTGCTGGGCTGAGGCTGGGCATGTCGAGCTTCTGCCCCCCGATGGCCTGCATCTCCTGGTCTATCAGCCGCTCGAGCTTCTCCATGGCACGCACCGTATAAGGCAGGAGGTGGTAACAGCCAGGGCTTGCCGGGTGGATCAGGCCCACCTGCAGCATCAGTCGCTGGCTCTTACAGGTCAGGTCGCCAGATCTGCCCTCGGGAGACAGCACCTGGTCTTCCCGAAGGTTCTGGGGCTGGAACATGCGTGACAGCACCAAGCGCTTCCCTCTCTCTGGGTCACAGTGGTAAAAGCTGTGAGGAATGTACCCAGAGAGCTGGTGGCTGCAGGTGGCCAGGGCGGGCAGTGCTCTGCATCTCGACAGCAGCCCTTCCATGATGCCCGGCACAGGGAAGCACTTGTGCCTGGAGAAAAACGAGCCATGCGGAAATAGGCGTTAACTGTGTGCCGATGCCACGATGCGGCCAGCTCAGTCCAGCAAACTTGTAAGACAGCCGCTGCTTTTGCAGATGCAGACCCTTTCCCCTCTAATTTTCTAGCAGGTTCAAGTCCTTCTTCTCTTACCTCTACTGCGATTTAAAAAAACAAACAAACAAACAAACAGTATTTCCCCATTTATAAAAAACCTAACAGTGTACTGTGGAGAGACACTGCTGCGTGGGGAGTGCACAGCCCTGGAATCAGATCCTAGACTCCAGGCAGGCTGCTTGCTGACTGCACCCTGTGTAGCTTGGGACACGTGACTTAACCCCTCTGTGCTCAGTTACTTCATCTGCAAAACGGTAATGCAGTAAGACCTATCTTGTAGATTTCTTGTGGAAATTTAGAAGAGTTATAAAAAGTTATTAGAACAGTATCTAGCACATTCTATGAATGCAATCAATGTTTGCTATTGTTATTATATGAACTAGGGGAAAAAAAACAGAAACCAAAAAAAAAGGAAATCGAGTCTAATCCCTCAGTCTGGAGACCTCTGCTGCTGACAAGCCTTCGTCCCTTTTGCCAGTCCCGTTCTTTTGCCCACGTCCCCACCCGGCTCCTGCCTTAGGTGTCTTGTGCCTCTCCCCACATCCCATAGCACTCCCTGGTCAGGCCTCAAGCTCATGACTCTGAGTCAACACCTGCGCTCCATCTGTCTCTCTCTCTCTCACACTTCAGACCTCCCTATCCAATAGTGTCCTGGAGAATGAGCCGTATGAGTACTCTAAACCCAGCACCCCAGAAGGAACTCAGCATCTCCCCCTCAACCCCAAACCCGCTCCCCCTCCAGTGCAGCCTATCACTCACAATGGCCCAAAAGCCACCCTTTGCTGAAACCAGAAACCTGGGTTCATCCACTCTGTTCCCTCGGGGCCCACATGCACGAACCCTCTTGGCGTTGTCATTCCTTCCTCTTCACTTGCTGTTCCATCTGCCCCTCTCCCCACCTCCCCAGCTTCCACCCAGGCCACCACCATCTCTCCCCTGGACTACCGCAGCAGCCTCTGCACTGGGCCCCTCTGCTTCAATCTCCGCCTTCCTCCAACCCATGCTCCGCGCTGCAGCTCAGGAACATGTCCCAGCACATACAGTAACAGTCCTTTTTTCTGAAAGCCCTCCAACGACTTCCTGCTGCCCTCAGAATCAGGTCTAAGCTTCTGACCTTCTAGGCACACCTGTGAGCTGACTGCCAGCCCCCTGGGGCTTAGCTTCCCCAATTACCCTCTCCGAGAGTTCCAGCCGCACCACACTCATTCTTAAACACACTGTGCCCTTCACTTACCAGCATCTACTCATTCTTCCAGCCTCGGGGCCATCATCCTGTCCTCTAGGATGCCTTCTGTGTCCCATTCCCATGTCCCTAAGGCCAGCATCTCTCACAGCAGCCCTACTGATCACCAATTGCTCTCAGAGTGACTGCTGTCTTCCTCACAGGCGCTCAGCTCTGTGCAGCCAAGGACCAAATCTAACTGGCTTGCCATTCAGCAGGGACCAGGGTTTTACCAGACACTGTGTACTGAATGAGCACACGTGTTCCTCTATGATTTTACAAAATACTCACATTCCTGATGGCAGTATAACATTCCACTGAGTAGATCAGAAACGATTCTCTTGCTACCAGGTAGCGGTCATCTTCTCTCTTATATACACTCTACAATGGGGGAGGAGCCAAGATGGCAGAACAGCATGGAAGTTTTTTTGTGATCTGAATCCATGAAATACAGCCAGATCAAAACTAAACTATCCTGCATATCTAGAAAATTGATTTGAGTATTAACACAACAATCTGCACAACCTGAACCAGAGAACTCAGCAGAAAGAGAAAAAATTTATTATTTTCAATTTTTGTTAAAAACAGTTTTAATTTTTTTCTAATACATTTTTATTTTTTTGTAAATATTTCAAATTCTATTTTATTTATGTCATTTCATTTTATTCTATTTATTGTATTCACTTTTTCAAATTTTCAAATGTTTTCCTTCCCCCACCCCCTTTTTTCCTCTAATCTATCAAGCTCCCTTCAACACCCAGACCAAAACACACCTCGGATCTAGCACCATTTATTTGATTTGCGTGTGTGTGTGTGTGTGTGTGTGTGTTGTTTTTAATTTTTTAATTTTAATTTTTTACCTTATTAATTCCTTTTCTTCTTTCAAAATGACAAACTGAAGGAATTCACCCCAAAAGAAAGCAGGAAAAAACAACAGCCAGGAACTTAACATAGACACAAGGAAGATGTCTGAACCAGAATTTAGAATCACAATAATAAGAATATTAGCTGGGGTTGGAAACAGATTCAAATCCCCTTCTGTGGAGACAAAAAGAAGCAAAAACCTAGTTAGGGTGAAATAAAAAAATGCTATACCTAAGCTGCAATCTCCAACAGATAGCACAGCGGCAAGGATGGATGAAGCAGAGCAGTCAATCAGCGATACAGAGGACAAACTTATGGAGCAGAATAAAAGAGGGAGACTAAGGCAAAAAAGGACGATTTAAGAATTAGAGAAATCAGTAACTCATTAAAAAGGAAAAACATCAGAATCATAGGGGTCCCAGGAGATGGAGAGAGAGGAAAGGAGGACAAGGGTTAAGCAAGCAGAGCAAATCATACCAGAAAACTTTCCTAACCTGGGAAAAGACACAGACATAAATATCCAGGAAGCACAGACAACTCACATTAGATTCAACAAAAAGCGACCATCAACAAGGCATATCATAGTCAAATTCACAAAAGGAAAGAATTATGAAAGCAGAAAGGGAAAAAAAGTCCTTAACCTACAAGGGAAGACAGATCAGGTTTGTAGCAGACCTATCCAGAGAAAATTGGCAGGCCAGAAAGGGGTGGCAGGATATAGTCAATGTGCTGAATCAAAAAAATATGCAGCCAAGAATTCTTTATCCAGCAAAGCTGTCATTCAAAATAGGACAGATTAAAAGTTTCCCAGGGGCACCTGGGTGGCTTAGTCGGTTAAGCGTCTGACTTTCGCTTAGGTCATGATCTCGCGGTTCGTGGGTTGGAGCCCCGCATCAGGCTCTGTGCTGACTGCCAGCTCAGAGCCTGGAGCCTGTTTCAGTCTGTGACTCCCTCTCTGACCCTCCCCTGCTCACGCTGTCTCTCTCTCTCTCTCTCTCCTAGAAATAAATAAAAAAATATTAAAANGCCTATTTCAGAGTCTGTGTCTCCCTCTCTCTCTGGCCCTCCCCTGCTCACGCTGTCTCTCTCTCTCTCTCTCTCCTAGAAATAAATAAAAAAATATTAAAAAAAAAAAAAAAAAAGTTTCCCAGACAGGGGTGCCTGGGTGTCTCAGTCGGTTGGGCAGCCAACTTCAGTTCAGGTCATGATCTCACGGTTCGTAGGTTCAAGCCCCATGTCAGGCTCTGTGTTGACAGCTAGCTCAGAGCCTGGAGCCTGTTTCAGAATCTGTGTCTCCCTCTCTCTCTGGCCCTCCCCTGCTCATGCTGTCTCTCTCAGAAATAAATAAAATGTTAAAAAAGTTAAAAAAAAAAAAAAGTTTCCCAGACAAACAAAAATTAAAGGAGTTCATGACTACTAACCCAGCCCTGCAAGAAATTTTAAGGGAGACTCTCTGAGGGGAGAAAAGACGAGGGGCGGGGGGAGACCAAAAGCAACAAAGACTATAAAGGACCAGAGAACACCCCACCAGAAACTCTAACTCTGCAAGAAACATAATGGCAATATATTCATATCTTTCAGTGCTCCCTCTAAACATCAACGGACTAAATGGTCCAATCAAAAGACACAGGGTAACAGAATGGATAAGAAAACAAGATCCATCTATATTCTGTTTGCAAGAGACCCACTTTAGACCTAAAGACATCTTCAGGTTGAAAGTAAGGGGATGGAGACCATCTATCATGCTAATGGTTGACAAAAGAAAGCTGGAGTAGCCATACTTATACCAGACATTCTAGACTTTATTTTTTTTTAATTTTTTTAATGTTTTATTTATTTCTAGCAGAGAGAAAGAGAGAGAGAGAGACAGACAGACAGACAGACAGCGTGAGGAGGGGAGGGTCAGAGAGAGAGAGAGTCACAGACTCTGAAACAGGCTCCAGGCTCTGAGCTGGCAGTCAGCACAGAGCCCGATGCGGGGCTTGAACCCACAAACCGCGAGATCCATGACCTGAGCGAAAGTCGGACGCTTAACGGACTAAGCCACCCGGGCGCCCCTCTAGACTTTAAAATAAAGCCTGTAACAAGAGATGAAGAAGGGCATTCTATCATAATTAAGGGGTTTATCCACCAGAAGACCTAACAATTATAAACATTTATGCTCCAAATGTGGCAGCACCCTATATATATAATAAATATATAAATACATATATATATAAATATATATATATAAAGCAATTAATCCTAAACATAAAGAAACTAATTAATAATAATACCACCATAATATTAGGGGACTTCAACACCCCACTTACATCAATGGACAGATCATCTAAACAGAAAATCAACAAGATGACGATGGCTTTGAATGACACACTAGACCAGATGGACTTAACAGATAAATTCACAACACTTCATCCTAAAGCAGAGGAATATACAGTCTTCCCCAGTGCACATGGAACATACCCCAGAATAGATCACATACTGGGACACAAACCAGCCCTAAACAAGTACAAAAAGATCAAGATCATACTGTGCACATTTTCAGACCACATCACTATGAAACTCGAAATCAACCACAAGAAAAAATTTGGAAAGGTAACAAATACTTGGAGACTAAAGAACATCCTACTAAAGAATGAATGGGCTAATCAAGAAATTAAAGAGGAAATTAAAAAGTACATGGAAGCCAACAAAAATGATAACACCACAGCCCTAAACCTCTGGAATGCAGCAGAGGCGGTCATAGGAGGGAAGTATATAGCAATCCAGGCCTTCCTAAAGAAGGAAGAAAAGTCTCAGATACACAACCTAATCTTACACCTCAAAGAGCTGGAAAAATAATGGCAAATAAAACCCCACACCAGCAGAAGACAGGAAATAATAAAGATTAGAGCAGAAATCAATGCTATCTAAACCAACAAAACAGTGGAACAGATCAATGAAACCAGAAGCTGGTTCTCTGAAACAATTAATGAAATTGATAAACCACTAGTCAGTCTGATCAAAAAGAAAAAGGAAAGGACCCAAATAAATCAAGAATGAAAGAAGAGAGATCACAACCAACACAGCAGGAAAAAAACAATAATGAGAGAATATTATGAGCAATTATATGCCAAATAAAATGGGCAATCTGGAAGAAATGAACAAATTCCTAGAAACATATAAACTATCAAAACTGAAACAGGAAGAAATAGAAATTTTGAACACACCATAACCAGTAAAGAAATTGAGTTAGTAATCAAAAATCTCCCAAAAAACAAAAGTCCAGGGCTGGATAGCTTTCCAGGGGAATTCTACCAAACATTTAAGGAAGAGTTAACACCTATTCTCTTGAAGCTGTTCCAAAAAACAGAAATGGAAGGAAAGCTTCCAAACTCTTCCTATGAAGCTAGCAGTACCTTCATTCCAAAACCAAAGACCCCACAAAAAAGGAGAACTATAGACCAATTTCCCTGATGAACATGCATGCAAAAATCCTCAACAAGATATTAGGAAACCAGATCCAACACTACATTAAAAAAAGTATTCACCATGACCAAGTGGGATTTATACCTAGGATACAGGGCTGGTTCAATATCTGCAAAACAATCAATGTGATCCATCACATCAGTAAAAGAAAGGACAAGAACCGCATGATCGTCTCAATAGATGCAGAGAAAGCATTTGACAAAATACAGCAACCTTTCTTTTTTTCTTTTCTTTTTTTTTTTTTTACAGCAACCTTTCTTGATAAAAACACTCAAGAAAATAAGGATAGAAGGATCATACCTCGAAATCATTAAGAGCCATATATGAAAGACCCAACACTAATATCATCCTCAATGGGGAAAAACTGAGAGTTTTCCCCCTACAGTCAGGAACAAGACAGGGATGTCCACTCTCACCACTGTTACTCAACATAGTATTAGAAGTCTTAGCCTCAGCAATCAGACAACACAAAGAAATAAAAGTCATCCAAATCAGTCAGAAAGATGTCAAATTTCACTCTTCGCAGATGACATGATACTCTATATAGAAAACCCAAAAGATTCCACCAAAAAACTGCTAGAAATGATCCATGAACTCAGCAAAGTTGCAGGATATAAAGTCAATGCACAGAAGTCGGTTGCATTCCTATACACCAACAATGAAGCAACAGAAAGAGAAGGAATCGATTCCGTTTACTTTGCACCAAAAGCCATAAAATACCTAGGAATAAACCTAACCAGAAGTGAAAAAATCTATACACCAAAAACTATAAAAAAGCTTATGAAAGAAACTGAAGATGCAAAAAAAAAAAAAAAAAAAAAAGGAAAAATGTCAATACTACCCAAAGCAATCAAGCAATCTACATATTCAATGCAATCCCTATCAAAATAACACCAGCATTCTTCACAGTGCTAGAACAATCCTAAAATTTGTATGGAACCAGAAAAGACCCCAAATAGCCAAAGGAATATTGAAAAAGAAAACCAAAGCAGGAGGCATCACAATCCGGGACTTCAAGCTGTATTGTAAAGCTGTAATAATCAAAACAATATGGTACTGGCACAAAAACAGTCAGATCAATTGAAAAGAATAGAGAACCCAGAAATGGACCCACAAAAGTATGGCCAACTAATCTTTGACAAAAGCAGGAAAGAATATCCAATGGAATAAAAACAGTCTCTTCAGCAAGTGGTTCTGGGAAAACTGGACAGTGACATGCAGAAAAATGAAGCTGGACCGCTTTCTTACACCATACACAAAAATAAACACAAAATGGATGAAAGACCTAAATGTAAGACAGGAAGTCATCAAAATCCTTGAGGAGAAAGCAGGCAAAAACCTCTCTGACCTCGGCTGCAGCAACTTCTTACTCAACATTTCCACAGGCAAGGGAAACCAAAGCAAAAACGAACTATTGAGACCTCATCAAAATTAAAAGCTTCTGTGCAGCCAAGAAAACAATCAGCAAAACTAAAAGGCAACCGACGGAATGGGAAAAGATATTTGCGAACGACATATCAGACAACGGGTTAGTATCTAAAATCTACAAAGAACTTATCAAACCCAACACCCAAAAAACAGATTTAATCTAGTGAAGAAATGGGCAAAAGACATGAACACTTTTCCAAAAAAGACACCCAGATGGCCAAATGACACATGAAAAAATGCTCAACATCACTCATCATCAGGGAAATACAAATCAAAACCACAATGAGATACCACCTCACACCTGTCAGAATGGCTAACATTAACAACTCAGGCTACAACAGATGTTGGCGAGGATGCAGAAAAAAGAGAAGCTCTTTTGCACTGCTGGTGGGAATGCAATCTGTTGCAGCCACTCTGGAAAACAGAGTGGGAGATTCCTCAAAAAACTAAAAATAGAACTACCCTATGACTCAGCAATTGCACTACAAGGTATTTACCCAAGGGATACAGGTATGCTGTTTTGAAGGGGCATACGCACCCCAATGTTTATAGCAGCAATATCAGCAATAGCCAAAGTATAGAAAGGACCCAAATGTCCATCAACGGATAAAGAAGATGTGGTATATATATATACAATGAAGTACTACTCAGCAGTCAAAAAGAATGAAATCTTGCCATTTGCAACTATGTGGATGGAACTAGAGGGTATTATGCTGAGCGAAATTAAAGAAAGACAAATATCATCTGACTTCACTCATGAGAACTTTAAGATACAAAACAGATGAACATAAGGGAAGGAAAAATAATATAAAAAACAGGGAGGGGGACAAAACATGGAACTCTTAAATATGGAGAACAAACAGAGGGTTGCTGGAGGGGCTGTGGGTGGGGGGATGGGCTAGATGGGTAAGAGGCATTAAGGAATCTGCTCCCGAAATCACCGTCGCACTATATGCTAACTTGGATGTAAATTAAAAAATAAATTTTAAAAAATAAATAAATACAATCTACAATGAACAGAAGGCTTTTGTTTGTTGTACATTTGGGAGAGATTCTCAGGAACAGAATTACTGGGTCAACACACAGGAACTCTTTCAAGGTTCTTGATTTCAGTTGCCAAATCCAGGGAGCGCCTCTACCTTTCGGCATCTCCCATGAAGCAGAGCTGCCCTGCAGCATGCTGACATCGGGGTGCTGACTCCCCTGGGCTCTGGGAGCCTGGAAGCCCTGGGTGGCTCTTTCCAGGTCCTAGTGCCTCAAGTCCTCCAGCTGGTCTCCTGCCACCTCAAGCAGCCCCATCCACTTCCCCGGTGCACAGTACAAATGTTATCATCTCCTACATCTCCTGTGGCCTGAGACAGGCTGGCAGGCACTGCCACAGGGCCCTAATGTGACTGAGTGGACAAGTGTGGGCTCTGGAGGCAAGTACACATGGTTCACATCTGGTGAACCACAGGCCAGTGGCCCACACCAGGCACTCCTTCACCTTAACTCCTCCTAAAGCAGATGAGTCTGTCTCTGACCTGCCTCTCAAAACCCCTTGGTCCATTGCAGGAGCCAGGTGGTTGTGAAACTTAAGGTGAGCATCAGAATCACCTGGAGGGCTTGTTGAAACACTGACCTGGGCCTCAGCCCCAGACTTTCTGATTCAGTAGACCTGGTGTGTAGGCAGAGAGACTGCAGTTCCAACACGTTTCCAGGTGATGCTGATGCTGTTAGACCAGGGACCACACTGGGAAAAGCATGATAAACTCCATGTGGGCGGCAACCAAGTCTATCTTATTCCAAGTTGTATCTGTAGCATCCAGCACGATGCCTGGACATACTGGATACTCAATAAATGTCCACCAATGACTGAACTGAACGGCCCTTGACCCCTGTCTGTCTGGTCCCTATATTATAGCTAACAACGTAATTGATCCCATCACACTCCTGTTTATAAACTCATTAGTGGCTCCTCATCACCATTTTCTAGGAATGGTACTTCCTTATAAGGCCTCTTCATATTTTGGTCCCAGCACACCTCTTCCGGCTTTTTATCATACCACTTCCCTAACATGCCCCAAACTGGTCATCATTTCTGGAAGAGGCCAGCTTCACCCCAGCAACTCCATCATTCAAGGTTCACTTATTGCAAGAAGCTTCCCCAACCCCTCCAAACAGAGATGACCACTTCCCTCCCTGTGCTCCCACTGCACACAACTCTTTACAGTTTACCGGAATAATTTTCAAAACGATTTCTGAGAAACTGCTGCATGCCAGGCACGAGAGTGAGCAATATTTAAGGTCCCATTCCTCCATTAAAAGAGGAGTTCAAGGCGTTTTCTACATTGTCAGACTTCAGGACCTAGCATCATAACGAATATTTGGGCTAGTATTAATAATGTCTGCTAATCAAATATATTAGTAAATGAAAAGCTAAGTGAAGGCATGCAATAAGGCAATTATCTGGATAGTTTAAATAAGAGCCTTACACCCTCTGCCCTCACCCCCGTTGCGTGCTTGTCCTCAGACTCCTCAGCTTACACAGGCGAGAGAATAATTATTATTTCAAACGTTCAAGATTACGACAATAACTCTGAAGCAGTACATAATTAATGTGTTCTGTCCCTCAGACTCTAGCAAAGAGCCTCTGAGTCCTTCAGTCATTCAACAAATCTTTAGAGCCGCAGCTTAGTCCTTAGAGCACAGGCCTCGTTTAAGGTTAACTCACAACGGCCCTTCAATCCAATGAGGAAAGCTGTGCATAAAGTGCTTCCAACAGTGCCTGGTATATGAGAGTTTTGCCGTTATTATCGTTATACCCAACTCACAGAAGAAGTAAGTCAGAGATGTGAGGCGAACTGACAAGCGACAAAGCCGATGAGTGCAGCCCCCCCGCGCCCCGCCCCTCCGCCCCTGAAGCCTAGGTTCCCGCCTCCAACTTCCAGTTTCCGTCTCGCACCTTGCTGCATAAGACAGCAATGGAACCCCAGACCTAGTCTGCGAACTGGCTCGCCCTTCACTGGCTGGGTGACCCTGGTCAAACGACTTCACTCTCCGGGCCTCAGTTACCCCATACGTAAAATGGGAAGGTTGGCTGGGCCGCCAGGTGATCCCAGAGGGTCTCTCCAGAGCTGGCACTTCTAGGAACATCACGGCACTCACAAGACCGGAGGCAAACAAGGGTGGAAGTCCTGCCCTCATTTTACAACAGAGGAAACACATTATCCAGGAGTTCAGGTGATGGCGACCCCGCCCCAAACCAAGGACGGGATGCACGTGGAAGCGCGGCCACCAAGGTCCTAGAACCGAGACCGAGCCCTCTCTCCAGCCCGTCCCCGCCCAACCCCATCCCTCGCTGTCACCCACACTCACCAACGGAAGTCCCAGCCGAGACCAGAACCGCCTAGAACCAACTGAGGTCCCAGCCGACACAGCGGGCCCTACCGCCACGCCGGCCCAACGCGCCTGCGCCAGGGGCATGTCCGGCCCAAGCCCCGCCTCCTGCCCTTCTTGCCAATCACAAAGCCGCTCTCACGGGAACTTTCCCAACCCCCCCCCCCACCCTCCCCAGAAGCACGTGGAGGTTTCCCGGAAGTTTAGCCAAGGAGAAAGAACCCGGCTCTCCTCCACAATCATAGATTGGTTTGGGCAGCTGAGTAAATTACTGTCCCGGAAGTGCCCTCTAGGATTTAGGGCGGTGTAACTCTATGATAAAACCCTGGGATTAGAGCATGGCATTCCCTCCCTCTGTCAGGGGCCGCCCCACTCTGAAAGGCTAGCGAAATTGTAACCATGGCAACAGTGGGACTTGCCGTTAGGGCTCTACTGTGGGATTTTACAGGCTCTCAATTTAAATACATTTAAAATTTTTGAACAGAAAAAACCCCACCTTTATTACAAAGCCCAAGACAGTCTTTAAGACACTAAATCAAACTTTCATTCACAAAATATTTTTTTTGAGAAACTACCATGTACCTGGGTAGGTAGAAACGGGGAATAGCGAACAAAACAAATTTCCCGGCACTCAGTGTAGCTTGCATTCCAGTGAAAAGAGTCAATGAGTCAAGACAGTGAAATTTAGAAGGGGAGCAGGAACTCAGTAACCAAAGTAGTGTTTTTATGCAATTAATTAAAAAAATAAATGCCAAAAAAAATCCATGGTGAACAAAATACCAAAGTTTTAAATAAAGACTGGATTCCCCTGTATCCACCCATAGAGAAAAGAATAATTAACTATGAAAAGGGAATGCGTTGGAGGAAGAGTGGTTGCACTTTAAAATAGAATGATCAAGAAAACCCTCATCTAGAAAATGACATTTTGGCAAAGACCTGAAGGTCTTAGAGCTATCTGGGGGAAGAATGTTCTAGACATGGGGAATAAGTGACATATCCTGAGGAGGGGTCTGTATGTTATGGAACTCCAGCTAACTAATAACAGCTATAGCTTACTGAGTGCCTAAAATGTACCAGACCCAATGCAAGAAGCTCTCAGCCCCCAGCTGCCAGGAACAACATCGTATGATCAGTGGTTTACCAGGGGCTGAAGAAAGTCCTGTGGGACTGCAGGGAAGGAGGGCTTCATTGAGGAGGTGAGCTTTGAGCTGAGCCTGAAGAATGAGTGGGGTTTACCAGGACAAGAATGGTGGTGGGAATGACCGGGCCGAGAGACCAGCAGGACATTTGGGCAGGGAAGCAGGAAATGATGAGGTGGTGTGAGGGAATCATGGAGTGCCATAGGGTTTCCATCTCTCTCTCTCTCTGTTCCTAATATAGTGCTTGACACACAGGTCAAAGCAGTGGTTCTCACCTGCACTGCACTGGACTCACCATGTGCCCCAGCCCCTCAACCCTGTAATGCCGGGTATCAATCTGGGGTGGGCCTGAGCATCAGTAGCCCTCCAGATGTTCCTAATGTACAGCCTGGGCTAGATCTGCTGGTCTAGAGGAAAGGCACTGGACAGTCTGTTGGGCCATTGGGTGGCAGGAGGTGATGTCAATGCATGTCATCTCCTTGGTCCTACAGTGGAGGAAAATAAAGCTTGGGTGGATCCCCCGACTGACATCTGCCGCCCAGCCAAGAGACCAGGCAGAGGCGGGCTGGACCTGAGCTCCTGTGCTCTAAGAATGTCACTGGGCCTCTCCAGCCCAGCGCTATAATCCAGGCTTTCCCCAAGGAGTGCAGTCCTAAAGGTTTTACTGAGGCAATATTCCCCACGCCTCCTTTCTGGGAGCAGGAGATGAATCACCTTCGGTATCGGCATCCACAGGAACCTTACATTTCTCCCTGCTCCCATGCACGTTATTACATCTCTTCCAATCCTGGAAAAGCCAGGCATCCGTCCCCTGCACCCTGAGGTGTTAATTATTTCTCAATTAGCAGCTCCCAGGCTGTAGAGCATGGTGGTGTGGAGAGGCCTAATGACTTGCCATGTTTATACACCCCCACATCTTCAGAGCACTTTACCAATGGTAACTAATTAATGCTCACGACCCCCTTGGGAGGCAAGTGGAGAACTGCTGCATTTTACTGTGGGTTTGCAGGAGCCTCTGCAGCCTGGAGCCAGCCATGGACAGAGTAGATGTGCTCCCCACTGAGAAAGCCCAGGAGTGGTGGAGACCCAGAATCTAGCCCTATCGCCACGGCAACTTCCAGTGTGACATTTCAATCCATCATTTGATCAGCTATTTGCTAGGTGTCTTGATTTACAGAATTCATTCATGATTAGAACCCTACAAGTTCCCTAAAACAGAAAAGAAGAACTCACAGAAAAAAATTCATTCATTCATTGTCATCAAAAACAAAAGGAGGGGCATCTGGGTGGCTCAATCGGTTAAGTGTCCGACTTCGGCTCAGGTCATGATCTCACGGTTTGCAGGTTCGAGCCCTGCATCAGGTTCTGTGTTGGCAGCTCAGAGCTTGGAACTTGTTTCAGATTCTGTGTGTCCCTCTCTCTCTGCCCCTCCCCCACTCATTTTCTGTCTCTCTCTGTCTCAAAAATAAACTATAAACATTTTTTTTTAAAAAACAAAACAAAAGGAGAGCTAAAGGACTCCATACCCCACGCCTGCCTTGGTGCCCCCACAGACCTGAGGACACACTTAGAAGTCTGTTTCTACTGGCCAGTGGTCAGACATACTCTTTTCGTATCCTTTATTTTTTTTTAAAGTTTATTTATTTTTGAGGAGAGAGAGAGGGGGAGACACAGAATCCAAAGCAGGCTCCAGGCTCTGAGGTGTCAGCACAGAGCCCAACACGGGGCTTGAACTCATGAACCACCAGATCACAACCTGAGCCAAAGTTGGATGGTTAACCAACTGAGCCACCCAGGTGCCGCTGCATCCTCATCCTTAACCAGAGAGCCTGCCCAAGTTGGGGATTGGCAAAGTGTTTTCTTTTTGTCTGTTGTTTTAATATATGAATGAATGAATGAATGGTTTGTCTTTCCCTAAGGTTGGAGTTCTTCCAAGGACACACTGAGTCATTCCTTCATCCAGAGCCCATGGCCCTGGTACAGAGGGGCTCTAAGTATGTGTTGAATAAACAAGTGAAGTCAGAGTTCCTAGTAGGCTCCCTGACCTCAAGTTGCTCATAATCTCTGGAAGAGGCTGCCTCTCAAAGTGTTGGTCCTCGCATCCTGTAGTCAGAAGTTGTGAGGAGGGGAGCTCAAGACCTGTACTGCAAGGAGACAGAAGTGGGATCAGGGAGGGCTTCTTGGAAGAGGAGACACAAAAATAGATCTTGAAGGATAATTAGGCGTTTCCCAAGCTGACAGGGTGAGGATGGAAAGATATCGTAGTCAGAGGGCAAGCAAGTGACCGCTGGCTGTGAGGAAGAGTGCTGAAATAGTCTGGCAGGAGCCCAGAGAACCCCCAGGCACCACAGAGCACAACCAAAAAGGCAGTGGGTGCCAGTGTACCAGCGCCTGCTGCAACAGGTTGCGAGTTTCTGGTCATCTTTGAGGCTGGTGGAATTTTTTTCCTGAAGAGTGATATTCTTTGGCCCAACACACATACACCTATTTGAGGCTCAGTGCCGACGACTCCTCCTCTGAGAAAGTCCCTGGGCATTTTATGTTCCACTCTATGGCATGTATTTGTTATAATTTAAAAACAAGTATGATTGTCACTCCAGGAAGACGGTTGTTTCCTTTGCTGAAGACGCTGGCCAGCGTGAGGACCCGGCCTATGGGAAATGGGCTTGAACTCAAAAACAGTGAGATCATGACCTGAGCTGAAACCAAGAATCAGACGTTCAACCACCTGAGCTGCTCAGGGGCCCCAGTGGCAACGCATTCCTATCAAATGCATCTTGACCCATAACCAAATTTGTGGGAGTGATCACCCAAACAGACCATTTCTGGTTGGCCTGGTCCCCTCTGTCTGGAGGCTCACTCTTCAGGGCCTGGGTCAAGGGCATGCTGTTAGGAACTCTGCCTTCAAGTCCCCAATGGCAAGGACTCTCCCTCTCTTGAAACCCCTCAAAATTGTGTCTGCGTCTCTCAGCTCGCCTGTCCTCTCTTGAGGTGACAGCTGAGTGTGCCACGTGCAGTGGGACAAACAGACCTGAGTGCAAATCCTCACTTTCTTGGCCACTTACCACGTGCCCTTAGGGGATACGCTACCTTCCTGAGCCTCCCATGTCACTGCAGCCTTAAAATAGCAGTGACATCTTTCCTGTGGAGCTGCAATGAAGATGTACAGGGCTCAGCATAGCACCTGGTAGAGACTCAGGGTTCCGTCGCGCTTGCTATTATTATTCTTATTGATGATGAAAGTGGCTGACGCGATGGCTGGCACACAGTAGGTCAGCAGCCCCTACAAAAACTCCATCTCTCCGCCCAGGCTAGACTGTGGACTCCTGGAGGGGAAGGGCACACATCCTGTTCGTTTCCAGCCTTGCCGCGGGAAATCTGTTCACGATGTAAAAAGGTTTTGCTCTTTTCTGCACATAGTCAATCTCAATACGTATTTGCCAAATCAATGTCTTTCTAAATAGTTCCCTCAATTCCTAGGAACGCCTTGTTAAAGATGCAACAAAACAAAATCGCAGCAATAGTTCCTCTGGCAACCAGTTAAGTCATTTCCGAGCACCTGCTTCGGATGGGCTCTGTAGCGCACCGGGCGCGGCTGCAAGCGTGGGCATGATTTCAGCAGTATATCCGGTCACTGTCATCTGGGAGGATGAGGGAATTGGGTTCCTTTCAACAGGCCTTTGCCGAATCTCTCTGGTGCACTGTTTGGGTTAAGGGTGAGTGGGATGAGGTAGAGCGTGTGCCTTCCGAAGCTGATGGTTTAGAGGGAAGGAGGCGGCGTCCGGATCCGAACAGACCTGGGTTTGCTTTCTAGCTCCCACACTTGCCGGCTATGTGACCTGGGGCAAAAGACTCGACCTTTCTGGTCTTTGGCTGTAAGACCCTGGGGTCAGTAACCTCTTCAAAATGCTGTGTTAGAGCAAGCAGACAACATTGCAAAACAACTTAGCAAACTGAAAGTACTGTATGAATACGAGCAATAGAAATATATTCAGACCATTCTTTTGTAAGATTAACTGTGTAATGAGATGATGGCTTTCAGGTAATTAAATGAGATTATGTATGCAAAGCACTGGAAGGGTGTCTGGTACATGGTACTCAATTCAGGATTAACTATCGTTAATCCCTCAGTGTGGGCCTCACGTCTGCCAGTCCTCCAGCCCTGCAGCTCTTTCTCTGCCACGTCCACGTGGCTCACTCCTTCACCTCCTCCAGGGCTTTGCTCCAATGTCACGCTCACAGCCAGGACTTCCTGACACCCTGAATTTTCAGTGCAATCCCCACCCCTTCCCCCATCACTCCTGATACTCTCTCTCCCTGCTTTTTTCTTCATAGCATTTATCACCATTTAACACAGTAAATATCTTACCTAGTTTTTTTATTTGCCTAGACCAGTGGACACCAAACTTCTTCGGGAAAGGCCCAGACGGTAAATATTTTATGCTTTGCAGGCCATATGGTCTCTGTCACAACCATTCAACTCTGTTGTAACACGAAAGCAGCCTTATATACTTGTGAACAAATGAACGTGGCTGTGTTGCAATAAAACTTTATTTACAAAAACAGGCAGTAGCCTGAATCTGGCCTGTGGACCATATTTTGCCAAGCTCGGGCCTAGATCATTGGTTAGCACACTGCAGATGCTTAATAAATATTTGTTGAATGAACTAATTAGTGAATAAATGAATGAATGGAGGAGCACAAGACACCTGGTCCAGTGGCTGATACACAGATGGTACTCCCTATTTTATATTTAATAAATACAAGATGACCTATGATATATTATATTAGAGGTACAAAATAGTGCCCTGAGAGCAATGAGGTGGCAGAATCTTCCTCTCAGGATGAGGGAGGACTTCGAAAGTATCTAAAGCTGGGCTCCCTTGACCTTGAGTCAAGGATGCTAGAGCAAGTGATCCCAGGAAACACTGGAAGGGAGGTGGGGCGGTGAGAGCAGGAAGGGCCGGAAGTGAACACGGGATAGGGTAATGGACTAGCAGTTTCCTGCTGTGGGCTATGGGGCATCGATCCCAACAAGGCCACAGGGAGACTGTGGAACATGCTTCAGAATTATCCTGTCCCCCCCATCCCACTCCTGCTCATGAGGCTGGGTATTTACCCTCCAGTTTCCAGTGCCCACTGGTTGAAGGCTGTTCCCAGAGGCACCGAGTCCCCAGTGCTTCCAGTCAGGTGGGGAGTGGCGGGTGCATACAATGGGAAAACCTTAGCAGGTGCCTGGTGGGTGAGGGGAGAAGGGAGCATGCGCGGGCCTGGCAAGGTAAATATGTGCCATCTTGTTTAGGACATGGTTTCAGGTCTTTGATGCCCACGGCTAAGCCTCACGGGGACCCTTGCTAAAAGCTGTTCCAGCAGACAGAGAATGTCTTCTGTCCCTTGCACGGAAATGAAAAACTCTGTGGGAAGGACTCTGATTAGCCCAACTTGGGTCAAGTCAGCGTTTGTGGTCCAGGGGGCAGGATATGATGACTGGCAGCCCTCTGCCTCAGCTCAGAGTGGGAAAGGAGCCCGGGAAGAAGAGGTGTGATGTCCCCAGCAGGGCAGGGTGCTGGGCAGAGGAAACAATAGCTCTATCTCCACCACAGTAGGGATGCTCCTGTTTCTTTTCCTTCATGGTTGACAAATAAAACCCACAGAGGAGCTGCCCTTTAATGAAACAATTTACACGCCAAAAGAGAACCAGCCCCATCACAGAGCTATTGACTGTTTTGGAAACGTAAACCGGAAAAAATGTCTTCAGATTCCGTAAGTGGTCTGTTTATAGAACAACATATGTGAAAGAGGAGAAAGTCCTCTGAGGCCCAAATAGTTAAAAAGCCATTCACCTGTCATTCCAGGTAATGCGGAAGGATCTCAGGAAAGTTATCGAACCTCTCGGAGCCTCAGTTTCCTCATCTGTAAAATGGCGACCCTGCTGATGGGTTTGCGTGGATTAAATGGGGAGGAGGCGTGTGAGATGTCCTCCAGAGCGACTGGGCCATGGCAGGTTCTCAATAAGTAGTTTCAATGGTGATGAGGCTGACAATGACCTTCTTTGACTTCCTGGGGGAACTTCCCTGCCCACCCCCAGCCTCCCATCAAATTGTTCCTCTGTGGCCACTTAGGTGGAGACTTTCCCTATCTCCGCAGGAGTTTTGTCTCACAGAGGACATCCTCCTCCTCATCACAACCCTAGGGAGGTAGGAAAGGTGCTCCGGGGAAGTGGACATGGGGGGGTGGCAGCAGACTCGCCCCTGTGCAGCCTGGGGTGGCTGCCTGTGGGGGAGGTGCTGGGGCAGGAAGGAGCTGGCCATTAGGGTGCCTGCTAACTAACTCGGCCAGCAAGGCTTGCCAGTGACTTGGCCCCACGGAGCACAGCTGGAGCTGGAGTGGGGAGGGTTTCTCCCTGGAAGCATGCCTGCAGTGCCAGGGATCTGTTTCCATCTGCTCACTTTACTGCTGAGTTGTAAAGTGCTAATGTCATTATCCTCCCCTTCCTTAAACAGGAAAAAAAGTTAACCGCCTGAGAAAAAGAGATATTTCACTTCATTTGGCATCCAGCCACCATCCACGGCACAGGGTGCTCCTTTGGGGCCTGATTAGGGCTGAGGAGGAGTCTTGTTCTGTTCTGCTTTCAGCTGCGAGCACCCACTCGGTGCAGGCTTGAGGCTGGGTGCCAGCAGCCAGAGGCTGGGTCAGGGCTCGGCCTGTCCACTGGCGGGGTCGCCATTCACCCTCTGAGCATCTCAAACACGGTCATGGGTGCCACAATAGGGAGAATGGGGGCCAGGGGAAAGTGGCTTGTTCAAGTTCACCTGTGTGGCCTCTGATGGTGAACTTGATAGTAATACAGAAAAGAAGATTTCAACTCAACAGCAGGATGGACTCTGCTGAAAAATGGAATGATTCCTTCAAGGTAGTCAGCCGCCTGTCCACCAGAGGCATGCACGTGGTTCAGACACCGCTTTCAGAACACTCTGTTGAGAGGAGTTCTGATCTCGAAGGAGAGGCTGGAAGAGGTGACGGCTGATGTTCTTTCCAACAGCGAGATTCTAGGAACCCATAGCTGAAAAGTCTCACCCGTTGTCACAATCTTTAATATGCCTTGCTCACATGGGCTGAACGGGAGTTTCTGGCTGCCTGATGTTGGCTGCTAGACCCAGAGGAAGGAGTGGGCAGGCAGCACGGTGTGTGATTCATCTTCATTATTCCGATTATGGGGTCGTTAAGGCTTTTACTCTGCAATGCTCCCTCAAGGAACTCCTGCTGCTTCAGCTCTATGACTGTGGTCCTCCCAGCCACGGAGTGGACAGAGGTATTCTGCAGGGCTCAAAGGTGTAATTAAATAAAGATCACCCACCCCCTAGACTCCTCCTGGGGGACTTCCTTACCTGGCCTTAGCAGTGACTTACCAAACAGGCGTAGCCAAGGGCCAGGCTCCAAGCCCCAGGGACTGCCATCTCGGGGAAAGGCCACTAATGCAGGATGAGTATGACTGCTGTGGAGGGGGAGGGGTGGGCCAGCAGTGCCAGCTAAAACCATCGAGAACTTTCCATTGATCCTCCAAAGTCCCCAGTGGCCCACAAGGTGCTCCATAGCCTGCTCTGCCTGGCCTAGGCTGGGAGCTTCCTGAAGGCAAAGGCAGGGTCTATTTTAGTCTCCATTGTAGCCCCAGAGCTTGGCACTATGCTTGGCATTTGGCCAGTGCTTGGTAAGTATTTGTTGAGTGAATGAATGGAGAGCCTATCGTCTTCCTGGGCTTACCAGAAATAAACTTGGCAGAAGAGGCAGCTAGCTCTGAAAGGGCAGAGAGAGCTGGCCAGTGAGTCTGGAGGTGGGGCTTGGGTGTGTATCTGTCATCAATTTGTTGCTTGACCATGGTCAAGTCCTGCTCTCTTGCCTCAGTTTCCCAGTCGCAGAATTGGGGAATTGACAGAAGGTGGCGAGGAGGTGGCAAGAAAGCCCATGCTTTCTACTTGAGCTCTAGGCCTCAACGTTCTTTGGGCTGCAAACCTGGCCCTAACCTCAGCCCTCATGGACCTGGTGACAGAGTCACCTGTTTGGGACTGAGGTAGCCATGTCACTGCTGTGACTTTCCTCAGGTAGGCGACTAACCTGAGCCTATCATGTGTGCTAAGCTCCGTGCAGGGCCATGGGGTGGAATCCAAGGTGGTTACTAATGTAAAGTTTCCAGAGTTGAGTACGGAGCAACAGACATGTTGAGATACTTAGGACCCAAGGAGAGAGGAATAAAGGTAATGCAGTGGGGGACGCAACACCCTGAAAGCAATCTGTGCATAAAAGAGAGTGATTGATGAGAACTGGGAGGCTTTGACAAGACTCCCTGGAGGAGGCACCTTTGAGCCAAGGACTTGGGATAGAAATCACAGGGAAAAAAAGCCAGCAGTGGAATAGTACATACAAGGGCGCAGAGGTAAGGCAGTTTGGGCAGGGAGACCAGTACCCGGCAGGGAGGAGGCAGGGCTAAAATGATAGTATGTGCTGATGATTACAGGGGCCAGCTCTAGACCACCGAGGACACATCTTCCAGGGAGGGCTTTGTCCCAGGAGGCGGCACACAACAGGGCAGGTCTGGTCCCAATCCTGGCTCTTCCCATTTTTATCTGTGACCTTGTTCAGTGGCTGAGTGTCCTCATCTGTAAAATGAGGATTATAGTGCCTACTCCTCAGGGCTCGCGAGGAAGTCGATGGGGTTGCATGTATGAACTTGCACCTAGGAGGCAAACCCCAGAAATGGGGTGTCCTTTCTCTTTTTGGCTTCTGGCCAGTAGGCGGATACCCCTGCAGGAAGCTCTAGTGTGTGTATGTCAGTCATTTACAGAGTTAGCTATGAATGAGATCAGCAGAAAGGAAGTTTATGGAAAAGTCTTGACAGGAGTAGAAGGCGATGGAGGAAGGTGCCTAGGTGGCTCAGTCAGTTAAGCATCCAACTTTTGATTTCAGCTCAGGTCATGATCTCATGCTTTGCAAGTTCAAGCCCTGTGTCTGGTTCGGCGTCTGCCTGAGATTCTCTCTCCCTCTTTCTCTGCCCCTCCCTCACTTGCACATAGTCTCTCTCGCAAAATAAATAAACTTTAAAAAAAGAACATTATCCTAATGGATATCAGAGTGCCCCATGTGACAGGTGACACATAAACCCTTAACACAGAAACACATAATGCTTTTGGTGTGAATCAGTTTATTGGTATTTTCCCATACCTGAAACATGCTGCCAGTAAGTTTAAAGTACAGGGGGGGAGGCTAGGAGGTGTGACTTTGGGCAAGCCACCTCCCTCCCAGGGCTGTCAGTATTGCCGTCTACACACGGGACTGGAATGTGTGATCTCTAAGGACAGAACTTCCCAGTCAGTCCTCCATCGGTCACTGAAAACATGAGAAGCAGTGCAGGGGTGGCTGGCCTATCCCTGGTAAAGTTTGAGGATCAGGGATATGAACAAAGCAATGAGTATCGCTCACTCTAAAGAAAGGAGAAAAAATGCAAAATAAATCACAAACCATTATGGGGCCCCATAATGGGGTCTTGCCATTGCCTTTGTGAATAACGAGCCTTTGTGGAGTCTGGAACTTCAGGTGAAACTGGCTCTTGTACTTGGGGCCACAAGAATCCAGCATGGCCATTCTAAGATTTACTGGCAATTAGAGCCTACGTCTTTGACAATACAATTCTGCATCTAAGATTCTATGACTGCAAGTCCAATAGTGTAAAATCCCAAGACTTTTTTCACTCTCTTGTGGAAGGTTCAAGACTCGGTGCAGGGTGGCGCTTCCTGACGGGCGGGGACGCTAGGTTCTAAGAACAGGGAAGCCGAGCAAAGATTGCATTTGCTGGGCTCTATTTCAGGGGTTTGGGGGCCTTTCGGACCAAGCTCACCAAGGATGAGGCCTGCTGGAAGACTGCGAGGCAGGTAGGAAAAAGTCCCGGGCAGTCAGAGGTGTAGACTTGCTCTTATCTGCCCCTCGTCTGCTCACCGCGCAGCTCTGCCCTCTGCTCTAACACGGTTTTTTCTGGCTGCAGGACCTGAGACCCACCCCAGTCAATGTATGTGAAGGGGCATTATTACAAGGGTAGAGCGTGGCTCACGGCAATCCAGAGATAGGAACTCAGGCCTCAAGGATTGTGCACGGGGACTTAATAGCCGCCAAAATGGAGGGCATTACCTTCTGTATCTTGCATGCATCTTGCTTTTTCTGCATATTTGCACCATTCAGTGCCTCATTAGGCAGTTCCGGGTGGCCTCTCGCGTCTGCCCCTGCCTCCCCTGCGGTCCATAACCGGCCCTCTGTGCGGGGCTAGGTAGGGGGGACCACCCTGGTTGCTCAACGCCCCCAATTCCCGGAAGAGAATCTAGTTGGCTCTGCTCAGCAGCCAGCCTATGGCAGGGCGGGCTCGTTTTGAGCGCCCAGATCCGGCCCAATCAGCTGGAGGTGGGCCCTCGGCGGGGCGGGGCCTCGACGCCGCCTAGAGGGAGAAGGCGCCGCGGCCCCGCAGCACGCCCGCGCCGTCGCCGTCCTGCTCCATGGTCTCGAAGAGCAGTCGCACCAGTGCCGGCCGGCCCTGCGCCACCAAGGCCCGGGCCAGCCCCAGCACCTCGCCCGTGTGGCCGCGCCACACGCGCTGCAGCTCCAGGCGCAGGCGCGCCGCGGGGTACTTGTCCTGCGCGCGGCGCAGCCACGCGTCCACCTCGCGGCCCAGCTCGGCGTCGCTCAGCTGCGCCTGGCTCCACTGCGACAGCAGCGCCTCGAGCAGGCAGCGGAAGCCCTCGGTGTGGCTGGAGCCCGCGTCGTCCAGCTCCACGGCGCGCTTGAAGCAGGCCGCCGCGTTGGCGTCCTCGCCCTTGATGCGCAGGCACTTGCCGCGCAGCAGCTGCAGCTCGGGCAGCGTGGCGCCCAGCTCCGACTCGCCGGCCAAGGCCAGGAAGACCAGCGCCTGGTTCAGCGACGCCTCGTCCACCGCCAGCAGCTCCTGCATGGCGTCCACGCCCATGTAGTAGTAGACCTGGGTGGGGGCCGGGGCCAGGATGAGCCTTTCTCTCTGCTCATCCCGTGCCCCTGCTTGCTTTCCTAAAAAACAATTCCATCCGTTCATTCCCACCCTCACTCCGATGATTCTTTGGCAAATTTAGGCCCCGCCCCTGGGAAAGGAGAGGAAACACTCGTATTGTATGCAGCCCACAACTCTTGGTCCTATAATCTTGAGCAAGGCAATCTCTGGGCCTCAGTTGTCTCATAGGTAAAATTATGATACTGTCACCTCTTAGAAATCATTCGTTGTGCCCAGAAGGCATTTCCGGATAGAGCAATGGCCGGCACTTCCTGAGTGCTTTAGAAAGAGATTGGTCTTGTTCTAAATGCCGGGTGTGCATTTTCTCATATAATCCTCACCATGACTATAGGAGGTGGGTAGGTTATCAGGCTGGGGGTTAGTTGTGTTTCTCCCCATGGCCTCAGTGCTCAGGGCTGCCCTCGCAGAGAGCAAATAGGTGGTGGTGGTGGTGTTTTTTTTAAAATTATGTTTATCTTTCATTTTTGAGAGAGAGAGTGCGAGCAGGGGAGGGGCAGAGAGAGAGAGGGGGAGACACAGAAATCTGAAACAGGCTCCAGGCTCCGAGCTGTCAGCACAGAGCCCCACGCGGGGCCGAACCCACAGACCATGAGATCATGACCTGAGCTGAAGTCCAACACCTACCCGACTGAGCCACCCAGGTGTCCCCATAGGTTTTTAGTAAGCAATTGGCTACTCGAGTCAAGAGGCTGCCTTACCTGGCCAATGTCCAGGTAGGTCTTGAGGCCTGGGCACACCCTGACCACTTCCTCCAGGTCGGCCTTGGCGCAGGCCAGGTGGTTCCGGTCAGGCATGCCCCCGAGCCCCAACTTGGCTCGTTCCAGGTCGTGCAGGTAGGCCCTGAGGTGGATCTACCCACAGAGAGTCGGCTCAGCAATGATGCTCTAAGCAAGGACCTCTGCCCTCCTTTCTGCCCTTTTTCTCAGCAACAACTCAGGGGAGCTCAGTGGTTCGGTAGAAGGTCCCTGAGACTGGGAGCCCAGAGTCCTACGTCCTAGTTCTGTGCCAGGGGTGCTAATCACACCCTTTCTGGGCCTTAGTTTCCCTGTCTGTACAACAAGGGGGTTGGATGAAGTTAAGAGTCCAGACCCTTACTTTCATCCCCACTTCCTCCCCGCCCCCCTTGGAGCATTAAAAAAAATCTGGAGGTTCTGAAGGGGAGGCATGAGGAGGAGGAAGTGGGGAAAAGAGGTCATCATTGCTGAAGGTATTAGTGTTCTGGTTCTAGAAAGCACCATAAGGGGGGGGAGGAGGGAGCTCTGGCTTTGCAGCAGGTTAGACTGAGCTGAATTCCAGCCCCTCCTCCCCCTTATTAGCATGTGAGCTGGGGAGAAAGTTGTTCAACTTCTGTGAGCCTTATTTCCCACATCTGAAAAATTAGTACACTAATATCTTCCCTTGGAGATTTCCCAGGATGGTTGAGAGAACATATTCTAGCCAAGATCTGGCATATGGTAGGCGGTCAGTTCATTCATTCATTCATTTCTCATTCATTCATTCAACAAATATCCAGCAAGAGCCTGTTATGTGCCAAGTACTGTTCGAGGCACCCAGGATAGTAGAGAGCAACATAACAAAATTCCCTGCCCCCTACAGGGCATGTATTTTAGTGCGAGGGAGAAACAATATACATGATAAGTAAATAGTATGTCTGGGAGTAGTAAGTGCTAAGAAGAAACAGTAAACTAAGAAGAGAGGACATCAAATGTTGGTAAGAGGTTGACAATTTCAGTAAGATGGTGCTAGAAGCTTCCTTTTTGTCAAGACCTCCAGGAGGTGAGGAAGGAAGCCAATCAGGGAGAAAAGCGTTCTAGGCAGAGGGCATTATCCACACCTTCCAGTTTGGGGAATGGAGTTTTAGAGAAGTGGCTGGTCCCCAGTTCCAGCATGATGGGTGGACAGGCCAAATTTCAACCCAGCTCAGTCAGACTATACTGAGTGCTAATCAAGAAGAGGCTGGAGGTCATTGACAAGGTCATTGTAGAGGGATGCCTGCAGTGGATAGGAGTCCTCCTTCATTCTGTCACTCAACGACCTTACAGACCCAAACCTGTGTCTTGAGGATTCTTCAGCTTCTCTCTACCATGAGGGCTCTGTGACCCTAGGGCTCTGTCCACACAGTCTTAACCCCTGGCCCTGCCTCTGATTCCTGATGGCAGAGGCTGAGGTGAAGCTTGCAGGCTGACTCACCTTGGCCCTTGTGCAGTATGCCTGCCAGTTGAGCTCGGGATCCCGTAGGACATCGAGAGCCATGTTGCACGTTCCAATGGCCATATCCTGCTTGCCTAGGAAGTGGAAGATTTTGGCCAGGCGGTTCAGGATCGGGGGCTGGTCCTTGGCTAGCTCAATGGCCTAGGAAGGGGAGAAGGGTAAGAGCAAACTACTTGTCTGGTTATTTGCCTGACACACTGGAACCCCATCTCTGCGCAGAGCCACATCACTTCAATGCTCTTATTCCCTAAATCCACCTGCCAGTAAATTTGGTCATATGGAACCTAACACTTTAGGGTATGATTGACCTCCTGGCACCCAACTCCCAAGAGTCAGACTCTCATGCCCCCCCACCACGTTCCTGTGTCCTGCCTGGTGAATCCCTCCATACCCTCAGTGAACCTCTCTTCCTCAGACACATCCAGCCCAAGCTCTCCAATTTACCAGGGCAAATGGGAGGAGGTGCCAGAATCAGCCTCTACCTCCCCCATACGGACACAGTGCAGCGTTCCTTCTGGGCCACAGCACCTACCTCCTCCAACCCCCCCATTGTTACTGACCACTGCCTGTCCCGTGTGGGTTGCTATCTCTAAGATAGCGGACCCTGCAGGGACTTCATCACTGTGCCCGGGCACAGAGTAGGTCCTCATGGAGGGGTGAAGGCAGTGTGTTAAGTCTGATACAAGTCGCAGAATCCTCATGAACCAGCATTTATGTGCTGTTCTAAGATCAGTCAAGGACTTGCTCATTAACCCGCCTACCAGCAAACATTAGGGATGTGCCCCAGGCAGGGCACTGTGCTAGTGCACAGGTCAATGAGTACTATCTCAGGGTCTCGGGCCACCAGGAAAGACTTCAAAACTGAACTAAGTGTGGACACGCCCATGTAAACAAGGTGCCCAGGAACAAGGCTTGAGCAGCACTTTATGGTGAACAGTGAACAGCTTTACCTGCTACCGCCTTTGAGTCTCTCAATAACTGAGAAGGTAGAAAGATGACATAATTAACACATCATGAGGCTCTGAGATGGAAGTGACTTGCCTTAGGGTCACATGGGCCATGGGCCGAGCTGGCACAAGACCCCAGCTTCTTTCCACTATGTCGCTGGGTGTGGGGAAGGACAGTGAGAACCACAGCCTGACGGGGAGAAGTCTGAGGGGATGTCTGAGACTGTGGGGAATAGCTTAGAAGATAAGGCCGGAGAAGTGGACTTGGGGACTGGGTGTGAGGAGGGTCTGATGCTTAAGCAAAGAGGAAGGATGATAAAGATCACTTTTGTTTTGCACGAGGAGAGGCACTTCCTGGGTGGGCCACAAAGTGGGGAATGGAGATGGGACAGCACCCCCAGAGAAGCAGTGGATTCCAGGAGAGGAGTCCGTCGGGGCGGGGGGGGTCAGGGTCCATTCCAGTTTGGAGAGTGGGTGTGGCCAGGGGGCCGTACCTTGCCAAAGCAGTCCAGGGGGTCGGTTCCCGAGTACCCGCAGTCGTGGACGCCCATGGGGGTGGTGGAGAAGGTGTCCTTCCTCTCCAGCAACATCCCAAGGTAGCACCAGGCCAGAGCTGGGGGTGAAGTGTGGGAGAGGGGTGTCTAGGAAGCAGCAGGGTGGGGACAGGGAGGGGGCCCAGGATGAGGGAGGGGTTCAGCTCCACACAAGGTGTCAGCCCCGAGGAAGATGAAGGGAGCGTCTGGGGCATGAAATCCTCGAGCAAGGTGCAAGGTACATGAGTTCTGTGAGATGAATGATCAAGTATATGGGATGGAGGGGAGAGAGAAAGGGAAACAGGATCCCAAAAGCAGATGATGCTAGAAGTGGGGACAGTGATGGCAACAGGCAGGGCTAGTGACAAGTAAAGGGAGAGCCAGGCAGAGGCTGCTCTCACACCTGTCCCTGTGGGCCCTACCTTGATGGTGGGGGTCCGAGGACTTGAGCACTTGCCGGAGCAGGGCCAGCGTGCGGTTGAAGGCAGGCAGCCTCTTCTGTTCCTCGCTGCCCAGCTCCAGGAAGACGCCATCTAGCCTATGGCGAAGAAGGGATGTGGGTGGCTGCCCCCCCGCCCCCCGCCAGCTGTCCCTGGGGTGCTGCGAGCACTCCCCAGGCCAGTGGCAGGAAGGGGAACTGGGGAACCACTGCCACAGAAATGGGCGCAGCCCCCTCTTCCCCAGGTTCCAGGCCATGCCCCCCCACCCCCACCATCCAGTCCCCTGCTCCCCAGCCTGACCTGATGAAGAGCGTGGCCATGGTGAAGTACCAGCCCCTTTTCTCCTCCGCTGGGATCTAGGAAAGCAGAGAATGGCCCGGGGTGCTGTTATTGAGGTACTCAGGCCACTATCGTTCATAGGGTCCCACACTTGCCCTGAACCCTGAAAACAGGAGATGACACCTTTGATCGTGGTCCTGGGTCTGCCACTGGTGGCTGAGTGACCTCGGGCCAATCACTTCCCTCCTCTGACTACAGAGGGTCTGACAAGACAACCCGTGTGAATGTCCTGAGCACAGTATCCATCCCAGAGCAGGAGTGGGATACATTTCTCCCCCTCCGTCTTGCTTTCCAAGCTAAGCTTCCCTCTCCCGGACTCCCCCACTGGTGCTCTGGAGCCCCCCATTCCAGGGCAGTCACCTTCTTACTCCATCCCCATCCCCCACCTCGTCCACTCGCTTCTCCCCTTTCGTGCCTTCCCTCAGCTTCCCCCTTTGGGCTCGTAGATGGAGTTCAGCTGACGCCCAGGACCTCCGCCCTGAACTGTTTTCCCATTGTTATTCTCGCCAACCTTGCCACGCATTTAGACTGACTTGGGCACCAGATAAAATATTTATGCTGTTATTTATGGGAGTAGCTGCTGCTGCCTCGGGAAGGAATTTTAATGAAAACCAATAAAACCCCTAGTGCATATCAGCAGCTCTGCTGCGGGCTTGGGTCCCTCCCTCCACACTAGTCTCCTAGTGTGGATCTCGGGCTGGATTCTGGACTCGCCTCCCCCCATCCACCATGGCCTCCTCGGCTCAGGAGCCCGGCACCCCTCCACCCCCGGACTCCCAGCAGCAGGGAATGCATTCAGTCCAGCAAACATTTCTGAGCATCTGCATTGACCTGCACCCTGGCTGAAACCAGTTCACAATGAGCTAGGAAAACAGACCTGGGCATAAATAATAGGGCTGGACTGAGCGCCTGCAATGTGCCAGGATTCTGACCCCCAACCTCTCAATCTCACAACAACTCATCATCTAGGTAGCATCTGCCTTTTACAGAGGAATGTATTGAGGCCCACAGAAGTCAAGTGACTTGCCCGAGGTCACACAGCATAGGAGTGTCAGAGCTGGACCTTGAACTCCCTTTGTTAGGCTCCAATGCCCATGCTCCCCTTACATACCAGGTTGCCAATGACCCTAGCATGAGGCAGAGTTTGAGCAAGGCCATGAAAATGATGTGGACAAATGCACCAGGATGAGGAGGCCACTTTCAGCTGAAAGTCTCTGAAAAGGTCTTGCAGAAGGACGGACCGTACTCTGAGTACTGAGTAGCAGTGGGCATTTCAGATGGAGGGCTCAGCATGGAGACATGTGGCATGACTGGTGAGCACGGTGTGTGTGAATGGGGGGCAGAGGGAGCAAAGTTTGGCAAGCCATGTTGCGGCTGCTCTGGGGAGGCTGTGGATGAACTTAGCGGGAGAAGGGAGACGGGGGTCCTGTGAGTCAGATTCCACCGAGTGGTGTGACTGCCCATTGAGGAAGGCTCTTGACCCAGGGCCCGAGCCAGATGACCCAGAGGAGGCCCCACTAACCACATTGCTTGGCCGCTATTCACCACGTATCTTCTCTGTTTGGCCCAGGCTGGGTGATGCCGACGGGAGAGGAAAGGCAGGTCCCACCGTTAGGAGCTCCCGGTGTGGCCTGAAAGCCAGACAACCTCACAGAGTGGCAGGAACACCAGGGGTTACGAGCAGAAGAATCCTACATGATGCAGGAGTGCCCACATAGCCCGCAGAGGGCTTGCCGGGGCACGGTTCCCCAGGACAGGTAGGACCCACCCAATCGGACACCATCAGATGGAGGGGCTGTGGTGTGCGAAAGCTCGAAGGTGAGGGGGGGGGTGTGTTGTAAGGGGCGGGAGGACGAGCCAGCAGGGGCACATCAGGAGGCACCCCGAATGCCCGGCTCAGGACCTGGAGTTCATGTGCAGAGCAGTGGGGAGCCAGAGAAAGGGGAGGGCCAAGATCCAATATGCTTTACAGCCACATCACCTAGGAGAGTAATCCTGCCACGTAGGTGGGAATGCGTGTACGGGGCTTTGGCCAGGAACAGGGCCGTCCAGAGGGGACAGCGGCAATCACCAAGGGTTAAAGGGGATCCTCGAGGGCTTAGTGGGGAAACATTTGCCAAAGCAAAAGGCCTTAAGCCTTTGGCCTAGGACTGAAGGTGTAAGTGCTCTGGGCTTCCTGGCTGTCTAAAGTATGGTCTCATGACAGCTGGCCCCAGGCCCAATTTGAGGTTGGCCAAACTGAATCATGGTGGGAAGAAACAGAATCTGTTCCCTTGTTCAGGCTTCTGACAAGGAGGTCTGGCCACAAGCGAGAGCAGAGGCTCAGGTGGCCAACGGGCCTGGCCGCATAGGTGGGTGACCCTGGACAAATGAGTTGCCTCTCAGATGCTGTGTCCTTGTGTGCAGAAGAGGATAATACTATAGGTCCCACAGGCATTGCGAGGCCAGTGTCCAGCCCAGAATACGTGCTCCATAAATGTTTGACCCCTTTTCTTTTGGCGTGGGTTAGAGCTGAGCAGGTTAGGGGCATCTAGGAGGTTGCTCTGTTCATGGGATCTATTTCAGTTCCCTGTGTGGCAACGAGGTCTCAGGCTCTGGAGGCCAGGGGGTCCTGGCTCACCCTGCTGTCTGCCACCCTGCCCCAGCCCATCACTGTGCTGCTGGGGCCTCAGATCCCCTGTGGGGTCCCAAGCACCTTTCTCCCCAGCATTGCAGAATGATGTGGTATCCTCAGGGCTCTCTCTGGTTCCTCGTTTGGCATTCAAGGCCACAAGAAAGTAAGATATGTGCCCAAACCACAGTTCGTACCTGACAGAAGGCACCTAATTCATGCCTTCATAATCCTAGCCCGAAGCATTGTTCACAGCACTGTTATCTTGATTACTCTTTTCTCTCTGAGGATACCGAAACCACAGAGGTGAAGCAACATAACCACGGTCACACACTAGTTAGCGTCCAGGCTTAAAACCCATTGGTTTCACCACCACTCTTGATATCCTTGAGTTATTCAAGGGCCTGGTCATGGTTTGCACTATGCAGGCAATACCACCACCTGGTATTGAATTGCAGGGCTAACTCCCCATTCCCTTCCACTTGAAGGTTAAAACAGATTTTCAGACAAGTAACTAGTCGAGTGACACTCTATGACAAATCCTAAATGTGGTCCCTCCTCAAATTCCATCGAAGAGTGACATTTTCAGGAGAGCCTATGGGGTTGCAGATTCGGAATGGAGTTAATGGCATAAACAGATCTAGTTTGAGGTCTCCTCTGTCCTGAGCTTTCATCTTCTATCCCCGTGATGGAAGCTAGCTGACTCCGTTCACCCTGCTATGCAATCCTGGTCCGAAAATGGGCTGTCTCTTTAAAAATCCTTCTGGTTGTAACTGAAGCAGCAGCTGAGGCCGTTACCAGGGGCAACCTGGCAAGCCACAGTGCGTTAAATTAAATTAAACAGGCCTCTGGCTGCCTCCCTCCACTCCTGGAGAAGGGAGGGGCTCTTCCACCTCTCTCCTGGAGAATAAAATTGCTGTAAAACCTCTGAGGGCTGCAAGGCATTCACTTCCAGAGTTGATGGCTCCCAGGGGCAAGGTGTTTGGAGGCAGCCTGGGAGTCCCCAAAAGGGCTTCTGCCAGAGGAGGGATGTTCATTGGGGGTCTGCCCGGCATGGGCTCTGGGCAACACAGCACCCTTTCTCTTGTTTGGTCCTCATCAATCGCTGGGAGCTGGGGGCTCCTGGGTCTGTAGCCCAGGCTGCACACTAGAGGGGTCTCACATTAGGCTGCCCCTCATGGCAGATCTGTGGGAGGGTATTGGGTAAGGCCAGGCACCAGCGCTGACCCTAACATGAAATCCTTAGATCCTAGGACTCAGTGAGGCACAGCTCTCAGTCAAGGGGTCCTCAGGACATTTCCCTGCTCCCAAGAGACCCGCACTGTTATTTCCCTTATTTTAGAGGAGAGAAGCAAAGGTTCAAAGAGGCAGAGGCTTGCCTACTTCACCTGTCAGTTCAGGCCAGGTTTCTCCGACTTCAAGTTCATGTTCTTCCCACAACATCTACCTGCGAGTGTTTGCGTGGCGCTTACCACTTACAGAGTGGACTCACATGGACTCCATCTGATCCTCAGACCCTCCTGTGTGGAATGTAAAGTGTGTCACCATTAATCTCTTAGCACAGATGGGAAAACTGAGACGGGACCATGTCCTCGAGGTCACACACTGGCTGTGTAAAAGCCCAGACTGAAACCTGGAAAGAGTGCTTTGTCTCTATACTGATAATAGCAAATTTATGGAGGACTTGGTATGCACGGGGCACATAGTTTACGTGTGTTTAACTCGTTCAACCCCCAGGGTTACCTACGAGGTGGTGACAATGATTATCCCGATTTTATGGGAGAGGCCAACTGTGGCCCAGAGTGGCACAGCTAGAAGGCAGCAGAGCTGGGAACCCAGCAGCCCGGCCCCACCACCCCTGCACCTAATGACTCCAGACTAGTGGTTCTCAAGGTGGGTCCCCCCCTCCCCCGCCAGCAGTGGCAGCAGCACCTGGCAATTGGATAGAACTGGGAGTTCTTGACTCACTGAATCAGGAACCCTGGGACCAGGGGGTCGGGGTCGGGTGGGCTGGGGAACAACCTGGGTTTTAGTCGGCCCTCTGATGCACAAGGTCCTCCCTGTACTGCACCACAGGGAACTGGGTGGTTGGTGGATCCTTGAGCCCAAGAATCAGAATTGTGATTCTCAGGGATGCCTGAGGATCCAAGTTCTGACAGTGACACTGTCACGGACAGCGTGGATCAGTGACTAAGGTAGGTGATTTGGCAGAACCGGCAAAGAATAGGGTTGGGACAAGCAGTTACAGAGCAGGTATGTGTTAACTCAGCTGGTACAAGGATGGAGCCTGGCCATTCCATTTACCCCTGAAGAAGGAAATGTTGGGGGGGGGGCTTTGCTGTTTTAAAGGATTTCAGTAGAAGATCTTTTATTATACAAAAGACCTATAAATCTATATGTATCTGAACAGGCTCTCCAGAGACTTGTTGGCTCAGGAAAATAATTGCCTTGCAATTTGAACTTTGCATGACATTGTACTCCACATTTCTGATTCCTTTCAGACTAGTTCTCCATCAGGAGAGGGGGAGTGTGAAGGACCAAAAGGAAGGAGCATTTCTGAGCATCAGCTCTCCACTGAGCAATTCAGGGGACCCATGCACTGGACCCTCACAGCAACCCAAGAAGGTGGAATGAAGCCTCCACCTTTTCTGAGTGAGGAGACAGAGGCTAATAAAAAAAAGCCACTGCCCAGCCCCACAGCCTGGGGCGGAAGTGCCAAGATTCAAGTTCAGATCTGCTTCCCTCCAACGCCCCTGTTCTTTCCACCTCATCACGCCAACCCTGTGAAGGCTGACACAGCAGAAATAAAAGTCGCAAGGTGGCAGGCTTCAGGGATGTGTTCTTCTTGCACAACTGGAATGTCCTCTGTGAGGGCACGGAGCAGCCTCCCTGCTCTGCACACGGAGCCCTGCCCCCACCTGTGGCGCGTGCTCTAGAAAGGCAAGGGCAGGGGGTTTTCCTCCCCTCCCCTAGCTCCTGCTGCAGGGGGGTGTGGAGAATAGACAGAGGGATGGGGTTGGAGTCCCATTCCTGCCTCTGCCTCCCGCAGGGGTCCTGGAAAGGCCCTGGGCTCACCTGGGCCTCAGCTTTTGCATCCACAAATGGGATGATCCCACTCGGCCTGACCATGTCACAGGCCTGCTGGTTGGGGTCCATGTGACAGGTGGAGGGGATTTGAGGGAGGGGGGCTACGCCATGGGAGTAAGTCACCTATGCCTCCCTGGGCTGGCTTCCCTGGACGGTCTTCCTGGATTTTAAGATTCGGGCAGACCGACCTCAGTTTCCCACCATCACCCCTCTTCTGGTCTTAGGTCTGTCATGTCATCCAGGTGGGTCACCCCTGCCTTGAACTGGTTCCCTAGACTTGCAGGACCATGTGGAGCCACTTCTCTGTCCCACTATTTAGAGAAAAGGGCCCCTGTCTAGTCCTGGGTCCACACCCAGCTCTAGCACCCAGAGAGGCTGGGTGGGTTTGAAGAAGTCTCCTGCTTTCTTTATAATAACAGTGATGCCCAAATGTTCTCAGCTCCTGCCATGGGTCTGTGCTGTGTAACCTTCTCCCCTGTAAGAGAGGTAGCTGGGCCAGACAATGCTCATGGCAAGGTTGATTGTGGGATCCTGTATCAATGGGGAGGGGAAAGCCAGTTCCCAAACTTGCTAGGCATGAAGGGAGATAAGCCCGCAGCAAACTCAGAAGGCTCTGGATAGGCAAATTTGAATGATGCCAAGGCCAGCAGAGGGCTGCAGCCAGAGACCAAGAAAGCTGTCCCTCAGCCTGGGCTTTAAGTCCAAGAGACCTGGGTTCAGTTTCTGCCAGACACTCATGGCTGTGTGCCCTTGGGCAAGGCACTACATCTCTCTAGCCTCAGTTTGCTCATCTGTAGAACAGACTAATACCAATTCTGGTTTCCCAGCATTTCTGTAAGCACCAAATGAGATAATCTATGAAAAGTAAACGAATGCACAGTACCTAGTTCACTGTCCAGTGTTAGTTATTCATCTCTTTTTCTAGCCGAACCTGATCAAACCACTGAGATTTGTGGAAGTGTGTGTGTGTGTGTGTGTGTGTGTGTGTACGCGCGCGCATGTGCACATGTATATTTGCAAGTACCATGGAAGGAGAAACCCTGCCTTGATCTCCAACACTGAAGTCCTCAAGATACTGTCCCCTGCACCCCCAAGTTGTGGTTTCCCACATGTGCTTATACATCTTCTTCTGCAGGAAGTTCATTCCTTCGCCCACTTCTCCACTCCTCAGTCCTTCCTGTCCCTGAATCACTCCGGCCACCACCTTAGTCCAATCCTCTCACTTGACGGAGGAGGAAATGGAGGCCCGGGCGGGGGAGGTGACTTGCCCACTAACCCGCAGCCCCTGACCTGGAGTGGGGTTCTCCCCATTGCCATTGCTCTTTTCCCAAGACCGGCTGGGGCCTGGGCGAGGGAGACCGCAGGAAGGGCAGGAGGGAGAGACTCGGGGGCTCCCTTGTGTCCTGGGTCCTAGCAGCCCCGTCAGGGGAGGAGGATGTCGCTGGGGCTGGGGCTGGGCCCTCTCTCTCTGAGCACAGTTACACTTCCCAAACACGGTCAGGCAGGCACCACTGTCCCCCATGTCAAAGATGCGGATACTCGGAGCAGTTAAACGGCTGGCCCAGGTCACCCAGGACATGGCAGGCAGAGCAGGGATCCCCTGTCGCCCGTGGACTCTCATACTGACACCCTGGCCAGAGTCACACACACATCTGCCCTGACCAGAGCACCCACGCAAGGCCCCCGAGGAGAAGGGGAGGGTAAGAAAGGAAGGTTGAGGGAGAGGGGGACCGCATGGGACGCCAAAAACCATGGTCAGGAGGGCAGTTCTTTACTCCTAGGCCTGGAGCCAGCTTTACTCCTAGGTGGCTGCAGAGGTAGGGAGGTGTGTGTGTGTGTGTGTGTGTGTGTGCGCGCGCGCGCGCGCGCGCGTGCACGAGCGCCCATGTGTGCAAGGGACCCTGGAGCTACTGACCCCTTGGGCCTCCCAGCTGTGCCCTCTTGGCCCTTCCTACCAGGTCCCCACCCCTCTGGGTGTGCGGACTGATTGGAATGTCCACACCTTTGTTTGCCAGGCTGTCTGCCAGGCCTCTAAGCTCTGCCTCCCTCCCTTCCCGCCCCAGCCGGCAGGTGCAGTCCAGGCAGCCGGGTGCACCAGGTCACGCTTGGCGAGCCGCTTCCCTCCCTGACCCTCCTATGTCCTTGGTGTGAAGGGGGGGTCACAATACTCAACTGGCAGGGTGTCTGTGAAGTCTGAATAAAAATCAAATGCACTAATGGGGGCGCCTGGGTGGCTCCGTTGGTTGAGCGTCCCACGCTTGAGTGGCTCAGGTCATGATCCCAGGGTTTGGGATTGAGCCCTACGTTGGGCCCCTCCCCTGCTCATGATTGCACATTCCATCTCTAAATAGTTAAATAAACCATATTAAAAAAGATTCTCTTTTTGCCTCTGCCCCTCTCCCTCATTTGCGCAAACTCGCTCTCTAAAAAATAATACAAAATAAAAAATAAATCCAGTGTACTAATGAATGTTAAACTCTGTGCTGGGTGCCTGGTGCCCATTGTGGTGACGGCCCTCATTGTCACCCTGGGGCCACGAGCAGGGGTGAAGGACCTGCATGTGTGGGGGTGGGGCGTATGTGTATTAAGCCACTGGTATTTGGGTAAAGGGGAAGAACATCAAATAACTGAGCTAGCTTGGAACAGGGATATTTCTTAGAGAAAGGTTTGAATTACCGTATTTTTAAAAAGTTAGAGGTGTTTAGGCTTAAAATCATTGCTTCTTCAACTGCTCTCAACTATAATGAAAGCTGCAGTGATACCCTGTTGTGGCCATTTTTGTCATCGACTCTGAGCCAGGCACCTTATAGACACCATCTTTTTGAATTCTCAGATGACAAGATGGGAACTCCAAATCCCCAACCCTCTCCTGCGATGGGGGGCTGACCACAGCCATCCTGTCCAGACCCAATGACACAGCACAGAGCCTGGTGCCTGGCCACTGCCCACCTGAAGCAGTTCCCTCCCTGAAGCACTGGGCAGTGCCCTGCCTGACACCCCATCCTCTGGGAAGTCACTCTCGGTGTGTGGGGGGTACTACCATGGCTAGGCTGATCAGTGGGAGGGAGGTGACCCAAACCTCTGCCTCCATGCTCACCTCCTCGAGGAAGCCTTCCCAGGCTCTCAGGAAGGGACCTTATAGAACATCCAATCCCCCCTCTCTGCTCCCATTTCACAGAGGGGGAAACCACAGCCCGGAAGGGAAGACCCAACCGGGCCCCCTGGCTCCTAGCTCAAGGCCATTTAGGCCCTGTCCTGCTGCTTGGACCACACTGAATACACACTACACTAGCCATGCCTCCCGCTGGGGGCAGCTGGTATTCAGGACCTGGGGCTCAGGCTTTAAAACGGAAAACCTGGGTCCCTGTGGACCCCCCCACGATGGCCACAGCTACCCCCAACCTGGGGCAGAAGAGGCTTTTCTGGGACGTCCTGAGGAGTCTCTCAGCCCAGGAGAGGCAGAGGTCATCAGCAATCTCACATCTCTGTGCCGGCTCTATTCTAAGTGCTTGCCAAATATCAGGTCTTCGTGATGACATCAACCAAATGGGAGTGCCCTCATCTCACAGCTGAGGGAGCCTAGGACGTAAGTACCATTATTAGCCCCATTTTACAGGGAGGGAAATAGAAGCTAGGTGATGCTAAGGATGGACTGGAGGTGAAACAGTGTCAGGGCTTGGGATTTGGACCTGAACTATCTGACCCAGAGCCCACCATCTTGACCTCTAGCCTGTGCTGTTCTCTTTAACCCAAGTCTGTGCCCTCTGAGCGGCATTCCCTGAGGTCTGGACCCCACGTTTTCTCTCTAAAGCTAGACAAGGCTTTGGGTGGAAAAGGCTCCGAGGGAAAAGTGCCCCGGGTGTGTGAAGGCTCACTGTTGTGTAAACATCACAAATCTAAGCCACATACAACATCATCATTATCAGCTAAACCTTGCCTTGGTGGAAAAGCCATGGTACCTCTCTGAACTGTGGTTTCCTTTTCTGTAACAGGAGGATAGTGCCCTTACATCATTCAACTGTCATCAGTGCAGGCTGCTTTTGAGATGGTTCCTGGCGATCCCCATCTCCTGGTATTCGTGCCTTTGCGTAGTCCCCTCCGAGTGTAAGTTAGACTTAGTGACTCGCTTCCCATAAATAGGATGTAGCAAAAGTGATGGGATGTCCATGTGGCAAGGACCAGAGGGGGACTTCTGGCCAACAGCCAGTGAGGAGCTGAAGCCTGCCTCCAACCACGTGAGTGAGCTGGGAAGCGGGGCCTCCCACCAGCGGGCAAGCCTTCACGTGAGACCACAGCCCGGAGGTACCCAGCTAAGTCATGCCTAGATTCCCGACCCACAAAACTATAAGGTAATGGATGCTTAGTGCTTTAAGCTGCTGAGGCTTGGAGGGTATCTGTCATGCGGCAATAGGTAATTAATACACCTAGAATTTTTCTACTTGGTGCCGGGCCCTGTTCTGCCCATACAAGATATATTTATTGAGTGCCACCGTGAGCCAGGCACTGTCCCTGCTATACGGCTTGCAGTGCTGACCCAGTCAGATGTTGTCCCCCCTCTAAGACCTCAAGGCAAACCTGAGGAGACAGATTTGTGAACGGACAGTGTGAGCGGTGCTGCGGCAGCCCAGGGCAGGCATCTGACCCAGCCTGCAGAAGCCAGAGGAGGCTTCCTAGAGGAGGGGGGTGCCTGAGACAAACCCAAGATGGGAGCGAACCTTCCAGTCAAAGGTGGATCAGAAGGGCATCTTAGGAAGGGCTTGCGGGAGAGGTAAGGTGAGCTTAAGGAGACCTGGCCCAGTGAGGGGGGACGCAGGGAGGCAAGCAGGCTGTGGCAAAAGTCTGACTGCAAGGGAGAGCAGGCAGAGGGCCAGCAGAGAGGAAGAGCGTGGATGGTCCCAGATGTCCACTGGAGAGCCTCAGGCTTCTCTGCTAGGTAGTGGGGAGTCCCTGGGGGTGTAAGCAGCTCAGGGACACGGCCAGTGAGGCTGAGCAACACGATGGTGGCAGCAGGGTGAAGGATGAGGCAAAGGGTCACGCAGGAGGGCAGGAACCCAGGCGGGGTGATGGCAAAGGTAGTGGCCGGGCAGGAAATGGTGGAGGCCCGAGCAGAGGGAGGCTGCAGGGGAGTGGCTATGCAGAATGCACGGTGCTGGGGTCCCAGTGGATAGGGATGGCGTCGTGAAGGGGGGAGAGAAGGGAAGAATGCTGCCCACGCCTCTGGCGGGTTGGCAGATGGGTTGTGCCATTACCTAGGTGGGTGTGCACAGGAGCACGGACAGGTACTTGCTGGGAGGAGCAAGATGCGAAGGATGGGTTGGCCAGGCTGATTTTGCAGCGTTGCCAAAAGAGAAACTGAGGCAGACCTTCCCGCCAGGAAGCCCGTCCCCGCCCTAGCCCGGCAGAGAAAAGCCACAAGCTGGGTCTGGGCCCCAGGGCCTGAGAGATGGTGGAGAGGAGAGGTGCGCCGAAAGGGTATCCCAGACGCCAGCGACGCCAGCGACGCCAGCGGGCCAGGGTTCGGGGAGAGTCTGGGGTGCGGGGGCGTCCCTGCAGACGCTGAGGGCCACGAGCCCAGCCTTCCCGGCCTGGGGAGGGTCACCCACCTGCTGCGCGTAGCCCAGCGCCTTGTCGTAGAGCGCGATGCCGGCGGCCAGCACCCGCGCTCGCTCCTGCGCGCTGGCGCAGCCCACGTCGAAGCCGTGCGCGTAGCCCTGCTCGGCCAGGCAGCGCGCGGCGCGGAGCTGGGGGTCCCCGGCCGCCGGGCGCTCGGCCTCCAGGCCCATGAGGCCGGCCAGCCGCCCGGCGCACGCCTCCTCCTCCTCCTCCTGGCCCAGCCGCGCGTACACGTGCACCAGGTTGGCCCAGGCGTTGAGGTTGCCCGGGTCCTCGCGGGCCACCTCGAGGAAGCGCTCGCGGGCCTCGTCCAGCTCCTCCAGGTAGAAGGCGAAGGCGCCCAGGAGGTGGCGCACGGCGGGGCGCTGCGGGGCGGCCGCCAGTTCGAGCTCCTGCCGAAGGCCGTCGCGCCGCAGCTTCAGGTCCCGGGAGCGGAACGAGGCCGGCGAGCGCGGCTCGAAGTTCAGCTGCATCTCCAGGTGGAAGTGGCCGGGCAGGTAGTCCAGGTTGTCGATGAGGGCGTCCAGGTCCTCGGCCGTGGCCTCCGGCTCCGCCATGGCAGCCCCGATGCTTCCTGGGCCTCGCCGCTGCCCCGGAGGCTGCGGGGGCCGTGGCTTCCGCGAGCCCGGCGCGGGAGGCGAGGGGCCGCACGGGAAGGCCCAGGGCACTGCCGGGTCCCGGTGCCTGGCCGCCTCCCGCTTGTGGGAGGGTCTGAGCTTGGGCTCTGGGCGCGCCCTGTGGGTGTGTCGGCTTTCGCTGCTCAGCGCCTCTTCGACGCCCGCATTGCACAACCAGGTGTGCCAGAAAAACAGGTGCATTGCCAAATGCGGGGCGCGCAAATCCCGGTGCGCGGCAAAGGGCCTGGTTTTACTCTCTGCTCAGCAGACGGTAAACAGGCTCAGGAGGAAAGGCCTTTCCCGGGTCACAGAAGGGAGCTGTGCGCAAGCATCCTGGAACCCAGTTGCGGAACCCCAGCCAGGCCCTTTCTCTGTGGGCACTGCCCCACTCTCTCTGCCCGAGCTCACCGACTCGGAGGGCCAGGACTGGCCCTTCCAGCTGCCTCTGGGAGCCCTTCCCCCCCCCCCCCCCCCCCCCCCCCCCCCCCCCCCCCCCCCGCCTCCGGCTGCCCTATCCTCTCCAAAGTGCCCGTGTTCTCCTTTCTCCGAAGGGGGGCTGCCACTCCTCCCTGCTCCTCCTTAGACCACTAATAAATAACGGCCTCCCCACTTAGGATCTCCCTGGCTCCTCTCTGCCCCGCCGTTGGCCGCTGAGGAAAGGCTCTGGGGTTCCATGTGCTGCTTCTAATCCTGGTTCTCCATCTCTAAGAATCTGTGACCTTTGTCATTATGAGTCGCGTCATAATTTCACACTTCACACGTTCCGCATCTGTGACATGAGGGTGGCATTCTGTCCCCTAGAGGTAGGGTGGCTATCAAGGGTAAACCTGGTGAATGCCAGTCTCGATAGCTAGCAGCTCCCACTACCCCACTTGGTTCCCATGGCATCCTGTCTGCCCCCTGCAGCCCAGTGTTCTTTTCCTTGCCAGTCTTCCCCCAGGATGCGCACTGGCTCCCTGCCCTCTAGAAGGCTGGGCTCCACTCCCTCCTGCAAGGCGGCTGGCCTTGGGCTTTGTAGCAGAGCTGAGCTGCTGAGACCCTCCGCCCCTCCTTCCACCGGGGTGGGGCTCCTGACACCCTGTCCCTTCAGCCTCTTGGAAAAAGACACCAGCATTTCCAAAAGAGGAACTAGACCCGATTAGTACACTTGGAAAAACTTGGGGGAAAGTATGACTTGTGCGATAAAAAGGTAAATGAAAACCTCATTTGGGTGCGACTTCTCACCCGTGATTTTAGAATATAAAATTTAATGAGTTTTCGTAAACAGGCATTGCTGTAAATTGCTGGCGTTCATGAGAGGGCACTTGGAGGCATCAGGGAGGGTTCCCAGAGTGCTTGGCCTCCCCCCAACCCCCTTTTATTGTGGTGACATGAACTTAACCTGAAGCTGACCATTTTAACCATGCTTAGGTGTACAGTCAGGAGCCCTAAGTACATCCCTGTTGCACAGCCATCCCCGCCATCCTCCCCCAAAACCTTTTCATCTTCCCAAAGTGAAACTGTATCCATGAAGCAATAACCCCCAGAACCTTCCTTCCCCAAGCCACGGGTAAGCACCATCCACTTTCTGTCTCTCTGAATTTGAATACTTTCATTACCTCATAGAAATAGAATAATATAATATTTGTCTTTTTGCGACTGGCTCATTTCACTTAGCCTAATGTCTTCAAGGTTCATCCATGTTGTTCCATGTGTCAGAATTTTCTTCCTTTTTAGGTGTGACTAATATTTCATTGTATGTATGTATGCATATACCTCATTTTGTTTAGCCATTCATCCATCGGTGGACCCATCCAAGGTGGGTCGTTTCCCCCTTGGCTGTAGAGAACAATGTTGCTCTGTACAAGAATCTACAAGTTACCTGTTTCCATCCCTGCTTTCAGTTCTTTTGCCTATATACCCAGAAGTGAAACGGCTTGGCCATACCAATGTTTAATTTGTTTTGAAGAACTGTTATACTGTTTTCCATCAGAGCGACATCATTTCGTATTCCCACCGACAATGCACAAAGGTTCCAATTTCTCTACATCTTTGCAGCACTTGGTATTTTCTGTTTTGTGTTTGTTCTTTCTTTATTTTGATAGAGCACGCACGCGTGAGTAGGGGAGGGGCAGAGAGAGAGGGAGAGAATGACAAGCAGGCTCCGCGCTGTCAGCGCAGAGCCCGACTCGGGGTTCAAAGTCACGAACTGGGAGATCACGACCTGAGCCGAAACTAAGAGTTGGACACTTAACCGACTGAACCAGCCAGGCACCGCTGTTTTTGATAACGGCCATCCTAACGGGTGGATTTGGATTCGATCTGACTCTGAGAAGATGAGTAGGAATTGGGTGGGAAGGAAGAGAGGTTGCAGTGCATTTCAGCAGCAGGAAAGCCATACAAAAGGGCCAGGGGTTTGTGGGGCAGGGGGTGCCTAGGGACAGAGAGGTCCATATGACTGAAACTTAGAGCGAGGGCAGGGGGTGAGGAGTGAAGGCAGCGGCCACAGCACCATCTCAGAGACCTGAATCCTGACTGAGGATCTTTACTCTGCTGACAAAACAGATGTCCCCAGAGTCTGGATGGTTAGAACCTCTCCCAGCCGGGAGCTCCCAAGCCTAATTATGGGTCCCATATTCACTGCATGACCCCCACACCTCACTAGATGTGACCAGGGCAAGTTACTCTCCCTCTCTGAGCCTTGGTTTTGTCTTCCATGTAACGGGATGGGAGGGGGGGTTAAGAGAGAATGAGTTGGTTGCTAGGATTAGCGGGTTGCTACGACGGGAGGCTTTGGGCTGACTTGGGCGGCGGCCTTGTACACAGCTGACTCCCCTGCTCTGGGCCTGCTCTGGCCTGTCTGGCTGCTGGGGTTCCCAGCCCAACAGACCTTGGCCTATGTCCTGTGATCATTCTTCCAGGAGCCGTGGAGCCCAGGGCTCAGGTTGGGAAAGAAGGAGTGAAGCAGCCTCAGGCAGGTGTGGGCCGTGCTGAGAACACCTGGGCAGACCCAGGACTGGTCACTGGGCCTGCCCAGCGCCCAGGACTCGGGGGTGGACACAACCACATTGCACTGACACCCCCAAAGAGCTCCTCCACAAGGCGGCCGTCGGTGTCCCTGTCACAGAGGAGGAAATTGAACTTTGGGCAGGGTAACGTGTGCAAGGCCAGACGGCGGCAGGGCCAGGATTCAAACGACTCTCTTTGAGGATATATGCGTGACTGGGCAGCTGTTCTAGATTAATTCCTTTCTTTGTTCACTCGTCATTCAACAAATATTTACTGAGCGTTTGCTATGTGCCAGGTACTGCGCCAGGAGTGGGTGAGACCCAGTCTCCACCTCTGACCTTTCCAAGGGCCAGGAACGGCCCCTTATTGATTCTGCTCTGTGCCAGGGCACACCTAAATTAGCTCATTTCATCCTCAGAGCAGTCTGGAGAGACAGAGGTTACCAGCTTCATTTTCCAGGGAAGGAAGTCAGGAATCAGAAAAGGAAATGGATTGCCCAGGGCTGCACAGCTGGGAAAGGGTAGCGCCTGTGCTTAGATGACCTGGGTGGAGAGGGGGGGCTGTTCTGCGTGTGCTCCCCGGACCTGACACCTCTGGCCATCAGGGGTGCAGGGTGGACGTTCCGCCGGCCATGGCCATGTGCCTGCCTGGCCTGGGGCCTGAGCACCCAGCTCAGAGCTATGCTAGGGGTCTGAACTTCCTATTTAAATTTTTTCTTGGAATGTCAGTAGGGTACTAGGTGGACACTGAATGGAGACACAGGGTCCCGGTACCCCAGCGCCACGCCAGACTGGATGCAGGACCCCAGGCAAGTCCTGTTTCTCTCTGGCTTCTGTCCCGTCATTATCAACCTGGAGGTGGCTTTCTGCTGTGCCTCAGCCAAAGACCACTGGGGGGATCAAAGGGAATCGTGAGAGATGATATTAGATATAGCATGATCAAGGGGCACTGGTGGGGCATAAAGGAAGGGGGGGGGGAAGAGCTGACCGTGCCCTGATGAGGAAAAATACTCTCGACTCCTTTCCTCACCTAGCACTTCATACACACACTTCAATAATGAGTTTGGAATTCTCCTCCTCCAGGAAGCCTTCCCTGACCTATGCACCTATGGCTGGGTCAGTCAGAGGCCTCCTTCTCTCACAGGCCTGGCCACACTGTGTGGTCATTGTTTCCTCCCGCTGGACTCCCACGGCCAGGACTAGGCATCCTACAGAGTGTCTGCCCAGAGCGGGTGTCTGGGGTATGTGGGGGACAGATGAGCCCGGCCTCCATCCCTGCAAGCCTTCCCTCCACCCGCTGGCTCTCCTTGCCGGTTCCCACTGACTCCTTCCCTCCCCAAAGTGGAGAAGGAACCCGGATGCACTCTTTGCCCAAGCTGAGCCCTCCCTGTGGGCCTCGGTGATGTTGCATTTCAGAGCCTCTTTCTACCAGGCTCTGTGCCGCAGGCGCTGCGATAAAGCAAGGAATCCGAAACGGTTCCTCAATAAATGACTCGAAGTCCCCATCAAAAGACATCCACATTAGGGGCGCCTGGGTGGCTCAGTTGGTTAAGCGTCCGACTTCAGCTCAGGTCACGATCTCACGGTTGGTGGGTTTGAGCCCCGTGTCGGGCTCTGTGCTGACAGCTCAGAGCCTGGAGCCTCCTTCAGATTCTGTACCTCCCTCTCTCTCTGACCCTCCCCTGCTCACGCTGTGTCTTTCTCTCTCTCTCTCTCTCTCTCTCAGAAATAAATAAAAAACATTTAAAATTTTTTTTCAAAAAGGCATCCATATTAAGCACCGTGGAGGGCCTTCAGCTCTGCAGGGCTCATTGAAGGATATCCCGCAGGTGGTGGAGGAAACGTGCGGAGCGGAAGGAGACAGGCAGGGGGCGCCACTGGGGCGCGGGCACGCCACAGGTCTCCGGGGACTCACAGGTCACAAGGCGGGGTTGCCGTGGCAGCGGTGGCCGCAGGCGTCAGCGGAAGGAGTCCCTCGGCGGGCCCGCCAAGCACCTCGCCTGGGGGCGCCCGAGCCATGGGCACCAAGTGGTTCAGCGGGGCGCCCTTCGGGGTGCAGAGCCACAGGTGGGGCCACGGAGGCGTGGCTGGAGCCTGGGAGAGGAGGGAGCGACGGGAGGGAGCCTGGCTGCGCGGGGAGGGGGCGGGCGGGGAGAGGAGGGGATGGCGACCTTCACTGCCCGTCACACCTGCCGTCACACCTGCCGCACTTCTCTGCCCAAAGCTCTTTCAGCATCTTTAAGTGATTTGAAGGCGTTTCAAGAACAGCTCCTGTGGGCCGGGCTCAGAGAGGCCAGGCGGAGGGTAGGAGGCCGCTCAGCGTCAGGTGGTGGGCAGGGTCTCAGCCCAGCTGTCCTTCATTCACACCTTTACGTGACTTCACACGTGCGGGGCACAGGTCTAGCATCTGGGCACACAACAGTGAGCAAACAGCAAACTCTGGACTCAGGAGTGCGCATTCTTGTGGGGAGGGGTGGTTGGAGCGGGTCATAAACCAAAAAGAAAACTATAGAAAATGTTGGAGAGTGGGAAGGGCTATGCAGAAGTAGCAAGATGCGAGGAGGGCCCGGCAAGGGACAGAGGGGGGACAGAGGGGGGACAGAGGGGAGAGAGGGGGACTGAGACGATCAGGTGACTTTTGAGTAAAGGCTTCCATCAGAAGGGAGGGGACCAGGCAAGAGTGGAGGGAGAAGCAGGAAGCACAGAGACCCTGAGGTGGCAGCAGCACCGCTCAGGCTCCACCCACCAGCCCCTCTGGGAACCCAACATCCCACGCCCCGCCCCCCTGCCCCCCAGAACTACCCACACCAGGACCCAGTGCCAGGCCTTGAGCTCTCTCTCTCTGGGCCTCTGTCCCTCCCTAGGTTTTTTTTTTTTTTTTAAGTTTATTTTATTTATTTTGAGACAGGGAGAGGGAGGGGCAGAGAGAGAACTCCAAACAGGCCCCACGCTGTCAGCACAGAACCCCACACAGGGCTCCATCCCACAAACTGTGAGATCATAACCTGAGCTGAAATCAAGAATCGGAGGCTTAACCGACTGAGTCCCTTCCCACGCCCCCCCCCACCAAGGTTTGACGTCTCTGCCGTTTACCCCAATAAGAAGAAACTCAGCACCTTCACGGAGGCCCCCTACTCCAAGCTTCATTCTGTGGAAACGGTGAGTCTCCCTCTGCCCCTCCAGGTCCCTCGCCACGGAGGAGGAGCTGAGCTGTGTCAGGGCCCTGCTGACACCTCTCCAGGCCCTCAGTCTGGAGCACAGAGCTTGGTTCAGAGCTGGGGCCTCAGCTGTGTTGATAAACGCCGGACTGTGGTGAGAACAGTGTGGGTCGGGGCGATGGAGACCTGGGTGCCATCTCTTCTCAACTAGCCGTGGGCTCTGGAGGAGGGGCTGCCCCTAAGTGTAGGGGGAGAGCACTGACAGAGGATGTTGTGATTGTACCTTGAGCACCACGCCCCTCGGTGCCAGGTTCGGGACCGCGGGTGGGGGGCCCCAGCCTGCCCAGCCCCCGGTGGGAGAGAGGACTCACTGTGCAGGTGGACTGGTGTGCCTGTCCTCTGACTCAGTCCCACATAGGCCCAGGAACCTACGGCTACCAGGAGACCTGCTTCAGCAAGAAGAAGCTCAAGCAGGAGGTGGGCACAGGCTGGGCCCGGGCCCAGGAAGCCACCCGGCTGACCCGGCTGCCCCACTTCCAGTACGAGGCCATCATGCGAGAGAAGCAGTCTCAGGTGAGTCCCCCCAGGCAGTGTTCCTCCTGGACGGGGTGCCGCCCCTCCTCCAGACTCCCTCCCACGTGGACGTCCCCTGGGTTCAAGCTGTCACCGTCTGCTTTCTTCTCTCGGGGCAGAAGGAGAAGCTGGGGCCCGGCTCCTACAACCTCAAAGACTTCTTAGAGGAGCTGCAGAAGAGACCGTGCAGCACCCGGGGGCTGCTCAGCTCGGGGGAGACTCGCTTCCGAGGGCTCATTGGGGTAGGTGTCCTCCCGCCCTGCGCCCTGGCTGCAAAGCATGTCGCCTTGTTGGTGCTGGATGCGCCCCTCCTGCACGCCCCCTCGCCAGCCTTGGCCAGCCTCTCCTTGGGGGCCCCCCAGCCCCTCTGCTTTCTGGTACCGCAGCGGCGAGCCCAGGGCTGTCCTATATTCCGGGTCTGTCTCCCCTGCTAGGACCAGGAGCTACCTGCTGGTGGCGATGGGTCTGGTTCATCTCTGAGTCCCCAGAACAGAGCCCAGCATACATTAGGTGCTCAGCAAACTCATCCATCTATATATCCATCCGTCTAGCCAGCAAACGATGACTGAGCCCCCGCTAAGCACCCTGCCCTGTTCTCAGGCCTCGGGATCCAGCAGCCGGAAGCCCCGGCCCTCCTGGAGCTGGTGCCCTAGTGGAAGAAACGACAGTACAGAGAAGCAACTCATACATGATCAGGGCCGTGGGGGGAAATGAGACAAGGAAGGGATACAGACAGAGTGATGGAGGTATAATTTGTAGGGTGGTCCGGGAAGACCTCTGGGTGGAGGTGACGTTTGAGCAATACCTGCAGGAAGTGAGCGACTGAGGCTCACAGCTGCAGGAGAGCGTGCCAGGGGGCAGCAGGCTTAGGCCCTGAGCTGGGCCACTGGGGGTGGGGCCGGGGGGGTGGGGTGGGGGGATGGCGAAAGGGGACCGGCGGAGAGATGGCAGAGGAGTGAGGGCCCAGGGCAGGACCTGGCGGCAAGGTGGGGGCCTCAGGGTTGATCCCACCGGGAGGACTGTGGAGGGTTTGGACAAGGGGAGGGCCTCGATTACATTTTCAGAGGAGCACCCTGCTTGTAGGGGGGAGGGGTGGAGGCATCCGGATGGGAGGCGATGGCGCTGAGGGGTAGAGTGGCGTCTGCGTGGGTCTGGATGATCGTCCCATGTGGGGAGAACACTGAGCGGGGTTCAAGCTCAGCAAGGGCATGAGGGAGAAGGCAGAAGTCATCCGGTCTGCCCGGAGTGCGCACTGTGGTTGGAGCACCCCTCCTCCCTGGCCTGGCGCTCTCTGCCCTGGATGTTCTTGTCCTTCTTCCAGCTCCTCAACTGGGGCTTTCCTCCCGCCATTCCCTCTGCCAGAAATGCCCTTCCCCCCCTCCCCTCCCCCAGCTGCCCCTGGGTCTAGGGAATGCCCACTCAGCCCTCAGCTGTCAGCTCCAAGGTCACTTCCTCCGGGAAGCCTACCTGACCCCCACCAGGTGACAGACATCTCCCTTTCACAGGAGTCCTGATGGTGCGTTGTGTTTCATGTTTCTTCCCCACTGGACGTCAGCCCCTGAGGGCGGACCACATCTGCGGGGCTGGCTCACCGCAGGATTCCCGGTTCTTAGCAGGGCCTGGCACGTAGTGGGCACACAGCCAGCATCTGTGGACTCAATAAGTGCACACATGCTTACTAAGTACTTGGTGTTCCCAAACAGTCTAAGTATTTACAGCCACTCCAGATGAGGCCCCGGAGGCTCAGAGAGGATAAATATTTTGCCTCAAGCCTCACGACTGGCAAGCAGGCAATGTCCAACCCTTTTTCCTACCCCTTACGGCTGCAAAGCTGACTCTTTGCCTCTTTAGGTGCAGAAGCTATAACTGCAGTATAGGGTGAGGGGATGCCTGGAGGCGTTGAACACTGAGTCATTACCTAAGGTCATAATAGCTGACGCTTAACACAGTACTTGCCACGTGCTGGGTGCCGTCCTAAGCACTTGCGTGTACTAATTAATTTAATCCTCACAACCATCCCCCCCTCCCCAAAGTAGGCACTATTCATTATCTCACTTTACAGATGAGAAAACTGGACAACAGAGAGGTTACGTAACTGCCCAAGGTCACAGAGCTGCGGAGTGGCACAAGCAGGATTTGAATCTAAGGTGTCCACACATAGTCCCTGCAGTTTACACATAGGTCGGCTCCCTTGGTCTTTCTTCCTTGGCTGTCCCTGGAGGATGGAGTCTAATGTTAGAACCCAGCCCAGATGGCAGCAGAGGAATAAGTCTGATGCTTCCTTCCTGTGCCCCCCTCCACTGGGGCATCTGTGAGTGCTGGCTGAGCAGGGGAATGGTCCCACAGCCTGGGCCTTGCTTCCAGCTGGATCTTCGTGCACTTTGGCCCCGTAGCTGCTCCAGCGGGCCCTGCAGGATTTCTCTGAGACACTGTCCTGGGCTCAGGGCTAGACAGTGAGCACAAGGGGCGACACTGCTCCAGGGGCTGCAGAAGGCAGTCCGGGCAGCTTCTGTTCCAGACTTGCTTCTTCAGCCACCTTCTTGCTGTGAGACCTGGGCTGGGATCCTGATGGCCTCCTCTGTCCTCTGGTCCCTCTAGCTATCCGCCCCCCCCCCCCACTTGTGCAGGGTGCTGACCCCTCCAGTGGCATTGCCAAAGCTGTGGGTGCCTTCTTTGGGGCCCCGTGAATCTTTCCCCAGAGAGGATGGAGCTGTCAAACCCCAACCCTGCAAGGGCAAGGCCTCCTCTGGTTTCTGAATCCCATCCACCTCTGGCACTGGGTGATGCCACCGCCCCCTCCCTCAGTGCACTGTCCCCTCCCTTGGCTCTGGGGACGCTAGGTCTGCAGTTCTGGAGTTCTTCTGCCAGCCTCCCTCCTGGCTCTTCTCCCCTCGCTGCCCCCCCCCCCACATCAGCATCTCCCCCAGCCCCACTCTTCTCCAGTAATGGCCCCATCAGCTGCCAGAGTCAGAAACCCAGCGACTCCTTTTCCCCACAGTCCCTGGGGTCTGTGCTTTTGCCTCCTGTCTGCCTCCTGTCCCCCACTGCCTCTGCCCTGGCCCAGGCCACTGCCCCTTCCCCACCCAGGGGTGGCCTCTTGCCAATTTCCTGGTCTCCTACTATTGCCAGAATGGTCTCCTTAGGGGCCATCATGCGTCAGAATCAGGTCTGAACATCTTCAAGCTCCTCCTCACCCTCTTCACAGAGGCTGCTCTCTGTCGGAACTGGCACTTCTAGGTTCCCTTCTGAGGTGTACCCAGGCTCATGGCCCTCCCGCCCCTGGTGCCTATGCAGGGCCGGGGAAATAGCTCAGAAAAGAGCATGGATTTTGCAGTTGGAGCCCTGGAGGCTGTTCCTTTCCAGAGGTAGGACCTTGGACTTGAGATGTGACTCTCCAAAACTCTGTTTCCCCATCGGTTAGCTGCAGATGGTGCTGACCGGATCTCACTGGGTCACCTCCAGAACCAAATGCTGAGGCTTCTGAAGCACCTAACGCACTGTGCAGGGCCCTGGCTCCCTACCTTGGGGGCCTTCTGAATACACCTGGAAACCCTGGGCCCTGGAAGGAGGAAACATGCAGTCCCGTCCTCTGAGGGCAAACAGATCTGATGCCGCAGTGGGCTGCTTCCTCTCGGGTGGAGCTCCCTGCCCACCTCCAGCCTACCAGGTAGGGCTGCTTCTCTGGGGCTGCTTCCTGGCGGAGATGGGCAGGGCGGAGCCATCTGTGGGACTGCAGCGGCCTCGTGTGGCCACAAGACGCATTGCGGCAGCAAACGTTCCAGGTCTCTATCCAAGGACCAGCTCCCCTCACCAACCCACCCATCCACCTACATTGCAGGGTGGCTCTGCTCACTCCACCCACAGAAACCATACTTTCAACCCTGTCAGTGGGGCCCCCAGATTCTCATTCTATCCCCAATTCTCAACCTCTCCTACCTCCTCCTCCAGACCCCCAAGATAGGCACCCCACCCTGACTCACATGTCGGTGCCCACTATGGGCTGAGCACTGTGCTAGAGGTTTTATAGACTTTTACTTTCATCCTAATTACCCTGGAAGAAATGTATTGCTATCTCCAAGTTACAAATGTGGACTGTGAGACTCAGAAGGACTGAGTGGTATGCCCCAGGTCACTCTGCTGTGAGGCAGCAGAGCCAGGACTCGAACCCGGGACTCCAGATCCTTCCAGGTTACAGCACTGTTCATAGCACAGTGAGAACCCCATTAATGCAAATGCAGGGCTATAAAGCAGGCGCCACAGATGGCATTTCCGAGATCACCAAAGCCAGCAACTGTCTGGGGTGATGGGGAAGGAAGGCTTCATTCCTGGGAGAGATGACATTTGAGCTGGCATTGCAGAGTTAGAATTTTCCAAGGCAAAGAGGGCAGGAAGAGCCTTTTGGGTGGTGGTAACAATACGTGCAAGAAAGGCAAGGAGGATGGCAGAATGGCTTGTGTTTGGTGAACAGCAAGGAGCCCGGTTCAGCTGGAGTATGGGACGTAGGAGGGGAGTAGTATGAAGTAAGTGGGACAGGCTGATGGCACTCTGGGGAAGAGTGTGAGCTTGAAACTGAAGGTCTGAGCCATGAAGTTGTGTCGAGATCCACCATGTTGTGTGTTGGGGGGCAGTTAACACACAGGGGCCCTGAACATCCTGTTCCCCTCCCAGGGCTTCTCTTCTTCAAACTCAGCATAAGGAGTGGGATCGATGACCTTTATTTCCCTCCCTCCCTGCCCCCACAGAACTACTATCCAGGCCCTGGAAATTACGGGGTGAAGGGTAACCCATACACCACGCTGGAGGAGAAGGCCCAGAGCCGTTCCCAGGGCCTCATGTGCAGGATGACCAGCAAGCCACCCCCCTTGGTTCATCAGGTACTCTCCCCACCCAACCTGGCCAGGCCTTGCCCAGCTTCCTGCACAGTCCTAGTGGGGAGGGGAGACTCCCAGGGCAGATGGGGAACTGAGACCCTGGGAGGCGATGGGCCTCCTTCAGCACTTCAGGGACTGCCACCTGGGTTCTGTTCTAGGGGAGTGGCCTGGCGCCAGGCACCTACTCCTTAAAAAGTGGCATTGAGACCTACCTGGCACAATCCACGGGCACCCGCGGCCCCTACGACATTTTTTCCGGTGACCGAAGCAAGCCCCAGCCTTATGGACATTACTCTGTGCAGGTATGCACCCGGGCGAGGCACGGAGCATGCGCTCGCCCGCAAGGTGGCAGGCGTCACTATCGGCCCTGGGAGCACCGCCACCCTGCGTGCCCTGCCCCCACACTGCTCACTTCACCCCCACAGCCTGTGTTAGATGGGGACGTGAGGAGTCACGATGCCAGGACTGCGTGGGAGACTGGCCACAAGGCCTGCAGGGACCTTGACCGCACAGGTCTGGGCGCCCTGTTATTTTGGAAGCACTTCCCACGCATCACGGGCCCATTGCAGTTGGCTTTGCTAGCGGCAGCTAACAAGCCAGAGGCTGGGAGGATGGGGAAACTGAGGTAGAATTTTAACCTGACGCCCGCTTCCTTTCCCATCATGCTCCTGTCGTGTGATCCATAGCACACCGGGCTTTGCTTTCTTCCAGTTTCATAGCAATTGGAATTAACTATTTGTCCAATTACCTGTTCGTTTCGTCACCCCTGTGCATTCACCTGGTGTGTACTTTTGGGCCAGGTGGTAGTCATGGGGGTGACTGCCCCCTGTGGCACTTATTCTCCAGTGGAAAAGGACACACAATCATGGGTAAAATCAACAGAACGTGCCAGCAGGTGGGTAACACTCAGGCGCTAGGATGGGACGGTGGAGGGAAAATGGTAACATACTTTGGACCAGGCTTATAGCTGGGGAATGAGCCCTCCAGCCTTCCCAATGTCCCCATGACCAGGCACTGAAGCGGGCCTGTCCAGCACAGCAGGGGCCTTGGGACCCTCCACAGGTCCTATGGCCAATTCCTGATTGGCCCAGTGCCCAGGCCACATACTAATATTTTCTATTATCTACAAGTAATAGACTTTATCTTTAAGAGCATTTTTAGGCTTACAGCAAAACTGAGCGGGAAGTACAGAGTTCCTACACACCCTCTGTTCCCCCTCTGTTCCCCCTCCACGCACAGCCTCCCCCACCGGCAACACCCCACCCCTGGAGTGGCAATCGATGAACCCCGACTGACGTCATTATCAGCCAAAGTCCACAGTTAGGGGTCACTCTTGGCATTGTGTATTCTACAGGTTTGGGCAAACGTACCCACCATTCTGGTATCACACAGAGTAGTTTTGCAGCCCTAACCGTCCTCTGTGGTCCCCGGTCACAGTGGTTTTTAAAAATTTGGACGATCTCTCCTGCGGAGAACAGTGCGCCTGCTGCAGTGTATGCCCTTGAAATGAGGAGATGAAGGAATGGCAAACAGCGCAAGCTAAGGGGTGGGCGTGGCTTGGAGGCGAGGGTGCGGGGACCCTCAGAGTCCCAGTCCCCGGGAGGCAGGGGGGAGAGAGTACTGCCTCCTGGTGTGGCCACCTGCTATTCTCTGCTGCTGAGGGTTTTCCTGGCATAACAGACACCATTTGTTTGTTTGTTTGTTTTCTTTTCTGTTTCTCAGAAAAAAAAGCCCAGGGAGCTGATGAACTTCACGAGCTTCGTGGAAGAACTTAACTCACGTCACAACAAGAAGCGTGGGTTTTTTTCGAAAATTGCTCGCAACCCCGAAACCCCTACGGAGAGGATTTACTGGGCCACCCTTAGCCAGTGCCCCCGAAAACTGGTCAGTGTTCCCCCTGGGCTGCCTGCCTTCTTCTCTGGGGAGGCGACTCTCCATGGGGCAGGCATGGGGTGGGGCTGGCTCTTTGAGGGCAGAGCTCAGCCTGGGGGTGTCGGACCCACCCGGTTGCCAGTCCCCAGTCCCGGTCTTGCATGTACCTGTCATGCTGAGTTAAGTCCCTCCCACTCTCCGAGGCTCAGTTTACTTGCTTGACCTCTGGGCATAACTTGAGAGTCAGAGATTAAGGATCAGAGCTGGCAGCGTGAAGCCTAGAACCTGAGAAGTGCACTCTCTCCCCGGGAGAGAGGCCAAGGGGACGTGGGGCAGGGCGGAGCCCGAATAAGGGGTCTGCTCCAACAGAGACTGCATACCTGCTCCCCCTGAGGGAATGGTGGGCTCCTCTCTGGGGGTGTGGCAGCCAGTGACCTGGAGAAGCCTCCACCTCCCACATGCAGGGCCTGCCCTGTCCGCGCCCCCCCCCCCCGTCCCCACCATCCCAGAGAACGGCTAGGGGCTTGGGACGGAGTGGGGGTATGGATGAATGAAACAGGCTGCTACCGTTTCCTGCATGCCTGCTCTGGGCCAGGCATCTTCCAGCACCCCAAAGTAGGAGTTATCATTTGCATTTCACAAGAGGAAACTGAGGCCCAGAGATGGGAAGGGATTTGCCCAGGCCCCCGGCAAGTGTGAGAAGGAAGCCATCCCGTCTGGCTCCAAAGTCTGGGTGGCTTCAGCTTTCCAGGCGGGAAGAGCCTCTATGGACCTGTCAGACCGTGTGTCCCCTTGGGAACCTGGAAAGAGGTGTCAGGCTGATGCGTGGGCTTAGAGTGGGTGACATGTGTTTTGAGGGCCCCTCCACCTCCCGAGGATGGGCTCCTGGTGAGTTGGAAGGGGGCTGGGTAACCCCCTCGCTATTTTTGGCTCAAAGTCCAGGGCTGTGTGGGAGGATGGGGTCGGTCGTCGGGAGCCCTCACCTGTCCTGGCCCCAGGCTGACCACTGCCAGACCCCCTCCAGCTTTCAGCCTTCATTTCTAACCCCTAGGCCACGTCTGGTCCTGGTTCGTGGCTTCCTCCAGAGAAGGAATGCAGGCAGGTCAACCAGCCACCATTCCTGCTGTCTTCCAAGCGTCTGGGAATAAAGGCCTACCAGATGATTCTGGGAAGCTGGGTGAGTAGGCAGGGGGCTGGGGAGGGGGGGTGGTTTAGATGGTGATGGCCATGGAACCTTCTCCTGCCTCTATGGGGCACGCCCAGGCCTCCTTGCTTCCAGGAAGCCATGCTCTTCGGGAGCCTGAGCCCGCATCCTTCTCCCCAGGGGCAAACACCCGTTCCTACAGTCTTATTTCTCTAAGGCAATGGCTTCCAAACTTGAGTGGGCATGAGCAACCCCTTGGAGGGCTTGTCAAAGCCAGACTGCTGGACTCCGTGTCAGACCTGGTAACCTGTAGGGGGGCCTGGGTATTCGCATTTCTAGCAAGTTCCCAGGTGCTGCTGCTGCTCTGCGGACCACACTTTGAGAACCACATCACCCCAGAGCCAGCTCACGCGCTTATTTTCCCAGGGGAATGCTCCCTCCATCCTCCCGGGGCCTCAGGGGCGGCTTGTGGACTTGGTTGAGCAAAGACCCCTTCTGTCACCAGCCCCTTCCCCCCGTGGTGGCCGTCCCCGACGTGTGTGATAGAACTTGTAGTGTTCTTGTAAAATAGCCACTAAGTTCTTGGGTTTTGTGCACATGCCTTCTTTTTTTTTTTTTTTTTTTTTAAATTTATTTCTAGGAGAGAGAGATAGCGTGAGCAGGGGAGGGTCAGAGAGAGAGGGAGACACAGACTCTGAAATAGGCTCCAGGCTCCGAGCTGGCAGTCAGCACAGAGCCCGACGCGGGGCCCGAACCCACGAACCGCGAGATCATGACCTAAGGGAAAGTCGGACGCTTAACCGACTAAGCCACCCAGGCGCCCCTGTGCACATGCCTTCTTAAGGCATATCCATTGGATATGGACCTCGCTCTGTTTCTTACTCCTCCTGCCCTTCAGTTTCCAAGTGTACTTTTTTTCGGGTTCTAATAATCAGACAGAAAAGTTCATTAATCCTAAGTGGACAGCCCCAAGGATTGTCACCAAATGGACGCATCCACGTAACCAGCCCCCAGAGTGTTGAAGAGCACATTTCCAGTGCCCCCAAGCCCCCTTGACCCACACCTCCCTCCCCACCAGGTGACCCCATATTCACTTCCAGTAGCAAGGGGTAGTTGTGCCTGGTTTTGAACCACTGTTTTAAGTATGTCCTGGGTTATCCGGGGAGAACATTTAGCTTGTAACTTACCTGCCTTCCCACGATGCCCCCATCACCTCCTCCCGCACCCCCACACCTGGGCTCTCCCTCCTCCACCCCACCTGCTCACTCCCAGCACGACAGCGTGGCCTCCACTGTGCCCACACCTTGTCACCCTGCCCAATTCCTTCTGGGGAGGACCGGCAGGTCTGCCCTCCGCAAGCCTCTTTTCCTCGCCCCATGCCTGCACTTCCCACAGGAGAGAGGTCTTCACTTGGGGACCCCGGCTAAGGTGTCACGGACGTCATTGTCATAGGGCTGTCTTTCCCTGTGTGTCTCTTCTGGAAGGACACTGGTGTCATTGGGTTCAGGGCCCATCACATGGTGCCTCATCCTTACCAATGACAGCAGCAGCCGTTTCCAGATAAGGTCGCACGCTGAGGTCTTAGGGGCTGGACTTCTGCCTGTCTCTTTGGAAGATGCAGTTCAGCCCCTAGCAGATGGAGTGGGGAGCGGCGTGGGGAGAGCCAGGAGGCCTGAGTTCACGCCACCCTCTCCCCCTGCAGAACCCCGTAGGTGTGGGCCGCTACCTCAACACCTGGCTGATGGAGACGAAGGACCGACGACAGCGGTACCGGTCCCTGTACCTGGGTGGATCCAAGCGCTACCCCTCAGATCTGGCCCGGGACAGGCTCATGCAGTGAGTGCCCCTGCAGCTCCCGCAGAGGGCCAAGGGCTTCCTCTGGGGTGGGCTGGGGTTCCCTCCTCCCCCACCCTCCCCGCCCACCACCTTGTGCTTGCTTCCCTTGGGAACACAGCTGCTGCCCCTAGAGCCGTTCAAACAGGGAGGCAGCGGAGCACGTTCAGACCCTGGCCCTGCCCGGCTGCCCGGCTGTGTGCGGCGGGGCCCGGGCCTTAACTGCGCTGAGCCTTGGTTCCTTCAATGGTCCGAGGAGCGGAGGACAGTGGAGCCCCACCTGAGGTACTCTCTAATGCTCCTGGTCAGGAAAAGGGACGCAGCACTAACTCCTCCACTCACGACCTGCACCATCTAGGCACTGCCTTGGGTGGCTTCGCCACACGGAATCTCAGTTTCTTGATGTCCACGATGGGCTTGGTAAAACTGGTCTTAGGAAGCTTGTGAAGCTGAAGATAAAAAGGTGCTGCAAGTGTCGTGGCTGACTGTAAGCAGTTTGCAAATGCTAGCTGCTGCCATATTTTATTAACCGGAGAGGCCATTGGTTGCCACGATGCTCAGAAATGTCAGAATGTGAATAAACACACGCTCTAGATGATTTTGTTGTGGGTGAGGGCACGAGGGACCCGACGGCTTGGGGAAAATGAGCTTTTAAATGCTCATTTTTATCAACATAGTCCTGTTGTGTCTTCCTCCTTGACTTGTGCCCTTGTTTTGGGGTGGGGGCGCTTTTTAAGAGAAGGGAATGAGAGGTAACATTTCTGATAGACTGCATGCCTGAAAAAAACCTTTCTTCCTACCTGCATAACCCATCAGATAGTTTGGTTGGAGGTAAGATTTGAGGTTGGAAACATTTTGCCCTCGGAATTTTGAAGGCTTTGCTCTGTTGCCTTTGAGCTTCAGGCGTGATTGAGGATTCCTGTGCCGTCTGGTTTTGTCTTTTGCATGCAAAGTCTAGAAGCTTCCAGGGTCTTTCCTTTGTCCTTTGCGTGCTGACATTTCATGGTGAAATTTTTGTCTTAAATTGTCCTTATGTGAGTCTATTTTCACCCATGGTTTGGGGTACTTACCAGGGTCTTTCCATCTGGGACAATTACGTGGTGAACATTACTTGCATTTGTGTGTTTGGTAATTTCCTCCCCTCTCTTAGATGAAGGTTGGACATCCTGGTTTGGCACTCTGGTTTGGCTTGTTTTTTTTTTTTGTTTTTTTGTTTTTTTGTTTTTAAATTTCCCATCTCTGCCTTTTCCATCCTGCTCTTTGGTAAATTTTCCCTGTCCTTATTTTTGATCCCTACTACTACCTTTTGAAATTTTGGCTCCACCTTCTTTAGTTTGCAAGAGTTCCTAAATGTTGGGCACCTGGGGGGCTCACTTGTGAAGCATCTGACTTCAGCTCAGGTCATGATCACATGGTTCGTGAGCTCCAGCTCCACTTGGGGTGAGCTCTACTTCTCTCTCTCTCTGTCTCTTTCTGCCCCTCCTGGAATTCTCTCTCTTTGAGCCTTGCTCACTTGCATCCTCTCTCTCTCTCTCTAAAAAAAAAAAAAAAAAAAAAAAAAAATGAGTCCCTGAGTATTGTGTAGAGTGCTTCTTCCCTTCCCCTCCCTTCCCCTCCCTTCCCTTCCCTCCTCCTTGCACCCAGTTCAGTGTCTGTATGCAGTGTGTTCTTTAATCTAAAGGTAACGAGGACAGTGTCCCTTTGGTGTCCTTTTGCTCACAGCGTGCCCTGTGCTTCTTCCAAGTTCCTTATTTCTTTTACTTGTATTGCTGGCATTTAAGAGGAAAGCACTGAACACTGCTGGGAGTGTGGGTGGAGCCTGTCAGTTGGCGGCTTCACGGGAGGGATTAGATGGAGGTCTAGTCATCTTTTGGAGGGCCCTCAGTGTCAGTGTTTCTAGATGCTGTGGGACCATTTGGCTTCTCTAGAAAAGGATCCTGCATCCTGGGCTGGGGGAGTGGTTGCTTGTGTTTAGGGGGAGGAGGCAGCGGGATCTCAAGCAGTTATGGATTTCTACTCCCTCTACTCTGACTTGGGTGCCTGTCTGTGCATCTTGCACTGTGCCGGGTGGGCGAGGAGTGAGGTGTATGTCTGTGTGTGTATGTAATTTTCCCTCTGTTTTCAACCATCAGACCTGCGCCTCCGATGAGATACTGGCGTTGCCAATTCCTGGGTCTCTCTGGGATCTGTGGTAGGAGCCGACAGGTGTCTCGTTGGCTCCCCCTATTGCAAGTGGCTTGCTCCATTTCCCCAAAATAAAACCACGTTACACCTCTTGTCCCCTGATACCAGCCTCTCCCTTTCTTGTTTGTCTATCTTTAAGAAACATTCTGTATAGTCCTTTTAGCAGATTGCAGAAGAGAGTAGAGAGAAATGCATGGATTCATCGCTTTGTTTAATTGAAAATCAAGTGCAACACTTCAGGGGCACCTGGGTGGCTCAGTCGGTTGAGCGTCTGACTCTCAATTCCGGCTCAGGTCATGATCTCATGATTTGTGGGTTTGAGCCCCGCATCATGCTCTGTGCTGAGAGCATGGAGCTTGGGATTCTCTCTCTCTCTCTCTCTCTCTCTCACTCTCTCCCTCCCTTTCTACCCCTCCCCAGCTCATGCTGAGTCTCTCTCTCAAAATAAATAAATAAAATAAATAAATAAATAAATAAATAAAATAAATAAATAAAGTAAAAATTAATTAGAAAATCAAATGGAACACTTTGAGTGTGCAAAAGCATTTTCTTGCTCTTTCTAGTCCAGGTGGTTGGGTATTTTATAGGTGTTCAACCAGGACCAGAGAGGGGAGCAACTTGTCCAGGGTCACACAGCGGGTGAGTGATAGAGCTGGGACTCATCTCCAGTCTTTGTTCCCAAGGCAGGGCCCCTCCCTTAAAGCGATGCCCACATGAGGATTTGAGGGTTCTCATGGTTCCTGCCACTCCTCTCTGGCCACCCTGTCAGCAAAGCCCCATTCTATAAACTGCTTGCTCAGCAAAGGCCTACAGGGAAGGGAAGGATGTCCCATCCCCATTAGACTCTCTCCCTGGAACATCTGCCGTCCCCTTGCGTCCAGACTTCCCCTTGACCACTGTAATCACATCCATCACTCAGGTTTGTGAGGTTGTAGGATTTCCCTTCGAATTGTCTGCTCCTTAGCTGTGTGACCTGGGACAAGTTACTTGGAGGGAGACCTTCCTTTGAACAGTGAGAGTGAGCTAAAGAATCCACCTTGGGGCGCCTGGGTGGCTCAGTCGGTTGAGCGTCCCGCTTCGGCTCAGGTCATGATCTCATGGTTCGTGGGTTTGAGCCCCATGTCGGTCTCTGTGCTGACAGCTAGCTACCAAGTCTGGAGCCTGTCTTTGGATTCTGTGTCTCCCTCTCTCTCTGACCCTCCCCTACTCATGCTGTCTCTCTCTCTCTCAAAAATAAAGAAAACATTAAAAAAATTAAAAAAAAAAAAAAGAATCCACCTTGTAGAGTGCACACTCAGGACTAGAGAAGAGGATGTGTGTCTGCAGGTGTTGCTTGGTGGGTAGGCGGCAAGTTCCTCGTCTCTTAGCAGCTGCTGTGCCTTGGCAGAATTCTGCGTTTTAGTTCTAGAAGGGGCACGTTCTTTGCAGAGCCTGGGAATGCACGTCATCCAGGAAAAGGAACTATGGTAGTTTAACCGACCCTCTGCTATCAAAAGCCTAAGGAAAAGCCTCTATGAATAGGGCAATTTGACAAGGATGGGGGAGAAATAGGAGGGCATTTGAGTCCTGAGGGAGGGTGGGGGCTTTTAAAGAAGAGGCCAAGATATTGAATGTGACAGTAAAATTTCCAAGACTTCTCATGAAATCAAGGACAGGACAAGGATGTTTGTGTCACTGGCCCTATTTAGCACTGTCGTAGAGGTTGCAGCAAATGCAATAAGAGAAGAAAAACAAATAATACATATAAATATTGGTAAGGAAGGGCAAATTATCACAATTTATAATGCATTTACCTAAGTCCAAGGGAGTTCATTTTACTTATTTTTATTTTTTTAAAGTTTATTTTATTTATTTTGAGAGAGAGCAAGCATGAGCAGGGGAGGGGCAGAGAGAGAGAGGAGAGAGAGAATCCCAAGCAAGCTGTGAGCTGTCAGTATGGAGATTGACACCAGGCTCAGTCTCACTAACTGTGAGATCATGACCTGAGCTGAAATCAAGAGTTGGGCACTCAACCAACTGAGCCACTCAGGCACTCCCAACAGAGTTCATTTTAAAACTGTAAAGATGCAGGGCACCTGGGTGGCTCAGTCAGTCAAGCGTCCGACTTCAGCTCAGGTCATGATCTCATGGTTCATGAGTTGGAGCCCTGCGTCATGCTCTGTGCTGACAGCTTAGAGCCTGGAGCCTGCTTTGGATTCTGTGTCTCCCTCTCTCTCTGCCCCTCCCCTGTTTGTGCTCTGTCTCTGTCTCTGTCTCTCTCAAACATTAAAAAATTAAAAAAAAAAAACTGTAAAGATGAAGAGTTTCCTCTGGTACTGCAGCCACAATTAATAGAAAACATGAGAGAAAGAAAAGGATCTCATTCTTAGTAGCAATACCAATGATAAAATGCCTCGGATAAACTTAATAAGGTATAGTTAAGGCATACATGAAGAAAAATACAAACCTTTACTAAAAGATGTCAAAAAAGGCTTGAAAAACTGGAGAGAATACCATGTTCATTGATGGAGGAACTCAATATTGGAAAAACAGCAATTCCTCCCCATTGATGTACACACTTAATGCCATTTTACCAAATTTCAGGGGGCTGGTTGGGAGAACTGGCTACATTTATTATAAACTTCATCTGGAAGAGTAAATATATATGAATATTAAAAACAGGAGAATAATCATACTATTAAAAGTATATTTCTGTATGCGTAGACAACACACTCTGGAGAACTAGGCGCCATACTGTTGCTCATGGTTACCTGTGTAGGGCTACCATCGTTTTGCATTACCTTGTTTTATTTCTGAGATGTTTAGATTTGTGAAAATACATGTAACATTTTTATAATCAGGGGGAAAAAAGGCACCTAGGGGACAAGTGCTCTTGAAACAGACTACACAGAAGATAGGTTCTCCACGTAGACCCACCTCCAGCCAAGAGTCACTCTTTGCTTTTCGGACCTCAGTTTTCTCATCTGTAAAAGGGTAATGATATATACCCTACAGGAACATAGTCAGGTTTAATTAAGGCCAATGAATGCTGCTGAATGGAAGCCAACCAGCAGGTCGCTGTGGGTGTCTAATTGTGAGGCTGGTGCATGATTCTCCCTAGGGCTCTGGTTTGGCATTGCCCATGTAAACCTGCCGCTGGGCTCTTTGTTGGGTCAGGAAGACTGTGTCGTAAGGCACAGTAGGGAGGTCATAAGGTGAGATAAAGGATTCCCTTATAACCTCTTTCTTTTTCTCCTTTTGACACAGAGAGTGCGCATGTGCACAAATTGGGGGAGGGAAATTGGGGGAGGGACAGAGAGAGAAGGGGACAGAGAATTTGAAGTGAGTTCTGCACTGAGAGGGGAGAGCCCTACATGGGGCTCAGGGCTTGAACTCACGAACTGTGAGATCATGACTCGAGCTGAGCTGAAGTCAGACATTCAATCAACTGAGCCACCCAGGTGCTCCACTTTTTTTTTTTTAATGTTTATTTTTGAGAGAGAGAGAGAGTGGGGGGGGAGTGCCTGAGAGAGGGGGAGACACGGGATCTGAAGCAGGTTCCAGGCTGTGAGCTGTCAGCACAGAGCCCAATGTGGGGCTCGAACTCATAGAACAGGAGGTCATGACCCGAGCCAAAGTCGGATGCTTAACCCACTGAACCACCCAGGAGCCCCTATCAGTTCTTTCACTGATTCATTTGAAAAGCCTGCTCTGTGCTTGGCTCTATCCTGGGCATGTCTGAGCTGCTGATTGTTTTCAGGTGATTAGAAATAGTCTCTCATCCACTCACTGAGTTTTTCACTTTCTGATTTCCTATTTTAACATATAAGCATTCTTTTTTGATTTCTAAAATGTTCCTTTTAGCAACACCATTTTCTTATTTCATGGACACAATGTTTGCTCCTACTTTGAAGGTATTATTGATTAAGACAAGTTTGCCTGACATCGTCTCCTTTGTTCAAATCCTTTTATTTTTCTGTGAGTTTGTTTTGGCCTCATATTCCATATCAGAGATTTTTCTGAAAATTTTCTGGTATTTCTTGGCTGTGCATTCGTATCTAACTAAAAATCCTACTGAAGGCTCTGGGGCACTTGTGAATTATGGACTTCTCCATAGGCTGGCCAAGCTGGGTATTTTCACGGGGGGGAACTTCAAGGTTAGGGTTGTGAGGTCTTTTGTCTTTTACCTTGGCTGGGGGAAAAAATACTCTTCTGGAGGACCTAAGTCTGGCTGCTAGAGCTCTAAGTGGAAGAGAAGAGCTTTGAGGTCTCGATACTTAGTGGTTGAACTTCCACTTGATTCTGTTTTATTTTATTTTTATTTTTTTATTTTTAAAAATTTTTTAATGTTTTTTATTTATTTCTAGGAGAGAGAGAGAGAGACAGCATGAGCAGGGGAGGGTCAGAGAGAGAGGGAGTGACAGACTCTGAAACAGGCTCCAGGCTCTGAGCTGGCAGTCAGCACAGAGCCCGATGCGGGGCTCGAACCCACGAACCGCGAGATCATGACCTAAGTGAAAGTCGGACGCTTAACCGACTAAGCCACCCAGGTGCCCCTACTTGATTCTGTTTTAAATGTGGTACTCATGACATCACGTGTGCCTGTGTCACCTTGTACAGAGAACCTCTCTGTTTCCAGAGAATAAATTCCCCAGTCTTCATTCATGAAGGACACTCATCTGGCTGCAGAGAGTGGGGAGGGAAACATACTACATAGACTGTCAATCAATAGCCTTATTTTTGGTCTCACCTTCATTCCCATTCCAGAGGGACGTAGTGCTGCTAATTCTCCTGCCTCTGGAGTGAGAGAATTCCTGAATTTATCTCCTACTGGCTTAGGGTTCAGGCTTCTCGGGTCTGCTAAGGTAGTGACTGTTTTTCCATCTGCTTCTTAACTTCCAAAACATCTGTTTCTTTACTGCTGCCACTTCTATTCTTTTTTGTCACTGCGAGGAATATGCTTTTAAATTTTTATTCCTTTACTCTTGTTTTAGTGGGATTTCCGAAGGGAGAAAAATTAATGTATGTATTCAGTTCCCCTTTAAGCATGGGGAAATTTCTGAGTTTCAAAGGTAAAAATAAAAATCTTATAAGTTTCATATTGGAAAAGACCACCTACAACTTAAATAAAAGACAATCAGACAGGTTTGAAGCTTCTCTTCTGAAACAGGGATAGAAAACAGTGTTTAGTGAATTCTCTATCTAGCCAAACTGTCATTCATGTGCAAGGCAAATAGAGGTGCATAAGGATTCAGGATGTATACCAAATGCACCCTTTCTGAAAATATTACTGGGGAAAACACTGTAATCAAGTGAAAAATGAGTTAGCATAGAGAGCTCAAGAAAGGGGAAGACATATGTGAGACTGTATCTGATATATCTGGCTATGACATACCAGATAAATGTAACCAAGAACCAAAAGAAAAAGTGGTAATACAAATATGAAGCAAAGTAGAATTCAAGGCCAGCATAGGAAATGGGACAAAGCTGAGTGACCATGGTAAACAATAAAATCCATAAAGAAGCTATAATAACTTTGAACCTTTACACCCAAAGCAACAATGATGAGTTCCCGCAATCATAATGGGAATTCTAAAGAGACTTATTTAAGAATTTGACAGAGAAGTCTATGTAAATAATTATTTGGGGGATTTGAGTAGGAATATTTTACTCCACATTATTTTGAGATACTCATGGAAGACTTGTAAGAGTTGATCCTTGGGGTGCTTAACCATCCGACTCTTGATTTCAGCTTGGGTCATGATCTCATGGTTCAGACTCTAAACCCTGCTTAGGATTCTCTCTCTCTCTCTCTCTCTCTCTCTCTCTCTCTGTGCTCCACCCCTGCTTGCATGCACTTCTCTCTCTCTCTCAAAATCAAAGTAAACAACAACAAAAAAATTGATCCTCTAAGAAAGCCTCATTAAAAATATCTAAATGTAGGGCCACCTGCGTGGCTCAGTCGGTTAAGCGTCCAACGTCGGCTCAGGTCATGAACTCGCAATTCGAGGGTTCCAGCCCCGCATCGGGCTCTGTGCTGACAGCCAGCTCAGAGCCTGGAGCCTGTTTCAGATTCTGTGTCTCCCTCTCTCTCTGACCCTCCCCTGCTCACGCTGTCTCTCTCTGTCTCTCTCTCTGTCTGTCTCTCTCTCAAAAAAAACAAACCCCCCCAAAAAAAACCCAAAAACAATTTTAAAAAAGTCTAAATTTAAAACATCCTACATAGAAAATTTGAGGTCACTTTTTCTAAACATAGTGCGATGAAACAAAACATTAACAATAATAGTCCCCAAAACCAAGTACTTGGACTTAAGCAGCACACTTCTAAATAGCTCCTGGGTTTAAGAGGAAGTCACGTTGAAAATTACACACTCTTTACAAATTATTTACAATAGAAACTCTATATCAAAATCTATGTGATGTTGTCAAAACATCAGTTGGAGTGGGGCACCTGGGTGGCTCAGTTGGTGAAGCATCGGACTCTTGATTTCAGCTCAGGTCATGATCTCATGGTTCATAGGTTCAAGCCCTGCATCAGGCTCCCGTGCTGACAGTGCAGAGCTTGCTTGGGATTCTCTCTCTCTCTCTCTCTCTCTCTCTCTCTCCTCCCCCCACCCCCCGGGCCTCCCCTGCTCACTCTTACTCTCTCTCAAAATAAACAAAAATTAAAAAACATCAGTGGGCGTAAAACTTATAACTTCAGTTTTTAATATTCACCAAGAAAGATTGAAACCCAAAGAAGCAATCATTTGACCCTAGAGGTTTTTTTAAAAAAATCAAGACACATAAAAATAAAGCAGAAGTCAGGAATGAATGAAGACGATGGAAACTGGGCGTCTGGGGACACTCTCACTGGCTCCCCCCCCACCCCCGCCCCCCTCACCCCCGCCCCCGCCCCAGGGCTGATGGCCTCTTCTTAATCCTTGCCTGCGGCTGGAGAGCACTGGTTGTGATCCTGGGGGTGGAAACGCCCACAAGTCCACAGACGGTGCCTGCTATAGAAGGCAAAGATCAAGGCCGGTGCCATCTTCCCATCTTCCCATCTTATACAGGAGTACGTGAGGCTTGGAGGCATGGAAGTGACCGCCAAGTAAATGCAGGGCTGAAAGCTCCCCTCTGACTCTGGCCATTTGCTTCAGCCTCTCCTCCTGGGTCAGGTGTTGAGAGCAGAACACAGTGGGTCCTCAAAGCACGGGCCGGCCAGGTGAGGAAGGGGGAGTGTGGGAGAGTTGTGAAGTCTGTTTCTAGGATGACAACTAATTCAGTTCACCCTTCACTCCCTAGGCTCACCTGCTTCCTCCCACCAAACCACAGGGTTCTGGGCTTTCAGCCTGGCAGCCTGGGATTTAACTCCCTTGTGGGAAAGGTAGACTTGGTTTTGATTCTTTAGATCTGCGTAGGCAGTAGGTGTTTCATAAGTACGCCTGACTGACCTGACCAATGGATCATATCTTGCCTCTGGCCACCTTTCTGGTGCTTACAATCAGGTCTTTTTTTTTTTTAAACAGATGTCAGATTTTGACGTTCCTTTCTTCCTTCCCTCCTTCCTTCTTCCCTTCCTTCCTTCTTTCTTCCTTCTCTCCTTCGTTCCTTCCCTCCCTCCCTTCCTTCCTTCTTAGAGAGAGAAAGAAAGCAAATGCACAAAGCAGGGGAGAGAGACAGAGAATCTTAAGCACACTGCATGCTCAGTGCAGACCCCAACTGGGGGCTCAGTCCCACAACCCTTGAATCATGACCTGAGCTGAAATCAAAGTCAGACGCTCAACTGACCAAGCCACCCAGGTGCCCCTCTTCCTTCCTTCCTTCCTTCCTTCCTTCCTTCCTTCCTTCCTTCCTTCCTTCCTTCCTTCCTTCCTTCCTTCCTTCCTTCCTTCCTTCCTTCCTCCCTGCCTTCCCTTCCTTTCCTTCCTCCTTTCCTTCCTAGGCTCCACACCCAATGTGGGGCTTCAGCTCACCACCCTGAGATTCAGAGTCGCACACTGTACCGACGGAGCCAGCCGGGCCCCCCGCAGCCAGGTCTAGTTACATCTAGCCCACCCTCTGGCTGTGTGGCCATGAGCTGTGCTCCAGCCAGGCCATACTTTGCCCCACCCTCCATGCTGTGGCCACACTGTGACCAGCTCCTGGAACAGCCTTCCACTAGTTCCTGTCTGGAAAACTCCTATTTACCCTCCACAACTCTGCTTAAATGGGAAGCCTTTCCCGATTTTTCCAGATAGTGTCTCTTTATTCTCAATCTCTTGTGACCCCCAGGGTTGAGGCCCTTTCCTCCTTGTGCTAATTACTTATTCGCATGCTGTGGTCCCTGTAGACACACTTCTTGTTTCTGGAGCTCTGGTGTCTCCCTGGCATGCATGGAAGGAGCTCGATGAATATGTGCTCAGTGGTACAGTACCCGGTGAAGCAGGTGGGTCTGGAGGACTCCATGGAAGGAACACATGGAAACTTCCAGTTTGATTTGGTAGAGGTTTACTTTTCCTTTTAAGCTTGCCTGATATTTGTTTATTATAAAAAATTTCAAATATACAGAAAATTGAAAGGATTTTTACCATGTACACCCATGTATCCACCACTTAGACTGTATCATTCATGCTTTACTCTTCTTGCTTTACAACACCTCTTTCTATCTATCTGCCCCTCTATCCATCTATTGATCATCTTATAATTGAATACATTTCAGGTAAATGGCAGACCTCAGTACACTTCCTCCTGAATACTTCTGCATGCATACTACCTTTTATAGCATTTTATTCTTTTTTAAAATTTATTTTTAATTAAAAACTTCTAAATGCTTATTTACTTATTTATTTGAGAGAGAGACACACACAGAGCATGAGCAGGGGAGGTGCAGAGAGAGAGGGAGACACAGAATCCAAAAAAGGCTCCAGGCTCTGAGCTGTCAGCACAGAGCCCAACGCAGGGCTCGAACTTACAAACCAAGAGATCATGCCCTGACCCGAAGTCGGACGCTTAACCGACTGAGCCACCCAGGGGCCCCTGTACAATGACTTTAAAAGGTAGATATTATTCTCGATGTTTTCCAGTTAAGACAACTGGAATCTGGAGAGAGAGCAGTTTCCTGAAAAGTCGCTGCCAGTCAATGGTGTACGTGCATTCAGGCTTCAAAGATTCACTGGGCAGTTGCTAAGTGCCAGGCACATCTTGGCCGCTGGAACACTGCAGAAGAGAGCCCGGCAGCAGTTCTGCCCCAAGACGGCTCCCAGCTTCACGCAGAAGGCACTCCCTCTTTCTACAGACACAGGGCAGCAGAGAAGGAGAATCAGGACAAGAGGGCCTCAGGACTTTCCAGAATGCTTTCCTCCCTCCTTCCCCATGACCTCCTGGTGGATGAGACCAGGAGGGAAGGCTAAGGAAGAGGAAGTCTTCACTGTGACTTGTCTCCCTGGCCTCACTCCACCTGCCCTCCCCTGATCCATTTTCTTTGACCTCCTTGGCCTTTGTATATGCCACTTTGGTGGGAGATTTGGGAGTTTGGCCTGGAAGAGGGGACTCAGGAGGCTCAGTGTGAAGTCCCCTCTTTCCGCATCCCCACTGCACATTTACTGTGCACCATGGAGGTCTGGTGACTGCCATAGAGACAACATGGCACCAGGGAAAGATAGGGCCTTCAGCTCCAAAGGCAGGCAGTGGGGAGAGGAGGCCATATTTTAAATTTTCCTTTCTTCCTCCTTTTTCCTCGATCTGCCTTTATTCTAGGTAGGGATGGGGAGGGATAGAGGCTGGAGCATATTTCTGAGCTGACAGGCAAGGTAGAAGCAGGTGATTCAGTTGTGAGGTGGTGGAACCCACTCCTTGTACAGGCTGGTGGGGGGGGTCACCCTAGCATAGAAAGAGATTGACCTTGGATGAGGGCAGGAGGTGGGGAAGACCTAGAGATTGAAGAGCCAATCACATTTTTTGCTAGGGGCCAGTTTTTTTTCTCAGAAGAGTCACAGGCAAATGGGGCAAGGGAGAGGGGTTGACCTGGAATCAGGTACATGACAGAGGGCTCAGTAAGATGCTATGGGACCATGGTATGCAGAGGGAGGAGCCAGAGTCTTCCCTGGGAAGGTGGTGCAGAGATGCATTGCGTCCCAGGCTGCCAGCAGTTGCCAGCCTGGGCACGGAGGGGTGGACAAGCCTGGCCTGTTTGGGGGTGGCTGGGTAGCTGGAGGGCAGGACACAGGAGAGGATCTGACAGGTGATGAAGCAAGACCAACTGGTGCAATGGGATTGCGGTGTCTTAATGTAGGCATCTGGCCTTTTTGCAGACAAATACCTGTAATTCAGGTAATCGGTAAGTTTTCCTCAGAGGTCTTTGGAAAGGGCCTCTTGGAAGATGTAATATTGGGGTGGGACTTGGCTTTGCCTCCTCCTTGGCTTCTGCCTCCTCCATATCTCTTCTTTGGCGCCTTAAAAAATGGGTTGCCGGTTTTCTTCTATTAAGTTTCGAGAGTTCTTTATGTATTCTAAGCCTCCATCTTTTTTCAGATATGTGTTTTGCAGATATTTTCTCCCAGACACTCAGAAGGGTTTTAATGGGAAGTAACTCTTGTGTTTAAAAGATTTTTTAAATGTTTGTTTATTTATTTTTGAGAGAGAGAGAGAGAGAGAGCCCAAGTAGCTTTGTGTTTTAAAGATGTGTTCTGTGGCATTGTGGGGTGGGGCAGTGGGAAGGAGATGGAGATAAGTCCATCTTAATGGTCAGGGAAGAGTTGAGGCTCTGAGCCAGGCCAGGGACAGTGGGATGGGGAGGAGTGAAGAGTAAAGACCTCTTTTACCCTGCTGAGCCCTCCCTCCCACCTTCCTTTGACAGATATTTGTGCAGCACCTACCAAGCACCAGGTAACAGTCAAAGCATAGGGGAAATATCCATAAAGAAATCAAAGTCCTGGGGCACCTGAGTGGCTCAGTCATTTAAGCATCTAACTCTTAATTTCAGCACAGGTCATGATCTCATGGTTCATGAAATTGAGCTCTGTGCTGATAGCCTGAAGCCTGTTTGGGATTCTCTCTCTCTCTCTCTCTCTCTCTCTCTCTCTCCCTCACTCTGCTGCTTGTGTGCTCTCCCTCAAAATAAATAAATAAACTTAAAAAGAAAAATAAAAGTCCCACCCTTGTGAAGTTTACATGTTGGTATGGAAGACAGAGAATAAACACATAAGTGTAACATAATGGCTGATAGATGCTGTTTGAAACACAAAGCAAAGTGTTTTTATTGAAATGCCATCTTCCAAATGGCTCTGGGAGTGGAACTAGAGTTCCATGAATGAGAGTCTTCAGGGGTTCCCTTCAGAGGAAAGAATCAGAACAATGCAAGGGTCACTAGACTGAAGTCAGGGGCTCTGCGCTGGAATTCTGGCCCTGACTCTGGCCACCAGGGTAACCTCAGGCAAGTTCTCTCCTCCCTCTGGCCCTCAGTCTCTCTCTCCCTCTCAGGGGTGGGTTAGATGATCTTTCAAACGCTAGGATTTCATATTTGGAGTTCTTAAAAAACCAACTTGGGGGCTCTGATGATCCAAACTGGTTCACAAAACCAGGCTGTTTTGTTTCTGGGGGTCATCAATTTTGCTCTCCTACTCAATACAGGAACCCTTGGGAAGCACAACCAGCGGGTACCTTTTCATCCCCACGGGTGCCCCTCCCAAGGATGGGGGCTCACTTCCTTCCAAAGAACAAGTTTCATTTTCTCTTTCTGTCTTTTTAAAGGGAAAGGATCACACCTTTTACTAAGGGGAGGTGCCTTCCAACGGTGGATTACAATTCAGATCCTACTCCTTAAAGGTGGATATGAAGGACAGCCTGTGATGACCAGAGGACCCAAAAACCTGAAGACAAATTTGGGGATGGGAGTGTAGGAGTGGGAATCTGGGTTGGGGGGGTGGTTCTTGGAGAAAGGACACCTGGGAATGCCTGGAGGGGAAGGATATGGTGGGAACGCTTTTGCTGGAGACATCTACCTGGAGGTCACGTGGTCCCCTGGACAGCTGGGGCCAAATATCTGTTGCTATGAAAGATCAGTTATCCTGAGAATTCAAACTAGCCAGTGACATGAACATGGGAGCCAGGTAGCAGATGGACTAATGGGTGGAATGTGGTTGACACTCTTGGAACCTCTTCTAAACTCAAATTGCTTGACTCTCTGATTATTAAAATCCAAAAAGAGGTGGGCAAGTGTCACATTTGTCATAAGACAGCTGTAGGCCCCCTTCTTGTGCTCTCCATCTCCATCCCTGGATGCTTCTAGAAGCTCTGCAGGGCCTAATGCTATATATGAGGAGGCCGCTGGCCTCCAGGAAATGTGTAGCCATTGGGAACAATCAGTTTCACCCCTAGAGTTCAGCCCTGTGGGCACACCAGTCTAGCCCAAAAATGGGTCTGTGGGGCTGTTCACAATGTCCTCATCTGCTTCCATCAGTGTTTTCTGTCAGTAGAGGATTGTGTAAGGTGGCAGGAGCGTGTTGTCCCTAGATAAAAAGGAGGCTGGGACACCACAGCCTCAGCCACAAAACTCTAATAATGATAAAAAATATTTCACTCTTCAGAGTGTGAGTACGTTATAAAAAGCAGTTACTTTCTCACTCATGTCAAAATGACTGTTTTAGAAGTAAAACTGTGTTTATTCACAGACATGTTGCCTATGTGAAAAAAATTTCTATGGGTCCTCAAAAAAGCTGATGAGCCAAAATAGGTGCAGACCAGATCTAATACATTAGCTTTGCAAGTTTTCCAGAAATAAGATCAATATATCAAAACTAAGTATTTCTATATATTAGTGATCATCAAAAATTGAAAATCTAAAATGCCATTTATAATGGTCTCAAAACTATGAAATATCTAGGTATAAATTTGACAAAAGATATAGAAGATATTTACACTGAAAACTACAAAATACTGCCAAGATAAATGAAAGAAGACCTCAATAAAGAAGAGATATACCATGTTCATGGAGTAAAAGGCTCAAAATGGCTATCAGTTCCTCCCAGATTGATCTGTCGATTCAAGGCAACAATCAAAATCTCAGTAATTGTTTTTAAATTGACAAACTGATCCTAAGACATATGGAAATGCAAAAGACATAAAATAGTCAAAACAACTTTGAAAAAGTGGAACAAATCTGGAAGAATAAAAACACCTTATTCCATTGTGTGAAGTTGGTATCAAGATAGACAGATGAAAGGAACAGAATAGAGAATGTAGAAACATACCCACACACCAACGGATGACTGATTTTCAACAAAGGTGCAAAGACAACTCAGTGGAAAAAGAAGAATTTCAACAGATGGTGCTGGAACTGTTGACTATCAATATGCAAAAAATGAACTGTGATCAATGACTCAAATCACATACAAAAATTAACTCAAAATGAATCAAAACCCTACACGTAAAGCCTAAACTAATGAAACTTCTAGAAGAAAGTACAGGAAGAAAATCTGGACTTTGGGTTAGGCAGAAATATCTTAGATGCAAATTTAACTGTTTGTTATTCTATAGATCATACTTTGGTATGGTATGAACAAATTGTTAAATTGTGAAATGGGACTTAATTAAAATAAATTGTTTTTCAAAGACACTATTAAGAGAATGGAAAGACAAATCATAGGCTGGGAGAAAATATTTGCAAATCATAGCTCTGATAAAGGACTTATATTTGGAATATGTATATTAGTCATTAAGGAAATGCAAATTAAAGCCACAATGAGATACTACTACCCACCTATGAAACAAGGTAAAATTAAGAAAGACTGACCATACCCAGTATTGGTGAGGATGTGGAGCAATTGGAACTCTCATACTGCTGGTGGTAAATGTAAAGAGGTACAACCATTTTGGAAGACAATTTGGCAAGAAGCTAACGATACACCTCACCTACTATATAGTCCAGTCTTTCCTTTCCTGGGTGTTTACCCAAGAGAAATGAGACCCTAAGTCCACACAAAGACTGTAATGCTCCTAGCCACCTTTATTTGTGGGAGCCTCAAACTGGAAAGAGCCTACATGTCCATTCATCAACAGATGAATGAACAAACAATGGTGGTATCTCCAGACAATATCAAGCCTAACCAAATTGTACACTTTAGGTATGTGCAGCTTATCCTATGTAATTACTCCTCAATAAATTATTACAGTTTGGAAGAAAATAAGAAGTAACAACTCAATGCAATGTAGAATCCTAGAAGGGATTCTGGAAAGGATAGGAAGATTAGTGTAAAAGTGGGTGAAATACAAATAACATCTGCGGCTTAGTTAATAATAGGATGTAGATGTTAATTTCTTGGTTTGGATCATTCTGTGGTGATGTAGAAGATGGTAACTTCTAGAGGAAGTTGGGGGAGGAGGACAAGGGAACTCTGAACCACCATTGCAACTGTTCCATAAGTCTACAATTAATTCAAAATAAAAAGTTAAAAATATATGCAGTTACACTTTTCTTTTAAAGATGGGTTAACCTTATAGAATAAGTGCATTGTTTTCAAGTTTATTTGTCAGCTGTGATATTACGGATAATCACTGTCAGCATAGAGTAGTTCAGCGACTTTGGAATGCTTGCCTTTTTGTAAGAGAAACCGACATAACAACTTTAAATCAGGCAGTTCTTTGAAGTACTTTCCCTTGAAATACCAATGAACTTCTATGTGTTAACAAAAGTCGCATGTGCTAAGAAGGGACATCCAGCCATAATGGCGTGATGGGTTCTCTGGCCGCCATCACAAGCTTCCTTCCACGGAAGGCTGGAAGCGCCACAGGAATTAATGCCCCTCGGGAGCTGCCCCTCAGATTTGACTGATGGGATTGGAAGGCAAGCACCCAGCTCCCTCACCCCCCTTGTGGGATCTAACTAACTCTGAGGTGCAGGGTTTATTCTGGCTGTGAGAGTTTTCCCAGCATGATTCATCTCCAGTTGCCCACAGCGGTAACCTGTTGGCGATGCACCTTTCACTGGCTGGCACCTCTTCTTTGTCCACCTACTGGTGTTTTCTTCACCTCCCAAATGAACTGCTTACACTCAAATCCCGGTCTCAAGACCTGCTTCTGACCCAGACCAACCCAAGCACCAATATGTTTTTCTAGCATTGCATTGTGTCACCTTGCCACAGCGCTGGGCTGGGCATCTCGCTTTGACATTACTGCTTCATTTCACAACAGTAACTCTCCACCCAGCTTCTTACACACCCCGGAGACAAGTCCTTCCAGGGCAGGCAGGCAGGGCTGTAAAAGTGTCCTCTGGATGTTGAGCTGAAATCTGGCTCCCGTGACCTTTGACTTTTTGCCTCTGCGGAGCTGTAAGAGACTGGGAGAGCTGAGGTTGGTTACCTAGGTTTTGCTGAAGCCTCCAACGACCTCTGGGGAAGGAAGGCTGGAGGGCTCTGTGGGGGTTGGGCTCTTAGCCCTGCCCCGTTTGAACCAAAGTACAAACTCTGTTTATGTTGGGCTAAAAGCTTTGGAGGAAAGAGTTCCACCTCAGGGAAGATGTTTGCCTCGTTCAATCCCTTGCAGTAGGCCATGGGAGGCTGGGGTGAGTCCTCTGGCTCATAAACATTAAAAATGTCACATCAGGGTTGCTTTGGAGACTAGCAGTTTCTTCCAGTCCAATATGAGGTCCTGCCAAGTTGTGAGAAACCCTGAGCAGGGCAAAAGCTGTCTTTCTCTTCTTTAAAAAAAAATTTTTTTTAAATGTTTATTTATTTTTGAGAGAGAGAGATAGAGAGTGTATGAGCAGGGGAGGGTCAGAGAGAGAGGGAGACACAGAATCTGAAGCAGGCTCCAGGCTCTGAGCTGCCAGCATAGAGCCTGACGCGGGGCTTAAACTCACAAACCTTGAGATCTTGACCTGAGCCCAAGTCAGATGCTTAACTGACTGAGCCACCCAGGCGCCCCAAAGCCGACTTTCATTGGCCAGGTCACCAGACCTATGCCTCAGGCACTACCTTGCAAAACCTGGACCACTGATAATGTAGCGATGGCATCTCCCAAAGGCAGTCCTGTTGCAACTAGGTAGCTGGTTATCTAATACCTCAGCCCGATCAAGTACAGCTGCTTTGTTTTTTTAATTAAAAAAAATTTATGTTTATTTATTTTTGAGAGTGAGAGCACAAGCGGGGGAGGGGCAGAGAGAGAGGGAGACACGGACTCTGAAGCAGGCTCCAGGCTCTGAGCTAGCTGTCAGCACAGAGCCCGACGCGGGGTTCAAACTCACAGACTGCGAGATCATGACCTGAGCTGAAGTTGGACACCCAATTGACTGAGCCACCCAGGTGCCCCTCAGCTGGCTTTTTATAAGAGGACACTGAGGCTCAGAGAAGGAACGAGTTTACCTAGGCTGCGCAGCACTTTTGCTTTAGCTAACATAGCTAATGGGATGAGACTTCTCTTGGCTGTGTTAGTTTCTCATCAATACCAGAGAGTGATGGTTTTGACCATCATGAGCCTAAACAGTGCCTAGTACTATGGGAGTCCACAATGACCCCAGGCATAGCAGCCAGGCCAGGTGAGAGGGGGCTCTGGGAAGCCCCTTCTGTTCACAACTCACACCCTGAATCCTTGTAATCTTGGGCTCCTCGCTGCCTACCTGGAGCCTGAGCAAGCCTGGCTCCTGCGGGGCGCCCTGCCACGGCCCCTTGGCCCTAAATAAAGGGAGTTTCACCTTCTCTAACTTGACCCTCAGAGCCCCCTCCGGGAGCCCACCAGGAGCGCACCCAGAGTTGCCTCATGAGGGCAAAAGACACTCCAATCACCCAGGAAATTCCAAGGGATTTGGGAGCTCAGGGTCAGGAATTGGGAGCAAAGGGCAGATACTAAAATAAACGATGTTCCTGGTGCTTTTATCCCTTAGGAAATGACAAGGATTTTTAGGAGCCCTGTGCCAAGAAATAGGGACAGAGACCAGTATGTATTTTTCCTGTTATCTCACAGCGCCCCATTACAAAAATCATCCCCTGGGTCTGCTCCCTCGGGAACCGTGTGGGGAGGAGAGGTGATGGACAGAGCAGGATTCAGCTATTTCCGGGACCCTGGGGTCAACAGGCTTCGCACCATCTGTCTTCAGCTGTTCAAGCTGCTCTAACAACTTACCACAGCATGGGTGGCTTAAGCAGCCAACATTTATTTCTCACAGTTCTGGAGGCTGACAAGTCAAAGATCAAGGTGCTGGCAGATCCGATATCTGCTAAGAGCCCACCTCCTGGTTTGCAGATGGACATCTTGTATCCTCAGAGGGCAGCGGTCAGAAAGAGGGCTAGATCACTAACCCCAGAGGCTAGAGGACACTAACCCCATCACGGGGGATTCCACCCTCCCAATCCTTCTCGAAGGCTCCACCTCCCAATACCATTATATTAGGGCTTCAACATGCAAATTGGGAGCGGGGGACACATTCAATCTCCCAAGCACTATCAAATACCTCTTCCTAGACCTCAGCAAAACCTGTGTTTCTCAGCACAGCTTTCCAGATCAGTCACCGGCAGTAATTAGAGTAGCCAGGCCAGCTGAAAGCTGTAGGCTATTTAATAACCAAGATAGAACTAGAAAACATATTTAAGATTTTTTAAGTGTTAGTTTTTGAGACAGAGAGAGAGAGAGCACGCGCGCGCGCGTGAGAGAGCGAGAGCGCGACCAAGTAGGGGAGGATAGAGAGAGAGGGAGATACAGAATCCAAAGCAGGTTCCAGGCTCTGAGCTGTCGGCACGGAGCCCATCGCAGGGCTCAAACCCGTGAACTGCGAGCTCATGACCTGAGCCGAAGTCAGACGCTTAACCCAGTGAGCCACCCAGGCGCCCCAAGAAAAATAAAAAATTTAAAAATACGTCTATGTCTAATTTGCGTAGTCTGATATCTCTTATAGGAGCCAAGTTTGGAAAACCAATTGCATGAATGTTAGTGCACGGACGCTGCAGGTGTGGACTGAGGGTCTGTGGAGGCAAGAGGGGCTCCTGGTGGAAAGAACTAGCCCTGGAAAGCGGCAGAGAGCCCCCCGTCTCCCTTCTCAGCAGATCCAGCAGTGAACCCTGACCTCCCGCCCCGTATACGTGTGCGGCCCAGCCACGGGGGCTCATTTCACTGCTTCGAGAGCTGCCTCAGCTGGTGCTAAGACTCTTCCCTTGTACTTCAGGCTGTAAGATTAGATGAGGGTCTGCATCCTTGTTTAATTTGTTAATAGCTTCCCTGTGGCCTGCAGGCGAATCACTTGACCTGTCTTGAGCTTCCCGTTCCTGGCTTGTAAAATGGAGGTGTACAGGCCTGCTCTGGGCACAAGACGATTAAATACAATACTGTGTGTCATGTGCTGTTCAAATGTAGGGCGGTATTTAAGGCGTGAAATGCAAATTCTATTTTAAGGAGCCTTAAAGACTTCTCCTCCCTTAAAGAGAATTCACTAAAGCCAGCTTTGCGAGACTGAACAACTGAAATTTCCAAAGCGTTCTTCCAAAAAAACCTCAGGATGGGACCTTCATACCACACACATTTTAGGAAAAGGTCCATCGTGTATAGCCATGTGTTTGCATAAAACATTACTGTCCTAAACACAGCTCTTACATCTCTGCTCACCAACTAGGGCAACTAAAGAGCTCTAGCAAGCAGTCCCACGTATGTAGTGACTCCGCCACAAAGTTCTCATTTCTTGCCCCCGTAATGGGGTGGGCAGGTCCACGTAGTTACTCAGAGATGCGGGTTCCTTCCAGCTTGTGACTTAGCCACCGCCTCAGACCTTTCGCTGGCGTCCAGCTAATAGAAGGGGAATGTGCTAGAGACTCACATGGGCGGTCTTGCCCACTCCCCTCACATCCCCTAAAGAGCCCAGACCCAAGGACACACTTGTGTGCTGGGGAGGCTGGGAAATGCAGCTCCAGCAGCTCGAAGAAAGGGGTTTTGGTGACCAAGCCAGCACTGTAGCCCAGAGCTCCCGAAAACCATGTCGACATGCGGTCCCCTCCCTGACCTGAGCTACATCATCGCTCCCCTGGGCCCTTCTCTTGGGTCTCCTGGCTTCCACTCTCCCCCTGCGGTCAGAGGGATCCTATTAAAACCTATGCTGGGTCACGCTGTGATCCACGACACTCAGCAACAGGCTAGAGAACCGCTCGTGACAAACCTGGCACCTCCCCGTGGTGTCGTTCAGCTCCCATCCCTGGGCATTTGTGGTCCCTGAAGCAAGATATGACAAAGGCTAATTCCCAGGTAATGCTTTTATTTTTACAGCAGCAGCAACCACGTAGCCACAGGGACGTGAAGTGCTCTAGACAGGGTGCACAGTGCCTGCAGCGGCAAAAGACTGTTTTGGGGGGTGACACACGTGCCTTTCCCCTTGGTCCCCGTGATTGCGGGAAGAAAAACCACACTCCATGCACTGCCACACGCATCCCCACCCCCTCCCTTCCCTTCCCGTAATAGCTAAATTAGGCATCCTTCCAGCCAGAACACTCGGGGGCTCTGGAGGGGAGAGCCTACCCCTTCACTTTCCACACACCCCACACCCAAAGCCACCGCAGGGATGGGCAGTGATGGGGTTGGCTGCAGGAAGAAGCCAGGAGCCACGCTCGCCATGCTTGGAAGTCTACCCCTTTCGGGGCAAGGAATCACTGGGGCAAAACATGAACCTGAGGCCGGCGTGATCCCAAGACCTCCCTTTCTTCCAAGCTCGGGTCTCCATGTGAGGTCTGTGAAGGGCAGGATTTTGGTTATCCTAGGACTGTCTAGCATCTAGGATGACAGAGGCCGCTGGCCTCTCTGGCCATTCCCAGCGGCTTAAGGATGGGGGCCCCCTCTGGGGAAATGACAGAGCCTTGTTCAATGGGTTACTCTGCTCGGGCAAACCATTCCTCTACAGGGAGTAGGATCATCAGCTTAGCCCCAGGGGGAAGTGCAGGGACCCACCAAGAGTGAATGTCGGAAGTCACGTGCTTTGCAGACAAGCTGGAGAATGAGGTTTCTTATTTTTTTCATGTTCCCCCCCACCCACCCCAGGGCCATATGGGTGGGGGGGTTCCTTTGCCTTCTGAGTGCCATGAATGTGCCCCCACTCACAGGGCCACTCTAAGACACTTTGCAGCCCTGGGGGAGGGGAGCTGGGGGATGGGTAGGGTGGCTGAGTATCCGCCAGTGGCTCCATCAGGATTCCGGTCACCTGCAGGGACAGGACTGACCCCTCCCTGCAAGCCACAGGTGTGCCTTTCTGAAAGTGACAGGACAGCTGGCCTTGGACTGAAGGAAGGACCTGAATGTCACCTGACCTTCCACGGGCACTGCGACTGCACTAAGGCAGGCGTGCACTCCCCCAGCAGAGGCGCCCGGGGAGGTCTTGGCTGCACCGATAGGGTAGACGAGGGGCTGCAGCTCCGAGGCCTAAATGACCTGCCCGCAATCGCAAGGCTTGCTGGCAAGGGAGCGGGACTGAAAGCCAGCTCCTGCCTCTCAGGGCAGGGCTCTCAGCATGCCACTGGCTGGCACAGCTGGCGTAACCCCAGCCCCCCACGACACACTTCCTTCTCGAAGTCTGGGTCCTCAGCTGAGGCCGGGCAGTTCTTCAGACTGAGCTGCATAAACGATCAAACTTTAATGAGTTGGGAAGGCCCTGGGGAGGCTCGCTTCCTTCTGGAAGGGAAAGGGAGCGAATTTTCTCTGAGCTTAGGATTGGTAAGGCACTGAAATTAACTATAGCTGTGGGTGGGGGAGAACGAAGGGGGCTGGGATGAGTGGTTGGAGAAATCAAGTTGATGGTCTTTCCTTCCGGCCCCACAGTGAGCATCCTCACCGAGTCCCCCATTTTCCTGCTTGGTGGATCCCCCGGCCCCCCACCGCGTGCCACCGCGTGTGGACGCACCCCCGCTGTGACTAGGCACACTCTGAGGACCAGATGAGGCATGGGGGGGTCAAGGAGCCGAGGGTGGGCCCAGGACCTCCGGACCCAGGTCAGAGCACGAGCCCCTCACTCCACCCGGGCTAGGACAGGAGCAGCACTGGAGCGTCTGCTCCGAGGACAAGGTCCTCTCTGAGGCGTGGGTGATGGCTGGGGGGGGCCTGCAAGCCTGCGCCGGAAGGAGGAAGGGGCAGGGGAACTTTGGATGGGACCTTTGGCACAGCACATCTTGGGCCTGCCCGCCCCATCTGTTGCCCTCCCAGGACTGCAGGGATAGAGAGGAGCCTTCCTCTCTCCACAGGGGGTGCTTCTGGCTGACCAGCTCTGATGCACCCCCTTCACCCTTCCAGCCACACCTGTGCCGGGATGACCTCACACAGAGCCTTCCTGAACTCGGCGCTCAATCCGGAGCCCCCCGGTCAGAGGTGCTGAATGGGGAGCTGTAGCAACCACAGCTACACGTATTCTGCACCTCCGGTGAGACAGGCGTTCGGCCTGGAGGACAGGGGCCTGCAGGCGGGTACTGTTACCCCCTTTCAATAGATGAAGAGCTAGGTTCAGAGGGGTCGAGTGACTTGCCCAGAGTCACACAGCTCATGAGTGCCTGAAATGGGAACTGGACTCAGGTATGTCTGACTCCAGAGCCCACGCCCTTTGCACTCCCGTCGGCTGCCCCTGGGAGCCCAGGGGTGGCCTGGGTGAGATTTCTGGGGGCGGGGGGAGGGGTGATTCTCTCTGGAAGTGTGGATCTGGGAGAGCAGCCAAGCTTGAGGTAAGAGAAGTCGCCTCCTGCACCTGGGGGGCGGGGGCCACCCTGCTCAGTGCCTGGCGGCCTTGCAGATCTTGTCGTACACCTCGGGGAAGGCGTCCTGGCACCCCAGCCGCTCCCGCAGCCTGTGGTACAGCGAGCCGTCGAACATCTCCCAGAACTCCTCCCGGCTCATGTAGCAGTCGGCGTACAGCATCTGGAACCTGCGGAGCATAGGAGCGGAGGCTGCCGGCAGGGGAGAGGGCCCAAGGGCCACGCGTCTCACGCTTTGTGGCACGGGAAGGACTTCTGGCTCTCTCGGTCCCCCCGCTGACCTGGTGGCGGAGGGCAGCCCAGGGACGCTTGCCCCCATTTTGCCGACGGGGCCACTGGGCTGCCTTCTTCTTCCTTTTTTTTTTTTTTTCTGACTGCCCGTATTTAAAGAGTACAACTTAAGTGTGACATTTGTATACAACCTGGAAACCGTCACCTCAACCCAGCCCATGACCACGTCCATCACCCCAAAAACTTTCCTCATGCCCTTGTGCCGTCCGTCAGCCTCCATCCACCTGGGCAGGGCTGCTTTCTGTCCTCAGACATTCTGGACTTTCATATAAATGGAATCATACAATTCTCCTTTCTCCTGTGGGTTTTTTTTTTGTGCTGTGTGTTTCCCTCCCCCCCGACCACCCCCCCCCAATCAGCACAATTATTTTCAGATGAGTCCATGTTTGATCCATCAGGCGTGTGTTCCAGGCCAGTTCTTGAGAAGAGCTGGCCAAGGTCCCCCTCCTCCTTAGCTGTGCTCTTCCAACCCTGAGCTGCAGCCCTGAACCTATCTGAAACCACATGGTCACCTGCCCTGGGGGGTGGGGGAGCAGGCTGATGGTGGGGCTCTGGCCCGAGCAGCTGGGGTTGCTGGTGCATTCACGGGAGGAGGGGTGGAGAGGGAGGGGTGAGGCATCCTGCAATCCAGCCGCCATACTTTCAGAGGGTTCTTCCTGGCCTAGATGCTGCTGAGGCCTCACACTCCCAGGGCAGCCGGCTGTTCTGGACCTGGGGCTGGCCAGTGCGGCCCCGACTCTACCCGCTGCGGCGACGCCCTGAGGCTCATGGCCGGGGGGAAGCGCACTGCCCTCTGGGCCACTCACCCATGCATGCTCCGCACGAACTTCTCCAACTGCCGCATGCAGGACCTGGCTTCAAAGTGCTTCACCCGCGGCTCCCCATACGCTCCAATGTCCACATAGAGCTCTGCCTCATCTCCCTTGGGGTGCACCAGGCCCGGCTGGCTGGGCAGGATAAACGGGCACAGCCAGATGGGGTAGACCTGGGTGGACCAGGGAGAGGGGCATTGGTGCGTTTTCTCCAATGGGGGGTGGGCTCATGTCTGGCCCGCCCCGCCCCTCCCTGGGAACCCCCGCTCTGGCTGCCCGCCACCTCACTCCCAATCCCCCGGGCCGCAGCCGAGAGCGCCCCTGCTTCACCACATCAGTGGACACAATGTGAACGGCTCACAGGACCACTCGTTAGCAGCTCCCATGCCTTCTCTCCCAGCAGGGCCATCACCGAGTGGGCCCATTTTACAGAAAGGGAAAACGGAAGCCCAGGGGGGCAAGCGTGCCCCAGACTAGTCCCTGCCCCGGCTCACGTGGATATCATTGTGGAAGGTGTACACGGCCTGCGACAGGCACTTCATGGGCACCAGCATGTCCTGCACCACGTGGTGCTGCTCATACAGCTTGCGCAGCGTCTCTCCCTGGGTCAGCTTCAGGAGGGAGATCTTGGGAGGCACCATCCAACCGAAGAGGTAGCGGAAGATGGGGTTGTTGCCGAAGGGGATGATGTCCTGAAAGACAGAGGCTGGCGACAGAGAGAACGGGCCGGCGCGGGCCGAGCATGTGGCCACGTGTCAGGGCCAGGTCCTTGTTCCGCGCTTGGAGTTAGGATGACAGGGTGCACTCCCCCAGCAGGGGGGCATGACGGCCCCTGGGATTTGCCCACCCAGCTCTGGGTTTGATTCTCGGCTCTGACATTTAACCACTGCAATAGCGTTGGCGAGTTACTTAATCTCTGAGCTTCCTGTCCTTGTCTGTAAAACAGGATGCGAGAAAATAATGAAACGCCAACTAGAAGGCACTCAGTGCAGTGCCTGGAGCGAGATAAGGCCGTTATAATCGCTATTTCTGTTACTGAGGTCAGAGTGGCTGGCACAGAGCCGGCATTTCATAGGTGGTTGAGAAATAGATGCTGTTGGATGAGAAGAGCGACACTCAAGAGAGCTTAAGCAATCTCCCTAAGGTCACCCTGCCAGGGGCAGCTCTTCCTGGCCGGGGTGAGGTCTGGCTCAGCGTCATCGACAAGCCCACTGGATCACAGCACCCCTCCGAGGGCCTTCTCTGACTCCTGTTTAACATGTTACTGCTCCCCACCCCTCCACACACAAAAGCATGTTCTTCCAAGGCCGAGCTTAATAGCTACCTGCAACCCCAGGCAGAACTAGCCGCTTTTCTTCACCTGCCTGTGCCCTTCACAGTCCTTCCCTGCCCACCTCCAGCTCGGCCTCCCCGGGAATCCTCCCGAGTGGGGGCTGCTCTTCCTCTTCCATGCCTCAAACGTCTGCAAGGGAGGAGCCCCCTCACCTGGCCAGCCTGCCCAGCCCCAGCAGCGCAGCCATCGGCCCCCCACTCAGTACCTTCCCCCCTTGCTCCAAGGCTGTCTTCCGAGTGTTCTTGTCCACCTGCCGCCCCATTCTTGAAGCCAAGGACATTCCTGTATTCCCTCTGTGCTGGGTGCTGGGGACAGCAAGATTACCAAGGCGGGTCCCTGTCCCTGTCCTCAGGTGATGGGGGTATAGGCCACGGACAACCGTGTGTGGAGAGCTGGGACTAAACGACGCAGGGCCCAAGAGCTGGGACTGAACGACGCAGGGCCCACACCAGCCGAGGGGTTGGCGGCGGCTCCCCAAAGAGACCGGGGTGCGAACTCTGGAGACTGAGTGACTCCCCCACTCCTCCCTGGGAGCAGCTCTGCGGCTGGGAGCCTGCTCCCACCAGGGAGGGACCCATCCCCACACACGACACGGGAGCACAATGAGCAGCTCGGCTTTTGTTGTCCGCTCGCTTGTTTCTGGGAAAGCCCCGCACGCCCACAGCAGAGATCCCAGCAGTCCAAAGGTCAGGCCTCCTTTCACATCCCTCACCCCATTTCCCCCCTCATCCTGACCCCACTTCCTTCCTTCCCGACCCAACTTCTTTCCCTCCCGAAAGGCACCCACTGTTAGGAATTAGCTGTGTACCTTTAGACAAGCAGATGGGCTTAAAAAACAGCGGCTCCTTGGGGTGCCTGGGTGGCTTAGTCGGGTGAAAGGCCGACTGATATTGGCTCAGGTCGTGATCTCAGGGTCGTGGGATCGAGCCCCGGGTCTGAGGCTCAGCGCAAAGCCTGCTTGATTTTTCTCTCTCTCCCTCACTCTGCCCTTCCCCCACTCATTTGCCCTACCCCCTCCCAAATAAATAAACTTAAAAAAGACAGCTCACAAGTGGCATCTAACAGTCTCCTATACATCAGCACACAGAGAGCCGTCACACACGCTTACTGCAGGGACCCACAAACTCTGGCTCCCGGGACAAATTTGGTCCACAAATAACGTTTTACTGGGATAAGGCCCTGCACATTCATTTACATGTTGTCTATATGAGCAGAGGACCCTCTAAATCGATCCCAGGGTCCACAAAACCCAAAGTATTATCCGGCCCTTCACAGAGAATGTTTGCTGATCATTGCCCTCCTGTGCGGATGTTCCCTGATTTCATCAGTTCTGTACTGATGAGCACTTCGACTATTTCCAGCCTATTCCAACGAATGTCCTTTCTACACGTGTCTCCGGCCGTTTGCACGCCCATTTATCTGCAAGGTAAATGTCTAGAAGTGGAAAATGCAGGTTCACGGAGTGTATGCAAGTTTCATGGCTACTATTCCAAGAGCCTGTACCATTTCATCCTCTCCCAGACAACACAAGAGAGCGGTGTTTCCTCACGCTCAGGCCAAACGGTGCTCCAACTTTGGCCTCGCTGTCATCCTGACGGTGACAAACGAGACTCTTGTATTTTCGTTTCACCTGGCTTTAATTCTGAGTGAGACCCACCACCTCTCTTATGCTTAAGCGCCGTTTGTATTTTCCCCCTAAAAACAGTCCATTACAGTCCAAACATTAGCCAAAAGTGTCAGCTAGAACCATTCCTTTCCCCAAATCTCAGCCTCAGAAAAGTCCAAGTTTTAAACAGCATGGGCTGCCCTTCTCCTTTGCCTCCTATCCGCCCCATCATTCATCTTTTCGGCCTCTGAGTGACCCCAGGTCCTGCGTCCCTGCGATCACTGCTGGTCCCTTTGCCTGCCCTTGCCTTTCACCTGTGTCCAGCCTGTTACTGACCGGCTCTGCTCTGCCGGGGCCCCTACAGATCCAGGCCCCAGACCCCAAGGACAGGCCCTGTGGCAACAACGTCCTAAGAAGCATGAACAGCCAAGAACCCCATCTAACATTCCCTGCTGGTGTCCCTTCCCCGCATTAGCCAGCCACGTACGCTGGCTGGAAACGAGGACATAAAAGGAAAGGGCAAGAGGGGGTTGCTCAGTCCTCTTTCTCTTCAGTCCCTCCTGACTCATCCGTAAGTAAGCCGTGCTGGAGTGGTGGTGGAGCGTGCATGTCCCTGGGCAGGGAAATAAAAGCATGCGGGTGACGTGGCTTATTACCCCTTCTTTCTAGAAGGCCCAGCTTCCGCGATTCCACTGTAGTGGCCACGGGGGTGCTCCACCCGGACGCCCTGCGTGCAAATGTCAACTGCAAACCACCCATCCTACAAGATTCTGCCTCTAGCTTCAGGCGGGACAGCCCGGGCTCAACAGCACAAAAGTATAGGACGAACTTCACGATGAATTTGAACTCTGTGATCTGAAAAGACCCACAAGCTCTTTGCTGCTCTGCCTGAGTGTGGGCTGGGCTTGCTCTAGTGAATGGCATGTCGGGGGACTGGCAGGGCCAGGGAACGGGTCATGAAAGGCCTGGAGGCTCCTCCTCGGTCCCCTTCCTGTATGGTTCTTGCTGCCTTGTCGTGAGGACCCTCGAGCAGCCCGCAGGGCAAGGAACGGAGGCCTCCTGTCAACAGCCGCGTGAGGGAACCTTCTGGAAAGCAGACCTTCTAGCCCTGAACAAGCCTCCAGATGACCCTTGACTGCAACCCTGAGCCAGAGCCACCCGATCACGTCCCTGTCCCTGACACTCAGAAAACTGTGCCATGACCAAAAATAACAGTCCTAAACTGGCAGAGGTTTTAACTCTCTACGTTTGGGGCAGTTCATTATGCAGCAAGAAGGAACTAATATACTCCATCTCTTATGGAGTTGTGTTACTCTGGAAGGCCTAAGCCTCGGTTTCCCCATCTGGAAAATGGAAAAGACCAGAGAACGTCCCTCCCAGGGCTGTGAGGAAGATGAAGGCAGTGTGAGCACGAGGTTTGGACAATATGACTAACACGCGAGGGGCAGTCACTGTGGACCAGTGTTACCGCTCGGATGCTCTTCTCAGGGTCCTTTACTGGCCTCTTTCTCTTCCCGTCTCTCAGATGCTCTTGCTCTTGACAAAATCATGCCCCCCACAACCTTCACACCTGCTCTTGGAGGGACAAAGAAGGACTCATGGTGTCTCTCGCATTCGGCAAAACTGCCCATCCACTGAGATGGGCCCTGACACTGCCTGGGGGAGGGGGGGGCTGATGGAGGTGGGGGATCCCCGAGGCCCCCAGTCTTGATGAGCCCTCCACGCCCCACTCCTCCAGCTCCTTACCACAGCTCCATCACATTCAGCCCTAAAGACGTAGCCCACAGTTAGAACTGGCCACCTCCTCCTAGGAGGCCACCAGGTTTAACTCCTTTAGGCCTGTCACCCATTTAACCTAGTCACCAGGGACTTCTAGGTGCCGTTACTTGATACCCCGTGTAGCATACCCCTTGTCTCCCAAACCTCCCCTATGCTCTCATGGTCTGACATCAGCAAACCCTCCCGTCGTCAATCTCCTCTCTCGATATGGTTTTCCCCTCCCTGCCCCCAGCTGGAGCCTGGCTGGCCCCACAGGTGTCCTCAGTGGCATCATTTCCTCTCCCATGACCGTCTGGGGCAGGGGGAGGTGAGGGGGGCTCCTCCTGCGGCCTCATTACTGCTTCCAGATTTTGCTGTTCCTGTTTCTCTCCTCCAAAGGCCCACAGCAACTTCGGTGGTAGTTGTAATAGATCACGAATGTTCCAAATACCACCAAATTACGTACATTAAAACAACTATTGTTGTTATAGGACTTAGGAAAAAGAACCCATGTAGCCCATTTGAGGACCCATGCTCTGGTTCTGACTCCGCCTGGAATGCTCTCCCCCAGGGCTCTGCCTGGCCTGCCCTCCCCTGCTCAGGTCCCTGCTCACACGGTGTGCCCAAGAGGCCCTCCCTGATGCCCGTTTCGGATGTCACTTGCTCCTCACCCCTCCACACACAAGAGCGAATCCTTGCACACCTTTCGAGGCTAAGCTTGACAGCCACCTCCGACCCTAAGTGGACCTGGCTGCCTCTGCCTCCCGCCCCCATGGCCCTCCACGGTGCCAGGGCCCACCGCCCGGCTCGGCTGCCGTTCCTCATGGCAGACGGGCATGCGTCCTCCCAAGGACCTGGCCCGTGCCCCACTCCCTGGCACATGGCAGATGCGCAAGACAGCCTGCTGCTATTTGGTGAGAGCGGGCTGCTCCCCCGGAAGGGAACGACCATGAGGGAGGGCGTCGTGGTTCCCTGGGACGAAGGTCCGCTCTCCCTCAGGGACAGGGTGCGGCTCCGATGCTGATCATCACAGGCCCCTGCTGGGCCGGCCGCGGAAACCCAAGCCTCACCTGGAGCTCCCAGAAGATGCTGCGCGTGTGGCGGTGGTAATATTGCCTCAGGGGGATGTACTCCAGGCCCTCCTTGTTTGTCTTCAGGTAGTTCTCCACGTGCTTGAAGAACCAGGGCTTGTAGTAGTTGCCAATGCTATTCAGCTGAAATAACAGAGGGCATTGTGTCGGCCAGAGCCGAGGGCCGTGTGCCATCAGGGTGTAACAGCGATACCCAGCTTCTGTTCAGCACCCCTTGGCCTTTTCAGGCTTTTGCATCTGTTCCACCCTGGAGACTGCTGCAAGCCCAGCGAGGCTGAGCATGGCGCGTCCCGGGGAGGAGCGAGGGTCTGTGGGGCGCCAGGGCCCGACAGCCAATGCCCGATAGCCTAGGGGGTTCAGCCACCCCGCCCCCACCGTCCGCTGCTGCTCCTTGCTGAGGGAGCCCAAGGGCACATGTTTACTGACGCAGTGCTCCATGCAGGGGACCGACTCCTCGTCACCAGGTCCCATGACCAACAGCACTCCCTGACCGTGGCACCTTCCCTGCCACCTAGGGCGAGCCTCACGGCCCTCTGGGTGCTGTGCTCCTCCCCAGGCAGCTGTCGGTGGAGGAAGCTCACAGGAGGAACCTCATGCTACCCTGGCACCAGGCCCCATGCCCCCAACGCCTCAATCTTCCATTGAGCCAGTCTTCTTCAGCTGGAAACGCTCCAGGAGTTCACCTGCTGTGTGCCCTGGGATGACTGGGCCTCCCTGGGCCTCCCCCTCCTCACCCGGGAAACGACACCTGGCCCGACGCTTTGGGAGAGAGGCAGGCTAGCTGCCTGGAGGGAGCGCGGCTCCCGAGCTGGGGCCAGACCTTGGCGCAGCAACCCCACCGTGTCAGACGGCCTTCTCCCAGGGGTGGGAGAGGTGTCCGAGTCCGACCGGGCAGGTGGGGTGAGATCATACCCGCTGGGTCACCACCAAGGGCTAGGAGAAAGCAAATGTTGCCGGGGGACCACTGGGGAGGTAAAGGCAGGGGCAGAGGCAAGACAATCAAGCCCCACGGTAGCTCGTGGAGGAGAATAATCACAACACGCTCTGGGCAGGTGTCACTGGCACCTATGCGTTCGCTCATTATCCCTTCCAGGACACTGCAAGGCTGAGCCATCCTGGCCTCGCTGATGAGGATGCTGACAACCATCAAGGTCGAACAGAGCACCTGAGGCCACAGAGCTCGTTCTACTTCCAACATGCTGGGCGGATGCTGGGCACGTTTCTTAGCCTCCCCTGAGCCTTGCTATCAGTACCGGCAAAATGGAGCCACTGCCTGCCCTGGAGTGGGTGGGAGACCAGAAGAAACAACGCAGGGCACAGCAGCCAGTGTGAATGGTGCTACATCATAACGCTGAACAAGGAGTCAGAGACCTGGATTTAAATCTGCCCCGTGCTAGCTGGGTGGACTCAGAGAAGTCCCTTTCCCTCTCTGGTTCTTGTGTCTATATTTAGAGAGGGAAATGTACCAGATGATTCTCAGTCCTTTACAATTGTAAAATGGTCTAAGTATATGGGTGTCGATCAAGAGCCTAAAGGGTACCTATCCTTTGGTGTACTTTAAGATAGCGTTCCCTTCACAGACAAAAGATACTCACGGCTACATGAATTAAAATAAGGAAAGACTGGAAGCAACTTCTATTTCCCACTGTGGGGCAACGGTTTGGGAGATGATAGGGCAATAGCTCAACGCAATGTTCAGCAGTCATTAAAAGACCATTCCGAAAGCACTGTGACCACATGGGGAAATGCGTATGTTACACTAAACCAGAAAACACCCATTTGAACGGGCGATCGCGGAGGCAAACTAGAAAACCGCACAAAGAGAGGTTCTAACCTCGAACGTGACCCAAGAGCTGCAAAATAAAACGAGATACTATTTTTAACCCTATCAGATTGGCAAAAATGAAGGGGCGATTGTATCCAGTGCTGGCAAGAAGGTGGGGGAAAGGCACTCTCACGCCGTCGCTGGAGGTGGACAGAAGCACAGCTCCTCTGAAGGGCTGTTTTGGCTGCAGCTGCTACTATTTAATATGCTCAAACCCTTAAGTCAGTAATTTCAAGTTTTGGCCTCAGTCCCACAGAATTGCTTGCACAAGAGGCCAAGGATAGATAGTAGAGAATCTCTGATGCAAACCTATTTGTGAAAGCAAAACATCTGAAGGAAGATAAATGTTCATCTCTGAGCAACGGGCTGGGTCAACTGTTTACATGTGATCGTGGGACACCAAGGCATGAAATGAGGGCACGTCTACGCACACACACCTTGAAGAACACTCAGGGATGGGGCGCCTGCATGGCTCAGACGGTTGATTTAGGTTCAGGTCAGGATCTTTCATGGTTTGTGAGTTCGAGCCCCCAGTTGGGCTCTGCACTGTCGGTGCAGAAGATTCTGCCTGCTTAGGATTTCTCTCTCTGCCCTTCCCCTGCGTGCTCTCTCTCTCTCAAAAATAAATTTAAAACAAAAAACAAAATACAAAATGAATGCCAAGTGTTATAAGCAGCTGCTTTGGAAGTGAGCCTGGGTGAAGAGACGCATTTTAACTTTTCCTTTGTGCATTTCACTATTGTTACAGGGAGAATAACATATTCTAGGTAGAGAGTCTTTTCCTTCTTTTTGCTGGTTCACACGTTCCAAGTCTCTCCTAAATACAAACCCTGAAAAAGCTGCTGTGGAAAATGATACATTAAAGGGCTATCAATCTAGATTCCGAGGCGCTGTCATCTTGTGGATGCTTACATGACCTCTTAGAGCCTCGGTTTCCCCATCTATCAAGTGGGCTTGCTGTGAGGATCAAAGGTTACACCTGCTGAGAGACATGCGTGTACCTAGGGCTGGGGCAGAATAAATAGATGCTTCCATCCCTGAGACAGCTCTGACTTTCAATCTCGGGGTCCCAACTCGGATGGGCTGCCCAAGGTCACGGCCTCAGAGGATGTGCTGCCAGGGTCGGAGTGGCAAGACAGGCCAGGCCCCAGCCCACCTGGGCCTTCTTTGTCCCCGGGCCTTGGTCCTGGGCAGCCGGCACCCTGGCCTACCTTGCTGAGCTCGGCCTCGTCTGTCATGACCCCTGTCATGATGACGGCCTCATCGAGGGAGTAGAGCAATCCTTCCACGAAGTGGTTCTCCGGCCGCTGGGACTCGCGGGTGAACTTGTCACAGATAGCCTCCAGGCCCCGCACGGGCTCGAACCTCAGCTTGACGTACTTCTTGGCCGGGATGATGCGGATCTCGGCTGCCACCAGGAAGCCCAGGGTCCCGCAGGACCACGGCACGGCGTAGAACAGGTCCGAGTTTTCCGCCTGTGAGTCAGGGCCAACACACGCGGAGAGCCTGAATCCCCGGGCCCTGCACTGGGGCACCCGGTCAAAAACCCAGGGCCTCGGCTAAGTTCCTGCCGTCGCTGTCTCCTTGTGTACACCCGCCTGAGGAGCCGCAGAAACAGCACTTTCTGGGCCCGTTTTCTCTGTGCAGCTGCAGCACGAAGCCGAACTCATACGGTCCTCTGTTCGGGAAGCTCACAGAAAGCGCACCATCTCTCCTCCACCCGGGTAACACCCCGAGCCACAGGCTACCCAGGAAGAGGCCGTGACCAGCACTGCCCAAGGAGCCAAAATAGGGGGTGGAGGGCCAAGGGTCAGGGCTGAAAAGGGAGCTTCCTGTGGGTCACCAGGGGTCATTAAAATGGGCCATTACTAAAACTGGCAAGCCTTTCTCAATCCATTAGTTGTGGAATCCAGCCTTCACACCCTCCACTCCCCTCGCTCCCCACCCGGCAGCCCAGAGCATTAACATTCCCACTAGAACTGGTAAGGACAGTGAGGCTGAGAAGCGACACGGCTCACCCGAGGCGTCCCACAAGGCAGCCCAGTGATGCCAGGGCTCAGGCAAGGTCGCCTACCTCCCGACCTGGTGTTCTTCCTGCATGACCTCATCTGGTCCTGCATCTGCTTCTAACCTTATCATTTCGTGTTTTGGTATTTGTCTTGGAGGCGTTTCATCTGGCCATTCTCATTCAGATGCTTTGATTTTAACAAAGCTCCTTTTGAGAGTGTAGGCTTGTCTGGCCCTTTACCAAGAGGACAGTCCTGTGCAGTCTCTGCTCATGCTGGGTGCCCTTGGTGTGGGGATGGTGGGGTGTGGTGGGGCAGGGGCCTGGAGCAGGGGGGCTCTGGAACAGACTGCCAGAAGTCTCTGGAAGGGCGGAAGCTGGCCATCTGGACCCCCCACCCCGCTACACTGTCCGATAGCAGCAGTAATAAGTGGGTGTCTGCCAGCTACCCGGCTCTACGTTAGGAGCTTCTCATCTGGCCTCTACCGTCTCCTCCTGACAATGCATCTGTCAGATGAGGAAAATGGGCCTCAGAGAAGGGAAGCCATTCATGAAGGTCTGTCTCCTTTCTCTGCTTAGGAGGCAGGGCCCAGGCAAGTGTGTAGGAAAACGTGCTGAACTGGTGTGAATCCGTGTCTAAGACCAGTGCTCTCTTAATGCCTTAAATGTCTGCATCCCACTCCAGGCAGTAGAATCTTCTATCTTTCCTGAACCACCCCTCTTGCCGCTTTCAGTTACACCTCACAGCAGGTGGCATAGAGCTTTGCGGCTCAGGCCTGACATCCCCCCTAGAGAGGCAGAACGGAGTGACAAATGGCTAAAGGCATTGGTTTGGGAGCCTGACATTCTGAGTCTGAATCCCAGCTATGTGGGATTTCCTAGCTGGGTGTCCCGGGAAGGTTTATTAACCTCTTTGCGTTTTAGTTTCCCATCGATAAAATGTGGCTGATAATATTACCTCATTAAGTTATTGGAAGACTAGACATAGGAAGCATTTATAATCGTATTTGGGCACGTATAAGGGGCTCAATCAATCTTTGTGGCTATTATGGCTACAGACCCAGACCAAACAGGTGTGTTTGAAACGAAGCGCCCCTGGGGTCCCTACCCCCCAGGACCCTTGATGCCCAGGGCAGGCTGGCGGGGAGGTCCCCATCTCGGAACTCACCGGTGTGCACCGCACAAAGCTGCCGTCGGCTAGGACCAGCTCGTAGGCAGTGCAGATGTGTTGAAACAGGCCGTACTTGTGAGATGATGACTCAATGCCCGTGCCCATGATCAAGCCTCCTGCAGAGACATGCGGGTGAGCCGGGCAGAGCTGCGGGTTGAGGGTTCAAGGGGAGTGGGGGAAAAGGCACTTCGCAAGAGCTGGGGTTGCTCATAGCACGAGGGAGGCAGGACAGGGCTGGCCAGTTGGGACAGACTTTCCATCTCTTCGGATCTGGAGAGCAGGAGACGGAAGGAGGAGCTAGGACGGACCCGAGGGCTTTCCCGGTGTAGGGGCAAGGACGTGAGAGCCTGTCAAAGGTGCTCCCACCCACACCTCTGTCCAGACCCAGCCTAGAAAACCAGGTTCATTCATCTTAAGAGGGACCTGAGTGAAAAGGGGGGTTGCCTGGGTGGCAGGATGCCGTGTTCTGTGGGAACAGTGACAGGAGGAGCTGAAGGTGTCTGCCCTGGAAAGGAAAGGCTTTGGGGACCATGAGTCCTGAGCAAGGAGAGAGACACTAGACTTATTCTGTTCACTCTGGCAGAACTGCAATAACAGACACGGGTCACAGGGACGCAGATTTGCGTCAGAGAGAAGGTGCCGCCTAATAACCTGAGCTACTCAGAGACGGAAAGGGAGGCAGCGGACGCCCTGCCTTTGGCACTGGGCGGACAGAGAGGGTGGCTTCTGTCACAGATGGAATAGTGGCAGCCCCTGAACCAACAGGAAGTGGGCCACGGTGTCTCAGCTCTGACCCTCCCGTCCTCACCCACTGTGAGGTCATCGAGCTCGGGCAACACCGGCAGGGTCCAGCCAAGGGAGGTCAGCAGGGCGGTCACCTGACCCATGGTCACCAAGGGTTCCACACGGACAATCTGTGGACACAAGAAGAGAGACCCTGGGTTGCAAGGAGGCTGTAAGGGCCACCGGGGGCTTCTTCACACAGAAGGAGTCATCCCAAACCTTCTCACACCATCACGCCAGATTTCTCCATGCCCTTTATGGCCTCTTTCTAGAACATGACACTAGCTTTCGTGACAGTGCATGGGGTTTCTGCTGCTAGGATTGCTAGTGTTTAATCGTGTCTTTTCAAATATCTTTACGCTTAATACCTAGATTATTTTTCTTTGAGATTATTGAAGAAGTACTCAATTATTTGAAAGAAACAGCATCTATGAAGAAGACAAAAATCATCCATCCTAGTCCTTCATGTCATCCTAGTTATCAGTGTTAATACTACGGCGTATTTACTTTCGGTCTTCTTCCATAGAGATATACGCTCTGTGTGTTGTAATACAACGCACACATACACACAAATTCAAGCACGCATACACATATTTTTCTGCTTTGCCTTAGAAAACTTAACACTATGACCATCATCCCTTGCCATTAAATATTCTTGGAAAACACAATTTTTAATAAGACACACGAATGTGCCAACGTGTTGACTCGTGCTTCTAGTGCAGACGGAGCAACAGGGACCAGATCAGCCATGCTGCCTGAAGGCAGGAAACAGACAAAATAAACAGAACGAGAGCTTTCAACATAGTGGACATCAGGCAATGACGTGTATGACCGCCGAGAGGCAGGAAACGAACGAAGGGAACTCTGTGAATGCCCAGCCTAATTCCCTGGAGTCAGGCAGTGCAGGGAGGGGGGAAGGCAGGGGAGACCAGTGGACTCTGTTTTGAGAGCCGCAAAAGACCAAGGTGAAGAGAGTTTGCAGGACAGAGCACTGGAGGAGAGAACTGCACAGAGAGAAAACCCCGAAGAACTGCAGAGGATGCCCACTGAACGTTCAGTGAAGTGCTCATCAGTGCATCCACATGAGGAAATCACCTGAGGCTGGAGCCCGGGAAAGTGGCACTGGAAAGGATAACAGGTCACAATGCCAGGGGCTCACCCGGGGAAGGAAAGACTATCTGTTGTCACAAGTCAGACCTGAGAACCTCAGGGTTCATAAGGCAATGGGGAGAGTATGACCTTGCCTCAGCAAAGAGGGAGAACTATCCTTAGATCACACGCTGCTCTGACCCTACTTGAAAAATCAAGACCCCAAAGGATCAAACTGTTTTCCGGTAGCATAGCTGTGTCCCAGAACAAAGCTCCAGAAGAGTTACAGGAACACAAAAATATTCAGCACCCAGCAAGGTAAAACTCAACAATGTCTAGAATCCAGTCGAAGTTTACCAGGTAGGTATGCAAAGAGGCAGGAAGATCTGACTCACAACAAAGAGGAAAATCAATCAATCTGTTTTAATAAAATAGGCCCAGATTTGACAGAGATATTAAATGAGCAGAGAACATTAAAGTAATTGTTATTAATGAGTAATTATATTACTATATTCCCTATATTCAAAAGATTAAGCAAAGATGTTAAAAAGACAGGAAAAAGATCCTTATCAAACTTGTAGAGGTTAAAACAACATCTGAGATGAAAGATACCTGGGCTGGGATTGACAGCAAAGTAGACACTGCAGGAGAAAAAGGCAGACTCAAGGACAGAGCAATTCAGATTTTCCTAGATAAGACACACAAAGATAATTTTTTTACAGTTTTCACAGTGTATCAGTGAGCTGAGTCGTGGAATAACTTCAAGGGGTCTCATACATGCCTGACAGTCCTCAAAGGAGAGAGAACAGGGGACAGAAAAAAATACTTGAAGAAATAATGACCCCCCACATTTCCCAAATCTGATGAAACTTATAATGAATCCCAAACATGAGAATTAGGGAAAAAAAACAAAACAAGGGGCATCATAATAAAACTGCTCAAAACTAACGATAAAACCTCAGAAGCAGCCAGAGGTATTCCGTGCTGAGGAATAAAGACAAGGATGAGAGGTTGCTCTGTTGGAAACGACGCAGGAAGGAAGGAAGTGAAGAGTCTGTAATGTATGGTGAAAAAAACCCCTATCAATCTGGAATTTCATACCCAGAGAAAACAACTTTCAGAAACAAAGGCAACCTTGAATGCATTAGGATGGGCTTATCAAAAAACAGAACAAACACAAACCCAGAAAATGACAAGTGATGGTGAAGACATGGAGGAATTAAAACCCTTGTGGACTGTTGCTGGGAATGTAAACTGGTACAGCTGCTGCAGCAAACGGTGTGGCAGATCCTCAAAAAGGATTAAACACAGAATTACCATACGATCCAGCAATGCCACTTTTGGGATGATACCCTAAAGAACTGAACGCGGGACCTGAAAAGGTATTTGTACATCCACGTTCCTAGTGGCATTATTCACAATGGCCAAATCATGGGTATAGCCCAATGTCCATCAACAGATTAATGGAAAAGCAAAATGTGGTGTATACACACACACACACACACAATGAAATATTGTTCAGCCTTTCGAAGGAAGGAAATTCTGTAATATGCTACGAGATGAACGAACCTTAAGGACATTATGCTAAGCAAAATAAGATGGGCACAAAAAACCAAATACTGTATGATTTCACTTAATGAGGTACATAGAATAGTCAAAATCACAAAGACAGAATTTGTAATGGTGGTTGCACAGGGTGAGAGTGAGAGGAGAATGGAGAATTATTGCTTAATAATTCTCATAATTCACAGTGCATAACAATGTGAGTGTATTTGGTACCACCGAAGAAGTATACACTGAAAAATGGTTAAGGTGACTGGGGTGCCTGGCTGGTTCAGTCCGTGGAGTGTGTGATTCTTGATCTCAGGGTCGTGAGTTCAAGACCCATATTGGGCATGGAGCCTACTTTAAAAAAATGGTTTGGCAACTGGGTGGCTCTGCTGGTTAAGCGTCTTGCCTTGATTTCAGCTCAGGGTTGTGAGATCAAGCCCTGCATTGGGCTCCATGCTGGGCGTGGAAGCTGCTTAAGATTCTCTTTCTCTATCCCTCAGCCCCATAACAAAATAGGTTAGGATGATAAATTTTATGTTATATGTAGTTCCCCAAAAGTTGTAAAAGAAAAGTCGAAGGCGCTCCTTCAGGCAGAAAGAAAATGAAACCAGATGGAAATACAACAGAATGAAGAAATAGTAACTACATGAGTAAGTATAAGATTTTTTCTTTTTTTTACATTTTGGTTTAAATTTCTGAGAGAGACAGCGTGAGCAGGGGAGGGTCAGAGAGAGAGAGAGAGATACAGAATCCAAAGCAGGCTCCAGGCTCTGAGCTAGCTGTCAGCACAGAGCCCGACACGGGGCTCGAACCCATGAACTGTGAGATCATGACCTGAGCCAAAGTCAGAGGCTTAACCGACTGAGCCACCCAGGTGCCCCAAGATTTTTTTCTCATTATATTTCTTCAAAAGGTAACTGACATTGGGGTTTACAACATGTAAAAGTATGACAACAATAGCACAAAGGTGGGGAGGAGAGAACCGGAAGTATTTTAATGTAAGACTCTTAAAATATAAGTGACATAGGATGCTATCACTTGAAGGTGGACCATGATAAGTAAAATGCAAAGTATAAATCCTAAAACAACCGCCAGAACAAAACATAAACTTACAAAACATAAAGCCAACCACAGAGCTAAAATAGGATTACGAAAATTATTCCATAATCCAAAAGAAGACAGAAAAAAAAAACAATAAAAAGGGAACAAAGAACAAAGGGACAAATAGAAAACAAAGAACAAGGTGACTGATTTAAATCAAACCTTATTGATGATGACATTAAATGCAAATGGTTTTAACATCTCAATTAAAAGGGGGAGATTGTCAGATTGGATTAAAAAACAGTATCTAACTGTGTGTTACCCGTAAGGAACACGCTTTAAATATAAAGGTACACCATGCCACCACCAGTCAAGAGAGAGGTGAAATGACTATTAATCACATCAGATAAAGTAGATTTCAGAGCAAAGAAGATAACTAGGAATAAAACCAGTCATTTCATAACGATAAAGGGGTTCATCAAAAGGACATAAATCATTCAATCAAGAGGACATAAAAATTCTAAACATTTATATACCTACCTATTAGCAGAGCTTCAAAATCCATGAAGCAAAACCTGATGGAGCTTTAAGAGAAATAACTCCACAATCACAGGCAGAGATTCCAATATCTCTCTTTCAATAATTGATAGTACAGAGAGAAAATTCGTAAGAATATAGAAAACTTGAACACCAAACTTGAATCAACCAACTTGACTTAACTGACATGCCACCCCTAAACAGCAGAATAAGGGACATGGAACATTTACCAAGATAGCCTATATTCTGGGCCATAAAGTAAGTCTCAGTAAGCTGAAAAGCATTCTAATCATATAAAGTTTCTAACAATAACTGAATTAAATTAGAAATCGGTAAGAGAAAGATCTCTGGAAAAGTCCCAAATATTTGGAAACTGAATAACAGGCTTCTAAATAACCCAGGAGTGAAAGTAATATCAAAAGGGAAACCAGGGGCGCCTGGGTAGCTAAGTCAGTTGAGTGTCTGACCCTTGATTTCAGATCAGGTCATAATCCCAGGGTCATGGGATTGAGCCCCATGTCAGACTCTGCACTGAGGATGGAGCCTGCTTAACATTCTCATTCTCTCTCTCTCTCTCTCTCTGCTCCTCCCCTGTGCTTACTCTCTCTCTTAAAAAAAAAAAACTAAAAAGAAAAAAGGGAAACCAGAAAGTATTTTGAACTCAATGAACGTAAAAAGATTTAAAATTTGTGGAGTGGTTTTAAAACTGCTTTGGCATGAAACGATGCTCAGCATCCCTCCTCTTCAGGGAAATACAAATCAAAACCACACTGAGATACCACCTCACGCCAGTCAGAGTGGCTAAAATGAGCAAATCAGAGAACGCTAGATGCTGGCGAGGATGTGGAGAAATGGGCACCTACTACACTGTTGGTGGAAATGTAAACTGGTGCAGCCTCTCTGGAAAACAGTGTGGAGGTTCCTCAGGAAATTAACAATAGAACTCCCCTATGACCCAGCAATAGCACTGCTAGGAATTTACCCAAGGGATACAGAAATGCTGATGCACAGGAGCACATGTACCCCAATGTTCATAGCAGCACTCTCAACAATAGCTAAAACATGGAAAGAACCTAAGTGTCCATCAACGGACGAATGGATCAAGAAGATGTGGTTTATCTATACCATGGAATACTACAGGGCAGCGAGAAACAATGAAATCTGGCCATGGGTAGCAACATGGATGGACCTTGAGGGTGTTATGCTGAGCGAAATAAGTCAGGCAGAGAAGGACAAATATCATATGTTTGCACGTATAGGAGGATTAGGAGGAACTTAACAGAGGACCATGGGGGAGAAGATGGGGAGAAATGGTGGGGGAAAGGGAGAGAGGCAAACCATGAGAGACTCTTGAATGCTGACAAAAACTGAGGACTGATGGATGTGGGGGGTGGGGAGGATGGGTGTGGAGGTCACTTGTGAATGAGCACTGGATGTTATGTGGAAACTAATTTGACAATAAACTACTTGTAAAACAAACAAACAAACAAACAAACAAACAAAACTGTGCTTTGGGGGAAAATTTATAGCACTAAACATCTATACTAGAAGAAAAGGCCTAAATCAATGACCTCAGCTTTCACCTTAAAAGAAACGCAAAGTTAAATGCAAAGTAAGTAAAAGAAAAGTATTAACAAAGATCAGAGCAGAAGTCAATAAAATAGGAAACAAATAAACCAAAAATAGAGAAAAATCAATGAAACCAAAAGCTACTTCTTTGAGAAGATCAGTATAGTTGACTAAGCTCTGGCCAGATTGGTCAGGAGGAAAAGAAGAGCCACAAACGACCAATATCAGGAATGAATCATGTGGCATCACTACAGATTCTATAGGTGTTCAAAAGACAGTAGGGGAATATTTTGAATAACCTAATGTCAATTCATTATACAACTTGAAATAGACAAATACCTTTAGAGACACAAACTGCCAAAGCTCATAGGGCTATTATAAATTTTTATTTTGTAGATACACACTTGCTAACAAAGAAAAATCCAGGCCCAGATAGTTTCACTGGTTAATTCTACTAATTACTGCATGGAGAAATAATACCAATTTTATACAAACTCCTCCAGAAAAATGAAAAGGAAGGACTATTTCCCAACTCATTCTTAGGGACTTATTACCAAGTGACAGCAATCAAGACAGCATGATATTGGCATACAGATGGGCAAACAGATCAACGGAAGCATGTAGAAACAGAGCTATGTCTATGGACAACTGATTTTCAACAAAGGAGCAAAGCCAATTCAGTGGCGAAAAGATGATCTCTTCAACAAAAGGGACAAGAACAATAGGAAATTCACATGCAAAAAAAGTTTTTCACCAACATTTGACACCATTGGCAAGAATTAACTCAAAATGGATCGTGCTCTTACCCATAAAACAGAAAACTGTAATACTTTTAGAAGAAAACACAGGATTAGGGCAAGACTTCTTAAATAAGACCTCACAAACACAACCTATGAAAGAAATTAATATACAAACTCCATCAAAATGAACTCTGGGTTTCAAAAGAGGTCAAACACTGGAGAAAATATTTACGAACAGTATCTGATGAAGGACTTGTGTCTGGAACGTATAAGGAAAATAACCCAATGAAAAAATTTAGCCTAAGATTTGAACAGGCATTCACCAAAGAAGAGACACAAATGACAAATATGGATGTGGAAAGATGCCCATCGTCAGTCATTAGGAAAATGGAAGTTAAACCACAATGAGCTACCACTACGCACCTATTAGGAAACAGACCAACCACAGCAAGCCATGATGACGTGGTGCCAGGGGAACACTCGTGGGAATGGCAGATGCTACAACCGCTTTAGAAAACAATTTAATGGTTTCTTAAACAGTTAACCATACTCCTATCCTATGGCCTAGCTATCCCATTTCCGGGGATTCACCCAAAAGAAAGTGTCAGTCCATACAAGGCTGTGCACAAATGCTCCTAGCCACTTCGTAATGGCCCCATTCATCAAGAAATGAATGGCTAAACAAACTGTGATCTATATAAACCATGGAATACTATTTATCAGTAATATAGGAGGCACTTGTGATACATGCTTCAACATGGATGGATCTCGAAATAACTATGCTGAGTGAGGGGCGCCTGGGTGGCTCAGTTGGTTGAGAGTCTGACTTCAGCTCAGGTCATGATCTCTTGGTTTGTGGGGTTGAGCCCTGTGTCGGGCTCTGTGCTGATGATGGCTCAGAGCCTGGAAGCTTCAGGGTCTGTGTCTCCCTCTCTCTGCCCCTCCTCTGCCCATGCTCTCTCAAAAATAAATGAACATTAAAAAAAAAAATTATGCTGAGTCAAAGTTGTCAGACAAAATAAAAGAGTACCTAATGTATGATGCCATTTATATACAACTCTAAATACAAAGTAGTGATACAAAGCAGGCCATTATTTGCCTAGGAATGCAGGGGGTAGGGGCAGGGAGGGGGCCAAACAAAGGATTCCCTAGGGGCACAAGGAAACTTCTGGGGACAATGGGTATGTTCATCGTCCTGACTGTGCAGATGTATGCCAAAATTTATTACCACTGGACACCTGTGCAGTATTTCATATCAAGTAGATCTTAATAAAGCGGCTTAGGAGAAGAGAAAAGACACAAGGACATTAAGCGACATGGCCAAGGCCTCACAACAAAATGCCATAGTGTGCGGCTATACCGTATCTAATAACGTCCTACTACAGGGTATTGTGTGATCTTCCATTAGAATGAAATTGTTACAGAAAAAGGAGGGAGGGAGGGAAGGAGAGAGAAAAAAAAAGAGAGAGAGAGGAAAGGACGGAAAGAAGGAAGGAAGGAAGGAAGGAAGGAAGGAAGGAAGGAAGGAAGGAAGGAAGGAAGGAAGGAAGGAAGGAAAGGAGGGAGAAAAAAGAAAAGAAAAGAAAAAAAAGGAAAGAAAAGAGAGAGGGGGAGAAAGGGGAAGAAGCGAAGGCAGGCAGGCAGGCAGAAGTGACACAGTCCCCCTGTGCTGTCTTTGACTTAAACTTATTTTCTTTATTCTTGTGCCAGGTTTCAAGAAAAATTGCTGGATAGGCCAAAGAGTGAGCACATGTCTAAGTCTGCTGCGGATCTCCAGGAAGCCTGGAACAAGGTGCACCCTCCCTCCCTGCCACCTCCGGACCCCACCGTTTCCCAGCACAGCAGCCTTCCTTACTGGGAAGGGATAATAGGTTCCCTTTTCTCTCTCCTCTTTGTCCATGATTCCCCCATCCTTTCTTCCCACAGAACTGCTGACGATCAACAAGTCTCCCTGAGCTCAGTCTGCGCACCTGGGGGAAGGGGCTACCACTGATCTCTCCCAAGGCTATGAGGTCCTGAAGGGCGGCAGAGCCTTCGGTCATGACCAGGCTCCTGCAGGGGGGCTTCTTGGTTGAAATGGCCTCCCCGCGGGCCGCCTGCCCTGCTTGCCCCCCGAGCCGGGGAGCTGTGCCACCCTCACCTGCTTCTCGGTGTCCACCTCCAGAATGTCCATCAGGTTGATCATGATGTTTTTGTGGGTTTTCTTGTACTTCCCGACCCGCAGCGAGACGGTGAGCCAGCCGGGGCGTCCTGTGCACATGAAAGTCTTGCTGCCCTGCTCCTTCCATTCCCGCACCTGCAATCGCGGCGACAGAGACTTGAGCTGGTCCCAGCAGGGGACCCCCCCGAGCGGCCAAGGCCCCGCATTCACGAGGGCGCCCGGAGTGACGCCTTCGCGCGTGAGCAACTATCTATTGGGCCCTGGCAGGCCCGCAGGCCTTTCCCTCCGAACCCAGCCCGGCCAGTGTGGCTGACGGAAAAGCCGAGGTGTTACCGCACCACTGAGGCAGGATGGAAAAAGAGCTAAAATACAGGGTCAGAGTGCTATGGAAACAACTCTAACTGGGAAGCTCGGGAAGGTTCCGTAGCAGCAATAATACAACCCGACAAGAGAGAACCATTCACCGGGTGTCCCCGCTGGGCCAGGCACCCATCTACACTGTCTCCTTTACTTCTCCCAGTACGAGAGAAAACGGAGAAGCAAAATAGTTTGGTCCCTCAACCAGGGAAGGGCAGCGCCCAGGCTGTGTGTTAACTCGTGTCCCTCGAAGGGCGAGAGAAGGGGCAGGGAAGGGCCACCAGGCCAGTGGAAGGAAGAGCTTTTGCAAAGCCTCTACTCTAAGTGACCAGAACACAAAACACCGAGAGCAAGCGGCGAGGAGAGGCCGAGGCCATCGGGAGCACGGGAGGAAGTGTCCCCTTCCTGCGGAGATGGATGTCTGTTGCTGTGAGCTTCGGCCATCCGTCTCCTCATCATATGCTTCCAACCTTCTCATCTCCCTTTGGTCCAGCTGACGCCGAGGCTACCCCTGCCCCCAGAAGGCGGGCCCATGCCTGAGGTCTGATTCTGTCCTTCGGGCCATCGTGACCGGTCCAGGGACGGACGGGCCCAGCACCCAAGGCGGGACAGTGTTAAGACCAGTTCCAGGAGAGGCGCTCCCATTTTACTGGGATTGCAGAGCTGCTTGGAGGAGACTGCTGTGGTTTCCACAGGGAGACGGGCCTCCCTGCGAACGAAAGTCAGTCCGTAGGAAAGCAGAGCCAAAGGATGGCAGAGGGATGGCAAGCTGAGGGTGAGGGACAGGGCATCCTGGATCCAGTCATACCTGAGCCAGTTTTGTCCCTGGGCTTTTCAGGACCTGGGCCAATAACATCCCTTTCTGCTCATGCCGGTCCGAGCTTAGATCTATCACATGATGCAACCAAGAGTTGTGGAGGCAGTTGCTTTGAAGCAACAGCTGTTTGTTAGGCAAACAGCTCCACAGGGCGGAGAACTTTCCTACCATCAGGGGCCAGAGTACCCTGTGAAATAGAGGCGTTCGAGCAGAGGAGGGCTACTGAGGAAGAGATTTCTGTGGCGGGGCCAGAGGTGGCATTCCACCATCAAGCGGGCCTTGACGCTGGCCTGACTCTACAGTCCCAGGCCTTCGTTCAAACTCAGGGGTGCAGGAAAGGGATTGTGGGTGCTGCATTCCAGCTGCTGGGTGGGCCACATGAAGTAAGGACTGAGGCCTTAAAGCCTGAGCCACCGGTTGGACCGGATCCTGATGTGAACCCAGCAAGAATCTGGGCAGGGAAGTAATGTTCTCGTGACCACGTGTCAGAGAGGTGGGGAGGGCCAAGATCACGGGCGATTGCTTAAGTGGCTCGTCAGATGGCTGTTAGCCAAGCTAGGTGGGAGGCACCTACTGGGTGGAATGGAAAGGGATGGGAAGGAAGACAGGTCAGAGTTCAGGCTCTAAAACCAGGCTGGCCTAGCGTCCAGCACCATCTACTAGCTGTAAACATGTCACTACCGCCTCAGCCTCAATTCTTCCCATCTGTCAAACAGGTATAAGACCTACCAGGGTTGCTGGGAGATTAGAAATGACGGACATCAGGGGGATAGGCTGTGGCACACGGCAGGTCCAAGGCAGTGGGCCAGTTCGGGCAAGCCCCTTGGCTTCCTGTCCAGTGAGGCGTATGGCTTAGTTTAGGTAGACAAGTGCTCACTAGGCTGTTCTGGGCCAGGCTCCTGGGCCTGACGACAGTTGGACAACGGTCCTTGCCTTCAAAGAGCTCACACTCTGACTGGTGGGGGGGGGGGGGGGGGGGGGGGGGGGGGGGGGGGGGGGGGTGGGAGGGTGGTGACAAACAAGTACACAGAGAATCCGAACAAGCAGAAGGAGCTAGGAAAAACGGGCGGGAGGGGTAGGCAGGGCTCTGGAGTGGTGAGGGCAGCCCACGCAAAGCAGTTCCGGCCGCTGCGTTCTGCCACCCAACCCAAGGTCTTCTCTTTCATAGGGGTGGCCCTTGGCACCCATCTCCCCACTCTTGCGAGCAGCACCCAGCCCTATGCCAACAAAACGTGGAGGCTGCCACACCTGTGGCGAGGGCGGCGGCAGGAAACAGAAGCTCTTTGCAACCTAACACCCCCTAAGAGAGGAACATAAGCAGGGGCAGAGGGAGCCAAGAAAATGCCCAGGCCCGATGCCCATGCCAGCGCTGGGCGTGGAGAAGGAGGCTCCACCGTGAGCAGCGGCTCGGGCACAGGCTCTCTGCGCGCAGACACGGGGGAGGATGTGCAGAGTTACTGGGGGTGCCTCCTCAAGGAGTGAACGCCAGGCCCATAGCCTCGGTGCTCCCTTCTCACTTCAGTCCTTCCTTCTACAGACTTCCACAGCCCCAGCCTGCTACAGAGTAAACTCCAAACTCAAGGCCCCGCCCCGCTCGGAACTGACTTCCAACCAACCTTCTCCCGCTCCCGGCCTCGCCTCAAACCCGACCCTCCCCCTGACACCTCTTCCTCCCTACTTCCCAGTCTCTAGTGCCAGCTCCACCTCTGAGCTCCGAGGTCGCTTGGGTCTGGCGGCAGCCACCTGTGCACGACTCACCGTCCCCTCTCTCGTGATGCTTTATATCCCTCTGGGGACCTGCACGTGCTCCGCACATAGTAGGCGCTCCATAAACACCGAGTAACATTGTCTCCCCCGAAGGCCTTCGCTGACTCCGTTCCCTCCCCGGGAAGCCCCCACCATTTTGAGTTCAACCCTCCCCCCGCCCCCAAGGCAGGCGCACCGCACGCCCCCGCGCGCCCGGCGCGGCACTCCCAGCGCACACGTCCGAGCGCAGCGGACCCGCTCCCGTGCGCCCCGCCCGGCGCCGTTCACCTGCTTCTGGATGTCCCGCACACGCTGCCCGTGCAGCCGCGGCGCGCTGCTGAGCTTGAACACCACCCAGGCGCGCACGTAGTAGTAGATGTCGAAGATGAGCGAGAGCGGCAGGAGGAAGAGGCACACGAACACCCAGCGCTGGTGGATGAGCACGAACTCCAGCCCCTTCACGCGGACCCAGAGCAGGAAGAGCAGCGCGCACACGGCCAGCGACACGGCGGGCTCCATGGTGGGGCCTGCGGCGCGCCGCGCGGGGGAGGGGGGGCCAGCTCGCGCCGCCTGTCACCGCCACCCGCTCCTCGCCCGCCGGCGCCCGCGCTGCCCGCAGCCCGCTCCCGGGGAGTCTTGGGGTCGCGTTGCCGCCTCGCGATTGGCTCGGGTCGCAAAGGTTCGGTGGGCCGAGACCCGGCTGGCGACCAATGGCGAGCCGCGCCGGGGATCGGACCAGGAAACCGCTGCTTTTATTGGCTGCGGGAGTCAGGCCGCTCCACCCTCTTTCTCGCCGACGCGCGGGGAGGGGTGGCCGGGGACACGCGCGCTGGTGGGGTCAACTGCGTCCTGCGGTGCTGGAGGCTGTGGGGGTGCGGGGGGCGGCGGCGGTCCCGGGGTGCGGCTGCTGCCCTGGCTCCAGGTGGCGCCTCCTCCAGGATCGCGTTAGGCGGTCACACGTTGGGTTACTTCCGACGGGGTGCGGTGGGGGCTTCGCATTCTGGGTCAGCCACCCTTGCAGCTTGGCGGAGGATTCCTGTCCGGCCCCGGAGAGAATGCAAACCTGGCCTTGACCTCGGCAGGTCAGGTCACTCCGTGCCCGCAAGACCACATGATGCATCTTTTAGTCTTGAGGCGCTTTCTGAAGATTCATTTGAGTTACACAGCAGTTCTTTCTGGGCGGTGGGTAATAGTGTGAGCCCCATTTTATCTACAAGGAAACATTCCAGAAGGGTGAAGACCTGTCCCTGAACTCCAAAAGGCTTTTGAGGGGCACACTGTGGTCGGCACCCTTCTCCGTTTTCCACTCTGCTGAGGCAGAGAGGCAGAACTGGACGGGAAAGAAGGAAGGAAGGAAGGAATCCCAGCCACTGCAAGAGCTCCAGGCAGTGTCGCAGGACCCAGGGGTGGGGTGCTCTTGGACAGCCAGTACAGAGGAGCCCTGCCTGTTCCCAGCAAGAGGTGAAATCCAGTGTCATTTGTGTTTCACCTCAGTTCTGTAGAGAGACGGTTGTCTTGTCTAAATTTTATTTTATTTTTAAATATTTATTCATTACTGAGAGACAGAGAAGGAGGGCGAGCACAGGAGCGGCAGAGAGAGAGAGACACTGAATCAGAAGCAAGCTCCAGGCTCTGAGCTGTCAGCCCAGAGCCTGATGCGGGGCTCGAACCCACAGACCATGAGATCCTGACCTGAGCAGAAGTCGGACACTTAACCGACCTTAGTCGGTTAGGTGGACCTTACCTCCTTAGTAGACCTAACCCAGGCGCCCCATTTTCTAATATTTTATAAAGTGTAGGAGATTTTTATTTTAGAAGCTAAATGTGACTCATCAGGTTCTACACTGGCCTTGCTTACCTTTCCACGTTTCTCTCTTTCATCTTTGCAGGAACATGAACTCTTAGGGGTTCCCTGAGCCCCATTCTCCTTCATTTTTTCATTGCCTTTGCACAAGCTGGCACTACCAGAATGCCCTTACCCGGGTCCTTAGTAGACCTAACCTTAAGCACATCCTTGAAGCCAGCTCAGGGCCATTTATGGCACTGCCTTCCCCTTTCGGGTGCTCAAAAAACAGTGTATCTGTCATGATTCTTTCACATTTTTTTTAAGATGATCTCTTTATGGGTCTTTCATTCCTACGGACTGAGCTTTAGAGGATATGATGTCTCGTTCACTTCTGTATTTCCAGTTTCTAGCATAATGCTTGATGCTAGCAGACACTCCAGTGTTTGTTGACTAATGAATGAATGAAGACTGTGGAGCGAGGCTCAAATATTCATCATGCTTTAAAAAATGAATAGTCTAGGGGCACCTGGGTGGCTCAGTCAGCCAAGCGTCTGACTCTTGATTTCTGTTCAGGTCATGATCTCACAGTTCATGGTTTTGAGCCCCATACCCGGGCTCTGTGTTGACAGCACGGAGACTGCTTTGAATTTTCTCTCCCACTTTCTCTGTCCCTCCTCTGCTCATGCTTTCTCTCTCTCTCTTTCTCAAAATAAATAAACTTAAAAGAATAATTTAGACTTGTTTTGTCTTATGCAACAGCTACTAACTATTGGCATGTTGTAGCTAATCCAAATGGAGATGTATTTTAAGTGTAAAACACCCTGGATTTCAAAGGCAGTACAAAAAAAGAGGATGCAAAATATTTCACTCATATTTTTTTAAATATTTTTTATTTATTTCTAGGAGAGAGAGAGAGACAGCGTGAGCAGGGGAGGGTCAGAGAGAGAGGGAGATACAGACTCTGAAATAGGCTCCAGGCTCTGAGCTGGCAGTCAGCACAGAGCCCGACGCAGGGCTCGAACCCACAAACCGCAAGATCATGACCTAAGCGAAAGTCGGACGCTTAACCGACTAAGCCACCCAGGCACCCCACATTCATAATTTTTATATTGCTTACATGTTGCAATGATGTTTTGATGTACTGGGTTAAGTAAAATATTACAGTTGATCTCATGTGCTGTGTTTGCTTTTTAAAGGTGGCTACTAAAAATTTTTAAATGACAGATTTGTCTCAAGTTGTCTGTCTCGAAGCTCCAATCGAGAGGGGGCAATTGAAATGTAAACTTCATACAGGAAGTTACTCTGTGGCCACTATGGAAAAGACCTTTCCTCTAGTTCCTCTGTCTGAACTCAAATGTTGGAACTGTCAGAGAGGGCTTTGCTTTAAAAGCTGAACCATTCTGAGCACTGTTGGGCCACGAGGTAAACAGGAAAGTTAAGTTCCAACGAAAAATCACTGTTGGACTGAAGTGCCTTGTAGGAGAAACCTCGAAATGACTGGCCATCAGAATAGTTTACGCTTGGAAGAGGAGGAGGAAGCCTGAGTAAGACTGATGTTTAGCAGGTAATTCTCAAAAAAGAAAAGATAAAAATATGTACTCAGAACAGTTGTTTACCCAACCTGCTTATTCTCATTCTCTTTTCCTGCCTACCCGTGGGCATCTTTCATTATTCTCCTCTGTCTCCATAAACCTCAACCTTTGGGGCTGCTATTGTCAAGGGTAATAACAACAGTAACCTCAAGTTGGGCCAATTAATTAACTTTACCTTTTAAATAAACATATAGTAAAAGGGCTTATTATTGTGTACAGTTTATGGATGTTAACACATAGAAGGGTTCTTGTAACCACCAATAGAATGAGGATATAGAATAGTTTCATCACCCCAAAAAACTCCTTCCTTTGAAGTCACATCCTTCTCTCACCTTTAGCCCCTTCGTGACCACTGCTCTGTTCTCAGTAGTATAGTTTTGTCTTATCCAGAGGTAAAGGTCATATGAACAGGATCAAATCACACAGTTTATTATCCTGAGCCCATTCATTGTTTTTAGTGGATTATTTAGAGTGGTAAGGCACACATAACAATGATCATTTTAGCTATTTTCAAGTGGGACAATTCAGTGGTATTAAGTACATTCACATTGTAGTGCACCATTCACCACCATTCATCCCCATAATTCCTTTCATCTGAAACTCTGTGCTTTTCACGCACGCAGTAACTCCCCATTCTCCCCTCCCCCAGCCCCTGGCAGCCACCAGTCTTCTCCCTGTCTCTATGAATTTGACTCCTCTACGTTTCTCATAGAAATGACTTCATTTAGCATCATGTCCTCAAGGTACATCCCTGTTGTAGCATACTGCAGAATTTCCTTCCTTTTTAAGTATGAAATATCCCATGGTATGTACCACTTTTTGCTTATCCTCTCATCTGCTGATGCACACTTGGGTTGGTTCTGTGTTTTAGCTATGTCAATGCTGCTATCAACATGGGTGGACAAGTGTCCTTTCGAGAACTTGCTTTCAATTCTTTTGGGTATATACCCAGAAGTGGACTTGTTGGATCCTATGGTAATTCTATGTTTAACAGGATACTGTTTTCCATAGCAACTGTGCCATTTTATGCCTTCACCAACAATACACAAGCGTTTCCGTTTCTCCAAACCCTTGTCAACGCTTCTTTTCTGGTTTTTGTTTTGTATTTTCTTTTTATAGTAGCTGTACTAGTGGGTATGAGGTGATAACTTGTAGCTGTGATTTGCATTTCCCAAATGATGAGTGATGTTGAGCATCTTTTCATGTACTTATTAGCGATTCATATATCTCCTTTGGAGAAATGTCTGCTAAAATCTTTTGCCCATTTTTTTAGTGTTTTTATTTATTTTTGAGAGAGAAAGAGTGAGCAGGAGAGGGGCAGAGAGAGAGGGAGACACAGAATCTGAAGCAGGCTCCAGGCTCTGAGCTAGCTGTCAGCACAGAGCCTGACATGGGGCTTGAACTCATGAGCTGTGAGATCATGACCTGAACTGAAGTCAGGCAGTCAACCAACTGGGCCACCCAGGTACCCCTCTTTTGCCCATTTTTGAATCAGGTTGTTTTTTGTTATTGAGTTTTAGGAGGTCTTTATGTACTCTCTATATTAGTCCCTTTACCAGATATATGACTTGCAAATATTTTCCCCCATTCTGTGGGTGTTGAGCCATTAAGTTTTGCCTAATTCAAGAAAGCTCCCTTTGATGGAGGGTCTCTTCATGAATGCACATTGTTGTTAATAAATGTACATTATTTACATGAAAGTTCAGTCAGAATGCTTAGGAATAGGATGTTCTGATAAACAAGTTTTCAGATTAACGGGAGAGTCAACAAAAGCCCTTTTATAGTTTGACAGTATAGTAGGCTTCCAATAATGTGCATCCCCATTTCTTTCATAATGAACATAACCTAATCAATGCAGTTTTTTTTTTTAATAGAGAGAGTGGAGGAGAGAGAGAATCTCAAGCAGGCTCCACACTCAGGTAAAGCCTGACAAAGGACTCGATCCCATTGCCCTGGGATTATGACTTGAGCTGAAATCAAGAGTCGGACACTCAACTGACTGAGCCACTTGAGCACCCCAATACTTTTTTTAATTAAGGAGGTCAATAAAAACCAGAGTTCTAACAAAGAGCATTTCCTTATATATGCTGGCTAAAAGCCCGGTTCCTGGACCCACACATCCCACTGCATCTAAATCTTCAGAGGTGAGTCCCAGGAATAGGCTTTTTATTTATTTTTTATGTTTTTATTTAAAAATTTCTTAATGTTTTATTTATTTCTGAGAGAGAGAGAGAGAGAGGGAGAGAGAGAGACAGCTTGAGCAGGGGAGGGTCAGAGAGAGAGGGAGACACAGAATCTGAAGGAGGCTCCAGGCTCTGAGCTAACCGTCAGCACAGAGCCTGACATGGGGCTCGAACCCACGAACCGTGAGATCATGATCTGAGCCAAAGTCGGACGCTTAACTGACTGAGCCCCCCAGGCGCCCCAGGGACTGGCTTTTTAAAAAGGTCTCCAAGTTATGCTTATGCTGGAGAACATTTAGGGGATTGGACTGAATGTTTCCTGACTCTGAAGCTTCTTGAAGAATATTATCTTTGTTTTTTTAAAGCCCTAATAAGAGGTTCTTTTCCCTTTCAAAGTGCAGCTTTCACCTAAAAGTTTATCCAGAAAAGTATAAGCTAAATTTCAGGTAGTCAGGATTTCATGGTCTTATTACCTTGACTTTCTTAAGAAGAGTAGGCAGCTTTCCAAGTCTCCAAGATAAGACTTTAACTGGATTGTAGGGGAGTTGGCTTTCTTATACTAGTGGATAGAGTCATTCATTCATTCATTCATTCATTTATTCATTCATCACTTGTGATGCTTTTGTCTGCACATAACTGAAGCAGCTGCAATAAGAAGAATGTTTATTTCCTTATGTAGCAAGAAGTCTGAACCTAGGTTGACCTGGAGTTCGTTAATTTACTGGCTCAATGATATCTTGAAAGACCCAGATCTTCCTATCATCTGCCTAGTCTGTCATTCTCAGGGTATCGTGTATGATGATGGCTGGAGTGACCATGGCTCCAGCAGCTATAGCAACATCCAACAGAAGAAGGGGAATCAATTCTAGGTGGAGATTATTGATGTATAGGAACTGTGGAAAGTACTGGAGATACAGCAGTGAACTAGACACAGTCCATACCCTGACAGACCATTGTGGGGGATCTAGACAAGTCAGTAAGCAATTACAAATCAATGTAAGTACTATGATAAGGAATTTGCTGTGGAGACACATGAAGAGTCGTATATATATGTGTGTGTGTATGTATGTATGTATATGTGTGTGTGTGTGTGTGTGTGTGTGTGTGTGTATACATACATACAGTCCAGGAGGGCTTCTGGGAGAAATTGATGACTAAGCAGAGACACCATGTGATGAGTAGGAGTTAGCTAGGTGAGTTATTTGGGTCTAAAGGCACGAGAGCAGTTCAGGAGAGGAATGCCATCCAGAGATAACTAAAGTTCACATATTCATGACCATTCTTCTAGAATGAGCTCACATACAAATACTTACATAATTTTATAAAACAAGATCAATTCAACATGAGCTTTATAATTTGCCTTTTAAAAACTTAACCAGGGCCACCTGGGTGACTCGGTTGAGCGTCTGACTTCAGCTCAGGTCATGATCTCCCAGTTTGTAGGTTCAAGCCCTGCTTTGGGCTCTGTGCTGACAGCTTAGAGCCTGGAATCTGCTTCCGATTCTGTGTCTCCCTCTCTCTGCTCCTCTAGCCCCTGCTTGTGCTCTCTCTCTCTCTCTCAAATAAATAAAACATTAAAAAAAGTTTATTAAAACTTAACTACATGCTATACAAATTTTTAATGGCTTCTTTGTGTTCCAGTGTGTATGTTTGTGCATATATATATTTATTTATATATATAGGTATGTGTGTCCATGCATGTGCATAGCTTAATTTATTCAATCAGTATGCTATTAAAGGACATTTAAGTTGTTTCCAAAGTTTTTTCATGAAGGGAAAAGTTCCAGTAAATTTTCCTTTCACACATATTTTTGAACTCATGAAATTTTCTTAAATTTCTTTTTATATTTTAAAACCAATTGACAAATGCTCTTCACAAATACTACCCACGGGGTATAAGAATAGCTATATGCCCACATCCTTACTAACATTACGGAATGCCATGGCTATTTTGATGCTACTAATTGCAGATCACGTAGCTGGTTGTACCCTTTGGCCTGTCCTGTGTCTCTCATGCAAGCAGTTTGCTTAAGACCGGTCCACTATAAAGGACAGCCCCCAGTCCCCTTTTCTAGCTTGCCATAATGACTAGTTCTCGGTGCTTTCTAGACAGGAAGGACTAAAGCCAGTGTCCTCGACTGACCAGTCATGGCGATCGAAAGGTGGTCTGCAGAAATTAGGGCATTACCGATTTCTATCCTTGGCACTCGCAGTCCGGAGAACTTCTGTACTTTACTGTCATTCCCAAGGGCAGCTTTTGCAGGGGTGGGGAGTGGGGTAGAGCCATCTCCTAATGTCCATGTGCCCAGCGCCCAACACTAGGCCAGTGTCCCCAAGTCAACAGATCCCCAGCTTGATTCTTGGATGAGAATCATTTCAACTTCTTCTAACAAACAGAAAGCCCCTTAAGCAAAAACGATTAGCAAGTAAGCACTACAGACAAACAATAACTCTGATATATCTGCATTCACCCAGTGGCCAGACTACAGCAGCTCCCCGTTGGAAACACCAGTGAACCAGGTAAAGGTCGGTAGTGCCCATTTCATTCTGATTGTCCTGCTTGATTCCTGACTCCCATAAATTAACCTTGGCAAATTACTTCACTGCTCTAGGTACGTTCTGGCATGTAGTGAGTTCTTGGTGAGAATTGTCCGTCATTACCATTTCCCAACAGAAGGGGCAACTCGCTTTGATCTTTTGTGGAGCCTATGACTCTCATTCCTTGTAAGAGATAAATGGTCTCAAAGTCACAGGCTATTGACTTAAATTGATGTGTAAAATGAAACCACTGATTTAATAAGCTTGGTCGCCTGACATTCTTTGGATGATGGGCAGAAGAACAAGCTGACACATGAAGGGACAGCTGTGCTGTGGGAGTGAATTACAGAAAGGCGTCAGGATTGCTGTACAGAAGAGCGGTCTGGGCGGCTTAATGAGGGACAAACAGTCCTCTCTAAGTAGCCTCCCTGAGGGCATGGCTGTGGGTCCGACAGCACTTTATGGTAATAGATGTGCTTAATGATCACTGGAAGCATCAATAAAAGGTCAAATATGTTCTGAGTAAGCCATTCAGCCGCACAAAGAGGTGTACAATGCCTTTTTAAAAGACGCCTGAACTTAACTTTGGAAGGGATCGCTTAGAGAAACTGCTTCATCGAAACTCTTGCTCGCCTAGGGCAGCACGTCCCCGATTTTAGATGGACACGGACCAAAAAGATTTTTTAAAAGCTGAGGACCCTCCCAGGGTCGCCAGCTTGCTCTTTTGCCCTGTGAAGAAACCAACTAACAAAAAGCCGTCACCTATTATCATTCTCGTTACACAAAAGATAGGCAATTTCAACACCAGAAAAAGTCAGAAGGTCAAGGTCTCGAAGTAAAGAACAGTCTTTGACATTGAACACATTTAGCCATCGTGAAAGACTTGAGACATTTCATAATTATTCTGACTTCTGGGAGCACTGATAGGGACCCACCAAATAGGACTGGGGTGTAGAAGCTACTGGAACAGTTCTCAAAGTGTAGGTCTGGACTGGCAGCAGTGGTACCTGGGAACTGGTTACAGGTGCAGCATCTCAGGCCCCACATCAGGCCTTAAGAAGCAAAAGTTCTGGAAGCCGGCCACCCATCGATTCGTGATTTAGCAAGCTGAGTGATTCTTACATACCTACACATGAGGACCATTATTATAGACCTTTCTTCTAAATTGATCACCCAGATTTGCTCTGGAAAGCCTCCAGGAACAGGGTCCCACCACCTCACAAAGAGGGCTTTCCCAGTGTGAGCTGCCGCAGGTGGTTAGAGACGCCTAGAGCAGACTCCACGGTCCAAGTTCCGCGCTTTCGAGGCACACCGAATCAGTCCTCCCCGTCTCCTCCCATCTGACAACCCTGGACATTTGAAGGTGACCGTAACAGCTCTCTTCCTCCATGTAAAAACAGCCGCTGATCTTAACTGTTCCTCAGATAACACAACCTCTAGGCCTTTCATCAGCCTGGATGTCCTCATCCTAAGGCCTTTTCCTATTATTATTAACAACAAGCTTGTTACCATGTGTCGGTGCCCTGCCTAGGAATATTCCACATGCTTCCGCCTTTAGGTTTCTCAACAGCCCCAAAGGTGGTCAGCTGTCTCCGTTCTACAGAAAGAAAAGAAGCTCAGGAGGTCAAGTAAGATGCCCAAGATGACTCAGCTTCAACGTAGCTGAACCAGGATTCCACATTCCCACTCTGCAAGGCTGCCCTTACATTTCCATCCAACTCTTGCTAATTTAGGGGGGGCTGGGGGCGCCTGGGTGGCTCTGTCAGTTACACTTCTGGCTTCAGCTCAGGTCATGATCTTGCGGTTCATGGGTTCAAGCCCCCGCGTCGGGCTCTGTGCTGACAAGCTCAGAGCCTCGAGCCTGCTTAGGATTCTGTGTCTCCCTCTCTCTCCACCCCTCCCCCTCTCACGCTCTGTCTCTGTCTCTCAAAAATAAATCAACATTAAAAAAACTTTTTTTTTAAATTTAGGGGAGGCTGAGCTGGGAAGAAATGGGCATGTGGGCTGAGTATCTAACATGTGGGTAGCAGCATGGGCTCTGGAGTCAAACGAATGGGGGTTGGGTTCCATTTTCTGCAGATACTAATTACATGAACTTCGGTGTGTTTCCTATTTGCTCAAAGCCTTAATTTCCTCATCTGTACAATGAGGTTAATAATAGTTTCTACCTCTTAAGACTGCTATGAGTAGCAAATCAATTAGTGCTTTTAAAGCCTTTAGCAAAGTGCCCAGTATGTAGTAACTACTCAGTAAATATCTCTGTTATTACTGAATAGATGTACTCAGCAATTATATAATTATAATATGGATGGGTTGTATTAAGACACATGTACATTACAGCAATATAAATCATCGCCTTCTTTCTAGCTCCGCTGAACCCCTACTTATTTCTGGCCCTGCTCTATTTCAGCAACTTCCTAGCATGTCCTCTGCCTCTCGTTTCTCACTTTTGCACCCACCTACATCTGCTGACGAGTTCATCTTCCTACAGCCTAGCTCTGATTGTGGGTGTCATCTCCCTGCTGAGATAGCACCTGCAAATTAAGTTCAGGCTTCTCTTCCGGGCTTTCAGAGGCCTGTGTGTGTCATGGCCCTCCATTCCCACTCCCCCCTTGTCCCCACTGTTGCCCTACACAGATTCCGGTTCTGTGCCCTACACAGAACTCAGGTGAACTGAGTTCTGGGCCTTTCTCCACACACGGAGTGACTCTGCAGTTTTTCCCACACACTATGGCCACCGTTTCCACTTGCCCTGTTCTACCCGCTGGCTTTCTGTCTGTGAGTTTTTTCAATGATCCAGTACAGCTGCTCTTACTAAACTTCTCCTACACTCCCAGAGAGATGCGGGCAACTTCTTCCTTTGAACCCATTTGGCTTTTAGTTCCTGAATTATATTTGTGTTGGGAAAGGCACTTAGATCCTGCCACCAGATAAACCTGGGTTTCTATTCTGAACCTTCTTCTAATTAGTGTATCTTATTCCTAAAGTTAAAGTTCCTTACCTGCCAATCAAAGAGAATGAAAAGGAGACTAGGAGATTCAACTATGTTCCCCTCTCTCCTATGTGCATAATGTGACTTCTGTCCCCTATCTGTTGACAGCAAAGACTTCATCTTCACCGTGTTGGGATCTCTCACGGTGCTTGGAATCATTCTTCGTATACAGATGCTCAGTAAGTACCGGTTAAAGAGAACTAACTGCTTTCTAGCCGAGTGGTCACAGTTCACGTAACCTCTTGAGCATCTGAATTCTTGTCCTTAAAATTGGTGATTTTTAAAAAAAGAGTTTATTTATGTATTTTGAGAGAGAGAGAAAGAGGAAGAGAGGAAGAATCCTAAGCAGGCTCCGCCCTGTCAGCGCGGAGCCTGATGTGGAACTGGAACTCATGAACCTGGAGATTATGACCTGAGCTGAAACCAAGAGTCAGACGCTTCACTGACTGAGCCACCAGGCGCCTCTAAAATTAGTGATATTAAAAATAAATCTTTAGGGGCTCCTGGGTGGCTCAGTCGGTGAAGCGTCCGACTTCGGCTCGGGTCATGATCTCACGGTTTGTGGGTTGGAGCCCTGTGTCGGGCTCTGTGCTGATAGCTAGCTCAGAGCCTGGAGCATATTTCAGGTTCTGTATCTCCCTCTCTCTCTGACCCTCCCCTGCTCACAAACACACACATGCGCGCACACACACACACACACACACACACACACATTCTCTCTCTCTCTCAGAAGTAAATAAATAAAAACATTTAAAAATATTATTAAAAATAAATCTTTATGCTCCTTCTAGCAATGCCTTCTTTCGTTCCCAAGCTGCCTCCACTTCCTCATTGCTATTCCAGCTGCAGCCTGGCTCCCACGACCCTCTCCTAAAGGCTCACATGTAGACCCCCTCTATGACCTAGAACTGCCCGATCCAAAGGGCCCTTTTCGATCCTCCTCCTTGAAATCCTATCCTCCCGTCCACCTGGGCATGGGACCTGGCACCCTCCTTCCACCAGCATGACTGCCCAACCTTACGCCCGGCTCTGCCCCTTCTTCGCTCCCACCCCCAGCCTTGGGGCAGCACTGGTCGCTCCCTGGTTCCCTGTGCTCCTACTGCCCAGCACCCCCAGTCTCAGCGCGACCTTGCTCACGGACTCCATGCAGAGGCTCCCAAACCTTTCTAGGGAGCAGAGGACCAGCAAAGCATCAATGCAGGTTTCAAGCAAAATGCCTTCGTGCTGACCCACTTGGTTTTGTGCAGGGTCTCTGGACTCAGGGTTAGCCACAACCACACTGTTCTAGGAAAAGAGAGTGTCATAGGCAAAGGAAAGAATCTGAAGGGAGTATGTGCCAATATATATAGGAATCCAGCACCCCTGGAGAAGAGGGCCTGAGACCCCCCAACCTCCCAAGGGCTATTCCCAGAGGTCTGAAAGTCTAGACACCCAGCAGGTGGACACTGGGATCTTGTCCCTGGTCCTAGAGCTAGTAGAAGGGCATCAAAAGCCTCGAAGGACAGCATGCCACAAGGGTCCAGTGGCTGAGCAACGACGGAGGCGGAGGTCTGGGCTCTGGGCCATGCCTAGCTGTGCTGTTCCGTTTGGAGAAATGAAGCAAAGGAAAGGGGTGGCCTTGATGGCGGCCGCAGAGTGGTGTTGAACAGTGACACCTTCTGACAGTGGTGAGTGATTGCAACGGCGAAGTGAGGATTTGAATCCTCAGAACCTTTGGAATTCTTGGCTGGTGGGCAAGGAGACAGGTGTCTTAAGAGACTGCCCTTTCTGGAAAGGCAGGTGAGGGCTTGAGCAGTCAATTTGAAGAACAAAGATGTGACCATATTTAAAAACATTTTTTAACATTTGTGTATTGTTGAAAGACAGAGCACAAGCAGGGAGACATAGAACCAGAAGCAGGCTCCAGGCTCCCAGCTGTCAGCACAGAGCCCAACGCGGGGCTTGAACCCTCGAACTGAGAGATCATGACCTGAGCTGAAGTCGGACGCTTCACTGCCTGAGCCAGCCAGGAGCCCCAGATGTAACCATATTTTTACACTGAGCGGTGAAGTGGGGCAAATCAGGCACACGTGTGCAAAATACCCGGTTCTTGTCCCATATAGGCAGTGCTACTGGACATCCCTACTTTGGGTCCTTCAAGAACCTCAACCTCCCACCTGCCTCAGTGCCCACTGCAAGCTAGTCCATCTTCTTAAAGGTCCTGTTCTGGATAATGGCATGATCAGTGCAGTCCCCCAGCTGCAGGCATCAGAGGCATTCTTTTTCCTTTATGTTTTTCTTTTTATTTATTTTGAGAGAGAGATAGAGAGCAAGCGGAGGAAGGGCAGAGAGAGAGGGAGAGACAGAATCCCAAGCAGGCTCCACATTGTCAGTGCAGAGCCCAAAGCAGGGCTGGAACCCATGAACTGTGAGGTCATGACCTGAACCAAAATCAAGAGCTGGACGCTTAACTGACTGAGCCACCCAGGCGCCCCCAGAGACCTTCTTTAAAAAATAAACCACTATGGAAATACCTTTTCATTATATAAGTAATGTCTACCACAAAATGGTTCCATGTTACAGATGTGGGGACTCAGGCCAGGAAGAGTCATTATGACTTCAAGGTCACATGACCAATACAAAGCAGTCCTTGGGTCACACCCTTCCTCATGCGCTGTCTAGAGGCAGTTCTAGAGAAGAGAACATATGTTTGGCATTTCCAGATTTTTTTTTAAAAAGTCTTTTCAGATTCCAGTCTCTTTGGAGGGTGGTTTGGTCACATCCTATGAATTCTTGGAGGCCCAGCTTCAGTATTGCTCCTAGGGAGTCCGGTGTCCTGACCACGGATTCTATAACAGATCCTACAAAGTAATCTTGAGCCCTGCTGGTGTAGGGAGCATTTGCATACTTCATCTCATTTCTTTCTTTTAAAGTTTATTAATTTATTTTGAGAGAGAGAGAAAGAGAGCAAGCGAGCAGGGGAGGGGCAGAGAGAGAAAGACAGAATCCCAAGCAGGCTTTGTACACTCAGAGGCGAGGCTCAAGCACCCAAACGGCAAGATCATGACCTGAGCCAAGATCAAGTCTGACGCTTTACCGCCCGAGCCACCCAGGCAGTCATCTCACTTCATCCTTACCACGGTCCTGTGAGTTTCATGGAGCCCTTCCCCACCGTTTTGGGGATCCGTGCGCGGTTTCCCCCGTGCTCCAAGAGCACCCTCCCCCTGCTTCAGCCTCAGGGGCGCCAGCGCCAGCAACCAGCACCCCTTCCCCAGGGGCTGGGGCCCAGGCCCACGGGGGCCCTTCTCCAAGTGTTTACTTTCAACAGTTCCAGCCTCTTCCCTCCGCCCGCCCCCAGCCCTAGGAGGGAGGCAGCCCCCCCCCCCTCCCTCCAGGATATCTCAGTGTTTCCTTCTTGGACCTTTCAATTCCTGCTTGCGTTTCTGTAAACGAAATCCTCTGCTGGGGTGACCGGACCTTCACTAACATCCTCTATGGTATATCAACTTTAAAATAAACTAAACATACCCATGAGAATCTGAATTCCTGGAGGTAACTGTGGTAAGTCTAGCATCTACGGGAGTGAGCACTGGGTGTGTGAGTACAAGTACACATGTGCGTGTACACACATACACAACACACACACACACACACACACACACACACACAGAAGGGATGAAGCTTTGTATACTTTCTCTAATGTTGGACCCACGGAAGGGCCTTTTATTAAATAAATGCCGACTGAATGGAAAATACATTTTTGCCTTGCAGGCAGCCTTCCTCTCCATCTCCTGCCTGGAAAGATGGAGGTGATAATCCCTACCTTTGGGCTGTTGTCAGGGTGAGAAGTCAGGCAGGGCTGCCGCTGTGGTTGCAGCATACTTGGAGCGCTGCCAGGGCACACTATGTTAAAAGGGGATTATAAATGGATGTTCTAATCAGGCTCCAGCAGAGAAGACAACGTGCACGGCAACTGGGAAGGTTAAATTGTCCATGAAGACCAGGTAGATGGGAGGTGATTTTCTAGCAGGGATGAAGTCAGGGTCTGAAGGCTCCTTGGGGAAGGTTCTGGGTTTATGAAGAGCCTGATGACCACAGCAGACCACATGAGGACTCGTCATGTGCCAGCCGGGCCCTGGGGCCACGGAGATGGATGGGGCCAGTGTCACTTAGTGCCGGGGGCCAGGCCAGGGGCTGGGGCTACAAAGGTGAATTAAAGCAGAGTCTGACCTTGAGAATTCAGGATTTCATAAGGCGCCAGTGAAGAATCACAGGCACATGAAGCTTAGAGGTCAGCCTGTTGCTTACCTGGGCTTACGGCTTCCTGTCTCTCCCTCTGCAACCCATTCCGCTAACTCACGGCCACTGCGTTCACACCCCTAAAGCTCAGCTCAGCCCTGAGAAAGAGCTTAGCGGTTGATAACTCTGGTTCAAGAGACAGGCATATCTGGGTTCGAATCCTAGGCTTGCCATTTGTTCCTGGGGGGGGCCTTGCGCCAATATGGGTCAGATTTCATCTGTGACATGGGCTAGCACATAGCCTCACAGGGATACAGTGAGGGGCACCTGGCCCATAGTAACTGCTCAACAAATATTTATTAGCTACCTTTGATTAAAGGCCTATCACGTGATGAGTGCTTTAGGTACTTTGTCTCACTTTATATTCAGATAATCACGGAATAGTCAGATCATCCTGAAGGTGAGAAGCAGGTATTTGCTTGAGAAGAACATAACTCTCCCATCGCTTCTGTTTCTGTGGAGGAGTGTGGCCAGCCTCTCAGTCCCCAGAGCAGTGACTCAGCTGGGAGGTTTTAGAGAGGGAAATGGATGTGAGGGTGCTGTGTTTTGGGGGTGGGAGAAAGGCCTGTCTTTGGCACATACAGGCTGTCTGATTTCAATACCTGTTCCATCCCATTGTCTGCTCTACTCTTGCCGTTTCTCACGTCTCACAGCTGCTCTGAAACCTTTGATGGCCTCATTGCCTACAGACTAAAGCAGCGACTCCTTATCCTGGCATTCAAGGCCCTCCGAATGTGCACCACACAAGTCAGTGGTGACTGAGGGCAAGGTGTAAGCCAAGTCGCCTTGTGTTTATGAATTCAACTCATTCTTTTGCAAGTCATCTCTGTGCTAGGTGCCTGCAGCATGAGCGGGACAGTGGTTGAGGCCAAAATAAGGCAGCGAAGGGACGACAGATCCACTTTTTCTTCGCATCCAGTTGGGCTAAGCGAAACCTTGCCTGTTCCTCGAGGAAAGCTCGGTTACTGACAAAGCCCTCTTCCAGCAGCAACCCTGCCCCACCGCCTTTAACCCCTGGCTGTTCTTTATACACGTGTGAGCAGGGTATTGCACACCCTGGTGGCGTCTGTTCAGGGAACGCCGAACTAGAGCCCTGATGTGCCACGCGCTCTGCCAGCCTCCGAGCAGCCAGAAACCACAGTAAGTGCACAGTCCCCGCAGCTGTGCGCCAGCCCCGTTACAGACATACTCTTATTTCTCTCGGCAGGGCTACCAATAGGTGCCAGGATCGACCTTTAGCAACACGTGCAGGCCCAGCGCAGAGTTATGGAGCCGTTTAAAGGCAGAGTCAGGAAATCACTGCCCCCTGCACCTGCTCGGCCCACCTGCCTTGCTTCCTGGCCGGGGTGGCCTTAGTGACAACTAAGGGCCCCTCAAAAACTCTATTCATATCTGCCCATTTTATAATTGGATTGTTTGCTTTTTTGCTGTTGTGTTGAATGCGTCCTTAATATCTTTTGTATATTAGCCCCTTATCAGATACGTGATTCGCGAATATTTTCTCCCATTCTGTATGTTTCTCCCATTCTTTTGTTGATGGTTTCCTCTGCAGTGTGAAAGCTTAGTAGTTTGATATAAGTTCAGTTGTTTATTTTTACTTGGGCTGCTTTTGCTTTTAGCACAAGATTACAAAAACCATCTCTAAGATTGATGCCAAGGAGCTTATTTCCTATGTTTTCTTCTATGAGTTTTGTAGTTTAGGTCTTACGTTCAGGTCTTTAATCCATTTTGAACTAATTTTTGTGTCTAGTGTAGGAAAGTGGTCCAGTTTCATTCTTTTGCATGTAGTTGACCAGTTTCCCCAGCACCATTTGTTGAAGAGACTATCCTTTCCTCGCTGTATATTCTTGGCTTCTTTGTCATAAAATAATTGACCATATACCCATGGGTTTCTTTTGGGGATTTTGATTCTGCCCCGTTGATCTACATGTCTGTTTTCATGTCAATACGACTTCCAATACTTTAATTACAAAACTTTATAATATAGTTTGAAATCAGGGAGCATAATGTCTCCAGTTTGGTCCTCCTTTCTCAAGATTGCTTTGGCTATTCCGGGTCTTTTGCAGTTCTATATCAATTTTAGGATTGTATTTTTTATTTCCGTGAAAAATGCCATTGGAATTTTGATAGAGACTCCATCGAATTTGTAGATAGCTTTGAGTAATATGGACATTTTAACAACATTAATTCTTCCAATCCACGAGCATGGAATATCTTCTGATTTGTTTGTGTTTTCTTCCATTTCTTTCATTAATGGCTTGTAATTAGGTCTTTGACAGAAGACGCTGCTGGTCCCAGATGCACTTTGAGGAGCAAGGATTTAGTGGGTATGTGCCAAGCACTGGGCACTGTTAAAAATAACTTCTTTACATGTTAATTTTTATATCTTTTATAGATCCATTTTGTACATTTCCCCTTCTTTTGTTCCCTGGAGCCCCCTACTTTTTTCTACAGAAAAATTTCCATTGCTCAGACCTCCCTTCTAGAAGGTTGACTCAGGTCATAGTGCAGAGAACTAGTGCAGGGGTCAAGATTGGAGGCGACAGGGGCCATAAGTGGGTCTTGGAAGTTGTCCAGGGCAGAGACAGTGGTGGTTTGGACTAGAACAGTGATGGAAAGGAAAGAAATGGAGGCATGCCCATAATATTCGGGTGTGGTCATTGGGGTAGGATGGGAAGGTGGGGAGATTGGGGAGGATCCCCACTGTGGGAGTGGGTACTATTGGTGGGCATGGGGGATGGAGAGGAGGGAGACTGAGGCAGAGTGGGGAGAAGTGGCTCTGGCAGGAGCTCAGGACATGGCATTCCCTGGGATCAGGGACCCACTGACCCCATCGTGCCTGGGGCGTGCTGGGGGCCTTGGCCCTGGGCCATTAAAGATCATCTGTGAACTCTCTGGGCCCAGAAGACAGGGCTTCGGGCCCTGGGGACGCAGCTGTGTGGAGGTCCTTGGAGCCCTCACTTTTCCTGTGGCCCTTGTGGCCTGGGAGACCACAGCGTTAATGTGACCTTAGTTGTTGAACTCAGTTAGACATGTGATGGCGGCACTCACCACAAGGTGGCACTCACAGGTTTTGTTTTGTTTTGTTTTTTAAAGGTTATTTGTTCTTTTTGAGAGAGGGAGAGAGTGAGTGGTGGTGGTGGTGGAGGGGGTTAGGGGGCAGAGAGGGAGAGAGAGAATCCCAGGCAGGCTCCTTGCTCAGTGCAGACCCCGTCACAGGGCTTGTTCTCAGGAACTGTGAGGTAATGACCTGAACTGAGAACAAGAGTCAGATGTTTGACCAATTGAGCCCCCGAGGTGCCCCTTTGGTCTTTATTATTATCACTCCCTGTGACAAATTTGGGCTTGTTGCGTTGCTGGACCAATTGAACCCTGATGTAATGTGCCGACACCAAGAGCTGGTGTTTCCTACTCTACATTTTACAGCTGCCCCGCCCTCCTGGGAAATACAGGCTAGAATTCTTTTTTTTCTATGAATAATATGCATTTATTGTTAGTTCATTGAATTTGTTTATTTATTTATTTGTTTTTTACAAATAGTTTAGGCTAGAATTCTAAGAACAAAATGTAGGTCTGCAAGAATGAGACACCTTGGCCGGTTGTGTGATCATGGGCGCACCATTTAACTTCTCAGAACCTCAGCTTTCCTAACATGGAAAACTGGGATAAAGATCACTCCTTTGCTGGGGCGCCTGGGTAGCTCAGCCAGTTGAGCATCTGACTCTTGATTTCAGAGCTCAGGCCATGATCTCACAGTTGGTGAGTTGGAGCCCCATGTCAGGCTCGGTGCTGACAGCACAGAGCCTGCTTGGGATTCTCTCTCTCCTTCTCTTTCTGCCCCTCCCCCCTTTTCTTTTTCTAAAAATAAATAAATAAACATTTAAAAAAAAGATCATTCCTTTCTCATACAGCTATTGGGGGGATTAAAAGCACATGGAAGCTGGTTGCATTGTTTTTATTATGTTTAGTCAGAGCACCTCAAACCCAGTACTACCCTACTAACTCAGTTGGATTCTTCCAACCAACATTTACAGAGTCCCTGCTCTGTCCCTGACCCTGCGCTGGCTGCTGGGGGGTGGGGAGTGGGTAAAGGTGAATGTGAGGCCCGCCCTTGGGTACCAATAGCCTGGGGGAGTCTCCCAGGAGGGTGGATCCCCACCCCCACCCGCCCCAGCCCAGGACTGTGAGTGCTGCCCCTGAGGTCTCAGAGCCAGGATGTGGCCCATCTGGAGCGGGACCCTGAATGTCCTAACCACCAGCCCAAGACGACAGGAACTCGGAACAGTGACTTCATCTCGCAGGTAGAACAAGGTTTCCTCTGATCCCTGCCCAGCGCACCTGTTCATTCACTGGCATTGGGTTGTCCTGGTGGGGGAGGCTCCAGTTTGCATTCCCACGTTGGGATTTCCAAGGAAGCAGAGTCGGATTGCTTCCAGGATCTGCTTTCCTGCAGATCTGGGCCTTTGTGAAACTATAATAGGAGCCATTGTCCGCTTAGTGACTCAGGGCCCCCTGGACGGTGAAACGCACTAAGCTTCTCCTTGAATGAAACTCCCAGAAAAGGTTACCCTCTGTGCAGATGGGCTGGTCTACGTTCTTATCTTAGGGAAGAGATGAGTGGCTGATGCTCGCTGAGCCAGGGAATGACGGGAAGTCAGATTTGGCTATCACCAGCACTTTGCTGGTGCCTTATATCAGGAGCTCTTGCTGTCCCTTTTCAGTAGGCTCTGCTGGTTTAGAAGTATAGCACTGTGGTATGAGCCCAGACTCTGGGGCCAGACTGTATGGGTTCAAATCCCAGCTCTGCTACTCGCTAGCGTGGTCGGGTGATTTACCTTTGCTGTGGTCCAGTTTCCTCATCTAGGAAGCGGGCTGCTGGGAGGATCATCCTGTGATGATCACATCATCCTGTGAAGTGCTCAGAACCGTGCTTGTCACAAGAGCTATTATGCGTCTTTTCGATCTGCCTTGTTTGGCCCTCTGTCAATGGGGTTGCAATGGAGAGCAAGGGACACAAGCACACAGGGGATCCTTGTGGGGAAGTGGCAGACGCCAGGTCAGCCCCGCTCTACAAAAGTGACCAACTCCTCTGTATCCAGGCTGGGGCCTTCTCAGCTGTCCTTCTTATCTCTCTGGGCCCAAGCCCTTAGCCCTCAACTGCCTTGTTCACTCACACAGTCCATATGCACCAGATACAGACTCTGCAAGAAGCTCTGTGTTAGGTACTGGGCTGTAGGTATGAAAAGTTCCCGCCTCTGAGGAATGTGATCTAAGTCATGGAGAAACCGCGAGATAAGAGGGCACTTTATGGGGAATCCAAAAGCAGGGACACTCCTCCATTTTGAGATGTCTTACGGTGTCATACGATTGATGACATCTTACCATCAGTGAAATATGGTGGTTGTTTGGACCATCTAGAAGAGAGGTCGACAAACATTGCCTGCAAAGGTTAGAAAGTAACTACTTCAGGTTTGGTGGACCATATGGTTTCTATCTCAGCTACTCAACTCTGCCACTGCAGTGCAAAAGCAGCCACGGACAATATGACAATGAACGAGCCTTGCTGTGTCAATAAAACTTTATTTATAGACACTGGCTTTTGAATTCCATGTAACTTTCATGTATCACAAAATATGATTCTTCTTTTGATTTTCCCCCAACTATTTACGAGTATGAAAACTACTCCTAGTTCAAAGGCTGTTCACAGGCTTAGCTCCCACTGCAGAGACAGGAGGCAGACTGGCCATGACACCCAGACCACAGTAATACCCACTGAGAGACAGTCAAGAATTGCTTTTCACAAATGTCTGTGTTTTATGCTTCTCTTCCTATCTGGAAAGTTTCCAGATTTTTTTCAAGCTTTCCTAGGAATGATTTGTCATGACATGTCTGGGCATCGAGAGGCAATTTGAATCTAGACACTCACCTTGGACAGGCTGGAAACAGGGATGTTTCCCTGGAGGAGAAGACCCATGAGTTGAGTTTTGCAGAACAAATTGAAAGTGTGGTGAGGGGACGGAGAGGAGCAAAGTAAAATGGGGAGCTAATCCCATCCATGTGAGGAGTGGGCATGGTTAAAGAATGGGTGCTGGGCAGGGGGCGGTGTGGAGGGGTGAGACGAGATCAGGCCAGGAAACCAGACAAAGGACTTTTATTCCAAGGCAGGAGTTCTTAACTAGAAGTCCATAGATTAAGCTTTACAAGATCTGAATCTCTCATTCTCTTTTTTAAAAGTTTTACTTATTTAAGTAATCTCTACACCCAACTTGGGGCTCAAACTCACGACCCTGAGATGGAGAGTCACATGCTTCACTGACTGAGCCAACCAGGCACCCCTACATCTCTTGAAATTGTATACAGAAAGTTATAAGGATGTATATTTTTCTACAGAGGTCTATGCCTTTGATCAAATTCTCAAAGGGGCACGTGACCCCAACTAAAAAACGAGAGCAGCGCTAAAATGAGTGTAGAGCCATCTGCAGCAGACACCGTTGGTCCAAGTGGCTGCCTGCCTTGCTCAGTTTCCCTCAGCTCTAGGAACGCTCTGATACGCTGAGATGGCCCTCTGTGGCCATTCGCCTGCTACATGACCCCACGGCCTGGCTGCAGCTGATTGGTCTGGGGTGGACACTCCCTCAAGTGATTGTCCTTGGCACTTTTTGAACTTCAAACCAAATCTTGTAGTTGGTGTTGGTGGTGATAGATGGATGGAGACAGGGACTATAAGGCTTGGCAGTGGCCAGTGGCCACATTCCCCATCCCATGAAGGACACTGGAGGAGAGAATGAAAGCCATGCACCAGGACAGGCAGAAACACGGAACGTCAAGTAAGAATCCTGGTAGTACTTGAGTCAAGTCCAGGAACAGGGATGGGGTCTCTGGATGGAGATGAGAGGGATCCACATGGGACCTACTTCCGAGGCAAAATCAGCAAATGTGGTTATTGATGAGATGTGAAGGATGAAGGAGGAGAAGGGGCAAGGATGGGCACTGGGGCCTCAGGAGGGTGCTCAGGGTATGGCCGTGTGGTGTTAGAAATCCAGGGTGGTGGATGTGAAGTTCGGGAGAGAGGGGGCATGTCGAGGTGTGTGGGTTTAGCAGTGTTTCAACATGCCAGTGATCTGCGGGGTCCAGGGCAATGTCAAAAGGGCCAAAGTCCAATGTGGCCAGGGGACACCTAGTCACCAAAGGGGGCGGGGCTCGTAGACTTCTGTCCAGAACATGTGGGAGTGGGGCTGGGCCACAGTATTTCTTCTCGGGGGTGGGATATGGAATGGCAGCGCCCTCTTATGCAAGCATCAGAGAAGAGGAAGCCAGAGTTCGTATGGTTGTGTATTTCTTTCCCCTACCTTTTATTTTTTACAGGCAAAGTAGCACGGGACTAGGCAGGTGGTAATCATATGTGCCTGCTGAAAAGGGAAAGGGGGCCATTCGGGGACATGGGATTAGTGGAGGAAGAAGAGGGCCCAAGGAGAGACCAGAGGTAACAGAAAATCCCCACCAAACCCCAAAGGGATGGGAACACAGAGAGGCAGAACCCAGGGTGCACGGGGCCATGCTCTGGGGTGGAGAGAACGGGGGCTGAGCGTGCAGATCTTGACCCCACCCTGGTTAATTCAGCCCTCCGACTTTTCCCATTCACAAAGCAAGACTAACAGTTCCTTTCTTCGCAGAACAGGTGTGGGACTTGCAAATAACCAGTTAAGTTCGGGTGATCCCTTGTTACTGACACTCTGAGGACATGTGTACTTGCTGTGGTGGCTTGCAGAATTGGTACCCAAAAGTTACTGCCCTCATGGATTGCCCGCCTGGTAAGCTGGCTGGTGCACAGGGGAACATTTTAGTGAGGGGTGAGCCCCAGGGACAGTGGGTGGTGTACACTGGAGTCTTTTTGAATCTGTTCACAAATCACACCCCTTTCTTGCATTGTCCAACACGTTGGGCATCATTTCTCAAATCTTTGAGCAATGCTGCTCACATGTTTAGTGAAAAATACCTTCTAGGACACTGAAGAGCCTGCAGTGATGGTGGGTGAGCCCAAGTGGCCTTGCAAAGGCCCTTCACTAGCTGAGAAAGCAGAAGTGATAAAGGGTGTGAGGGGTGGGGGGGCACAGATGGCATGAGCTGGGCCATGAGCACGTGCCCATCACTGACGCCTGGCAAGGGGACCAACCGAGTGTGGTTACCAGTGAGCATGGTCATGATGTGAACAGACATGTCACAGTTAAAAATCAACGAGGAGAGCATCGTCCCGGAGCTGTGTAACTAACTGTGAACAAAGGAAAAGCAAACAGACGTCTACTTTGATTTATTTTGTCCTGAGGATTCATCCATGGCTTCAGATACTGGGTCGCAGACATTCGCTTCCTGAGTCTAAAGTGTCAAGAAGGGCAGGGTGCCTTCCAGTTCCTGGGTCTGGACACAGACTGACCTCAGGCAGCCTCGGCCACCACTGGTGGTACCAGGTCCTCTGGCCCCACACCTCACTCCAAAAACTCTCCTATCAATTAGTGTGATCATTCAAACTGGATTGCTTGTTTTATTATGTTAAGTGGCTCTTGTATTCGCTTACATATTTAATATATCATCTCATTATAATTTATATCATGGTGCATGTCCTTGGGAGGAAAACAAACAAAATGTGTGCCCACTGTACGGTGTCACTGTGTGTCAGTAACATGCAGTGAGGTCAATAACCTTATATTTTATAGAGCTTATGTACTTCATATGATGTAGAAATCCTCAGTGATCTGTTAAGTAGATGTGTAAGGGTGTTCTAGTGAAATTCAGAAAACTGGTTGGGCTTTGTAGATGGGCTGAGAATGCAGTGTTTTGTTTTTTTTTAATTTAAAATAATGGAATATAAGCTCCTGCTGGCCAACTTTTCTCTAACTGCTTGGGGAGCCTGATTCAATTGTTCCAAAGAACAATCTGGAAGCTTCCAGAATGATGAGAGCAGACAAACATATCCGGGAGTTTTAGCTAAATGACCTAAGGGGCTTAATCTCAGAGTCCCAGAATGTCACAGGCAGGAGGAGAGGGGCCTGGGGCAGAGGGGAGGCCAAGCTTCCCCATGTAAAATAAGGGGAAAGTGGTCTGACCTCAGAAGGGACCAGCCCAGGGCCACAAGGTGAGCTGATAATTCAGCCTCCTGCTTCCAGCGTCAGTGGTTTTTCCACTTCCCCAAGTCTAAAACTCATCTGGTCCAGCCATCTCCATTACTGATGGGGAAACTGGTCACAGAGAAGGATGACTTGGCCAGGGTGACTTCACAGGCTAATGATAGATCTGGAATAAAATCAGAGCATCCTGGCCTACAGCAGGCTTAGACACCATCAAGTGCAACTGACACTGTCACACGCAACCCTCATGTTTTATCTGTTGAGAAACCAGGCCTGGGAAAGGTAGCAAGTGATTGCCTTTCTGTTGGCATCTGGCTTTGCTGCTGCTGGTGAGTGGGGGTGCCCACGGGAGCCGGGGCAAGCCTAGTGAGGAGATGGTGGTTTGGTTGGAATAGGCCGAGTGGGAGGTTCTTAAGGGAGCCCAGTCGTTGGGTGAGTGGGGCTGGGCTGGGAGCAGATTAGTACAGGATGCAAGAAATCCCGAGTTAGAGGCAGGCGATTCCCGAAGAGCCTTCACCCACCTGTAGAGAAAGCACTGACACTGAAGGATCAGACATCCAGAATTTCTAGTAAGACTTGGATGGGAACTTGCGGATAAGTGAGTCCTTCAGGGTAAGAGGAGCAAGGAGAGGAAGAAAGAGAATTAAGCCCCAGAATAGAGTCCAGGAGCTGGAAAGGACTCCCAACTCTTTACAGAAAGGGAAACTGAGGTCGAGAGGGGGCATCAACCTGGCCAAGGGCACAAGTCACAGGACCCCAAATGGCCCCTCCTGTCTGCCAGGGCACCCCCCTCACGCCCCACCCCTCACTCCACCGCATTTCAGTATATTGAGAGGCGGGCTTGCTGTATCTTTCTTAGGATCTCTGGAAACAGAGGGAACAGCTGGGTTTCCCAGAAGCTGAGCCCTTTTATGTGTCTGCCCAAGTTCCCAGAGGTCACCTCTGGAGTCAAGGCTGTCGCCAGGCCTCCGTCCCCAGACTGTCCCGGCTCCCAGCCCTTTGTTTTGGCTCCCAGACGAGATTTCCTCCTCAGATGGGACCGGGGACGTCTCCCCCGTGCTTCAAGGCTGCCAGACTAGTCTCAGCCCTTCCAGAACGGGAGGCCCCAGAATAGCCTGGGGCCGTCTCACTTAGGCAGAAGATGTCTTCCAAGAAAGCTGAGGCCTTGAAGTCCTAATCTTTTTCGGACCCGCAGATGGCAGTGTCCGTTTTTGGTACAGGAACTCAAGAGGACACGGCTTCTTGCCTGTCCGTGAATAGTCTCCCAGGCACAGAATTCCAGGAACCCACGCGCCACCGGAGGGACGACTGGCCTTTCACGGCTGACCTCAGGGGAAGAGCCCCCCTTCAGGGGTGGCTTGAACCAGCTCCCAGAGTCTGGAAGCTTCATGCCAGCACCGAGTCCAGCACAACTGTGGACCCAACAGTTACGGTGGGGATTTCCCACCACCTCATTCTCTCACTTCCAATCACCCACACTTGCTCATTCTCTCCTTCACCCAACGGGTATATATCGAGCACCTACTTATGTTCTTCTGGGCACCAGAACTTTTTGAATATATTGGATAAAACAGACAAGGAGCCTTGCTGTCAAAAAATGAATATTTTAAGAGGGGGAGGGTTCAGAGACTTGTGTACTATTGTTTTTAATGTTTATTTATTTTTGAGAGACAGAGAGAGAGACAGAGCATGAGCAGGCAATGGGATGAGAGAGAGGGAGACACAGAATCTGAAACAGGCTCCAGGCTCTGAGCTGGCCGTCAGCACAGAGCCCGACGTGGGGCTCCAACCCACAAACCGTGAGATCATGACCTGAGCTGAAGTCGGACGCTTAATGGGCTGAGCCCAGGTGCCCCAGAGACTTCTGTACTATTTTATAGATTTATCCAGAGGCAGGACGTATAGAGCTTTGGTGTTGGATGGACTGGACCTTAAACCTGCTATGTTCTCTGATCGTCTCCTCAACTACAGAGGTGACAAAAATTCCTCCTTTATCCTTAGTTGGTTAAGTAGAGAGTTAGGGCATGAGCCAGCAAATCTGCTCCTAGCAAGTCTCTGCCTGAGGGAAGTGAAAACATATGTCTCAGACATGAGTGGCCACAGCAGCAGTCTTCCTAAGAGCCCAGAAGTAGGAACAGCGTGCATGTCCATCAGCCAACGAACAGGGAAACAGAACGAGAAAGAAGATCTATATAGTGGTATATCTGGCAATCGATAGGAACGCAGCACGACTACCTCCACCACGCAGACGAACCCTGAAAATATCATGCCGGGGAGAGAGGTCGTCGTCTAAGACCACATAGGTGTTTCCACGTATGTGTGATGTCCAGAGTAAGCGGCACTGTGCAGACAGGAGATTTGTGGTTGCCCTCGGGCGGGGGAGGGGGCATGGAGAAAATAGAGTGTGATGGTAAGAGGCACGGGTTTTCCTTTTGGGGTGCTAAAGATGTTCTAAAATTGGTTACGGTGATGGATACACCCCTCTGTGAATATGTTAAAAGCCACTGAGTTGTTCACTTTATTTTATTCAAAACATTTTTTTTTTAATTTGAGAGAGAGAATGAGTGAGCAGGGAAGGAGAGAGAGAGAGAGAGAGAGAGAGAGAGAGAGAGAGAGAGAGAGAATCCCAAGAAGGCTCCACGCTCAGTGCGGAGCCTGATGCGGGGCTTAATCCCACGACCCTGGGATTCTGACCGGAGCTGAAACCAAGAGTCAGACACTTAACCACTGGAGCCACTCAGCCGCTCCTGAACTGTATACTCGAAATGGTTACATTTTATAGTATGTGAATCATATTTTGCAATAGAGCTTTGAACACAATTCCTGCCACCTGGGGCCCTTTGAAGATTATGGCCAGTACACGATGTAACTAACATAGTCTGGCCTTGGGAGGTGGTCAATGGATGCTAACTTTTATTCTGTTTTACTCTTTAATAGGCTGGTTTATACAAAAGCTTAAAAATATGTCTGTTGTCGGGGCACCTGGGTGGCTCAGTCGGTTCACTGTCCCACTCTTGATTTCTGCTGAGGTCACGATCTCAGGGGCCTGGGATCAAGCCTGGCATCCGGCTCTGTGCTGAGGGTGGAGCTTAACCACAGGAACACTTCAAAAGTAGGGTTTCTACATGGCAACAAGAAAGAATGAAATCTGGCCATGTGTAGCAACGTGGATGGACCTTGAGGGTGTTATGCTGAGCGAAATAAGTCAGGCAGAGAAGGACAGATACCATATGTTCACTCATATGTGAAACAGGAGAAACTTAACAGAGGACCATGGGGGAAGGGGAAGGGGAAGAATAATTAAGGAGAGGGAGGGAGGCAAACCATGAGAGGCTCTTGAATACTGAGAACAAACTGAGGGCTGCTGGAGGTGGGGGAGAGGGGAAGGGGTTGATGGGCATGGAGGAGGGCACTTGTTGGGATGAGCACTGGGTATGTTATACGGAAGCCAACTTGACAATAAATTATTAAAAAAAAAAAAGTAGGCTTTCCTGTCACAGGTAGCAGAAAAGGCAGTCAAAGAGATGCAAAGCATGAGGCCCAGAGAGGTTCTCCATTGCTGAGCTGGGACCTCAGGAGCAGAGAGCCATGTCTGGCTGCTACCAGAGAGGAAACAGGGCCCGTGTCCTCAGTCACAAGGAACAGGATTCCGTCAAGAACCTGAATGTCCACAACCAGGATTCTTCCCCAGAGTAGAGCTCAGCTCAGCCCCCACCTCAACTTGACTTTGGCCTTGTGAAGCCCCAGGCAGAGACCCCAGCTGAACCCACCTGGACTTGAGATGCCGTGAGGTAACAAACAGGTGTGATTTTAAATGGCGAAGTATGTGGTGATTTGTTATGCAATGCAAATATAACATCGAACTATGGGAAGTGAGGAGGCTCAGAGAAGTTCTGGTACTTGCCCAGGATTGCACAGCACATTCACGCTGAGGCAGAAGCGTGAGTAGGGTCTGGCAAATATTCTCTGTAAAGGCCCGGAAGTTCATATTTTAGGGGCCACATGGCTTCTGTCACAATACTTAATTCTAATGCTGCAGTACAAGAGTGACATATAAAGAATGAGTATAACTCCAATAAAACCTCATTTGTGGACATTAAAATTTGAATTTCGTAAACTTTTAATGTATTATGAAACATTATTCTTCTTTTGATTTTCTTCAACTATAAAAAGCACTAATTCTAGCCCATACAAAAACAGGCAGTGAGTCAGATCTGTGGGATAGTTTGCCACCTTCTCTCCCCCGCCCCCGAGTGCCTGACTCCTAGCCCAAGGCATCAGTGATTCTGGATTGTGGCCAAGAGGCTCTGGACATAAGAAGTCTGTGCCAGGGTTCCTGTTTTATGTGAGATTCGCTGTGTGACTTCAGGCAACTCACTTTCCTTTTCTGGGCCTAGAAAATAGAGATAGAAATAGATCAGTGGTTTTCAAACCTTTTCCCCACCCGTCCCCTGCCTCCAGAGCCCGCCCCCCCCCCCCCTCCCCACCGGCCCTCAACCAAAGAAAAGCTAACACAGAAGCCTAGTAGCAAAAACAGACACAAAGAGCACCTGCTCTGACTGGCTGGGAGTGGGGCTGGGGTCCCTGCCAGCTCCCCTCTTTCTGTTCTTTTTTTTATTAGATTTTTAAAAAAATGTTTATTTTTTGAGAGAGAGAGCGAGAGCGGGAGAGGGGCAGAGAGAGAGGGAGACACAGAATCTGAGTCAGGCTCCAGGCTCTGAGCTGTCAACACAGAACCTGATGCTGGCCTTGAACCCGTGAACCCTGAGATCATGACCTGAGCTGAGGTCAGACGCTTAACCGACTAAGTCACCCAGGTGCCCCTCTTTCTGTTCTTTATGTACAAGAGACACCCTAGTAAGCTTCCTTTAGACGTTACGTGTGAATTTCAGAGACTCTCTTAAGGCAGGTAGACAAATGGGGCTGACTTTCTGGAATCTCAGGTTCATTCTCTCTTACATTGCTTTATGTTATGTAGTCACATGTATTTATTTTTCCTTCTCTCTGCGACACTGTCTGAAATCTGTTGAACCAAGCAGTCTCTGAAGCCTAACTAAGTCTCAAGCAGTTAGTTTGAGTTAGTCGGGTTTTTCAGTCTTGGCACCCAGACCTGGGACAGGTCACTCTGTTGTGGGAGCATTGTAGGATGTTTGCAGTATCCCTGACCTCCACACACCAGATATCAGCAGCATCCGTCGGCCCACCACCGTTGTGAAAGCACACACATTTCCATACATCACCAAATATCTTCTGAGGAATAAGGGTGGGCAAAATAGCTCTGGCTCGAGGACGCCGGTCTAAACCCTCTCTCTCATGAAACCAACCCTCAGAGCCCTTTTGCCATCTGGCATTAAGGAATGTGCTCAGAAATTGTTCCTTAAAGATATTCCCGCTCCTTGGTCTTCCCTGACCTTGGCTGCATCGCCGGCAGACCCTGGGATGTCCCCAGCCCCCATGAGCTTTCTCCCCTCCCTAGGGACATGCTCTGCGCTCATAGTCAGGGAACAGAACCTACCATTGCACATCTCATGCTGTTCGTGACATACACTCACAGCGGGCTTATGGTGTGCCAGCTTTGAGATGGCAGGGGGCGGGGGGAGGGTGGGCTCAGGGCATGAGATATCTACGCCTACCCACGAGATGCGGTCCGTAGGTGAGGCAGACGTGTAAGCCAATAATGAGAACGCAGTGCTGGGTAGAAAGATATCCATGATAGATTGTGCTAAATAAAACTAGAAGCATATTAAAAGTGCAATGCACGATCAGATTTTTGTAAGACGTGCCCTTTTGGAAAAGGGTCATGTCAAAATGTCACAGGGGCCGGTTGCCTCCAGCTGGTTGGTGATCTTGGAAAAGACCGAGAAGCAGGGGGTGAGAGAGGGAGGGAGGATGCTCTTCACAGCAGATCGTGGACTCTCTCATTGCTTCTTTCTATTTACAGATAAAACAATAATAATAATAATAATGGCCAATATTATGAACACTATGAGCCAAGCACTATTGCTAAGCATGTTAGATAATAAATCATTTAATCCTAATAACAACTCTGAGAAGCCTGTCTGATTCCAGGGCTTATTTCTCATTGCTTCTCCAAATGTGGCCTGTGATCATGGACTCCAGGGCAGCCTGCTCAAAAAGGTGAGAGTGTGAGGGCAGGGGGGAAGCAGGTGGGCAGAGCTTGTGCAGATGAGGCTATACTCAGGGAAAGGTTTTTCTTCTCTTATGGGTTCCATATCTGTTAAGGTGGATATCCTGATTTCTTTTAACTTGTCTATATATTCTAAATTCTCTGCAATGTCCACTATTTCTTCTTTTTTAATGTTTATTTCTTTGTGAGGGGGAGAAACAGAGAGAGAAAGAGAGAGAGAGCGTGCGAGCACACAAGTGGGGGAAGGGCAGAAAGAGAGTAAAACACAGAATCCGAAGCACACTCCAGACTCTGAGCTGTCAGCACAGAGCCCGACGCAGAGCTCAAACCCACAAACTGTGAGATCATGACCTGAGCCGAAATCAGATGCTTAACCGACTGAGCCACCCAGGCAGCCCCAGTGATTTCTTTTTATTGGCACAGAAGAAGGGAAGGCAGGTGGCTTGTGCCGGCGTGCTCAGGGCGATGACGGACTTTCCATCAGGAGCTTGGGAGAGGGACTGGATCATTCTGCTTTGGGGCACTGAGGAAAAGTCACCCAGAGGAGGTGACCTGTGACCTGAGTCTTAAAGGGAGTGTGTGAGCTCATCATGTGAGGCTCACCGGACATAGCAGCTGCCTTGCACTGTGCGGGGAACACACCGCACCAGGAGTTCAGAACTGCCCTGCAGGGAGCACAGAAAACGAAGCCAGGAAGTGGATACTCAGCAGTTGCGGTCGTTATTCTGAAAGGACCAGGGAGCACTGAGAGACTTAGGTGGGCGAGGGGCCGGAGAGACTGGCTGGGTGCTGGTTTGGAACTCAGGCTGGTGCAGAATGAAGGACAGATTGTCTAGGGGCAGAGAGGCTGGGGAGAGGTGTTAGCACGTGTTGGAACTGAGGAGGGGATAATATGGCTAAAATGGACAAGTGTCTATGGGTCTAGAAGATTCAGACCCATGTGGGTTTTAGCACCTCTTCTCCCCACCCCTGCCCCCTCACTTATTAGCTATGTAACCCCGGGCAAGGCATTCTCACTCAGCCTCGATGACTTAGCTGAGGTGACAGCTAATGGGAAAAGCATATGGCTGGTGACATGTAATAAGTGGGTGCAAGTGGCAGCTCTCTTCCCCACGCCCTTGAGGCAGAAGCTGGTGACCGACTCTCTCCTGTGAGTCACCCTGCTGGTGCCCAGGGAAGCGTGAGGTTGCTTGTTCAGGAAGGGTCTACAAGCACGCCAGGCCTAGGGGACCCACCACAGTGCCCAGGCATCCTGACGGCCTGGGGGACCAGAACTCCCCCAGACGTGGGGAAGAGGAAGACGGAGGCAGAACCGGGCCAGTTACCTGGGTTCCAATCAGTATCCAGTCCCAGCCCACTCTGGTCCCCGGCGGCGCTGGGTCTGGCTGGGTCTTGAGTCAAGCCACATCGGGCCCCTGCCCTGGGGAAGTCACCACCAGCTGGGGGAGAATCACAAATAGAGCCATGAGGCCACGTGAGAGTGCCCCCAGGCCCCAGAGCTACCCTGGGAAGGAGGGGCCATGATCTCCACTTGACAGATAAAGGAACACAGCTCCAAGAAAATGATGTAGCCAGGGTCTTCCTGCCTGGAGGGGGCTGAGTCAGGACAGACGCCACCAACCTGTCCAACTCCAGGGCCTGGTGTCCAGCCTGGGCCAGGGGACTCAGGTTTAAGCAGGGTCACCCAAGTGGGGACCTCCACCTCACCAACTTGTGACGTACCACTGGCCGACCGGCAGAGGAGTGGCGGGGGTAGACAGGTGGATGGGGCCTAATCAGTGAGGCGCTCATGCCCCGCATGGATGCCTGTCCCTAAGGCCTCCAGCCACCTCTTCTTATCTCTGTCCTCGGAGCAAGTCCATGAGGTCACCAAGAGTGCTGCTGGGGGCCTTGGGTCCCCACGGGCTTGCCCCCACCTCCAGACTGAGAACAGCAAAGCTGGAGGAGGTCCTGCTTTGAGGTCTGTCACTTCTTCTTTTTTAAAAAAATTTTCTTGAACATTTATTTATTTTTGAGAGACAGAAACAGAGCATGAGCGGGGGAGGGGCAGAGAGAGAGGGAGACACAGAGTCCAAAGTAGGCTCCAGGCTGTCGGCACAGAGCCCGACACGGGGCTCGAACCCACGAACCGTGAGATCATGACCTGAGCCGAAGTCAGTGCTTAACCGACTGAGCCACCCAGGCGCTCCTGCCACTTCTGAACTCTGTGCAGGCTTCCTGGGTTCCCCGAGGCTCTCACACAGCCAAGATGAGTCTGTGCTCAGAGAACGCTGATGCTCTTGGGTGGCATTTCCTGGGACGCAGAGGGTATAGGAACTGGGGGCCTGGGCCCTGCTGCTGACCTGCTGTGGCTTTGAGGCAGTGGTTTCCCCTCTCTGAGCTCTAGATCCCAACTGGACAGGCTGCCTTGACCTTCTGTGTCCCTGGGCGGGAAGGACAGTCGGTCACCACCAGTTCGGTGTGCAGGTGAGGGGAACCTGCCCAGGCCCCTGGCTTGTTGAAGCAGCAGGAAAAGACAAAAACGAAACCCAGACCACAGCTAGTGCAGGAACTGGCTCTATTTGACCTACATGGGTCTATGAAGGTTTCACCAGCCTACGGTTTTGCCCAGCCTTTGCGCACGATGCTCCTTCCGCCTGGACACTACGTCCCCTTCCTGAGCTCCAGGACAGCCCCAGTGTCCTCCACACACCCACACTTGCCTCCCGCTTCCCGAAGACTCCCAAATCACCTGTCCCCGCAAACCGCCTTTAGCCTGCACTTGGTAAATGGCCTAGTGCTTAACCTGCACTGCTTAACTCATTCAGTCCGGGAAGACTTCTGAGCTGGAATGATCAGCCCTCCGTTGACCCAGAAGGAAGAAGGCGCAGAGAAGTTAGGTCACACGGCAGGTGGGAGGCCCTGCTCCCAAACCCCACTGTCCCAGCCTCTCGGGGCCAGGGCAGCGACCTCCTGCAGGCGCTGGGAGAAGCACACCTTCCTCCCCAGCCCGTGAGGTTCTGGAGGGGGGGCTTGCTCTCGGACTGAGTGTCACTACCAGGGAGTATGCGGTAAGCCCTCTGTAGGCCTCAGTTTCCCTCCCTGAAGAATGGGAGCGAGGAGGCATGGGCTCAGCTCTCCTGGGACCCTCTTGGACTGAGCGTTGGTGGCTCTGGGAGGAGTCCATCTGGGCTCCAGCGGCGCTGGACGGCTGCAAGGACAGCCAGCTCTCGACGGTCGCCGCCCCTGCCCGCCGCTCCCAGGGCCTAGGAACCCTCCCCCGCCCTCCCGGGTCTCGCTGTCGCTTTAAGGTCGGGCGGGCGGGGCCCGCGGCGCGGAGGCGCGACACCTGGAGCTCCCCGGACCGGGAGTCTCCAGCCTTGACCGACGGCGCGCTAGGACGGGGATCGCAGCAGAGGCGGGGCGGCGGGCGCCCCCCCCCCCCAGCTGCAGCGCGAGCCCCAGGAGGAGCGCGAAGCCGGGTGCGCACCCTCTGGCGCCCCAGAGCGCCCCTGCAGCTCGCGGAGCCCCTGAGGGGATCACAGCCCCCGGGGCGGGTGCGCGCGGTGTGCGGCCTGCTGGGCACCTCTCTGCACAGCGCAGGGGGAGACTGCGGGTCGGGGGCGTTCGGAAAGCCGGGCTAGGGGACCTCCGACAGGGCCGCTTCCTAACTCCAGGCGCCTCCTGCAAACCGGAGGGACAGCCACCCCCAGGATTGCACCTTTCTCTGGTCCCCGCGCCTGGACCTCGCCTGACCACCTGCGCCCTCATGGCTTCATCTGAGGTGGGTGTAAGCTTCCTTCTCTCCTTCCTTCCAGAGCATCTCAGCCCCTCCTAACCTGGACCACCTCTCTTCACCTTGACCACGTGGTCAGGTGGTGCAGAGCAGACACCCAGGTCTCTTCCTGTGTTCTAACTCACTGGGTGGCCTTGAGCATGGCAGTCAGGGCCTCAGTTTACCCAGCAGTCTATTGGGATGGTTTGGACCACTTCCTGTTCAGATGGTTTAATTCTTCCGGAAGAGTGGCACCCGGAGCTCCCTTGTTGGTTGCACAGACGGTGTTATGATGCCCACTTTACAGAGGAGGGAGCTGAGGCAGGGAGAAGCTGGGTAACTTGCCCAGGGTCAGAGGCAGGGGCCATCCTTGCCCAGCTCTGTGCCACCATGCTTCATTACAGCATACTGTCTCGCCACCTCGTCTTTACAACTTGCTCTTCTTCCCTGGGAGGCAGAGTTTGAGCTCAGAGATGCTGAGCAGCTCCAAGGTCACAGGGCTCATAGAATGGCCGTAGTTAGAGAGAGTGATACGTCCGACGCCGGGATAGGCCTCCTCTAGCTGGTGGGAGGTGGGGGTGGTGCCAGCAGATAGGCTTCTGGGAGGAGGTGGTATTTGGACTGGGTCTTGAAGGGGGGGATATGAAATGAGGGCCCTGGATGAGGACAGGGGGCTCCCCAGGGCAAGGTCCCCGGTTCTCCGGGATTGGGTTCAAATTTGGCACTGACCTCAGGCAAGCTGTCACCCTCAGAGCTCCATAGGCTGTTGTGAGGATTCAGTCGAGGTACCGATAAAGGGCTGGGTGGTGCCCAGCCCCTGTAAATGCCCAGTACATGTCTGCTGCTGCCATGGTCATGGATGTAGGGCAAGCGAGAGATGGAATGGGGACATCCCGCGTGTAGGTCATGTTCATTCTGAGGGGTGGAATTAACAGTGGTTCATTCTTCTTCACTTCTGTGGTTCTCTTTTTTTCTCACCATGAGCAGCTATTGCTTCTATAGCAGTTTAAGAGCATCTGAAGTTACCTTCTGCAGAAGCAAGTTCTTCAAGTGTTGAGGAGCAGACCAATTTCGGGCTTTGCGCAGAATCCTTCACCTTTCTCGGCTAGGTCTCCTCATTTGCAAAGCAGGAATTTCTTTCCCTGCCCTCACCACCCACCTCAGCTGTGGGGAGTGTGAAGAGGGGCCGTGGTATACAGGCAAGGGGTTGTTAACCGTTATTCATCTGCTGTGGGTTTTAAATGGGGGTTTCCAAGCTGGTTTCTGCAGCTTTTCCTCTCGACAGCCTCTTGTGGCTGTCTCACTTTGGAGAGGGAGGAGTCAAGTTCTTTTCCACCCCCACAATAATGCCTTGAGCTGGAGACGGGAGGCACTTGCCCCACAGACCGATTGTCAGGAAGAGAACTTCAGGTAATTTATGGATGACATTTTTCTATATGCTTCCGGTGGTCTGGGGGCTCAGAAAGATTTGGGGTCCACTCCTAGAGCACCTGTTACATGTATACAATCTTTTTCTCACATGTACACACATACACACATATTTTTTTTTAATGTTTGTTTATTTTTGAGAGAGAGAGAGACAGACAGACAGACAGACCATGAATGGGAGAGGAGCAGATAGAGGGAGACACAGAATCTGAAGCAGGCTCCAGGCTCTGAGCTGTCAGCACAGAGCCTGATGTGGGGCTTGAACCCACAAACTGTGAGATAATGACCTGAGACAAAGTCAGACGCTTAACCGACTGAGCCCCCCTGGCAACCCCCAACACACGTGTGTTGTTAAACACAATTGGGAACATGCCCTTTTGAAGTCTAGAGCTTCACCTACTGTATCTTGAATACTTTACGATGCCCCTCAGCATTCCTGGGAGCATGGCTTTGAACGAGTGCACAGCAGGTGTTGTTCGGATGCAGCACATTTCGCCCGGTGAGCCCTCATTTGGAAGGCATCCCTGATCACTGAAGTCTGAGGTGTATGAGTTCCTCAGCCCCCTGCTTCCCTGCCTGATTCAGGCTTTGAAAGAGGAGACGGTGTCTCTACCTTCTCCTAGCAGCCTGCTAAAGAACCTGACCTTGATAAGGGTAAGGAAACAGGCTAGGAGCGGTTGGCAAGCCTACCCCAGAACCATGGCTAGGGGTGGGGGGTGGTGTGCTGCAGCTGCTGAAATCCTGTGCCCCTCCCTTCTCCAAGCCCCTCCCAGCTGTAGGGGAGGCTTTTCACATAACAAAGGTTTTCCCAGTAACACTGTCCCTCATATAAGACATTGTCTTCAGCAAATGTTTATTGAGCAGCTACTATGCGCTAGGCGGCTACTATATCCCTCCCCCCCCCCCCGGGGGGGATAGAGCAGTGAACGTTGGCCAATATATCCGGGAGGGGGGAGGAAAAGGGAGAAGTTAAGCACAGACAGAGAGGTGCTGTGATCCAAGAAGGCCCGGGGACTTGGTATTTAACTGAGGGCTTCTGAGACTTGGGGGGAGATAATGACAAGTTATCAGACAGAAGGAACAGCATGTACAATGGCCTAGAGATTGGCTTTGGGGACAACATGAACGTGGGTTTCAGCCTCTTCTTGTCTGCATGCTCTCGGACCAGGGCTCCTCCCAGTTTGTGTTTTTCCTGTGCGTTTTTTCTTTACCTGATCGATATTCTACACTATGCATAATTTGGCATACAAAACTGAAAAAAGAGGTGAGCCTGGGTGGCTTGGTCGGTTGAGCCTCTGACTCGTTTCCACTCAGGTCACGATCCTAGGGTCGTGGGGTCAAGTCCTGCTTCCAGCTCATGCTGGGTGTGGAATCTGCTTAAGACTCTCTCTCAAAAAAAAAAAAAAAAGGCTGAAAAAAGGAAGATATACACACATCTCCCCTGTTGTTAAACACTTATACTGAGCTCATTGTTTCAAAGGAGTTATTAATATTCCATCTGGAGGGTACGCTATGGTCCACTCCGCAATTCCCTGTAGTTGGACATTTAGGCTTTCTCCAAATTAGCACCATTATTAATAAGGCCATGGCGAACATCTAACATCTTCTTGCACAAAGGTGCTCATGTCGTGCATTTCAACTTGGCACTTCATGCTTGCTGCTTTCCCTGCCCTTGGTTTCCGTTTGCCAAATTTGACCTTTTGGGATTGTGACCAGGGGAAGTGAGGCAAGGCAGCACCCGCAAGTCTCGACCCTGAAGGCCTGCTGGACTCAATAGGTGTTCACTCTCTTCCCTCCCGGCCTGTAGCAGACTGGGTGGGCGTGGGTGAGGGAGTCATACCCCCAGGCTGACGGGGCTGATGAGGCCTGGAGGGGACCGGAGTGGACACAGCCACACTTACTGAGCTCCTGGGCCCCAGGCAGGGAGCTAGGAACTTGAGACACATTCTCTGTGACCTTCAAAACAGCCCTGCAAAGTTGGGAGTATCACCTCCGTTTAACAGATGAGGAAACTGAGGCACGGAGGGGTCAAATGACCACTCCGAGGTTACACCGTGAGCTCTGACCGGGGAGGACGTGGTCTGCGCACCCCAGTAGGCCCCCCTCATGGCCCTTTTCCTCCTGCCTCCCCCCTCTGTGTTCAGACGTGTCACGTGAGCCGAGCGGCCTCCGTGCTCCGCTCCTGCCTGACGGTCGGCGGCACGGCGCTCCTGGTAGCTGGGACGCTCTGCTTCGCTTGGTGGAGTGAAGGAGAAGCAGGTGCTGGGCCTGGCCGGCCGGCCCTGCCCCCTGGGCGCCCGGTGCCTGAGGCCCCCAGCCCCCTGCTCAGGTCGGTCAGCGTCTTCTGCTGCGGCGCAGGCGGCCTGCTCCTACTCGTTGGCTTGCTGTGGTCCATCAAGGCCAACACGCGGGGGCCTCTCCGGTGGGACCCATATCACCTCTCCAGAGACCTGTACTATCTCACCGCGGAGCCCTCGGACAAGGAGAGCTGCAGGTCAGCAGGGCAGGGCGGAGGTGATGGGTGGGAGTGGTGCATAAAGCACCGCCACACTGTCTCCTGGGGTTTCTCTCCTCTGGACCAGGCCTTGCCTCTGTCCTGGGGATTTGAAGGCCGATCAGCACAGCCCTGGAGGGGGTTAAAGCCCATTGACAGACTTTGACAAGCCAGGGTAGTTAGAGCTGTGAGAGAGGGACAGACATGCTCCTGGGGAGACATGGAGAAATCCAGGAAGGTTTCCTGGAGGAGGTGGCAATTGAGCTCAGCATGGTACATACGGGGCAGGTAGCATAGGGGTTAAGAGCCCAGGCACAGGCGTAAACCTACTAGGATCCTCTCCTGGTTCTATCACTAACGAGCAAGCCGGACTTCAAGTAGATGGTGCAGCCCTACTGGGCCTCAGTTTACTCATCTGAAATAAGACAGGAATGAGAACGGCACAATAACAGCAAGCACCCGTACTCACCACGTGCCGGACACTGTTCTAAGTGCTTTTCAGGTATTTACTCATTTTGGTTTTACGGCAGCTCTCTGAAGTAGGTAGTATTATTAACTCCATTTATAAACGAGGAGCCCAAAGTGCCAAGACCTTAACCAACTTGCCCAGGGACACCCAGCTAGTGCATGTCCAAGTCGGGACTTAAACCCTGTCTGTGCCCTCACTGCTCCCTAGCTCAGAGGACATGGGGGAGAATCAAATGGGATGATGTAGGTGTAGAACGTAGCCCTGCGCCTGTCACACGGTAGGTGCACAGTAAGTGTCAACTGTTCCTAGGGTGGATAAGAGGTAGAGATGCGCGTGGGGCAGGAGAGGTGGGAGAGCACGTGCAAAGGCTCTGGGGTGGGATAGAGGTGGAGACAAACTCTTGTGTTAAGACCAAATTTCTCAACCTTTTAAAAGTGATCGCTTCGGGGCGCCTGGGTGGCTCAGTTGGTTAAGCCTCTGACTTCGGCTCAGGTCATGATCTCACAGCTTGTGGGTTAGAGCCCTGTGTCGGGCTCTGTGCTGACAGCTTGGAGCCTGGAGCCTGCTTTGGATTCTGTGTCTCCCTCTCTCTCTCTGCCACTCCCTCACTCACACTCTGTCTCTCGAAAATAAATAAACACTAAAAAAAGTTTAAAAAATGATCGCTTTCTCTAATGAGCCTTTTAGGCATTGTTTTCTTTTTTTCAATGTTTATTTATTTATTTATTTAGAGAGAGAAAAAGAGAGAGTGCGTGCAAGCTGGGGAGGGGCAAAGAGAGAGGAAGAGAGAGAATCCCAAGCAGGCTCCAGGCCCTGTGCTGTCAGTCCAGAGCCTAACGTGGGGCTGGAACCCGTGAACTATGAGCTCATGACCTGAGCCCAGATCAGGAGGCTTAACTGAGCCACCCAGACACCCCGGCATTTTTTTCTTAACCCCCCACCCCGTCCATGAAACTTTCAGACCACAGATATACTGTATACCTGTCTGCCCTGTATGTATATCTGTGTTCTATACATAAACAGAGCATCACCAAGATGCCAAGAGCCCCTCCATTTTTTTTTTTTTTTACCTGGCGGAGAATGCATGCGTTAGGTGTGCACTTGTAATATATGTATCCATTTAGTCAAGTATGGGCTGTGTCCACACATCCCCAGGCTGTCTGCCTGCAAGGTGAGAATTACTGTTGCCATTTGCGGAAGAAGAAGGTGAAGGTTACACAGCTAAGAAGTGGCAGAGCCCACGGCTGCAAAGCTGCAAAGCTTGTACTCCCGCACCCCAGCATGGAAGCGACTTGGGTGTATCAGAGGCTAAGCCACACACAGTGAGCTGGCCTGGGACCTGGACACCCTTCTTCCCTTAATGAGAATGTAACACATTCTGAGTTAAAGAATGTAACACATTCTTCCTGCCACCGGCTTGTGAGTCCCTGGGGTCAGAGGCAATAGCGCGTTCACCGGGGGCCACCGGGGGCCACTCGGTACAATGGTCTGGCCTTGCTTTGACCCAACTGTAGAGGGTAGGGTAGGGCAGGGCGGGGCTGTGGGGACTCTCCGGCCGATGCCCTCACTTCTCAGACGAGAAGCCTGGCTCTGAGAGAGACCAAGGACCTACCTGGTCACACGGAGAGGGGGGGTTGCCTGGAAGTGGGCCAAGCCTCAGGGTAGACCGTAACCCGTCCCTCCTCGCCCTCCTTGCCCGGCCCCACTGCTGGCTCGGGTGTTGTCTGTACACACAGGCATGTTGACTCAACAGGGTCTGGGCCACGGTAGCGTCTGTGAGGCGAGGCTGGTTGGCCCTCACCCCCAGCAGGGCGGGGAAGAAGCCCATTCGGAAGGGTGCTCATGGCCCATCAGATCCGGAGACGCAAGGCTTAGGGTCAGAGCTGGGATGGCTGGATATGGGGGAGGCCGCTTCCATTTGTGCCTCTTCCCTGGGTTGACATAGCCCAGCCAGCATCTGCCCCCCCCCCCCCACCAGGGGCAGGACAGGAGGCTTCCCTGGGCCCCTGTCCTCAGTGAGCATAGCAGAAAAAGCACGGGGCTGTTCAGGCATGAGGATCCCAGTGTCTCTGTGTGTCCTGGAGCTTGTTACTTAGACTCTCTGGGCCAGGTCTAATTCTCCATCTGTCATGTGGCGGTGACGGAACTCTCCCCTGAGATTGCTGTTAGGCTCAGGTGAGGGGGTGGATGGGGAAGTGTATGCATGGTGAAGTTCACGGGCACTGTAGCCTTGCAGCTGTGTGTGACTGTGCTTTCTGGCTTGCATTGCTCTCTAGTGCCCGCTAACTGATTTGAGCCTCAACGGCTTGCAGGGGATGGTAAGTGTGAGGATTAGCCCTGTTTCACAGAGGACGGTGCCAAGGTGCAGAGAGATTGGGGGCTGGGATGGGAAGAAGGCCGATCGGTGCCGCTGGCTTGAGCTTTGCAGTTAGGACTGGGGCTTCTCTGCTCAGTTGATGCAGGGCCTTTACTCGCCTGTACGGTGGCTGAGAGCCGAGCGCCCAGGGTCGTCATGAATGTTAGGGAGCTTACACGTTGGGCAAATAGTATTTCAGCCTTGTTTCTTTCCCTTTCCTGACGCTGGTTGCCTGACTCAGCTGGAGGGGGGATGGCCCAGGTCTCCTGCCTCTCCGGGGCTCCAGAGAGCGGGGCAAGCCCCAGCCTCTGTGGAGCTTGCTGGCCCAGGGACCAGAGTGGCAGGCCGGCCCCACACCAGCACACACACCCCGCGGAAGGGTGTGCGGTGTGGGGACTCTGCATGGGGCCTCCTGCACGGGTCCTCTGGACCACAGGAACAGGACCTGGGGCTGGCTGGGCCACACTGGCTCCAACGTGACGGCAGGTGGCATGAGGGCCACGCCACGTCTGCCCTCTAAGCAAACTTCCTGCTATGGGGTGAGCTTACCTGGCGTCTGCACCCCGCCCTGCCAGCTGTTGCCTGCTGGGGGGGTCCCAGGCATACCCCAAATCTCCGGGGCTTGGAGAAACAGGGAGTGGCAGAGGTGTGGCTGGGAGGGGAGCTGGGCAGGAGACATAGGGCTCTGGGAATTGTATTAACCGCCTTGTTCCGAGTGCTGTCGGAGCTTTTTCTGTTTCCCCCTCCCCTGAATCTATAAAATGGGAATCGTTATACCCATTTTATGGATGAGAAGAAAGGGGCTCAGAGAGGCCACTAGACAATAGAGTCTAGCCTGCTTGCGTCCAGAAGCAATATTCTTTGCCTACACTCACATGCAAAGGATGCTGGGAGCAGAGAGGAGAATGAGACGCCTTATCAGCTCCCTCGGGAGCAGGGCTCCCGGGCTGCCTTCCAGAGGAGGAAGGTCTGTCGGAGAGGTGTGTAATAGCACCGGATGGGGAGCCCAGGTCTGGCTCCCTGCTGGCGCCCTCCGTCAGATTGGCACGATGGCTGGGGGTTAACCCTTGGCTCCCCACCAGCCTATTCCGCGACTCTGTGACTGGAGCAGCGAGCCTGCCTCCCCAGCGGGTCACTCTGATGGCTGCGGTGGCTCGGGCTGAGAAGATGCAGTGTCCAGAGAAGGGCCGTGGTCCCGGTGGATGGGAGCTCACGTGAGGGGTGACAGTAGGTACCCAGCACCGCCCCCTGCCAGCCCCTGGCGGGAAGTCCCCTCCATTCCCTCCTCCCACCTGAGGGCCAGCCTCCTGCCATCAGCCGCTCCTCATCTACACAGGCAGAACCCATGGTGTGGATCAAACCTGCTTCCCCACCAGCTCCAGACGGATAACCTTGGGCAGGCGACAGCCTCTCTGAGCCTGTGCGGCAGTTACCGTGCAGGTGATCCTTGATAACTTTTGTCCCCCACACCCCTTCCTCACTTTTGAGACTTTGTGACCAGCTCCTGTTCATGGAGCATGGGCGAAGTGCTCCTTCCCCTATGTTACCTCAGTGAGTCTTCATGCAGTCCTGTGAGGCAGGTGCCATTGCTGTCCTCATTGTATAGATGGGGAAACTGAGGCTCAGATGAATGGAGTTACTGACCCGTGATCTCCCACCAAGAATGTGGCAGAACCAGCCACAGTCCACACTCATAACCAGCCCTCCAGCCACTTGGTGTGAGAAGCGACCTTCAGGGTCACTTGGGCAGCTCCTGTAACTGGCAGCCATACCCGAAGGGGAATCGGCTCAAGTCATAGGATCGGTAACGCTCCCCAGAGGTGACCTCCGGGGTTCTGAGGGGACTGAGGGCCAGCGTCATTCCCATCAGCATTGTGGCTAGGGTACAGGTAACCTGTGTTTTGAATCTGGCCTGTGAAGCCTGGTCACAGGCCCAGAGGACCTGGATTCTGCCCCCAGGGCCGGCAGTGTAGTTCATTTGTTGGAGGTAGGGCAAGTCACAGGAAAGCCAGGCTGTTTAGAGATAGATGTGCTTGACCCGGTAGACAGTGAGCTCTCCATCTCTGGTGACATGCAAGTAGAAGGAATCACTTGACGTCTCCCATCCTGCCCTGAGCATCTACAACTCTGGAGCTTGTATGGGATTATTACAACAAGCTAGAAGTCTTTCTGCCTATGAACCATCATTCTTTCAACAAGCATCCCCAGGCACCTGGCCTCAGCTTGTAGATGCTCAAAGTCCATCCTTGCCCTGAGGGACACCCGAGGGGACTTGGTGGGGTCAGTGCAGTGAGAGGGAGAGAGCCCTCTGGGAGCCCAGAGGAGGGAGCGAGAGCTTTGCTCGGAGAGGGGGGACCAGTTAAGAAAGCTTCCCAGAGGAGTCTCAAGGACGAGTGGGGACTGGCCAGCAGGGAGGGGGTGGGGGAGGGGGGACCTTCCCGGGCAAAGGGTTTGGACCAGGGCACGAAGTCTTCCCCAGCCCCAGCCCCCCTTGCTCTTTTCCTGGCTCATAGTGTGTTTGACCCAGCCCCTGCTACAGCCTCTCTTCTTCGGTCCTGCAGGATCCCAATGGTGGGTGCCATCCCCACTTATGAGGAGGCCATGTGCTGTCCACTCGCCGAGGGGCCCCCGCCACCACCTGCGTACCCCACGGAAGAAAGCCCAAAGGGCTGTGCCTCTGAGGATGCCCTGCCTGAGACCCAGCCCCCCTTGCCGCCGCCCAGCTACGAGAGCGCCATCACTGCTGTTAGTGGCATCTCTGGAGAGATGGCACCCGCCATGGCGTCCTCCTCCCCAGGACTGGTTCAGACCACAGCGGGGGGCGGGAGGCAGCTCAAGGCTCCCAATGCACTCCAAAGCTGAGGACAAATGACGAGCTTCTAGTGTAGAGTACAGTGCCGGGTCCACAGGGGACGCTCAGCCAATATTTGTTGCTGGAGGTGGTTGTATTGACCTATTGCTGTGTAACAGACGGCTTGAAATAAATCCATTTTATTCTCTCTCGTGACTCAGTGGGTTGCCTGGGCCCAGCTGGGTGGTTCTTCCGCTGCACATGGTGTTGGTGGGGCTGCAGTCCCTGGGGGGCCCAGCTGGGCCAAGATGGCTAGCAGCTGGGAGATTTTGTTGTGTGGATAAGTGGGGGCCTTCGGGCCACACGCTGAGCCGGTGATCAGAAGAATGTGGGCTCTGCATTCAGACCACTTGGGCATGGGTTTCACTGTGTGCCAGTTGAGTGACCTTGAATGAGTGGCTTTGCCTCTCTGCCTTGGTTTCCTTGTGTATAAAATGGGAATTGGGAATGACAGCGGCCCCTACCTGCCAAGTTGGGTTGTGGGGGATAAAGGAGACGACACCAGCTGGCACTGCGAGCTCCCATTGACCCTGTAGGCTCAGTACTAACGCACCAAACAATAAATGCCCGTCTTAACCCAATGGCAGGTGTCAGTGTGAAACCTGTCTCTGCTTCCATACCTCCGGGGACAGGGAGCTCATTATGTACCCTTGCTTTCCAGATTATGGCAGAAACATCTATTTTCTTTCCAGCTACAATCTGCATCCTTCATTTCTACCTCACCCCATTTGCCACTGAGAAAGCCAGCTCAGAGAGGTTAAGTAACCTTCCCAGGATCACACAGCAAGCCCCGGGATTCGGTCAGCTGGAGAAGGGCAGCATTCCCTAAGGGCCTACTGTGTGCCAGTGATGGCCTCTGCCATCCTTTCACACCATCAAGGCTGCTCTCTATAGGTGCTGTTCCCATTTAGCAGGCGAGGAAACTGAGCCCTTGCTCCAGCTGCAGAAGCTCCTCGCGCTTGCCTCTGCCTCTCAGAAGCTCTTCCAGACAGCCCACTCCTCACCTACCCCCATCCCGCTGTGCCCTCCTCCCCGTGAACTCCCTGAGCACTCCAGTAAAACTGAAGTCCCCAGCCCCCGCTCTAGTTTTTAAGTAACACCTGTCACCATTTAACATTTGTTCTTGTTTATTTGTTTATTGTATGTTTCTCCCCACCAGGAATCTCTGCTAGAACAGAGATATTTCTTTCCTTTACCTCGGGATCCCTAAGGCCTAGAAGCGGTGCCTGGCACATGGAGGTGCTCAGCACACATTCGCCGACTGACTGAGGGATAAATGTCACCACGGTTCTCATTATTGGGCCCACCCTCGCCAGATCTCACAACTCTTCCGTAATCTTCTCCCTCCCCGTCACCAAATCCTGCCTCCTTCCCTTCCTCTCCTCTCCCATCTGCACAGAACCTTCTCACTATGGTGGGAACCCTGCCTCCATCCTGCCCTTCCTGTGCGACCCTGAGCCAGTTACACACACACACACACACACACACACACACACACACACACTCCAGATTCCCGTACATATCATGAGGATGGGGAAGGGTGATTTATCAGCTCTCTACAATTCCTGAGGAGCTAATGGGGTCCTAGGCTGGGACGCAGAGCCCAGATTCCCTCCATCCCTCAAACCCAGGAATTCCCCGGCCAGGTGGGTCAGTGGGCAGCAGGCAACTTGTGGACACACACAGGGGGAGCTGGGCTGGAGGGGGCAGCAGTGGGCAGGGCTTGTGTGTAAAAGCCCCCATGAGGGCCAGTGACTTGTTCAAGGTCACCAGTGCCCTAGAGGCCGAGCCAGACCACAGAGCCAGTCTCCTTAGGAGGCAGGCCACTGTCCCCTTCTGAGCCACAGCAGCCTCACTGTCAACAGGGGGACCCTCTGGCAGGGAGCAGGAGCCCCATGAGGCTGGGTCTGCCCCTCCCACAGCCCCGGGTAGGCATCAGTTTGCTTCCTGGACTCTTTCCTTCTGGACCCAACTGTCTGCTTTCTTTACCCACCATTTGGGGTTCATGTCCGGTGCTGCCGCCAGACCTGAGACATTCGGGCTTCTGTTACCCTCTGGGTTGGCCTGAACCCTGTACCCTGAAACTTAAATTTTCCTCTCTCTAGGTTTCTGCTAGAGCCCAACGACTGCTCCTCACTCCCACCACCCTGTTTTGCTTCTTCCAACCTGTTTTTGGAACCAGAAACTAACTGTAGAATTAAGATCTAATCCATGTCACGGTCCCCTGCATACCCGATGTCACAGCAGGGAGGCCTCAAAATGAAGATGACATTGGGACAAAAGCTTGAAGGAGGTGGGGGGGGGGTCATGCAAGCATCTGGAGGAAGAGTTTTGCAGGCAGGAAGAACAGCAGGTGCAAAGGCCTTGGGTTGCCTTGTGTTCTGAGAAGAGCAGGGAGCCAGGGGACTGGAGTCCAGTGAGAGGAGGCAGGGCAGGAGATGGGCTCAGAGAGCTGATGGGGTGGGAGGCGTGGGCAAATTATCCAGGGCCTGATGGCTTTGCTGTTGACAGGTTTAGCCTCCATGAGCCTCAGAATCTGCATCTGTCAGATGGGTGTGATCTTTCCACTCCCTGCCTCCGAGGCTCTCCTGAGGATCCTGAATTGATCTGAGAGGAAGGAAACAGAGGTTAGCACGCCCTCTGCTGGAAGATGATAGAGCCCTGAACCACTGCTCCGCCAGCTTGGCTGGGAGGAGGGTGAAGGCCACGGGCAAGTGGGAGGGCAGCAGGAAGCGCAGAGGCCAGGCGTTGCCAACGTTCCGGACACACATATTCCCATTTAACGGTCACTGCGGCTCTGTGGAAGTGGTTATATCAGACCCATTGTACTGAGCACATACTTGCCCCAGAGCTTACTCACTGTCTCTCCCCCCGTTTTTAAGAGGAGCGAAAAGGGGGAAAGGAGGCTGTGTCATGGCGAGGAAATAAAAGGTGGGGCACAGAGGAAAATGCTCTAGTGACTTGGGAGGCCTTTCCGGGAAGGCCAAAGACCCGATCCATCTATGCTGGGGCTTAGGCTGCATGGGTCCCGGTCCTGTTTAGCCACCGACCCAATTTGGGGAGACATTGGCCAGTCCCTGCCACTCCCAGGGCTCAGTTTCCTTGTCTGTAATGTGCACGATAGATAACACGGGCCCGGAGGGGGCAGAGAAGGCCTGATTGAACGCGGATGCGAGCGTCTTGCAGAGCGGGTGCTACGACGGCCACTAGGGGGCGCAGGAGGCTCCTGCTGGAGCGGGACCGCGCAGCTCCACTTCCCACAGCAGCGCCGGGCCTGGGCTTCGGTCTCCTTTTCTGGGAGGGGCGCTTGTCGCTTCCGTTCTCTGAGCCTCTTTAAGGCTTTAAGATAAGAAGAGTACTGCGTGGGGGGGGGGGGGGGGGGGGTCCAGCCATGTTGATAATCAGATTACAAAGCACTTGCTCCCCCATGAAGTCACTTCCCCCCACAGTACCTAGGAGGTGGCCTGACACTACCTGCAATGGACAGGTGACAAGTCTCAAGCCCAGAGTGGAGCCACCAGCCCAGGTTCACCCGGGGAGTCAAATTTGGATGGGACCGGGTGTCTCTCAGCCCTTCTGGACCCCTCAGCAACCTCTCCCTGTGAGAGTCTCCAGAGCTATTACAGGGGACACCCCCCACCCCGAAACCGCCTCTGGAAAAAGTGTATGTGAGCACAGGTGTGGTGCCCCAGAGCAAGCACAGCTCACGTTGGGGAGGACGGAGAAGGCGGTGACAACAAACAGAATCCCCCCCCACCCAAGCCCACTAAGTCACAAAGCCATCTGAAAGCCTTGTGTCCCGTGGTGGCAACTCAACCCTGTATGAACTACAAGCTTCCCTTTTCTTTCAGAGATCCTGATGGCCTTCTTTTCATGTAATCCCATAAAGGAATCTGATTTTTCCCATCAGCCTGTTCCCAGGACTGACACTCCAACATTAGAATGCCATTCTCAGGGGGCACCTGCATGGCTCAGTGGGTTGGGCGTCCAACTTCGGCTCAGGTCATGATCTCACAGTTCGTGGGTTCGAGCCCCACGTCGGGCTCTTTGCCGGCAGCTCGGATCCTGGAGCCTGCTTCAGATTCTGTCTCTCTCTCTCTCTGCCCCTCCCCCCACTTGAGCTCCAGTTCTCTTTCTGTCTCTCAAAAATGAATGAACATTAAAAAAATGCCCTTCTTGGCTAGTATCCAAAATGTATAAGGAACTCACCAAACTCCACACCTGAAAAACAAACAATCCAGTGAAGAAATGGGCAGAAGATATGAACAGACACTTCTCCAAAGAGGACATCCAGATGGCCAACAGACACATGAAACAGTGCTCAGCATCCCTCCTCATCAGGGAAATACAAATCATAACCACACTGAGATACCACCTCACGCTTGTCTGAGTGGCTTAAATGAGCAAATCAGAGAACTCTAGATGCTGGCGAGGATGTGGAGAAACGGGCACCCTCCTACACTGTTGGTGGGAATGTAAACTGGTGCAGCCCGTCTGGAAAACAGTGTGGAGGTTCCTCAGGAAACTAGCAATAGAACTCCCTTATGACCCAGCAATAGCACTGCTAGGAGTTTACCCAAGGGATACAGGGGTGCTGATGCACAGGGGCACATGTACCCCAATGTTCATAGCAGCACTCTCCACAATAGCTAAAACATGGAAAGAGCCTAAGTGTCCATCAACGGACGAATGGATCAAGAAGATGTGGTTTATCTATACGATGGAATACTACATGGCAATGAGAAAGAATGAAATCTGGCCATGTGTAGCAACCTGGATGGCCCTTGAGGGTGTGATGCTGAGCGAAATAAGTCAGGCAGAGAAGGACAAATACCATATGTTTTCACGTATAGGAGGATTAGGAGGAACTTAACGGAGGACCGTGGGGGAGAAGAAGGGGAAAATAGTGGGGGAGAGGGAGGGAGGCAAACCATGAGAGACTCTTGAGAACAAACTGAGGACTGATGGGTGTGGGAGGGGAAGGGGGGTGATGGGCATGGAGCAGGGCACTTGTTGGGATGAGCACTGACTGGGTGTTATATGGAAGCCAACTTGACAATAAGCTATTTAAAATAAAAAAAATAATAATAAAATAAATTTTTAAAAATGCCCTTCTTAGGATTAAGGCATCTTCCCAGGTTAGGAGGCAAGGCTCTCCCTGTCAGTCATTCACACCCTACAGGGGCGTTAATGCACACAGACTTCCTAGGGGGCGGCTCACTGTAAGCCCGTCTGGGGCAGCACAGAGTAGGAGGCAGGAAAGAGGAACCAGGGAGGCCGGGCCTGGAGGTAGCTCTGGTCCTGGGAGGTGCTGTCATCATCCCCATTGTACAGAGGAGGAAAACTGAGGCACAGAGAGGTAATCTCATCATAGAGGGGCCAGAACCGGAGCCTGGACACAGACCCCACCCTTCAAATCTCCACCTACAGTTAGGGTATCACCTGGTCGCTGGGTGCACAGCCTCTGGGTTCAGATTCTACTGCCCTGCGGCGTCTGCCTGTGTGACCTTGGGCGATTTACCCCTCTGTCCTCATCTGTAAAGTGGGGGTGGGAGTAGTTGCCCCATGGGATTCCCTTAAGTGGGTTAATACCTGTGACGCTTTTAGAGCAAGGTGATGCATGCAGCCACCGACGGGTAAGTAGGAGCTATTATTCCTGAAACCCAGAGGGGCACACGACCTTGAGGAGCCCAAGGTTCTTCAGGATCCTAAACTGCGAGCTCGTGCCCCCCCACCCCCAATCCTCTGGCCGCATGCTAATGTCTTTGGGCCGGGGCATTTTTGTCGCCTGCTGCCTGTGGCAGGGAGGCCTGGGGCCACCCCGTCCAGCCCAGCTCAGCCCCACGCAGGCAAATGAGGTGATGTCAAAGCCTTGGCCGGGGCCCAGCCTCTGAAACCTCCCCCTCTCCCTCCCTCATGTTTTCCCTCACCCAGATCCACACGGCACACTCGCTCTGGCCGGGCCCACAGGGGAGGTGACGGGGAGTCCAGGTGGGGGGCGGCCCGGGGCCCACCGGAGCGCAGCCCCCCGCAGCCGGGCGAGCGGCGCGCCCCCGGCTCTAGCTGGACCTGGAGGGAGCCCCGAAGCTCCGGCCCGCGGGGGTCCCGGACCCCGTCCTTCCCCGGGTGGGGGTGCGGTGCCCGCCCCGTGCCCGGCCCCCCTCCAGCTGGGCCCTGGCCGGGCAGCCATGGCTGACGAGAAGACCTTCCGCATCGGCTTCATCGTGCTGGGGCTCTTCCTGCTGGCTCTCGGCACGTTCCTCATGAGCCACGACCGGCCCCAGGTCTATGGTACCTTCTACGCCATGGGCTGCGTCATGGTGATCGGGGGCGTCGTCTGGAGCATGTGCCAGTGCTACCCCAAGGTAGGCGGAGGCGGCGGCACGTGGGCTGCGGGCCGGCCTGGGGGGCTCTCGGGCTGTGCCTCTGGGTCCCGCATAGCCCCCCACTCTCCACTGGTCTTCTCATCCTCCCCTAATTGACTCTCTTTTCTTCTTTGCCTTCATGAGCACCCATGTATCCATCCCTCCCTGCATCCCTCCTTCCATCCCTCCTTCCATCCATCTATCCCCCATCCCTCCCTCCCTCCCTTCCTCAGCATAAGGATTGATCAGAAGCCCCCTGGGCCTGGAGCCCTGAGCCATGTGGGAGACACACTGAGACCCAACGCACAATCACGTGCTCGAACCCAGCGTTGTTAAGGTGTGTTTGCTGCCTGCCAGGCACCCCTGCGTTCACGGGGCAGCTGTCCTCATCCTGAGCTTTTGGGTACCGTCTGTAGCTCCTTGTTATTTTATTTTTTAAGTGTATTTATTTATTTTTGAGAGAGAGAGGAAGGGAGAGCAAGGGAGGGGCAGAGAGGGAAAGAGAAGGAATCCCAAGCAGGCTGTGCCCCAACAGTGCAGATGCAGGGCTCGAACTCACGAACCGGGAGATCATGGCCTAAGCTGAGGTCGGATGCTTAACTGACTGAGCCCCCTGGTGCCCCCGTAGTTCCATTTTAGAGTGGCGAAGTGCTGGAAGCAGGAAGGTGAGGTCCCTCAGCCTCTAAGTGTGCAGGTTGGGGTTGAGCTAGGAGGTGTGTGTCCGTCTCGGAGAGCTGTCCCTGTGTCCCAGAGCCGCTGAGAGTTCCAGGGTGGGGCAGGTGTGGCTTTGACGGTGTGGGCTGGGCAGTGCTCTGTCCTTCAGTGTCAATGCCCTCCTGGCCGTATAAGTGATTTGATGATGAGAAGAACCGTGGTTTGGGGGTCCTGAGTTCTAGTTCCTGCTCTGTCTCAAACGTTCTGTGTGACCTTGGTCTTTCCGAGCCTCAGTTTCTTTCATCTGTGAAATGGGCTTCAAGCTCCTATTTCTCCCAGCCCCCCAGAGTTATTATGAAGAACAGAGGAGAGATGGGATGTAGGAATGTTTTCTGAACTGTTGGGTATTGTATTTAGGAGAAAGGCTTCTCCAGTCTCACTGGTCCCCCCGACAATGTGCAGCCCATGTCAGGAGTTGTAAGCTGTCAGTGCCCAGAGAGGATGAGTGACTTTTCCAAAGTCACACAGCTGGTCAGGCAGACCCAGGGAGACAAGGAGACAAGCACGGATTCTAACTTGGGCTCTGGTTCCCACTGCCTGGAAGACTTTGGTCAAGCCTCTTCCTTCTCTGAGCCTCAGTTTCCTCTATGTACAATGTGTGTGTCAGGAAGAGCGTGTGAGAAAGGGGGTGCCTCTAAGGATGTGGAGGGCTCCAGCCCCCACACCCTGCAGCCCGCTCCTCCCTCCCACCGGGGTGGCCGTGCTCAGGGGCCCGGGGGAGGAGGGAGGAAGCTCCTGGGGGCCTGGACGGCTCTCCCCCGCCCTGCCCCCGCTGTGGGCCAGCCCAGGGCTGTGAGCGTGTTTGCAGCTGGGGCGGCCTGGACTGGTTTGTACTCATTCACTGGGAAGTTTACAGTCAACCGGCCTCTGTCTGTGCGATGCCCTAAGCGGAGGTCACTGGGAGAAGAGGTCCGTGGGGCCCTGGCCGCCTGCCTCACCTCCTCCATTGTCACCCTTCTCCCTGAAAGGAGGCTGCATCCTGGGGCCCAGCAAGGGGATGGCAGGGGTGTGGAGGGCGGTGTCCTTCCTGCCCTCTGCCCCTTTACCAGAGGTTGGGGGTGGCAGGTGAGGGAGCGGGAGGCGGTGGGGAGTCAGGGAGTGAGGGGGGAGGGCCTCTTTCTGGGTATTAATGAGTAACTGTTGATAGATTCACGTGTTCAGGTGCTTAGAGGCAGCATGGCCGGGTAGGGACAGCACACACTTAGAGTCCTCCGGGCCTAGATTCAAATCCCTCCTCCCTACGCCCCTCTTCTGTGACCTTGGCAGGGGGCGCCCCCCCCCCCCAGCCTCCCGCAGCAGCCTTGCACGCCCAGCTGGGGGAGCAGGGGATCAGTATCAAACCTTGTCCTGTGGACTGGGGTTTGTGGCATTGGGCAGGCCCCTCTGCGTGCGCGGGCGTGAGCACTGGTGTGGGCGGTGTGTTTCCAAGTCGCAGGCCGTTAGAGCCTGCACACCTAGGCGAGGAGGGGAAGCGTGCCGTGGCCAGGGACACCAGCCAGGGGAGAGGCCCCGGCTCCCTCATTGTCTCGTGCCCTCGGCAAACGCTGGCCTGACAAATGGGAAGTTTCCGGATTGAAACGAATATAAATACAAGGGAATGGAATCAGCCAATTGAGATAGGAGAGTAGCCTGAGTTCAGCTGGCCCTGTCTTTGAGGGGCTGGGGATCTCGCGGGGTGGGGGGGTACAATTTTCTGCCTGTCGGGGAGAGAGCAGGCTTCCCAGAGAAGACGAGCAGGCCCGTGTAGGTTGGGTGGAAGCCCGCCAGGCAGAGAAGATGGGGAGGGACTGGCCAGGGAGGAGGGCCAGCATGCTCAAAGACAGGAGGCAGAAGCGCAAGCAGAGTGCGGGTGGACATGGCTGCTGCGCGGGCAGGTGGAAAGGAAGCTGAGACAGAGCGGGCCCGGCTCTGTGGGGCCTGGGGACACGATTAGCCTTGCGCTTCAGGGAAGTCCCGCGGCTGGCATCTGAAAGGTGGAAGGATCGGGAGCAATCGGGCCAGTGGAGGAGGACCTCTCTTCATTGGTCCAGGCAAGAGATGATGGGCCCCTGGACTAAGGAGAATTTGAACCCAAGGCCGTAGGAGCTGAGAAGACATGTGTAGCTCGTCACATGTGCGGGGCGGGCCGCGGCCAGGCATAGCACTGGCACTTCCGCTGAGCTTATCCCATTGAATTCCTGAAGTGGACTCGGGCAGGTGTGGTGGCTGGCTGGACCTCAGGCACGGCGGAGCCGGAGGAATTGGGGCAAGTCTGGGAGACGGGCAGCCAGGGGCGCTGTGCCCATGGGCTGAGGGGAGAAGGGAAGGGTTGGCAGAGGAAGCAGGGCCTCTCCCTAGGCCGGCTTCAGTTTCTACCCACAGTTCCCCCAAACCCCTCTCCTGCCGGCTCTACTGGAAGCCGGGACCAGGCCCCTGATCGGTGGTTGATGGATCTATACTCTCCTCGGCTCTCCCTCGCTCCCTCTGCTATCTCCCTTTGGGGACCGCTCGGTGCTCTGCCTGAACACAAATCAGCCTGTGTACTTGTCTTCTGGGGACTCGTCCAGGGCTCCCGTTGCTTCTGGGTGATGTCCTGGGGTCCTCATAGTCTGGTACCCCACACCAGTTTCACCTCTGCCTGTCCCTCTCTCTTTGAAGGACTTGTGTTCTAACATGCTCCAGCCTCTCCTTCCCTCTTCAGGCTTTTCCCTGTGGTGATAATGGTGAGGGTGTATCATGATGTTAAGGAAGGTAATAGTGATGAGGACAGTGGTGTTGGTGGAGATGATGGTGGTGACTGTGATGGTGATGATATGATGTTGGTGATGGAGATCATGATGGTGATGGCGATGGTGATGGTGATGAGGGTGATGCTGATCTTGATGGAGATGATGATGGTGACGATGGTGATGGAGAAATGGTGGTGATGGTGATGGTGGTGGTGATGGTGATGATGTTGATGGAGATGGTGGTGGTGGTGGTAAGGATATAATGATGATGTTGATGGAGATTATGACTGTGGAGGTGGTGATGGTGATGATGTTGATGGACATGATGATGGTGGCAGTGGTGGTGGTTATGATACGACGGTGATGGTGACAGAGATGGTGGTGGTGATGGTTGTGGGGGTGGCAGTAGTGTGGATGATGATGATGATGATGGTGATGAGGAAGGGAGGGAGGTGGTGACTGAGCCCTGAGGTAATGAGGTAGAGGAATGGGCAGCTTCTAAGAAGGACAGAGCCAGCTGGCAAGTCAGGGCATCTTTGGTAGGTGTGGAAGACACCAAGACCCTTGCCTTATTTCTAGACATTTAGGGGAAGCTGGCCACTCCTAGGAGCTCTAAGATCCCCTCTGTCCATCATCCCTGCTTGCCAACAGGAGGGGGCTTTCCGGGTGCAGACAAGTGTCTTTTACTCATCGTGCTCTGTAGGAAGAGACAGAGGGGCTGCTACTTAGGACCCCGGTATCATACAGTAGGGTCTCGTTACATATAGGTTCAACAGATTTTCAGCTGAGGACAGCATACTCAGAGAGGTCAGACAACTTCACCTTCAGTAGCATCAAACTATGGTTTACTGAGCAGCCACTATATGCCCAGCACTGTGCTGGGGCATTCTCATACATTGTCTCGTGGGGTCCTCACAGCAACCCCAGGGGACAGGTCTCACTAGCCGTATTAAAAAAAATGTGGTAAAATACACATTGCATAAAGTTAACCATTTTTAAGTGTACAGGTCAGTAGTGTTAATTAAATTCACATTGTCGTGCGCCGATCTCCACAGCTCTTTTCCTCTTGCAGGACTGAAGCTCTGTTCTACCCATTAAACAATAACTCCCCACCCCCTCCCTCCAGACTGTGACAACTGCCATTCTACTCTCTGTCTCTATGAATTTGGCTACTGAAGCTACCTCATATAAGTGGACTTCTACAGAATTTGTCTTCCTGTTACCGGCTTTTTTTTAATGTTTATTTTTGAAAGAGCACAAGTAGGGGAGGGGCAGAGAGAGAGGGACAGAGGATCCGAAGCGGGGTCCGCGCTGACAGACTGACATCAATGAGCCCGATGTGGGGCTTGAATCCACAAACTGCGAGATCGTGACCTGAGCTGAAGTTGGATGCTCAACTGATTGAACCACCCAGGCGCTCCTGTTACTGGCTTATTCCTTCAGGGTTCATCCATGCTGTAGCCTGTGTTCGAACTTCCCCTCGTTTTTAAGGCCAAATAAGGTTCCACTGCATCCATGTACCACGCTTTATCTATTCATCTGTTGCTGGACACTTGGGGTGTTTCCACCTTTTGGCTGTTGTGAACAATGCTGCAGATACCTCCTCTAGGCTAGCCCATTTTACAGAGGAGCACATAGAGGCTCTGAGAGGAGGGATGATCTGCTCCAGGAAGGACTCTTCCCCAGTCTCCCCGACTTCCAAAGCAGGCTCCTTCTGTCTCACCCCACTGCCTCCTTTATGACCTGCCTCTCCTCTGCCACCCAGTGGCCATTCCATTACTGCACTTGCAGAGACCTCTTGATCCCTGGAAGCTCAAGGACAGGGACTAGTGGGTGTAACCTCAGCCATTCACTCCCCCCCAGCCTCTGTGCCAAGAAATCTATGAGAGTAACCTGCCCTCCACTCACTCACCAGATAGGCATGAAGCACCTGCTCTGTGTCAGGCACATTCTGGGCACTGGATGAGGACCCTGGGAAATGACAAGATACCACCTCCTCCAGCCCAGGGGTGTTTGTCTCATTTGCTTGCTGCTGCCCCCTAGGGCCAAGGAGAGTGCTTGGCACACAGCTGGTGCTCAGTAAATGTCTTTTGGGTGAATGAAGACCTGGGTGGGGGCAGGAGCCTAGAGATCCTTCCACCCCCTGGTGCTGGGCCCTGAGCTGGCCCTTCTCCTGTCACCCGGGGAGGCCCTCCTGGCCAGGACGGGTCGGGGAGCTGCAGAGAAGCCTTTTCTCCTTTGCCTTGCAGATCACCTTCATACCTGCTGACTCGGACTTCCAAGGCATCCTGTCCCCAAAGGCGCTGGGCCTGCTGGAGAATGGGCTGGCCGCGGAGATGAAGAGGTAGGCACCAGGCCCTCTGGGGCGGGGGTGGGGCAGCAGCAGCCCCTCAGGCTAGCCTCCTCTTACAGAGGACAGTGATGGAGTCGGATGGGAGGGGTGGGGGGGTGCCTCCCCTGCTCCCTGCAGGGTCTGCTTTGCCCCCCCCTCAGTTACTGAGAACAAGCTATTAATAATCAGCGACTGTTCTGAACTCGCAATTCTAGGAGGCAGGCATTATTATTCCCATTTTACAGATGAGGAAACTGAGGCTCAGGGACTTTGTCCAGTCTTGGAGCGACTTAGGGGCAGACTGAAAATCCACAACAGGTGTGGCCCTAAATCCCAAACAGCTGTGACAGCTACTATGGCAAACAAGGGGCATGTTGCTGGCCAAGCACAGCCCTGTGGGATTTGGGGAAAGTGACTTACCTCTCTTTGCCCCACCTGTAAAATAGGGGTACTAATAGCACCTTTCTCCTAGGGTTTCGGGGAGAGATAAGTGAGATAATATAAGCAAAGTGATAAGAACAGAACCTGGTGCATGGCAGGCCCTCTCTCTAAGCGTGTCACCATGTGTATGAACTGCTTCCTTTCCACCCGAGACCAAATTAGGTATTTTGCACTCATTACTTCCGTCAGTCCTCATAGGAACCCTTTACACAGATGTGGAAACTGAGGCTCAGAAAGGACAATCACAGGCCTCAAACCTTGTAGGGAGTCAGTGATGGGCCAGACCAGACCTGCCTCCTTGAAGGTGCCAAGCCTGGCTCGCTGGGACACAGCAGCAAGCCCTCCAGCCCTGGGGCGGGAGTGCGACCAGTCACCCTCCCCAGCCCCAAAGGCTGTGACTTTGTGCTCAGAGGGCCAAGCTGCACGTCCAGGGTCTGTGACCAGGGCCTTGGAACTCTCTGCTTTGCTTGGGGAGGGAGGCAGTGAAGGTGTTTTCTGTTCCTGGCTCCCAGAGTGACTGAATGACCCCAGGGGAAGGAGGTGGCTAGACCCTGGGTGGGCATAGGGTCAGCCTCGGGGCCGGGCGCACAGGAAGGGCCCCTCCACAGAGCTGCTGCTCAGGCTCCTCCTGTATGACCCTGGGCAAGGGAACCAGTCTCTGAACCTCACTTTCCAGAGGGCTGTAGAGAGGGTAGAGAACGTGATGGCCGGAGCCCTCGCATGCCACTTGGTGTCCGAGGCCCTCAGGGCGAACTGGCTGAAGTCTCAGTGCCTCCGTTATGGTGGGATGAGATGAGCTCCCTGACAGAGCCTGGCGGGCAAGGAGCACTTGATAGCTGGGCTGTTGTCCTCAGCCGGGCAATGGGGACCATCACTGGGCTCCAAGGTGGTGCTCAGCTAAATGGGATGGTGAGTGTGGGCCTTTAGCCCGCTCTCTGAAAGGCGGCCCACTCTCAGCCGACGCGACTGGTGTGCATCTCCCAGCTGTGCTCCTGGGGTTAACTTTGGAGACGTGGAGTAAAAGGATCAGTGGACTGAGAGTCTGAGCTCTGCCACTCCTTTGTGGGCCTCAGCGTTCTCGTCCATGAACTGGGTACAGTTACATCCCCCAAAGACTCCTTTGAGATCCGGGGAGACCAGATGTCCAGAGAGGGAGGGCAGGGGTGGGGGCGACGCCAGTGTCTCCTCCTGTGTGTGATGTCTGCCCACCTACCTGCCTGTCCTTTCTTGGATGTGTGCTCTGTCCCACCCAGCCCCCAGCCCCCGTACGTCAGGCTGTGGGAGGAGGCCGCCTATGACCAGAGCCTGCCGGACTTCAGCCACATCCAGATGAAGGTCATGGGCTACCGCGAGGACCCCCGCCCCTTGCTGGCCCCTGAGCCGGGACAGCCGCAGCTGGGATCCAGTGCTGGAGGAGAAGGTGGCCCTGGTGAGGCTCAGGCCTGGACGGAGGCCGCGGTGGTCATCCACAGGGGCTCAGAGGAAGACGGGGGAGAAAGAAGCTCGACTGAGAGCAGGCCTGAGTGAGTGCACCGGGTGCAGCAGTGGGGGTGCTGCCCAGTCCCGGGGGTGATGGAGGAGGGGCTGTGGACTGCTGACGGCAGTGGGGGACGTTTGGGAGCAGAGCTGGCATGGGGGCGGGGACACCCTGAGAGGCAGCCGGTGTAGCAGACGCATGATCTGGGCTTGGGCGGCCAGGCCTGGGTTCACATCCCAGCTCCTCTGCTGTGTAGCCTTGGCAAGGTTCTTATCCTCCTGGGCGTCAGTTTCCCCACGTGGGAATAATCACTCCTACTCCACAGGCTTGTTGTGAGAACTGGGACAGAGTGCCGGGCACACCACAGCCCCTGGCACTCTCAGAATGCTCGTGGTCAGTTCCCCGGGGGCAGGGAGCCCAACGACCTGAGTTCAAACATGGGCTCTGCCGCCTACGTGCTCTGTGACCTTGGACAGGGCGGTTGCCACCCACCTCTTTCCTGGCTGCTTATGAACCCAGCTTCTCATGCATCCATTTCCCCACTTATCCTACCGCCGTCATTGGCACCTACTGCCTGCCCCCCCCCCGCCTTGAGGGCCCCCCACCCCTCTGGAGCCCCCTGTCTAATGTGGGATGCAGACGAGGGAACTGAACGTGGCCCCTGAATGGCTGCGGAGGGAGAGGAAGGACCCGGTGTGGATAATAACATAACAATGCCCATTTCTTGAGCACCTACTGTGTGCCAGGAAAGTGCTCTGCACACACTATGTGCTCTACTCCTCAGAGACAACCATAGGAGTGAGTACGATGATTTCTCCCACTTGACAGGGGAGGAAACTGAGGCCCAGACAGGTGAACTCGCCTGCCCCGGGCCTTGCAGCCAGTGGCTGGAATTCAGACCCAGGCACTCTGACTCAGGGCTGCCCTTGCCCTCTCGGCCTTTGCTCCTGCAGCCTGGAGGCCTGTCCCCAGGGCCCCGCACCCCTGGCGTCCTTCCAAGACGACCTGGATGTGGACTCCAACGAGGGTGGCGGCCTCAGCTCGTCTCCACCCGATGGCGGCGAGCCCCCTGCCCCGCCCGGGGAGCCCTGGGCCCGCAAGCACCAGCTGGACCGCTTCCGTGACTTTGCCCTGATCGACGCCCCCGCGGAGGACGCGCCTCCAGAGCGGCAGTGGTCCCGCTCAAGGACAAGGGAGGAGGAAGACGAGGCTTCAGACGGAGGCACAGAGGAGCCGGAGCAGGAGGAGGAGGAGGACTTGTACTACGGGCTGCCGGACAGCCCTGGGGACCCCCTTCCGGACAAGGAACTGGGCTTTGAGCCCGACGCCCAGGGCTGAGATGGGCCCACTCCCCGGGCTTTCTAGCCCTGCGCCGCTGCTCATCCCCACCCGACCTCATGGGGCCTCCACGTCCCTGTCTGCCAAATGGGCCTGTGTGGAGGTTCGGCCGAGCCGGTGGGCCCGAGAGCGCTCTGAGGGCTCAAAGAAGTGCATGGGGAGGGGATGTTTGCCGTCAGTGGACTGCTGCTCTCCAGCTATTAGTTTTCTCTGGTGAAGCTTTGGAGGCAGAGGAGGATTCACTGAGAAGATTCGCAGCCACGGGGGCCCTCAAGAGCCTTTTCCGCCTCCCCCCTCCCGGCCCAAAGCTGACCTCTGAGCGGGACCCAACCTGGTGCCGCCCCCCCGAGGCCCTGAGCCTCTGGGAAGGTCTCTCGGGGCTCCCGTTCCTGTAGAGTCTTGGGGCCACCACATCCCTCCCGCCCCATGCCATACCAGGTGGATGGTGAGATCCGGTTCATTCCGAGCTAACCTCGGCCCGCCCACATCCCTCCTGTGGCTCCCACCCCTGGGTCCAAAGCCTCCCGTGAGTCACCGGCTTCCTCCCTGCTCAGCCCCACGGCACAACCTCCTCCCCTCCAACCCCACGCCACCTCCCATTGCCCCAAGCCCGTCCCAAGTCGTCCCCTCCACCAGCGTGTCTGGCGAATTCACGCTCATCCTTCAAACGCCTCCCCGAAAGCTTTGCCTGCTGTTACCACCTCCTGGAACGAGTTCCTTCCGGGATCTCCAGAGTTGGGCCTTGAACTCTCACTGCCAGAGCAGGGCTGCCTGCCCACGGCGTGCGCGTTTGCTCTCCTCGCTTCAGTATGTCCTGCGCTCAGGTCAGTGGTCACCGAAGGTTTACAAGCCTGACTGGAGCCTTCCGCAGGAGATGCCCCTTCCCCAGCCCCGAACTCTCAGACCCCCACCCCGTCACTCTCTGGCATTCAGACCTCCAAATGGCATGCACAGGAGTCACAAAGGCGGGCAGAAAGCCCCCCAGAAACCCCCTTCCCTGCAGAGTACATCTGCACTGGCTTAGGACTGTGGCTAAAATGAAGCCTCCTGGCTTGATTCAGTTCGATTCGGGTGACATTTACTGAGTACCTACTGTGTGCCGGAATGTTTAGGGGCAGAGAGATCTGAACTTAGAAGGGCCTTGCCCTCCAAGAGCTTACAATCTACTGAGCTTGGTGTCTTGTAAGTTAGGAACTGAGTGCAGAGTAAAAGCCAAGGCGGGAGCAGAGAGGCTCACAGAGGACACACCAGGAGCAGTAGAGTGACACCCTCACAGCCATCTGGGGCCATTGAATACAGTGATGACTAGCTCAGGCTGCCTGAGCTGCCCCCAAAGATACATCGTCCTGCAGCTCCCAGTGTGATGCTCATATGAGGCTGATCTCTGCCAACGCCTGGGGCCCCAGCACAGACAGTGGCAGCCTCAGAGAGAAGGCCAGTGACACTGTGTCACACCAGGCCCGGGCGCTCAGAACCTGCACCCTGGGACTAGGTTAGAGGTGGGGGTCTCGGCTGAGGGAGGGGGATGCCCCCTGTGCTGAGTCAGAAGTACAAGCCCCTGTGGGCGCCTGGCTGGCTCAGCCGGTTGAGTGTCCGACTTTGGCTCAGGTCATGATCTCACGGTCTATGGGTTTGAGCCCCGCGTCGGGCTCTGTGCTGACAGCTCAGAGCCTGGAGCCTGCTTTGGATTCTGTGTCTCCCTCTCTCCCTGCCCCTCCCCCACTTGCACTCTGTCTCTCAAAAATAAACATTAAAAATTTAAAAAGTACACGTCCCTGGAGACACACTCCCCCTTCGTTCTGGGTCATTACCACTTCTATTAGGAAAGCCTCTGTAGTGAAGGGCGTCCCGGGGCTCATCCCCTCTGCTGTCACATGCTCCTGCTAGGTGGCCCTGAGACTGTGGACAGTAAGGTGCAGTGTGCTCCTGGGCCCTGCTTACTAAGGCAAGGGAGCAGGGGACCTGCATCAGAAGGGGCATCTGGGCAAATAGCTAAAATAAAGTTTTCACTGTTTAAAGGGGTCACCTTCACCTGCAAATTATTTTATGTGTAACCACCACCCACCCCCGCTCTGGGCAGGATAAATAAGGCATCGTGCCTGGCCGGCCCGGTGGACACTCTCTGGAAAGTGAGCACCAACCATGGCAGTGTGACCACGTGGGACAGTTGTGTGGCACAGAATCTCAGGAGCAGCCCGTGCCCCTGAATCGCAACTGCAGGGTGCTCCCCAGCCCCCACCAGAGAATTCAGAGCCTCAGGCTGCCAGGTCCATCAGCAGAGAGCCTAACCGTGGCTCAGGGCGTGGCACTGTGGTGCAGGGCAACAGAGAGAGATGGCGAGGTTCAGGTTTTGCCCATCCTGGGTCCTGCCACGTCTCACTGCATGATGGAGGTCCCATACGCGTGGTCTGCCCTGGACAGGCCTGGTCTATGCCCACTGTCCCTGCTTAGTTGTTATTTAGTGCACCCTTTCACTATGAAAATGATCCCATTGAACCTACCAAACTCCACACCTGAAAAACAAATAGTCTGGTGAAGAAATGGGCAAAAGACATGAACAGACACTTCTCGAAAGAGGACATCCAGATGGCCAACAGACACATGAAATGATGCTCAGCGTCCCTCATCATCAGGGAAATACATATCAGAACCACACTGAGATACCACCTCACCCCGGTCAGAGTGGCTAAAATGAGCAAATCAGGAGACTCTAGATACTGGCAAGGATGTGGAGAAATGGGCACCCTCCTACACTGTTGGTGGGAATGTAAACTGGTGCAGCCCCTCTGGAAAACAGTGTGGAGGTTCCTCAGGAAACTAACAATAGAACTCCCCTATGACCCAGCAATAGCACTGCTAGGAATTTACCCAAGGGATACAGGAGTGCTGATACATAGGGGCACATGTACCCCAGTGTTCATAGCAGCACTCTCCACAATAGCCAAAACGTGGAAAGAGCCTAAGTGTCCATCAACGGACGAATGGATCAAGAAGTTGTGGTTTATCTATATGTTGGAATACTACATGGCAGTGAGAAAGAAAGACATCTGGCCATGTGTAGCAACCTGGATGGACCTTGAGGGTGTTATGCTGAGTGAAATAAGTCAGGCAGAGAAGGACAGATACCATGTTTTTACTCATATGTGGAACAGGAGAAACTTAACAGAGGACTATGAGGGAGGGGAAGGGGAAAAATGGTTGGGGAGAGGGAGGGAGGGAAACCATGAGAGACTCTTAAATACTGAGAGCAAACTGAGGGCTGATGGGGGTGGGGAAGAGGGGAAGGGGGGTGATGGGCTTGGAGGAGGGCTTGTTGGGATGAGTACTGGGTGTTATATGGAAACCAACTTGACAATAAACTGTAAAAAAAAAATGACCCCATTGAAGGATAAATTATGTATTCACCCTGCTCTGCAAACTTGGGCAAGTCTGGTGGCCTCTGTGGCCCTCGTGTGCAAAAGGGAGGGGATGGCCTCCTGCCTTTGACCTTTGCAGAGTTGGGGGTGGGTGGGTATTTGATTGAATCCATGTGCCATTGCCTTATAGGGGAAGCCCACCCAGGGCTCACCCATAGTTAATAGCTGCGTTCCCTGTGGCAGTGAGGGGGACAGACCCCAAGGCAGCCATGTCTCAGAGGGCGTGAGAAAGGGCTTATTGGGGGTTAGGGGGTTTGAGGGAGGGTCTGGGGAAGTGGGGCTCTGCTCCACACTGGGTACCGTCAAGAAGCAGGGCTCATGCTCTCGTTGGCAGAGGGGCGACTGTCATAGACCAGCCATGAGAGGCGGGAGTGTCGTGTGTCGTGTGTTGTGCTCAGCTGAGGCTCAGCTGTGGTTACTCAGTGGCCTCGATTTGCCTTGAGCATAATGGTCACAGAATGGCCTTGCCTGATGCTGATGTTCTGTGAAATTGTTCACATTCAACAGGACGGGGAGGCCTAGCTGGGGAGGAGAACATGGGGCCAGGGGGCTGGGGAGGAGAAAATGGAGTGGATTTTGTTCCAAAGGAAAGTCTGTAGTGTTTTAAAAGTTTAAAGAGCAAGAGGGCGGAGGGGCTCTCATTCCATTTGGCTGTGACCTTCCCAAACCCCGTGATTTGCCTCACTGGCTTGTTACACCTGGAATCCCATCACTGTGCTCAGTTCCCTTGGCCTTGACAACTTTCGGTCTCCTCTAAGAACACGGGGACGCTGGGACAGCCTCTCTCATTGGCAGATGATCTTGGAGGAGGGCGCGGTCTTTGTGATGGCCTTTGTGAGGGTGGGGTGGGTGGGGTGCCCTTCGGGCCTGGAGGCCTTGGCAAGCGTGGGAGGCGGGTGTCAGCCCTCAGCCCCAGGCTCCAAATCCATGTACCATGGCAGAAATTCCTGCTCTCTTCACCCTCCAGTCAGGTCAGAGGGACTTTGGAAGTTTCCACTCTCAGGGGAGAAGGCCCTGGAGGGATAGGCCTGCCCTTCACTGGGCAAGAAGTGGTCCTGGGGGCCGTGAGCGTGGACTTGCCCTGACCTTGGGCAGGTTGCAGCCTCCCCCGGGCTTCTGTCCCCGGTCGCTGTATGGCTAGGTGGACGCAGTCAGGATTTAGCTTTTATGAACAGTCCTTAAGCACTGTTTCGGGCGCCCTCATTCCCATTATCCCAACTGGTCCTCACAACAGCCCTGGGGACAGATCTGTCAGCCCCATGTACTACACGTTTGCTCTGCATTCCAGACTCTGGAGGCAGAAAGACCTGGGCTTGCACTCGGCCTCTGCCAGTTCCTTGCTGTGTGACTTTGGACAAGTCGCTTTCCCTCTCTGAGCTTCAGTGTCCACATTTATGCAATGGGGAGGACGTTGTGGAGAATTAGCAAATGGAATGTGTGTGGCACATAGCAGGTACTTGAACAGCGTCAGCGCGTCCTTCCTTCCCTCTCTGGGCCTCCGTTTCCTCATCTGTGCAGTGCGGATCCACTCTGTCCTGCTTATGAATTGGCAGTCGGTGAGTAGAGTCACCGGTCAGAAAATGCACGTGAGAGCTCTTTGCAAAGTGCACCGAACATCTGTGGTGTTCCAGGGTGGTTTACTCTGTAAGCTAATAGCAAGCAATGGGGAGCTAAGGCACCACTACAGGATACCTCCAGCCAGAAGGGAAAGAAGGAGCATGTTAGCGAGAGTGGCGTTGTCCCCAGGAGCAAGGAGGAGACACGGGACGGCGTGTGCTGGCCGGATGGGGCAGCAGGCATCGTTCTGAGCATCTGCTGAGTGTCAGAGGCTGTGTGTACACTGGCTCTGAGTTAATTTTCCCTCCAGCCCCGAGACTCTGGCATTCCCACGGCAGACTTAGGATTCGAACAGAAGTCCTGCGAGCCTGTGCTCTTTCCACTGTGTCCCCCGGTCCGCACATAATAATGTGCCTACTATGCTCTGTTCGCCTGATCGCATTTCAGCCTCCAAACCTGCAAGGGGGATATGTTGTCCCCATTTTACAGATGAGGAAGCAGACTCAGAGAAGTTGAGTGATTTGCCCATCCTTCTAGAGAAGGGCTACACGGAGGAGTGAGGTATAGCCAATCCTGCTGAGGACAGGGGAAGTCACCTATCAGTAAATCAGGCGACGAGGTTCCACTGAGCACCTGCCTACCGGGCCTTTTGCTGTGCTTGTGCTGAGGGCAGACAAGCCCTGCTCCCACACCTTCCGTGACTCCCTATTGCCCACAGTGTAAGGCCAGCTTCCTTACCTTCCTCAGCCTGGTGCTTGAGGCCCTTCACGATCTGTCCCAACTGCCCCTAATGGCCACTTTGGTCACTGCTCCCCCCAGTACAGCAGTCACTGGAAGCCTGACCCTTCACACTACGCTGCCAGTCAAGGCTGTTCCCTCTGCCCAATATCTTTTGTCTCCTTCTCTATCATCCCTCAAGGCCTGGCTCAAATTCCACCCATTCCCTGAGGCCTGAACTGGCCCTCTCTCCCCTCTGGGGACAGAACCCATCCCCACCCCACCCCTACCCTGCCTTCTCCCCAGATTCCCTCCCAAATGGGGCACACCACTCTGGTCCCAGCACTTCTTATGTGTCTAGCTACGTGTGTGACACTCTTCCCACCGGCACTGGGACGCCCTCCGAGGACAGGGGCCTCTCCCCAGCCATACTTTTATCCCCAGGACTTAACAAAAGCTGCTGGCTTTTGAAAAGTAGTGTGGTGGAGGGAGGGGGGCGCCTGGGTGGCTCAGTTCGTTAAGCATGTGACTTAGGCTCAGGTCACGATCTCACAGTTCGTGAGAGCTCGAGCCCCACATCAGGCTGGTGGTACAGAGCCTGCTTGGGAATCTCTCTTTCTCTGCCCTGTCTCTGTGTTCTCTTTCTCTCTCAAAATAAATAAATACACTTAAAAAAAAAAGAGAGAGAGAGAAGTCGTGTTGAAACAGGATGGAATTTACCCGGAATGAGCTGAAGCAGGCACGCACTCTGAAGGCTCACCGGCTCAGGAGCCCCAACTACATAGCACGGGGATGAGGAGGGCTGGTTTTGGCCAGTCAGACTGGGTTTGAGACTCGGTTTCCCTCTGGCTAGCTCTGTGACTTTGACCAAGAGATTTACCCTCTATGGTCCTCAGTTTCCTTATCAATAAGATGATGTCAATACTACCTACCTAATAGCAGGTTATAAATATCAGAGGAGACGGTGCATACGAAGAGCTCAACGTGGGTCTGGTGCCCAGGAGCCCTCAGTAAATGGTCGTTATCGTTATTGTCACTGTTCGCGGAGGTGAGGGGGAAGTATATTATGTGTAGACATCAGGGGCCAGCGTGGACTTGGGGTTGATGGCCAAGCACTGGATTATCAGCTCTTCCCAAGTGTGGGTCAACGGACCAGGTGGGGCTGGCAGCATCAGGCTCTTCTGAGAAGTTTGAACGGTCCTGTGTCCTTGAACTACCTCCAGAGAGGTCTGGGATGGCCTGGAGTTTGAATAGGCAAGCCAGGTGACTCTAACGTACACAGGGCTTAGTCTTTTGTTTTTAAATGGGTTAGCAAGAACTGGAATGATTGGAAGGGGACCCAGAGAAGGTGGGGCTTTGCAAGCCAGGATTTAAACAAGAGAAGGAAGGGACAAGGGTATCTTGGGCACAGGGCACGGTTTAGACAAAGCCCCATCAGAGAGAAGGAGGAAGAGGTTTCTAGAACCTAGAGGAGACTAGCCTGCTGAAGGGATGGTGGATGATGTCAGAGAGGGAGGCTGGCGCTTGGTCACGGAGCTCCCTGAATTCCTGCTGTGGGGCCCAGATTTGACTTGATGGGCAAGTGGGATCCATGGATGGTTCTCGACCAGAGGAGTGACATGAAGAAAGGAGTGTTTGGAACATATTCTTCTGGTTAATAGATGCAAAAGAGAATGGAGGGAACATACTGGTGGCAAGAAGCCTGGCCTGTGGTCTGTGTCAGGAATTCAGTTTCCAGCCTGGCCCGCGATGGTCGTCCTGGGTGGATGTCAGGTCAGGACTGAAGCTTGGTGCGACCAGTATCCTAGATTCCCCAAGGCTGACCACAGGCCCTGCCGTGCAGAATGGGGAATGCTTGGTAGAGGCTGGATCTTCCGTGGAAGACACCAGAACCCTGGCCAAGGCAGCCTAGTTCAAAGATTGTTTAAGGGGAGGGCATGGAAGGGCCCAGGAGACCCAGAAAGTGCCCAGGTCAGATAACAGGTCCCACAGGAGGTTTTCACCGGGTGAAAATTTCCCGAGCCACCTGCATATCCTCCACGTTGAACCCGGTAGGAGCAGATCTGAAGTGGGGCGGGGGGGGGGGGGGCACAGCAGGCTTCCGTGCCTGATCAGCGAGCCCTGGGGCTGGGCAGGGTAGGGGGAGACCTCATTATTCCTTCCTTCCTTCTGGCTACAGACACTCACCGAGCACCTGCTTGATGTCACCCCACGTTGCAGGCCCTGGGTCTAGAGCGATACACCTGACCCAGGCCTGTCTGGGGGCCTGCACTCCCATGGGATCACTGTCACATGATCACTGTGGTCACTGCTGGGCGGAGGGAAGCACGGCGGGGGCCTGGTCCCGCCTGGGGAGTCAGCAAGAGCTCCTCAGGCAGGTGACTCGAACCGAGCTAAGTCCGGAAGGGCTCACTATGGAAGAAAGGGGCGGGAGACCAGCTGGGACAAGGCCCGGCGCCCCGAGCCCCCCACCTTGGTCCAGGAACTGGTGCAGGGGTAGTGGGAGTGGAGCTTGGGACAGGATGAGGAAGGCCGCAGGGGACATGGGTGGGTAGGTGGGGCCGTGGACGCTGTCCCGGAGCGCGTGGGAAGCCCCGGCGGTGGGACCGACAGGCACACACTGAAGTGTCCATGGCGGGAGGGCCTGTAACCCTCCGAGCCTCCCAAAGAACGAGCAGCCACAGCTGACAGACAGAGGTTCCCGTTCTTCCCAGAGAGAGCTAACGTAACAATCAGACCGGAAAAGAGAGAGTTCCTACACAGGAAAGATCTGCAACCGCATAAAGGAAACACAGGAAAAAACACCGTCAACCTCAGGAACGATCCAAGGACTGTGAATTGAAGCAAGAAGAACCCAGAGTTTACTCATAACAGTGTCCACATTTTGTAAAGGTGGTAACAGCGGGGGGCGTTAGCGGAACGTGGAGGGACAGGGCTGTTTCTTACACTGCTGGTGGGAAAGGACACGAACTCTGGCGGGGGTGACCTGGCAGTGGGTGGTGAGCGCCTCGGCACCCCGCCCCTGCACTCTGCAAGGCCACAGGAGGGAGCTTAGGCTAAGGAACTGATCAGGGGCGCCAAGATGGACCTACAGAAGGGTGTTTTCAGTCACCTTGCTAAACACCCAGCAATAGGAGCCTGGCTCAGTGATCAGCTACAGCTCTGCAAGGGACCGTCCGCGGTATAAACATGGGGACTCTTCTGACGGGATCAGATCTCCTGTCCTTGCTCCCACAGCGCCACACACCCCTCCTGCGTAGCCTATCCGACAACAGTACTGTCACATCTACCTGGGAGTCCTTTTGGTGACTTCCCGCGTTCCTCATTAGACCCTCAGCTCCCTGAAGGGAAGGACTGAGTCTATTATGTCCATCACGGCATCCTCAGCGCCTAACTTAGTTCTTACAACCCAACAGGCCCTCAATAAACACCTGTTAAACCAATGACTGAGCCTGTGTTTCTTTTTTTACTGTGGCAAAAGGCACATAACATAAAACCTCCATCTTAACGCCTTCTGAGTGTACAGTCAACGACGTTAAGTGCATCCACACCATCTCCCATGGCGCAGTCATTCCCAGCGCTATCTCCACTTTTTAAAAAAAAATATTTATTTACTTTTGAAAGAGGGAGGTGGGATCTGAAGCGGGCTCTGGGCCGACAGCAGAGAGCCTGATAGGGCACTTGAACTCATGAACCGTAAGTTCATGACCTGAGCCGAAGTCAGAGGCTCAACCGACTGAGCCCCCCAGGTACCCCCATCCACCTCCACTTTAATCACCCCCAGCTGAGATCCTGTACCCATGAGATACTAACCCCCTGTGCCCCCTATTCCCAGTCCCTGATGACCACCCCCTCCTTTCTTTTTTTCTTTTTTCAAATCTCCCTTCTCGCTGTCCTCCCCACCCCCCAACGCCTCTGAGTCTGTATTTATTGGAGTGGAAAGAAGCTCTCGATATACAATGAATTTATAAAGTAGAAGGCAGCAGACACTGTTAATTCCCTCCTTCCTTGAGTTTGTCTGGAGGAACTGCATACCCGGCCCCAGGCCGTACATTATGATTGAACCAAAGCCAGGCATGATGATCCTATTCCCTCCTGCCAGCCTGGCTAGTGAGACCTGAAAAGAAATTTGTTGGGGTCCCCTTGTGAAAAAGTGTTTGCAGAAGTGACTAGCTTTGCTGGCTTTGAATACAGATACAATGGCTGGTGCTGCTGCAGGTCTTTTATCACCATGAGGGAAATGCCGAGGGAAATGCCAAGAGAATCAGAGATCTCGGGCTATGAACTGATGAACCAAAGCTAGCCACCGCTGGCCCTCCAGCCCTGGGAGATACTTTAACCCCATGCGTTCAAACCAGTGTATTTGCAGTTTGAACTCACTCCCAACGGATCCGGATATGGTCATGTATATTCTGTGTGTGGCTGTGAATAGAAAAAAACTCAAAGAGATTATCTCTGGGTGATGGGCTTCTTCTTGAGGAAATGTTTATAGTGAGCATGTAAATAATGACCCATAAATAACATCTTTACCTTCAGAAAATAAACAGCGATGCTAGTTCTATTTAAAAAAATAAACTCTTGGGCTTCCAGGAAGTGGTTCACTCCCATGTGACCCGAGAATTTGAGGGAAGCCACCGACCGCCTGTGGGCATTCCGGAGAACAGATTCCAGCACGGAGTGAGGGCCCCAAACTTGACCTACAGAGGTCCCATCTGAACCTGTGTTACTCCAACCTTATGAGGGGGGCAGGGCCAATGTCACGGCCCTGGGGGAACATGAAAACCTGAGGCTCTGCGAGAAGTGAAGCGAAGCGAGGGAGGTCTCCAGTGTGTCTACAGGGGCTGGGACTCAGCCCGTGTGGCCCTCCTGTCCTCCCGCACTCCCAGCACCCCCACACGCCCCACCTCTCCCTCTGGGCTTTGAAGCCAGCCCCCGCGTCCCGTGTTCCTGGCCTAGGCATGTCCCTCGGCTCCCACATCCTCACCCTTCTCCGCTGGCCGGTCTGCCAAGCAGGTTCTCAGCCAGGGCCGGGTAGGTGACTGGGTGACTAGTAAGAAGGGCCGTGCTGGGCCTGAGGCCCCAGGAAGACGGGGTGGCTGTGGGGTGGGGGAGGGGAGGGGGAGGAGGGGAGGAGGAGGAGGGGAGGGGGAGGAGGGGAGGGGGAGGAGGGGAGTGACAGGCAGCACCTGTATTGGCTATAAACACAGGTTTACACCAAGTGGCATTGCTAACTTTTCCCCAAAACAAACACGGATTCTCTGTGAAAGTGACCCTGGGGGAAAGCAGGGAGAAGAAGAGGAAAACGCCAGCAGAGAATGAAAGGGAAAATACAGTAAGAGGCCAGTGTTGATTCTGAACTTGGCAAACGTCCCCAGGGTCACCACTGTGCTGCGTGGGGACACAGGCTGCACGAGCGAGAGCCGGCGTTCCTCTGCGTGCCCAGTGGTGCTCTTTTCTGCTTCTTGTACCCACGTTAGCTAATTGGATCTACCCCCCAAGGGTGGCGGGAAGGGCCATCCAAGATGCATCTAGGAAAACAGAAGCAGAGGGCAGAGACACCCCCGGGGCAGGGAGCACTGAGGGCCAGCAGGGTTATTATTATTATTTTTCTTTCGTTCTGGGATGGTTGTGGGGGAGGGGGGGGGGACTGGACCACCAGGATTGTTTATGCCCGTGTTCGCTCCTGCGAGGAATCTGGATATTAGCATGACCCTCTCCATCGTTTTCCTGGGGAATAAGGGGCAAATCAGAGTGGCCCAGTTTGATATTCCCAGTGACTCCAGTTTTCTTCTCTCTCTTCCTTTCCTTCCTCCTCTTTCTCTCTGCTTCCTCTGTCTTCCGAATTATGATGCTCAAACCATCCGCCTGAGCCTCTGCTTTTCCAATCAAAGTAACAGGGTACCAGTCAATGCCACCCCACCTCTTCCCAGGGGGCACCTGTGTCTTCCCTGCCTGAGGTGGGGTATCCTGATGCGACCCCTTCTTCCCTGTGGGACCTTCCCCGGCCTCGGTGTCCCCCCGCTGCGAGGTAAGGCCTGAGGGGAGGGCCGAGGTGGTTCTGGCCGCGTGGATTTCAGGGCCTCTGGCCACGCAGGCTCAGGTGGCTGCCTTCCTGCATCATTAACACCCTGACACCCTGATCACTGAGGTGATGGAAATATTTCGGCCTGGGGGTGTCGGGGCGAGTGGCTGGGAGCTGCCAATGGCACATTCCTCCTAATCCCCACCCCCCACTTGCCTGGAGTTCTGGGGCTGCTGGGAATCATTTCCTTGCACCCTAGACCTCAGGGCACTTGATGCAAAGTGGGTGCAAGCACTTGGGGTCTTCTGGATGTGAACTGGTGAGACAGTGGGTGGTTGTTTGGAGGGACGGGGCTGCCCTCCAACCTTTCACCAACCCCCTGCACGCGTGTCCCCTTTGCTTATGCTACGAGAAAATAAAGCATTTGCAGAACTGTCATCTCATCTGGCCTCACGTCTCCTCAGAGAGGCCGGAATTCTTTCACCATTTTACGGATGAGCACACTGAGGCTTGGAGAGGGGTGGCGACTCGCGCAGGGTCGCACCGTGGGTTTAGTGGCAGAGCTGGGACTAGCACCGTGTCCTGGATCCCAGCCTGGGGTCCTGTCTCTCCTCCTGCCAGGCCTGTCTGTTCTGAGAGTACTGCCTGGAGGAGGCGACTCCAGGGTCAGTCTAGAAAGACAGAAGGGTGCTCCAGAAGGGACCAGCACACATTGAGGTGCAGGCCCACCCTTGGCTGTGGAGTGGAGTGGAGTGGAGGGGCCTGAAGAGCTTGTGAAATGCAGATCCCTGGGCCCAGCCCCTGGATTCCCTAGAGAGTCTGGCTCAGTCGGGGGAGTCTACACTTTCCGTAGATGGGTTCCCTGACCCCCCACCCCAGAGTTCTGACACCGGTGGTCCCTGGGGCACTCTGGAGGGGGCACTGCAGGCCTGGGGGACTGAGGACAGCGCAGTGTGCAGGGGTGAGGGTGGGGTGGGAGGTGTGGAGTGAGCCCTGGGAGAGTGGCAGGGGTGGACCCTCTTGGACCACCCCATCCCTAAGGGCGGCTCCCCCTCCCCTCCTCTCCCCTCCCCTCCCCTTCCCTTCTCCTCCCGCGCTCCTGTGCTGCCCCCCACACTGCACATTTGCCTTTGTGTATTTCCTTCTGCAGGAGTGAGGGCTACGTGAGGGCAGGTGTGTGTCTGTCTCGGGCGCTGACGTAACCCCACGTCTAGAACGGGGCCCGAAAGGCCTGCGGTGACCGCGAGGGCTTTTGCTGTTGTGTGTGTCTTTACCGATTGTTACTGGGGAAGAGATGCGTGCACTCGGAGGCTGGCAGGAGAGTCAGGAGAAGGGCACGGCGAGATTGCACAGGTGGAGACAGCGAGATGCCGGAGGAGGCTGGGGGAAAGGACGCGCCCCTGACCTGCTGGGCGGCTCCCTTTAAGCCCGCAGGGAGAGAGCTGGTGTGGAGACGTGGTGTATGAGGTGCACGTCGCCGGCGTCCGTTTGCTCCGTGAACTGGCAGGAGGACACCCCTGGGGTGTGGGAGACAGGGGTGGTGGGCGGAGGCTTGTAGGGCAGGGTGGGCCTGGCATCGTTCCTGAGCAGGGGTTTTGGGAACAGGTGGAAGCACTCTGGTCATGAACGTCTTTTGTTCAGAATCCCCCAGGACCCTCCTGCCCAGGACGGAGAACTCAAGAGACATTAAAGACCAGCCTCCTGTCCCAGTGTCCCCAGCAGGGCCATGTGCTGCTGCCTGTCACTTTATTATAGCCGGACCACAAGTCCTGAGGTGCCTCCTCCAGGAAGCCTGCCCAGATCCAGTGCCTATCAACTGGGCTCCCACAGCACCTGGCCTGGCTCTTCCTTGCTTGACTGTCTCCTGCCGCCTCTCACCAGTAAGGCCCATGCTCTTACCTGCCTCCCTGTGGGGCCGCCAGAGGCAGGCTGGGGTCTGAGTGGTCTCAGGAGCTGTCGCAGGCCACCAGTGATGGCCACACTCTGCCTGGCCTGGGCGGTTAGGCGCTGGCTTCTCACGCTGCCCAGGCGCCCTCTGCTGGTCCAGCTGGGCACTGCCACTGCTCCCGGGAGGCCTTGTTCCCTGGGCCAATCCCTTCCCTTCCTCCTAATTCCTTCCTCCCTCCCTTCCTGAAACCTGTCACTGCGCCTGCCCGCAAAGTCCTGGTCCTTTGCCAGCCCTTGAATGCCCCTTGGAATGTTCTTTCCCTTTCTTGCTCTGCCTAGAGTCTCCTTTCCCCCCAAGGCCTCTCCCACAGCCCTTTACCTGGGGCCCGAGGTGGCGTCGGGGGCAGAGATGGGTTTTCTACCACTGAGTACAATAAATAGCGGGATAAGGGCACAGATGGAGCGGGTGAGCTGAGAGTGGGTGTAGGGCCACCTGATGACAGGCGCCCCAATGCTGACACTACTGGGAACAGAAGGACAGTGCTCTGGACGAGATGGAGAGGAACTAGAGCCCAGCAACCATACCCAGCAAGGACACATGCATGCTTTGTGGCTTCACTGAACGATCAACCTCAGGCCTCCAGGGGGCCCTTGAAGTTGTCCCAGAAACCCACACATTCTAGCCCCTCACTCCTCCCCTCTTATTTTAGTTTCTATTTTATTATTTTTAATTTTTTTAATGTTTTATTTATTTCTAGGAGAGAGAGAGAGAGACAGTGTGAGCAGGGGAGGGTCAGAGAGAGAGGGAGTGACAGACTCTGAAACAGCCTCCAGGCTCTGAGCTGGCAGTCAGCACAGAGCCCGACGCGGGGCTTGAACCCACGAACCGTGAGATCATGACCTAAGTGAAAGTCGGACGCTTAACCGATTAAGCCACCCAGGCACCCCTATTATTTTTTTAAAACATTTTTATTCAGTTTTGAGTGACAGAGAATGAGCAGGGGAGGGGCAGAGAGAGAGGGAGACAGAATCTGAAGCAGGCTCCAGGCGCTGAGCTGTCAGCATAGAGCCCGACACAGGGCTTGAGCCCATGAACTGTGAGATCATGACCTGAGCTGAAGTCAAACGCTCAAACGACTGAGCTCCCCAGGCACCCTGTTATTATCTATTTTATTTCACAGTTGAGGAGAGAGAAGCACGGAGGAGGCTGAGTGACTGCCCCGGAGCCCGTGCCCCTGAGCCCTGGGCGATGTGCCTTGCCCCAGGATGAGGACGTCATACATTCTTTCCGCTCACACCCCAAGCCTTCTCTCCCATCCTGCCTTCCAGCCGGTGCCCTGCTCCCTATTTCAGTGAGAGAACAGATCTGAGAGAGAACGTCCCCTGTGGCTCCACACTGACCCACCTACGGGCCCCTATGCCCCCTGGCCTGTGCACCTGTTAGGAGGACCGTGTCTGGGCCCCATCTTAGGGAGAAACCCTCTACCTGTGCACCAGACAACGTCCCTTCTCACTTAAGAAACGTCCCCCACCCCCGCATTCCAGCTTGACCCTCTGTATCGTGCCCGCCAGCCCATAGGCATGTTCTAGTAGCTTCTGTCTAGGAAAAAGCCCTTTCTTGGCCTCCTACTCCCTTAGGCCATAGGCCATTTTCCTGCTCCCTTTATAGGAGAATTCTTTAAAAGAGAATTCCTTTTAAGAGAATTCCTTAAAGGTACTGGTCGTCTCAACTAAGCTAGTCGGTGGCTTTGAACATCACTGATACGCTGACTTAGTGCCTCCCTGAACTCACAGGTCCCGTGGTTGACATGGCATCTCCATATTCTGGTGACAGCTTATTCTATGGAATAAAATACCATAAAGTCAAAAGCTAATCAACACGTGAGAGAAATAGGTGTGCAACATGAACAACAGACAGTGGGCTAATCTTGATAATAGACAGGAAAAATGGTTATAAATCACTAAACAAAAGACCAAGAGCCCCGTGGAGAAGACGGGCAACAGACAGGAAGATACGGCTCCGAAACAAACACACGCGGACAGTCCGCACACAGGACAGACGCAGATGTCTGACAGCCATGCTGGCCCGGGCGTGGCTGTGGGTGGCGGCTGCTAGCGGAATTCACAAGTCTTGCCGATTTCCTCCTTCTGGGCACTGGTGTGACCGCACGCTCCCAGCCCGGAACTTAGGTGTGACCACCCCACCTGCTCTGGAGAATGAAGCGTGGGCAGAAGGGTGTGGGTCACTGCTGGGCAGAAGCCGAGTGTGAGGCACCACTCTTCTTTCCTTCTGCCTCGGGGCCAGCTATGTTCTCTGTGACGGTGGTCCCTGGGTCCGGTTCTGGGCAGCGGGCGGAACGAAGCCCATGCTGGACACATCGTGTGAGACAGGAATAAGCCTTTGCCGTTTTAAGCCCCCGAGACTTAGGACTATGCACGACAGAGGCAGAACCTAGCCTACTCCCACTGATTCCCCAAGCGTTGTTGGTGAGATTGTGTCAATGTAAAATAGTCACATGCCTCTTATGTAGAAACTCCACAGCTAGGAATTTACTTTTTATTAAAAAATTTAATGTTTTATTTATTTTTGAGAGAAAGAGAGAACATGAGTGGGGGAGGGACAGAGAGAGAGGGAGACACAGAATCCAAAACAGGCTCCAGGCTCCGAGCTGTCAGCATAGAGCCTGATGTGGGGCTCGAACTCGTGAACTGTGAGATCATGACCTGAACGAAAGTCAGATGCTTAACTGACTGAGCCACCCAGGTGCCCCTAGAAATTTATAAAACAGAGATGAGGAAAGACATGACAGCTTTGTGTGTAATAGCAAAAGACAGAAAACAGCATACACATCCATCATGACAGTGTGGAATAATCTGGAACGGGGAAAACAATGACGAGGTACAGATGCACCTGTGAAGTCTTAACCCCAAGAGCTGGGCAGGAGCCCTCAGGAATTAAAGACGGCCCTTCCCACCCTACCAATATAAATAAAAAGTTAAAAATAAATCAGTTAAGGGGTGCCTGGGTGGCTCAGTTGGTTAACCATCCAACTTCAGCTCAGGTCATGATCTCACTGTGAGTTTAAGCCCCACCTCAGGCTCTGTGCTGACAGCTCGGAGCTTGGAGCCTGCTTTGGATTCTGTGTCTCCCTCTCTCTCTGCCCCTCCCCCACTCATGCTGTCTCTCTCTCATAAATAAACTTAAAAAAACAAGTTAAAAGTTAAATGCTGTACTTGTGCGTTCCTTGGTTAATCCATTTGACAAATCTGCTGGGAGGCTGCTAGCCTGGATTCTGGGGACAAGAGGTGGCTCTGCCGTGACCCGGAGGAGGGACACAGGAGCTGAGTGCTGAAGGCAGAGGCGTGGCTGGAGTGGCCGGCAAGGCCATGCAGAGAGAGGGCCCTGCACACACACAGCCTGGGGCCTGAGGCCCCACAGTTAACAGCTGTCTCCTCTTCCCTTTAAAAAGCCACGGGGAGCTTCTTAACAGGAGGCCCTGAGGAGTCTGCTCTTTTTTTTTTTTTTTAATGTTTTATTTGTTTCGGAGAGAGAGAGAGAGGCAGCGTGAGCAGGGGAGGGTCAGAGAGAGAGGGAGACACAGAATCAGAAGCAGGTTCCAAGCTCTGAGCTGTCCTGATGCGGGGCTCGAACCCATCAACTGTGAGATGATTATGACTTGAGCTGAAGTCGGACGTTCAACTGACTGAGCCACCCAGGCGCCCCAGGAGTCTGCTCTTAAAGTGCACGCAGGAGGTTTATAAAAGCACAAGACTCTGAGAGCGAGGTCTGGAAGATGCATGTCTGGAGGACAGGGACAGTCTCAGGTCCATTTGCTCGGAATGTGCTGAGCAAGGGCTGTGGCGTTCCCTGCACTGTGCCAGGCACTGGGGACGTAAACCCAACTAGCTTCTTTCCTGCAGTGTCCATTTCCGTGGGGATGAAGGGTGGTAAACAGAAACGTAAGGTAGAGTGCTTAAAATGTGCTATGGAGAAGACAGCAGGGGAGGGAATGGCGGGTAGGGGTGTTGTTTAGGAGAAGCCTCACTCAGAAGGTGGAGGACATGGTAGGGAACAGTGTTCCAGCGGCAGCGGGAACAGCCAGGGTGAAGACGCTCACATGGGAACATGTCTGGAGGGCAAGAGGAGCAGCCGGGAGGCCGGAGGGAACCGAGGGAGTCAGGGGGACCAGGTCAGGAGGGGTCTGAGGGCCCCAGTAAGGACTTTGGACTTGGCCTGAATGAGCTGGGGGCCCTCAGGGTTCTGAGCCCGGGGTTGGGGGTCTGCTCAGGGAACGGGGTGTCTGCCCCGGTTTGGCGCAGTTCCTTCTAGCCCCAGGGAAGGCTGTGGGGAACGGGGGGGCGGGAGCAGGGAGACCACCTGCAGACAAGCGGAACCCCCACTGTGACTGTCCAGCTTCGGGGTGTGGAGCACACCAGAATCTGAGGGAGGAGCACGGTTGTGCGGGGAGTGGGGAGGGGCGTGGTGGTTCATGGGCGGAAGGCGTTGCTGACTGGATGCGGGAAGGCGAAGGGTGCGTAGGGCTGGGGACACGAAGAGCTTGGCGTTGGCGTGGCGGACCCGTGCTCTGCAGGCCCGGTCCCTGGTGTTTGCTTTTGTCCCTGGGCCCCGGGCAGGTCGCCGTGGCCTGCGAGGAGGGCTGGGTGCTGACGGGCTGCAGCACCCTCCCGCACCCCAGGGGACCTACAAGGTGGACAGCACCCTTGTGGTGAGGAGCCAGGAGTCGGTGCAGGAGGCCGGGCTGGTGAGGAAGCCGGTACTTTGGCGGGGGGCAGGCGCCCCAGTGACCTCCTTGTCCAGGCCTGTACACGGGGAAGGGGTCGGGGCCCGGAGCTGTGGTCCCAGGCCTCAGCTGAGCTTTGAGACGGTTTCTCCTTCCCCCTCCCTCCTCAGCCTGGGCCCCAGGGGGCACCTCTATTTTCCTGGATAGGGGGGGAACATGGGCTCCCTGCCCAGGAGAACACGACCCCCCACCCCCAGCCTGAATTGCCTTGTGCTGAAAGGAAGGCTGTGTGAGGAGGTCACAGGTGCTGACCGGCCACTATTTATGCTGTGCTCAGCTTCCTGCCCCCGCCCCCCACCCCGGACGCCAACACAGGTGGGCAGAAGGAGCCCGAGGGCTCCATGAAGGAGGCAATCATCCTCCCACAGGTGTGCAGGGGGGCACGTGAGGGCTGGAGGGGGCAGTGAGTGTGAAGCAGGGAGATGTATTCTCCCCTGCCGGCTTCGGAGATGCCTTAGGCTCCCTGATGAACAGAGGATCAGCTTCCCACTAGGCACTGACAGGGTGCCGCTTCCCTAGGGCTGGCCACTCTTTCCTAATGGCAAGGAGCTTCTCCACTCACATTCTCACACGGTTTCTGAGCAGCCCCGGGACAAAGGCAGGGTCTGTTCTACCCATTGGATAGATGAGGACGTTGAGGCCACAATGAGCCCATGGGTCAGGCTGCCAGGATACCTTGTTTCAGGTCCTCACTTCTTCGGGAGAGGATTCTCTGCCAGTTTGGTCATCTCATGGGCACCCCCAATCCCACCATTCGGGCTCACCTGGAGACTGCTTCTGTTGACAGTAGACCCAGCTCTCATACCCACCACTGGCAAGTGCCAGAGACCCGGCCAGAGGCGGGAGACGGTCCCAGGTGTTTGGTGTTTGAGGGGCCACCTGGCCTTTGCTTCTCCCAGGAGCCCCTCTTCCTGCCCGGGGTGGTGGCGGCTGTGCACCCAGCGGGGCCTGGAGGAGGCACCCCCCACAGCGCTGGCTTTGCAGTTTGCAGAGGTGGCTGCGGGGCCCACGCCCCACCTCACCCAGCCCTCTCTCATACCCTGCATGGGCCACACAGCCACCCACACTTCAGGGAGGAAGAAACTGGAGACGGGGGGCGGGGGCTGGATGCTTGCACGGCCAGGAAGTGAGGTGGGGGCCAGACGTAAACCAGATCTGGCTGTAAAGCCAGGCCTCTCTTTACTGCACAGGTTGGGCACCCCATCTTTATAGTAACCTTGCGGGGATCCCAAGCACACAGAGAGCTGGTGAATGGTGCCAGCAGGTTCACCCTGATGGGGTGGGGAGGTGTCGGGGTGGAGGGGTGGGAGGGGGGCTTCAGAGAGTTGGGGGCGAGGGCAGCTCCCCTCCTTGAGCTCCCCCATCCCCACCCAAACAAGCAAGATTCGTCTCTCTGGTCTGTTTGTAAGCCGCTCTCTCTACTGCCTTTTTATACCAAGCTTTTCTAGACCTCTGTTTCTGTTTTATAACTTGGAAGATATTTATTCTGGGGTTTATGGCATTTTTATTACATGGTGACTTTTGAAATAAAAACAGCTTTGTCATGACTCTTGTCTGAGTTTGACTTTCCAGGTGATGCCTTTAAAATCTGTGGAATGATGGAGTTGGCTATGAGCACATATGCCTGTCATAGAATAAAATCTGTGTCTTCCCAGAGTCCCCTAGGCAGTCGCCCCGCCCCACCCTTGGTAACTGGAACTGGTACCTCTGTGGCATTCTCCATGCTCTCCCCTCCACGTCCACTGCCACGTGCTGGCTCCCTGTCTCCGCCGTTCCAGGCACAGAGTGTTTATGGAATAAGAGGAATGTCTGGTGCTTCCGTAACGAGCCCGTACTATGTCCGTGATCACTTTTCACGACTGGAAATCATGAACCATCTCAGAACCTTCTAGTTTGCCAAGTATAGCGACCTCCCTCAACATGAGGCCTCCTAGCCTCTGTGAGGCTGGTAGGCGCAGCTGGCTTAAGCGAGGCCTGCCTCTAAGCAGCCCATATCATAGATGATGGGGAATCTGCCTGCAAAGCGAGCATCCTCCCAGACTGTATTTACTGACCATTTTGCACCACGGAAAGTGTTCGAGACTGCCAGACGTGAAGAGCCTGCACCCAGGAAGGAATGGTGTCTCTCTCTCCCATGGGGACCTCGCCCTACCATCCAGAGCGGGGGTGGCGGGGGCCTCCCCACCTTCGCCCGAGGGGGCACGGAGCCAGGGGGCCGTTTGGTAGACCTCCACGCGGTGGCCACTCCAGGACCGAGAAGAGGGCATCTCGGGTCTTGTGTGTGTTGGCAGGTGACCGGTGATCCCTGTGTGTGGGAAGGAAGGGGTGTGCCCACAGAAGGGCAAGGGGTAGAGCAGCGAACATCCCGGGGCGGGAGGGGGCCATGTGCGCACACACAGGACATCAGGAGTGAGGCAGAGACACCCGGGGTCTGGCAAGAAGCCCACCTTGACCAGGGTCGTGACTTATGCTGGGACCGCTTGGGGGACCTAAAAGCTACAGGGAGACGTCTGTAGGCCATCGGCCTGGTTGGCAAATGAATCCTAAAACGATCAGGTTATCCAGAGGAAAGAACCGCAAAAGGCTCAGGAGACCCACTGCCCCTCATCATTAAAGGGGGGCCTTCTTCACATCATCAGCGTAAAGTCCCCCATGCAACCCCAGGCCACAGAACCAGGGCCACCCCCTCCCCACACTATGCGGAAAAAGGTTGGCCAGACTCCAACTCTACATTTTTGAAAAATTTATTTTATACCCTTAGAAGCTAAGAACTCTGCCACACTTGAACCAGATTTAGGATTCAGATTCTTCCCTAAGTTTATCTACTTCCTTTTGAAATTTTATAAACAAGATTCTGTACACAAGAGGTAGCAGAGGAAAATTCCAGTCTGCTTGTTCCAAGCTCAGAAGGTAACTGCACACACCTCAGTGTCAGCAGAGGGAGGGTGGGGGGCGGGGGGGCGGAGTCCGGGGACGGGATGCTCTGGGTCCTACAATTTCTTCTAGGTGCCAGTGACCACGTGAGGACTCCCGGAGAGGTCGCGGGCGAGACGCCTGCGGGGCTGCTCGCGGCTGTCCTTCCAGGGCGTCTCCAAGGGGCGCGGCGGGCACACTTCGGGGGGGCCTCCCAAAGGGGAGCTTCTTGAGAACGCTCAGCATCGAGCCAGTTGTGCCATTCCTATTCGATGTGCAGACCATTTTGAAAGATTTATAAAAACATCTTCGTCCAAAAAATTGGCAGTAAAAATGACAACTCTTCCAAGGTAAGCCTGTCGTAATTGTCACTTTGTTGTACGTTAAAAAAAAAAAAAGTCATCAGCAGGTTTGCAGACTGTAGCCGTTGGAAATCGAGTGGTTCCTGGCAAAGAGGAAGGGTGCTCACTGCAGCAATGACGCGGACAAACTGAGTGGTGCGTGGGACACACAACGGTGACGGCGATCCTGACGAAGCCTTCCAGTGAGGACAGCAGGTCCTGGGGGTGGCAGGGGTGTTGTTTCCATAGGAAATAAGGGACTAGAAGTGGCAATTTCACTCCTGAATTTGGGCTCCTGAGAGTGCAGTGGCCAGCGATGATATCCCAACACACATCATCACTGGCATTTCAAGGTCACGTCCTACACAGTCGTTGTGTGCAGATGGGGGTGGACAGACGGCTTGAGGGAGGGTTCGGGAAGACAGTGGGACAGAGAGGCATGCGTATTCTCAGAATCGATTTCAAAACATCACATCCGAAGCCCCAAGGACAGCAAAGCCACAGAAAATCTGCCAACTGCTTCTGGCCCACTCTCTGAGGGCGCAGTTCTTCTCTTAACGCGGCCTCCGTCTGCGCAGCGCCCTTGACCATGGTCACCGTGAGGCTGCGGTGGGCTGTAGACACGGGTACCGACTGCAGCCGGGCCACACAGGCCCCTCAGCGTTCAGCAGCGAAGGGGCCAGGTGCTGAGGTGCATGGCAGCAAAGAGCCATCCTGTGCATGTCCATACGACTTGAAAGCCACCAAAAAGGCACTTTGGGGCTGGCCATGCCTCTTGGACTTGGCAAATCTAACCCGCAGGGGCGACCTGGCACTTCCTAAGCTTCCCTAGTTCTGTGCGCGGGGAGGTGAAAACAAGGCAGAGCACGTCGCTGAAGGTAAAACGTTAACTCAAGGTACAAAACGCACAAAATCTATGAAGTATGTTGGCATATCCCCTCTTCCCCTCTGGGATCCAAATCTGAAAGGAGTGAATGGGGCTGCACTTGGGAAACACCAACGAAATGTTGTTCCATGACTTTATGGTCATTTCTGGGAAGGGAAATCTCATCTCTCTCTTCTCAGTGTCCATTAGTCATGTCGCAGAGAAACAAAACCTCAAATTCCTGCTCTGCATTAAAATTACTGCAGTGTTTTCTCAACTCAGACATTTAACTTCACACACAACTGGTGCCAGAGGGTTTCAGCAACTATGTTTTAAGCAAAAGCCAATGATTGCAGATCACATGATTTAAGACTGCAGTTTATTCAATATGTCTCCAAGCATTAGAAAGATGCTTTTGTAAAGTCAAACTCAGTAAGATTATAACTTAAAGTGCTTTTTATTTCATGGTTTTCAAAATTTGGGGAAAAATCCACAACCTCTTTCGTGATTGATATCAAAGAATGCACCCTGTACTTCTGAAGAACCCATTTTTTTAAATTGCTCTCTGCAACCTCATTTGTATCAGAAAAATACCTTAAAGAGCATAATTCATTTCCCAATTTTTGATCCTGGTAATATTTCATCACGGTCCAGCTTCATGCCCAGGGCTCTGATCCTGACCCGTCTGAGACTCTATACAAACAGGGAGACATATTAAATACAAAGGTCTGTGTAAACGGAGTTCTTCAACTAGTATTTTACAGTGGAAAGAATCCTATCACCTACCTTTACATCATTTTCAATCTGATATTCCTATTCAATGTTACTGCAAGATTAAAAATTTGCCCCCGCATAGCTAAAGGCAGCTTTTTTTTTTTTTAAATATAAAATCCAAAGGGACTTGTCTTGTAGCACAAAGAGAACGCAATGGCCTGACCCTCACTCGCTCCTGTGTGTTTGTGGAACAAGAACGTCTGCCACCGGCTTGATTTCCCAGAATTTCCACAGGACCACGAACCCACATTTGGACTGTGCCCCAGGAAAGCTGGTCCGGAGGAAGGCCTCCTCCCACTGCCAAACAGCTCCCAAACCTTCTCCAGGGGCCAAGGGTGCCTTCTTTAAAAACACGTGCTCCTCTGGGACCACGGCAGGCTCTCCCAGTCCGAGCTTTGGGCTCGTCTAAGGGGCTCAAGGGTGAGAATCTGATTTCGGAAGGGTGATGAGCACCCCGTCCTGGAGCTGGGACTCCTCACCGTGCGCGCCACGCACGGTGTGCCTCTAGGGGTCGACATCATCGAGGTCGCTTCTCAACTCGCCAATCATCATGGGTGACTCCGACCCCTTTGAAAAAGAGAAGGAAGTTAGAGCCAAGTTTCTCCATGCTGATGGAATTATTCATGTTCTGTAGTTTAAACGGGTCTGCATTTAACGACTTCTGTTGTTTACCGAAGGGTAATAAAAACCAAACTGCAACACCCTGTGCTTGACGGTTCCTGATTGTGCAAAACTCACTGCTACGCTCTCATGTGGTCACCGGCCACCCAGTGCTGGCCTCGGGTCACCGTGTTCCTATACAACATGGCAGACCGCGCTTGGGGAAGCCACGTGAGCTCCTCTGTGCCCAGGCCTGCGATGCACTGCCTGCCGGACAGCAAGAAGGTTCCGGCTCCTTCCTGAACCCTGCCTCTGTCACCAGCGATGTGGCCTTTGGCCCACAGGTGAACAAAGTTCTGAATGTCTGCTGTGTCCTGGGACGGTGGGGGCGGGGCAGGGAGCAGGCAGGGAGTCTCTGTAAAGTGAGTGGGGGAGGCCCCAGGCAAAAGGAAAAAGGGGATCGGATCAACTCCAAGAAACACAGGCCTCCAGAACTCAGAAGAGGAGGGGAGAGAGGTAGGCAGGGGCCAAGTCAGGCAGGGTTGTGCTGAGGATGCTGGCTTTTATCCTAACAGCAATGGAGAGCCATCGAGGGAAGCAAGAGCAAGGTAGGGACACTCTCAGAGACCGAGGACACTCAGGTCCTTATGAGGACGGAACAGACACACGGAGAGGTTCAAGAGGGCAGCCGTGCAGGATCGGTGGGCAGACTGCAGCGTGCAAGGGATTGTCCGGGAAGACACCGGGACACAGGGCGCTGCTTGTGATAAGGACGCCAAGGATGCCAGCCCTGGGTGCAAGTGTCAGGCATGTCGGCTGCCAGGGGTCCTTCAGGGAAGGAGGTGGATGGCCCCGTCTGGCACCCAGGAGAATCGCGGCCACGGAGACAGAGAGAGGACAGGTGGAGGGGTTGGGGGAAAGCCAGGGGGGCGAGGCGCCGTGCCAGCCCCGGGGCGGGCGGGCGGGCAGCCGGCGAGGTCCCATGCTGCGGAGGGCTGCACTGCGGCCAGACCTGACAAGGGAGGCCACCCGTCACCCTGCCTGCTGAGCCAGCCGAGGGGTCGGCCTGGAAGGTCCCAGGAGGAGCGAGAGAAGAAACCAGGTTCTGACGGTTCTGGGAGAAGGGGTGAGGGGGAAGAGGGAAGAAGACGGCTGTTTTTAAAGCACAGGTGAGATGAGAACAGAGTGTGTGGGAGCACTGCGGGAGGGACATGCAGCGGAGGGGTTCCCAGTGGCCGTGGGACCACGTGTGGGTCGCACGCTCCTGGGGCCTGTAAGCCCCGCGGCCGCTCCTACAGCGTTCGTCCTCTGTGCAAGCAGAGCAGGTGATGAGGTCGACTGCTGGGTCACACCTCGTCACCCTGCTGAGCCTCTGCGTCCCTTCTGTGAGGTCAGGGTAACAGGGACCTCACCAGGTTGTCGCGAGGACGCGGAAGATTAAAACACATGGCATGCACGACATCAACAAGCTTCGCTGAGTGAGGCCTCTGTGCCCAGCGCTGCGATGGGACCAGGGAGGGGACCCCAGGGAGGGGACTGCCCTGGCGCAGGGTCATACAGGCTGTGAGAGGCCATGACGCCATCAGCACCTTCCCACCGGCTTCACTGGGGAGTGCGCCAGAAATATTTCTTTCCTTTTCCTACCACAGCAATTGGTACTGAAAATGTTTTGTTTTTTTTAAAGTAAACTTATAATTACTCTGACTGCCTTGACAAGTAGGTGTTTCGATGGCCCTTCCTTTCAAGGGTCCATGTTTCCAGGGAGGCTGGTGAAAGTGATGGGGCCGGGGGTGGGGGTGGGGGGGGAAGGGCAGGGGATGTGGCAAGCCGGCAGAGTGCGGTGAGCCGGCTGGGACGAAGGTGGCTGTGGCCCGGCTGCATGAGGGGCCACCCTGGAGGCGGTCACCCCACCAGTGGGCCTGCGGTCCTGTCCCCTGCAACGCTGTTCCGCCTTGGGATCAGCAGGGGTGAGGGTAGGGGCTCCTTTGTTCTCGAGTATGGAAATTCTTTCTGGAAAGCCTCAGAGCGGAGCTGCCCTTTCCCAGGGGCTGTGGGCCGCGGCCGTACCTGCTGTAAATGCCGCTCCCCGTTCTCGTTTGCAGGGCTGCTCTCCGAGCCGTTGCTGCTCCCGGACTGCTCCTTCTCGTTCAGCAGGGCCGTGGCGTAGGCCAGCGTGTCCTGTGACAGATGTCAGCGCGAGAGTGCGGTCAGGGTGTGCGGCGCCGCGACACGGGGCCCTGTGCTTGGCCTCCAGGGACTGCCCCCGCAGCAGCTGCCAGGACCCGCCCCTGCGGCACCGAATCCGCCAGTGCATGACAAGCTGTGTCTTCACGGAAACTCACTCCTGTCCTTGCTCACTCCCAGCCGCGCCTCTCGTCTCGCTGAGGCTGCGGTGTCTGACACGCTGACAAACCGGCCTATGGGTTCCAGGCCACACAAAGCCACACCTCACCTGAGCTGAAATCGTCCGCTGGAAGGTTTTTCCAGTTGATGTTTCGTTAGACACGTTACTCTGTGGTGTCCAATAATGTTCTGACATCTGAGACGGAAAGTCAAAGACAACGTGAGACACAGATAAACCCACGATGGTCCGCAATGTCCCCCATGAGACATGTGAATATAAACCTCAGCAGAGCACACAGACCACCCCAATCTAACACACCAGGAGGTGCTTTCTCGGAGGGTCTCATGTCCACTCACAAGAGCTCAGGGAGGCACTACGTGTCACAGAATCACCCCTGCTCTCTGACCCGTACAGTTAAGATGCTGTATTAAGTAAGACATGAACTTCATGTGTAATGACAGGTACTGGCTGTACCGGAAAACGTTTGGAGTTTGGCCGTAACTCTAAGGCCAGTCTCCCCATGAAGACGTTTCTCCTGGTAAGATGCGCTGTTACTGATTCCTATGTGATAGCCAGGAAAGTTCAAAGGGCAATTACCTTCTTCTGTAGCCACTGGACAGCCCAGCTCCAGTGGTGCGAGTTCTCCTTGAAGTACTCCTTAGCGGCAGGACACCTGGTGATTGGGGAACAGTATCAGCCAAGGGCTTCCTTTCAGGTATACTTGTTTAATCCCCTTTGATTCTGAGACACAAACGCTACTTTCACTAACGTTCTGTTGTCATTATATTCAGGTTTTTGCTTGCTTTTGATTCGGATACATTCATGTGTTTAAACTTCAAAAGGCAAAAGAAGGTAAACACATAGCGAAAGGTCTCTGATCTATGACTAGTTCATCTACTCTGTTCTATAAAATTAAAAGACGGAAACTAAAAAACGAACAAAAAATGCCACAACACACTGTACATTTAATTATAGAAATGATTCTTTAAAGAATCAAAACTAGTCTTTACATTTTTGTGATGTGAATGATATTCTGGGAAAAACAACTTAAAGTATGGTCTAGAGGCCCCCCCCCACCACCACCTGCAGTTTTATTTGTCCATTTAGAAAGCTGCCCTTCACATCTGAAGACTGTACTGACGGCGATCCTATGGGTATGGCTTGGAGGTTCTGTGAGGGCCACGGGAGCGTGTATGAAGACACTGCTATCTGGACGAGGTACCTGCTGGCATCAGACATACATGTGGCCCCAGCACAATCCGGAAATGCCGCGTAGGCAAATACCTATTACATCATGCTGCCAGTAGCAAGCCTAAGTAACGAACCCACACCTGTGGTGGGGTGACCTCTCTCCACAAGGCCATATGGCCGGGAAAATGCACGTTCATCCATTATTTCACCAGAGCTCTCATTTAATCTGTGCAGGACATGCAAATGCAGCATGAAACCGGGAGATTTCTCATCCTTATTCAGGTATAAATCCAAGGATGGCAGTGCCCATGCTTAAGAATCAATAAACATCTGGAGCACAATAAACGAAGACCCAGTGGCGGCGGTATAGTGTGCTCAGTAACCCTGGTTATCATACAGTCACTCTGGCTTTCTGTTGGCCCACGTCCCACATGGGGAGCTGAAGCAGCACACCCCTAAGGTCCCTTCTACCGCTGACAACCTTGGTTTTCCAGGTGTCTATCGACTGCTACACGGACAAAACGTGGCAGAGCTGCACGATAGAGTATTACTGGGCCTTAAAAAAGGAAGGGGACTCTGGCACAGGCTGCAACATGGACAGACCTTAGCACAGCACACTACGTGCAGTCAGCCAGTCACAACGGGGCCGACACTGCAGGACCCCCCTACACAAGGCACCCAGAGTGGTCAGATTCAGAGAGAAAGCAGAATGGGGGCTGCTGGGGGGAGAACGAAGGTTACTGCTTAGTTGGTACGGAGTTTCTGTTCGGGAAGATTACAAAGTTCTGGAGATGAGTGGTAGCGACAGCTACATGACAGTGTGAACCCACTTAATGCCACGGATTTGTACACCTAAAGATGGTTAAAATGATACATTTTATGTTGTGTGTATCCTACCACAACTAAACAATAAGAGAAAAGACCCTTTGCCACGAAGCCCATCGGCCTGGCTCAAGCCCTAGTCTGGATGCAGGCACACCACCTAATCACCCATGACACGGGGCTAGCGGTATCTCACCTCACGGAGTTGTTGCAAAGATGAAATGAGAGTAAGGCCAAGCACTCGGCACTGTGCCTGGGTTCCTAAGTGTAAGCACCTAGAATATGCTTCTGTCTCTTGAGAGGCTGTTTTGAAAGAGGGGATCTAGAACCTGACGGAGACGGCAGTGACCTTATATCACTGCAAGCTAGCTCACGCCAAAGTGCAGGGACTCTTGTTAACATCCCCAAATCTGCCCTGATTCCTGCCTTCCCTGCATGAGGCCTGCTGGTTCAGCTTTTTCTTGGATTCCAGAAGATCTGCTGCTCTTCTGACATCCCCTCACCTCCTCTCGAGAGCAAGTGAGTCGGTTTCGGAATGATCCCGGCAAGCATGCCGAGTCAGGCTCTCTAGGGACTAAAGCGAGGGAGCGGTTTTTTCTGGCCACATACGACTTGTCACTGAAAACACCGTCTCCTCCCTGCATTTTGAGTCGATACTTACTTTTGAGCAAGAGTTACAAGAAATTTGACACACTGGTAGCAGCGACTGCTGTCCACATGGTTACTGTGGTGCATCAGAGCTGTGGGGAGAGAACAGGAAATTGTGACACGGAAGCAGGGCACTGAAGGTGGGTCCCCACACCACCACCTTTTGTTCTGACCATTTGCAGCCCAATGGTCTGATCAGCAGACGGGAAGCGGACTGTCAGCTTGGGGTGCGACTCAACAGGACTCCCCATCCACTGATGGGCAGAGACACCACTTTAAAGAGTATTGAAGAAACACATGTGGCGGTGCAGGGGTGACTTTTAGGAGAGGCAGAAGGAACTAAATCTCATACTGATGACTCACTTACAGATCTCCAAGCTTTGCTACACGGCAGGCTCCTGACAGAAGAGTGGTTACAAGCCTTTCATTTGATACATGGAAATACATGTCAGTTCGGTTCCATGTGCACCTCCCCCTCTGCACCTCGGGGACGCAAACGCAAGTAGCACTTGGTCCCTGCTCTTGAGGAGCGCATGACCTGGCAGTTCCGGAGAGCCCGGGTGCCGCTCGGTGGCCCTGAACGTCACAGCTACACAACGTTTTAGCTTACATTTCTCTTCTGCAACAAAAGGCCTTAAATTTCTTGCTACAGAGCAAAATCTAAGAGGACTCAGATTCACTGGAAATACAGGTGGATGGTGGATATTGAAGAGGACTAGTTTTAACCACACTTTTTCTAAGAAACAGCTCATTAAAGCCACTTGAGCCTTCTGAAAGAACTCTTATGAGTGGGTACAAGAGACCTGGGTGCATCCACACCACAGGTAAAAAACACTATGTCATGAGCAGACAACACCCTGAGCTGCAGGTTATAGTTTCTCCCTCCCAGATGGCTCCAGAGTGGCATGAAAGACTTCTGGCATCAGAGAGTAGCCTTCAGCTTGTTGAGAAAAGTCACAGCACCCCTGACTGATCTGACTGGAGAACAGGACCCAAAGCTGCACCTTGCTGACTAAGGAGGGAGGCGGTGCGGGGTGACGGGATGCTCTGGCCTCATGTCTGCTGATGGGACGCAGAGCCCACGGCCCCACCAGGCTTCTCCGGGGCCGTGGCTGGCCCGTGGTGCCGGGGCAGACCCACTGGGGAGGGGGCCAGCCGCAACAACAGGCGCTTTGCCGCCCAGCTGCACACATTTCTCAGCAAGGCCAGGCTACTTACCTAATAATCCATTTTCCGTCTCAAACACGAATTTGACTCGCTCCACCTGTATGGGATCTTCGATGACCTGTGACCGGAAGGAGACAAAGGCCAGTAAAGGAAAGAGGGTACTTGTGCCATGGCATCACTGGTGACTTTTAAAAAGAATTCTGTTCATGAGGTTAATTTAGTTCCTAACTTAACAAAACCCAATACAAACAATGTGCCACTGACATGTATTGACAGTTCTTCAGTTCTACTTTATTTATTTAGGTACAATCTACTCCCCCCGTGGGGCTCAAACTCATGAGACCTCAAGGCACATGCTCTCCTGAATGAGTCAGCCAGGTGCCCCTTAAATTCTAAACAAAAGCTGAAAAACATCAGTAAGAGCTGCAGATCCATTCACCTCCTATGTGTTCTCACCAACCGCATGCACAGCTGTCTGCAGTAACCGAGTGGGCTGAGGGCGCGTACTGCAGGTCGTAGGGACAAGCGGCTTAGTGTCAGAACTGCTTGCCAAAACCACGCGAAGCTTTGCTATGCTACAGGCCCTCCACGCTGCATGGAGGTTTAGGCCGAGCACACAGGGCCGGGTGTGTGTCCCGCTCGTGCCCGCACTGAACTACGCGCAGGGCAGTGAGCTAGGTGGCTTGTTCCTGAGCAGACCGACAGTTACTGCCCTACTCCTGAGAGGCGATGCTCTGCATGTTGTAACAGTGCTAGGGCTAAGAGGGAGGGAGAGGAGCAGAGACAGGCTTTTTATAAACGGCGTCCACATGTCTTTCCGTCGTGAGTAATGCTTCCTTGGTGGCCGCCCTGTGCGAGGCCTCTGTGAAGTCTTAGGCACCTACCGGGACCCCGGACTCCGTCTGCTCAGTGGGCGCGGGGCTAGCTAGGCTCCCGCCGGCTCACACCAGCCACCAAGGTCTACGGGCTCCTGCTCCTTGCCGCCTCCCCACCTCTCTGCAGCGCGGACCTTGTTATTTCACACTTGGGGGGCTGCCACCCATGCCCGTGCGGTCCTCCGGTTCCAACCCTGCTTCCTTCTTCAGGCAGTCCTTCCAAACGAGGGTCAGGGGGGCCTTTGTAAGCTCTGTCAGGTCACATCGCTCCTGTTAAAGCCTTCCCATGGCGCCAACGGTGACGGCAGGGGTGGCAAAGTGAAATGTCCACATGGCCACGACAACAGGAAACGGCCCAAGTGGGCTAGAAACGGCAGTAAGGAGCAGTGAGGACGGCGGGGCACTGGACAGCACGTGCCTCCTCAGAGCGGGGACTGACGCACGCAGAGAATGGGGCCAGAGGGCCACACGACCTGGCTTCTCAAGACAGGCCAGAACCCAGGGATGATGAGACAAAACAGCTGTGGGTCAAATGCAATAGGTGTCCAGGCAGAACCTGGCCACCAGCGTGCAAGCACGGGCCGACGGGACAATGCCCACACACACCGGTTCCCGCAGCCTTTCACGATTCGGTCTGGGCTTTCCCGGCCCCCTGCCCTACTCCGTTCCCTGCGCTCCTGCTGATGCCACTTTCTTACAGTCCCCGCAAACAACCTCTGGTGGAGAGTGCGGGCTCTGGGCCGGTCGCTTGGCTCAAATCCTGACTCTGTCCCTTCCATTCAAGGGTGGCCTTGGGCAAATCTCTCCATGTCACTAAGCTGCAGTGTCTCCTAATAATGTACTTCACTGCTTAGAGCTCAGTTCTCCCCTGCATCCAGAATTGGAATGCATCCTACAGTGGATTACGTTCCAGTGGCTCGTAAGCAGGAGTTTCAATAGCATGTGGACAATCAACGGGGTCTCAGACGTGAATGAACTGCAGAGCAGCAATTTACCTGACGGTTTTCCTGAGGTTTGAAGGAGACGGTATCTGTGCTTGGCACAGCCCCCCGCCCACCACTTCCATGCTCTCCGCACTGTCAACTTGGTGGGCTCCCCCACTCCACTGTGAATTCCCACGAGGTAGTTTTCTTACCACTCACCTGCCAGTCAGTAATGACAAAAACATGACTGCTGTAAAGAGGACTCACTAAGTGCAGACCGAGCGAGTGCAAACTGATACAAGGACAAGTGACTTCTGTTTACAAACACATGCTGACTAGAACCTTTTTGTTTTTTAATTTTTAGAAAAAGAGTGTGAGTAGAGGAGCAGGGCAGACAGAAAGAGAGAGAGAGAGAGAGAAGAAAAGGGAGAGCAGATTCCAGCTCAACAGAGCCTGACACGGGGCTCAATCTCAGAACCGTTGAGATCAGGACCTGAGCTGAAATCAAGAGTTGGGTGTACAATTGACAGAGCCACCCAGGTGCCCTGACTAGTGACCCTGACAAACACCACAGGAGAGCCTGAATGTTTTTCACTTACCAGTATCTCATGGAGGAGCTGGAACGTATTCTTTAACTCATGGGGTGGAGCTGTTTCTAGTTGGTTCTGAAATATTTTTTAAAAGCACAAAAATTCCAGTGAGTCTTCAGTGGAAAGCTCATCAGAGTGGCAAGCAACAGGCCTGGACGCAAGCTCTATCTATTCCTCCCCTACCTGCTTGGCGCTGGGTAAGCTGTTCTCCTGGGCTAAGTGTGGGACTAAAGCAGTCTCTAGACTGTACCACTCAAGGCTAGGATACTTCGCTATGAAACAAGGAAGGAGAGAGGAAGAAAGGCAGAAAGGAGAAGAGACTTTTAAGTGAACAGGCCCAAATGCTGTTTCTATTTCATATACACATCCTACTGTGTTTTCCAGAACATATGCTCTGGGGTAAGGACAGCTTATGAAATAGAAACCTCACCAAGACACACTAAGTGAAGGGATCAAGGTTCATAAAACTCACACCCTGCTGGGCACCTTGCCGGCCTCGGGCATGTGGACTGTGGGGAAGGACACTGGGTTACAACACTGCCCTTCCAAGGTGCCAGGTCCGGAACTAAGGAAGGGCTCTGCGTGTCACGCCTCGCTGAAATTTCACTCTGTTAAGTCCAGTCATACTTCCCTCCTACCTAACGGAGGAGGAAACTGCCTGAGGTCGCATAATCAGTAAAGAGTAAGAAGAGGAATTCAATCACCTCTGCTACAGGTCTCCACAGAAAAGGCTCAGGGCAAACACATTTGAGTACGAGACCGAGCACATAATGCACTGATCACCTGCTACTTTTTAACATTATAGGTGTCACCATTACTGCAAGAAGGTAAAATTGGGGCGAGGCAGAGATTCTGTGCGCAGAAACCAATATATATGGTAAAAATTCACAGAAAGAGGCCTCAAAGGACACGGAGAAGGTGACAGGACTGCTCCCTGGAGTGGGGTGGAGAGAGGACGAGGCTGCTTGGACTCTGGCCTTATCTACAGGTTTTGATTTTTCACAAAGAAAATGCAGGCATGCAATATCCAGACAATTAAAAAATTAAAGATTAAAAACTAATAAAAATATGTGCTGGGTTAAAGGTTTTTCTAGTAACACCTAGAAAGGCAGTAAACAATACGGCTAAGAGCACAGCCCTGGAGCCAGACTGCGACGTTCAAATTCCCACTGTCCCACTTATTAGCTATGGGACACCGGGCAAGTTACTTACTCTGTGCCTGTTTCCTCAACTGTAAAATGGTAGCAATAGTAGTATTTATATCATAGGACCACTTGAGAATTAAATATGTAATTTTATAATATGCCTGGGACAGCGTTTGGTGCCCAGTTCAGTGCAACATACGTAAGAGTAATTACAATATTGATCAGAGCTTCCTGATGTATTATGTCACTATTTCAGAAGGTAAGAAAAACCTGCTTTTGATTTTTAAAATGTTGCCTGATGAAAAGGACCTGAAATTGGAACCCATCTTACACAATCATGGTCATCACAGCCTATGATTAACTATGAAGTATATTCTAAGTCCTTAACAACTGAGCCCAATGGAAACGCGCATCACTAGCAAGGGAATGGCTCAGGAAACGAAGGCACATGAGAGGATGAATATCCTCAAAGGTAACTTCATGAGATGGGAAAATACTTACTATGTCAAGCGAAAAAAAACACAAAATCCTAAAGACAGTAAAATTCCAATTATGGTAAAAAAAAAAAATAGGCACAGAAAAGGGAAACCTAAGAGAATGTCTGTGGTGATTATCAATGAACGGGAAGACTCTGAGTTCTTTTTATTCTTTCTTTTGAAGAAAATGAGCCTAGAGTATTTAATGCTTAGAAGAAGCAACTAAGGTTATTAGAAGCAGCGCATGTGCTGGGAGCAAAGGCCCCTCTCCCTGCAGGTTGGGCGGCCGCCGCCAGCTCTGGCCGGGCCTTACGGGGGGGCCCCTACCTTAACAAGGTGCAGCACGGTGAAGGAGAAGTGCTCATTACAGAAGCAGCAGTATACCACCATCTCGATGAGCGCCAGGAGCGAGCCCGTCAGCTCTCGCAAAGCAAACATCACCTGGCGGGAGGGTATAAAAGGAGGACACTTTCTTAGGGCCCAGTTAACTGTCGAGATGTTGTTTCTGACTTTAGCTGAAAGGTACTCAGGGTTAAGATCTTCAACATCACCTCGAAATAGGCCTTCTTAACTGCCAGAGGCCTAAGTCCGTCTGAAAAAACATCTGCAAATGTGCGCCTTTCCCCCCCGGAAGTCATGTTCACCAGATTTTCAAACACAAAGGCCCCAAATGCATCGCCACCCCCAGCACTAAATTCGAAGAGTCACTGACAGATCCATAAATTAAACAGCGTTAAGCTAAGAAACAAGAGATACAGGGCACAGCACTGCTGACGTGATTAAACCACCAGGGTGGTGTACGGCCCACAGGTTTATGCATGTACGTCAAGTTCTGGAAGAGGGACCAGCAGACTAAATTCTCAGGCGTAGGCAGCCCTGGGTGGAAGGGGAAGGACGTGGGCTGCAGATGGGCCACACTGCGCGTGACGAGATGGGGGGCTGTGAGTAGCCCACTTCCCCACTCCTGAGGTGTACCCAGAATGTGAGCTCCGGAGCTGGATGGAGTATGCCAGGACCAGAGACACACACAGAAGACTGGGGACAAAATCCCCCGCTAAGAACTGAGTAACTGATTGCTGAGAAGTACTGTTCACTTTCTCCTGACACCTGGAGGGGACATTAGCTGGGCTGTACCCGGGGGGCCCAATCCTCGCTTCTAGGAAGGACTGATAAAAATTCTCTTCAGCAGAGCATGTCTTTCTGACATAAACCCATGAAGAAACATTAATTTGAAAGAATCAACATGCAAAATATCACAAAGGGTGTCTCTCCACAAACAGAAAATAATGAAAATAAAAAGAAAATGGTTCCAGAAGATCAAGTACTTACCTCTAACAGGTAAGGCTTCCCTTCAGATAAGAACAACAAGGCTTCTACTTCCTCATGGAGGGGCAGCAGAGGGCTGGACGGGGCAATGCTAATCGGTGGCCGTTGTTTAAATACACCAGGAGCTTTAGGGGACCAAGAAAAGCAAACCCACTTCACTTGATGTTATTTCATGAGACCATCTACGAGGTGAAGCGGTTCTCCTGAGGTTCACACAGGTGGCTGCTCGGTGCTTACTGCCTGCTCCCTCAGTCTAGCGGGAAGCCGGGCGTGCAGACAGGAGAAAGAAAATGTTTACCTATTTCTCAGTGTGTGCCCAAGTTGCCAGGGTGACTACTTAGATCTCCAGACTCCTAGCGCTCCCACCCGAGACAATCTTTCAAAGAAGTAAAAATATAAATAGACGAAACAAAATGCTCAAATGCCTCTTGATGAGACACTGGACAAGACCCTTGCGGCTCAAACGAGTGCCCTCAAGTAACAGCCCACGCCACCTATGCTAAGCAGAACTGACCCGCCTGGAAGGGGTGAGTTGCCCCATGCGCTAGAAAATAAGGACTCACGCTCTGATGTCCTTTTACAAACCTGTTTGAGCTCACAAATTAGGCAGACTTGTCTTTTCAGGTGCATGAGTCAGAGGAAAGGAAACAAGTCACCCTGCAACCATCTGAGGGCTCCCCAGTGGTCCTTCAGAGAGTCAGGAAGCATTTCCAGATTGGAGAGATGCCCAGGGACTTCTACCAGATCTCCCCAGTCAGATGACAGGGACGCCAACTATACCTGCTGGCAGTCAGAGGCTCGCACTCACATACCCACCCCGCACCCCTTCCCAGCGAGGCTCGCGCAAGCGCAAGGGCCTGTCTGTGCTCTGGTTCTCCTTCCGTGGAAGGGGCGAAGGGGCCCGGCCCTCCCAGGCTTGCTGAGGGGGTCACACACACCCCCAGAGCACACAGCACAGCACACAGAAAACACCGAATACTTCTCAGCTGCCCTGTTGTGTTACTATCGTCACTGCTGTTGGTGCCGTCCTGACAAGGCCTGGCAACAGTATGAAAAGGTGGTGCACACACAGGTTAGGGTACCGGATAAGCACAGAGTGACCGGTGTCTCAGCTGCACTAAATGCGGACTGAGCTACTGGTTCCGGGGGACAGAACGGGAAGTACCAGCTACCTCTTATATCCAAACACACGTCCATGACATAACTTACATCTGATTCCTCTTCAGTTTTACAAAGTACTTTTAACATTTTATCTCATTAATCCTCATTACACCTGGGGAGCTATGCTTTTAATATTTCCATTTTGTATCGAGGACTGAAAATGTCAGGTGGCTTGGTCAAGTTCACACAGCTAGGAGACTCCAACCCACACTTGGCTATTTTCCCTACGAAATTAACTGTGCCAATTATGGTAATGAATACAATGAATGAAGTCTGAATTGGCCTCTAACCCTAGAGTATTTTTTTAAAATACTTGTACACCCCTCCCCGCCAAATAAATGACTTTCTCTTGTGACAAACTACTAAAGTGAAATTTAACATGCATTAAAACAAACAAAAAAATGAAGTATTCCTCAAATATCAAATAGCCAAACGAGAATAATATTCACTTAATTGCTAAGATTATTAGTCTCCGTGCATTACTGACAAATTCACTCTCTTCTTTCTTCTGCCGCATTAAAGATATATTAAAGCTCACCAACGTTCCTTTGGGAAGAGACATCTGAATGTAAAACAAGTAATGCCACTGTATTGTGAAGATTCCCAAATTCTCGTGCTTGTGCCGAACTCCACCGACGTATCTGGCGACAGTGAAAATAGACTGAGCATTAGTGTTCTGGTTAGAAATACTATGATAAAGAAGGGAAAGGATAGGCTGGTTCATGATATTTTGAGCCACAGTTCTTTCTCAGTGTCTGGTAGAAGAGATCAAAGTATAAGAAAAGTTGTGGGTTTTAAGCTAGCCTAAGAGTTTTTCTTGCTTATAGACCTACTGTGTTCTGAAACAGTTCCATTTATGTACTGAAGTCAGGTGCGGAACGCTGCTCACGTGCTGGTGATTTTCCTCTCTCTCTCAGGATGATGGGGAAAACCCGGGAGGCCGGAGAGCGGGAGCCTGGCCCTCTACTGCCAGTCACCGGGCTTGGTGGATGCCGGCAAGCTCTTTATCATGACAGCGCCTGACCTCTTTGTGGAATGGCAGAGATAACATACCTGCCCACTACGTGGTTGCGAGGACCAAATGAAACATTACAAGTGGAAATGTTCTCCTGGAGGGGCGGTGAGGGTGGGGAGGGGGACGGACTAAATAGACAAGTGGCATTAAGGAAGACACCTGTGGGGAGGAGCAGTGGGGGTTATACACGGGGGATGAATTACTGCACTCTACTCCTGAAAGCATTATGTGCTAACTGGGGTGTAAATTAAGAAAAAAAAATACGGAAATTAAAACCAGGAAACAAAACGTTTCCAATGTTGTATGCGCTCCATAAGGCAAAACAATATGAATTACATAGCACTAGGAACGAAATTGAATCTTATTTAAATTACAGTCAGGATCAATCAATCACCGGTGTCGATGGAGTCTGCTAGCAAAGTACAAGACACTGTAAATTCCAGCCCGCGGATCCCGCTAAGGCGGCAGCGTTTGTTTGTACTGCTGGAGAGGGCAATGGGCGGCACAGCAGGAGGCAGATGAGGCGGGGCCCACACGTCTGTGTCCTCACGGAGAAGGACGCGTGCCTGTGCGACGCGCCACACAGCAGGGAAGGCAGAGCGGGGTCGGAACCCTGGAACCCTGGCTCCACAGTGCGTTAGCTGCGAACTCACGTGATTCACTGAGCTTCTCTGAGCTCTGATTCTTGCTTGACAGTGGGAGGAAAATGCTTATTTTACTGACCTGTAGCAGAGGTGTGGTGTGTAAAGTAAGCAGTGTGCTGGCACGGAACAGACACTCCTTAAACAGTGTCTATCATCAGTGCACACTCACCCTGTTCAGCTAAGTCCATCAAACAGAGAAATACAGTAATGGGAAAAACACACCAATACAGACACCCCACACAGGAGAGTCCTCTTTCTTAAATGTTTTTTTAATGTTTATTCATTTTTGAGAGACAGGTTGTGAGTGGGGGAGGGGCAGAGGGGGGAGACACAAAATCTGAAACAGGCTTCAGGCTCTGAGCTGTCAGCACAGAGCCCAACGTGGGGCTCGAACTCATGAACCATGAGATCATGACCCAGGCCAGAGTCAGACACTTAACCCGACTGAGCCCCTCAGGTGCCCTAGGGGAGTCTTCTTTTGCTATATTCAGCCCGATTTATCACAGCTTCCCTTTCATTGTCTGTGAGCATTATACCCACAGTATCACTCAGTGCATCACCGTTCAACTTCCCATTTGAACTTGGCCCTTGTGACCAGCACCACACTTACAACCCCCACTGGAATGGCCTTGCTCACAGTCCTGGGGGCAAGTGGAAGTCCCAATGCCACTATTTCCTAGAGGCCCCCGAGCCCCCTGCCCCCCGAGCCCATATCTCCTCCTAGCACACTTGTGACTGATACTCTACTTAGTCATGTCCAGGAGTTATCATCAGGCTAAGTTCTGAGGAGGCCGTAAAACAATGGAACTCCAAAGAATGTTAAAGGCTATGTAGTACTAGTATCTGACTCTTACGAAATGAAATATATTCATCACCTACAAAGAGAGACAATGTGGCAACAAAACCACAGCCATCGCACTGGGCCCTCAAGTAGATGGCGTTACCTGATTGTTTTGCCGGCTGGCCCCGAGGAGAAAGCTGGTCATGTGTCGCAGAGCTGAATGCCTCAGAAGAAGATCCCCAGCCCGAATACCTTGCTGTCACAAGATACCGAGAATGACAAGTTATAGGTCTATCCAGATAGAAATTTATATTAAAAACACAGTTAAATGAGAAGTTTTAAGGGGTCAATTTTGTTTGTTTTTGTTTTGCTTTTTACCATTTATTTTTGAGAAAGAAAGAGACAGATGCGAGCAGGGGAGGGGCAAAGAGAGACAGAGACACAGAATCTGAGGCAGGCTCCAGGCTCTGAGCTGTCAGCAATGAGTATGACATGGGGCTCGAACTCACAAACCATGAGATCATGACCTGAGCCGAGGTCCAACGCTTAACCAACTGAGCCACCCAGGCACCCCCAGGGTTCAGTAAGTTTTTAAATGCTATGATTTGCACACAGAAAGTACTGGTTAAAAATGTAGTTTAAAAGACTCTTGGGTTTCAACAACCTCATGCTGCTTCACCATGGCTGCCAGACGTGCAAGGAGGCTCTAGTCTTCACCCAAACTCCCCTACTATCAATGAGTAACTGTATCTACCTGTATCAGAATTCAGGCAAGTAACAGAATCCACAAATAAAGATTTTTAAGAAGAAACATTCGTAAAACCTTATCTTTGGATCCAATATTGACCAGTTTAAGGTTTTCCCATGTATAAAAAATTCCTTTAGACTAGAAATCTGCTATATAAAGAAAAGTTATTAGGAAAAAAAAAATCACTTACCTTTTGTACAAAAGTGTTGAATAGGAAAAAGTACTGAGCACAGTTTTTACAGTTTTCTGGGACATCCTTATCCAACAGAGCAAGTAGTACCTCCAGTAACTGATGAAGGCTTTTTAACTGGTTGAGGAAAGACGAAATCACATAAAGAAAAAGAATATAAGCCAGACATTTGTAATGGGGTTAATCTGAAGGAAATCACCGCAAGAACAAAAGGAATGTCTGATTGATACATTCCAGTCTCAGATTCAGATGGATATATGCTTTGAGCAAAAACAGATCATCACTTTTTATCCTCCAGGGAAGGATTGGTACTGTAGAAACAATGAAGAGGAAAGCCTAGTCCTGTTCTCTAGACTTCATATTCAAGGGCGGGACTCATTGGCCTAATGGTCACATTTCCTACAGGGCCAATTTCTGTCTTTTAAAAAAAAAAAGTGGGGGGAGCTTAGAGGAAACATCTCTGAATCCCCCCCTCCACTATGCTACTTCTTCACATAATCACAGATGCAAAGAATAAAAAACACAGACACAGGCATAGGGGCCGGAAATCAAGCCAATGGAGCAAATGGGGAGCAACAGCCTGACAGAATGACAACGGTGATACCAACTCAACTGTGAACTTACTTGAAAGCCCGCGGACGCCTCATGGAAAGCTTTGAAAAACATTTTATTTGTTTAGAAACCATTTTGGTTATCACATTGCTTCTTCTTTCCCTCCCACCCCAACTGTTTTTGGACAAGTCCCTAGAAATTCATCTGTGACTGGAGAATTAAGACCAGCTTACTACGTCTGTTAGCTCATCTCCCCTCAAGACCGGTGCTCACGGGCTTCTGAAGTAGTCCCGCCCGGCCTGTCGTACTCGTCGTAAATACAGCAGAACCTACCATCCACACAGCACTTTGTTTTCAAAGTACTTTACGATACGAGGTGGGTGGCCGAGGCACCATTTCCATCATGAGGGGCGGAAAACAGATATAAAATAGGTCAGCTGGATGGCAAACCGACCTCACGGAGGCAATGGCTTCCATGCTTATGCCCTCCACCACTGCCTTCCCTTCCTACCACCTGCAGTCCTGCCTCTAGGGGCTGGTGGACTACTTACTAGGCCATGGCCTGACCCCATCTGGAGGGAGACTGCATGAATTCTGCTCTGGTTCTCTGTCTGGGTCAGTACACGGGAGGAAGGAGGACAGCAAGAAGGACAGATGTTAAGTATCTGAGAAAAGCCCCATGGGGGTACTTCAAGAGCAGTGGTATCCAAACTGTCCGTGGCGGCTCCCAATGACTGATTTTATCTATTCTGCATCCAGGTAAGGTGAGAAAAACGGTCCTGCTGTTTAAACTGACTGAAAACCAGTGCCTTAGAGTAGACCTTAGCTTCCTTGCAAGTCCTGGAATTGAGCTATGGTCTTCTTCTAGGTCCTCTCTAAAGGGCCTATTTGACCTTCTTATTCACTCTTGCTGAGCAAAGCTCCTTAGGTTGCCTGGTCTAATGGTGAACTCTGGGTCAGGCAATGTTGAAGGAACTAAATGCCTGGGTACCAAGTACTGTACCTGGATTAGCATCTTTCTTCAAGGACTTGTGGGGCGCCTGGGTGGCTCAGTCGGTTAAGCGTCCGACTTTGGCATGGGTCATGATCTCATGGTTTGTGGGTTCGAGCCCCACGTTGGGCTCTGTGCTGACAGTGAGGAGCCTGTTTGGGTTTCTCTCTCTCCCCCTGTCTCTCTGCCCCTTCCCCACTTGCGCTCTCTCTCTCTCAAAATAAATAAACTTAAAACAATTTTTTATAATAAAAAAAAACACGAAAGGACTTGCTCAAGGTGGAAGAGTAAAGCCAACGTCTGAATCTGAAGCAGCAACTCCTAAAATCTGCATTCCGTTCACTGAGACACACTGCCTCCAGCCAATGTCTACAAGGAGCCAATCAGATCTGAAACCAACATTTTTCAAAGTTTTCCATGTAGTGTCAGCTGTTTGAAATAGCAAACTTGAGAAGAAGGGCTCTATTTGTTAGGGCTTAATAACAGACTGAATAATAATCAGACTTACAGTATATGTCATTTATTTCCCTAAAACTTAAAATTTAGGGGGATATTTGAAATTTGAGGATAGTCATAAATACCCCGGTTTGTTTTAGCATGTGTGGAACTGTAAACCCGAAAATATGTGGCAGAAAAGAGAATCAGGAAGAAGAAATCCAGGAGAACAGGAACAAAGGTTAGGAGCAATGGAGGCTCCACTGAAGAAGCCAACCTGGCTGCTGCTCGGTCCTGGATGGGCGGCACAGTTTGGCCTGGCTGCCAGCCACAGGTTTGGATCGTGGAAACAGCGTGTTAGGGAAGAGACAAAGCCAAATGCAGCTCAGGATGTCTGTGTGCCTAGACTAGAGTCTCTGGACTCGGGTTAGTCTCAGCTCAGCGCAACTGAACACACAGTCTTGGGAGAAGACTCTGAGAAAGGAGCGCTCTAGAGAGAAAAGCCTGAAGCAGACCAGAGAAGACCCAAATCCTGAGGCTGTCCTGACTTCTGGGGTGCAAGGAGGTGAGGACAGCACACCTTCTACCCTGGCATTTATCAGAATGGCAGTCTGTGGGAGCTGCATTCTCTGCAAGAGCCGCATTCTCCGCAGCAGAATTACCAGACTCCAACCCTGGGCGCTCTCTCTCACCATGGGCAATGTAAGACACTTGGTAGAAACAACGTAGACGTCACATTTAAGAAACGAGACCGACCTTATCCTGATAAAACAAGGCACTGTCTAGGGTTTTCTCCAGAACGGTGGCCACGGCAACGCGTACTTCTCGCACACTGCACTCCAGCAAGAAAATCCTAGAACATACAGGGAAAAGGTGCGTGCTGAGAAGGCAGAAGAACTCCTGTAACCCAACCTTCCCAACACCAGGCCCACCGACTGTCCAAGAAACAAAATCTCTCCAAGCTCTTGGGTCAAGGCTCCCGAGAGCTTTGGGACACCATCTCAGGCTGCTGTGCAGGGGAAGAAGGCCAAACAGGAAAAGCAGACCCCTGGGTGCTGAAGGTAGGATTTTCCCCCTCTTCCCCACTTCTCCTGAAATGAGTATTTGTAATAAATGTTACAGCATAATGAGATACATGGACGTAAAGAAATATGAAAGCAAAAGACCTAAAATTTTATAAATTCTGTTGGCTCCAGAATTCTCCCAGGGGTACCCCTTGAATTTCTCAGAGTAAGACACCGAAGTTCAGAATCAACACGGCCCCTTCTACTCCACCTGTGCACCACGATTTCTATCTTTTTCCTCCCCCCTCCTCCCCTCCCCTCCTCTCCTCTTCCCAAGCCTTGTTACCTAACTCCCCAAACCAGAGGTGGGGCTTCCCTTCCTTTCTCCTTTGTGACGGGGACGACGGTGATGACCGCCTCCATGGTCGCCGCACTGCTGGGGTGCATCAGCTACCGCACAGCCCTGCAAGCGCATGATCTAATTCAATCCCTTCCATGTGCAGAGTGGGGGTGCAGCAGCCTCAGAGGCAGAGGTGGCGTGGGCAGGGGCCCTGCTCTTGGGGTTAAGGGGGGTGGGATGCCGGACAGTGTGCTTCTCTGGCCATGCTTTGTGCGCTGCTTCAAACACTCGCTTCCGTGGGACAACCCCTTCTGTAATCGGCAAAGTGGAAACCCATCTATCTTTTCTAATACTTCTTTTTTTTTTTTTTTACATATTTTTATTTATTTCTAGGAGAGAGAGAGACGGCGTGAGCAGGGGAGGGTCAGAGAGAGAGGAAGATACAGACTCTGAAATAGGCTCCAGGCTCTGAGCTGGCAGTCAGCACAGAGCCCGATGCGGGGCTTTAACCCACGAACCGCGAGATCATGACCTAAGTGAAAGTCAGACGCTTAACCCCTCAGGCGCCCCTCTTTTCTAATACTTCTTAACAGGAAGTCTGCATGATTCCGTAGGGAAGGTTTAAATACAGCCCAATGCCGACGACCATGCCCTCCAGGTGACAGCAGAAGGCCGCTCTGGTTCCTGTGTGAGTGCAGCATTGGCACTTCCTTCCTCCCCTTTCAGGGGTACATGGAGAACCCTGCCTTCTCCCCAGAGGGAGACCAGAGTGGAGCTTTCCGAGCTCACTCTGCTGCTCATCCCCAGAAGTGCTGAGCTATGAGCTAGCTAATTAGCACCAGACTGAAAAGGCTGTATTCAAAATGCATGGAGACTTTAAGAGGCAGCCACAAGGTGACAAGTGGGCCTGTAACATTCAGCTCCAGAGGCTTCATCAGAATCGGGTACGAGTCTTCTGGAAAGCCTGTCCCCAAGGGCCGCTCCACATTTCCTATCACAGACGCCGGGAGGCACTATGAGAACGCGGACAAATCCACAACGTGGGGACTTCTATGGGGCAAATGGCCAGGGTGCCCCTCAAAAAAGTGGCAGGACTAAAAGGGAGGTGGTGGGGAAAGGAGCAATTGTAGATTAAGAGTCCTGACAGACAGGGGCGCCTGGGTGGCTTAGTCGGTTAAGCGTCCGACTTTCACTTGGGTCATGATCTCGCGGTTCGTGGGTTCGAGCCCCGCGTCGGGCTCTGTGCTGACTGCCAGCTCAGAGCCTGGAGCCTGTTTCAGTCTGTGACTCCCTCTCTCTCTCTCTGACCCTCCCCTGCTCACGCTGTCTCTCTCTCTCCTAGAAATAAATAAAACATTAAAAAAAAAAAAAAAAAAAAAAAAAAGAGTCCTGACAGACATATAAACTAAACGCAACGTGTGGAGCTCATGTGGGTCCTGATGTGTACACACTCGGTGGAAGAATGAACTTTTTTGAGATGCCCAGGTAAATCTGAATATGGACTGGATTTAGGATGACATAAGAGAAGTACGTTAGTGTGGTCATGGTAAAGTGCTTACTTTTTAAAAAAAACTACCTTTTAGAAAAATTTATAGTGAAATTACACGATGTCTGAGACTTACTTTAAAATACTTGAGGAAAAAAAGCAGGCCTGTGAGAGAGTGGTGGGCAACAGGGTGGGCACAGTGCTGGGAACCAGGCCCGGAAAGTGGTACAGAGCAGGGCTCTCATTCTGGCTACTCTATGTTTAAATGCTTCCACAGCAAATACTTTTTTAAAGATGTAAAATACTCTTTCTTCATTTAGCAGTTTTGAGGTTAATTTTTGATACGGATCAATTTCCAAGCAGTGCTTAGTACAACTTCAGATTTTTATAATTATGGTTACATTTAACCATTGCCAAAAAAAAAAAAAAAAAAGCACTACACTGAATAGTTCTGACCTAAGAGCAGCAGCGCCTTCACATAGACAGCTATTTTAGTGTAACAATGGTAACCTACGTGATCTTAAAAACAGAATTATAAAATTATAAAATCAGCAACCGACAGTGACAAATTGACAGTGATAAAGAGACAAAAATATAATAAACTCTCTCAGGAAGAATTCAGATTAGGTAATTCATTGGGGTTCTTAACCAGGAGGAGCACTAAGAAACCAAACATACTCCCAGAGTCACCAAGTTCTTCTGGAAATATCTCAAAGCAAGCCTGGTTGGATATAAGGGAACACACTAAAATATTTGCCATGTTCCTTCCAAATACACGATGATTCTAGGATAGTTAACTTGTTACTATTGGGAAGAGGCTTGGAGTTGCACTGGAAAAACGGGGAAAGCTTATCTCAAGGCAAACCCCAAAGGGCCAGGCACATATAATACTTCATACAAATGGTTACTTGCTCTATTTGTGTGTTACGTGCACGTGTGCACACATGTACGCACACACCCACAAACATCGGAGTGCTTACTACGTTCCAGGCTCTGTGTACAGCAGGGAACCAAACAGGCTTAGCTTCTGCCCTCAAGAAGCCAGAGTTTAGTGAGGAGACAGGCAAAACAGCAGAGCAGACCAACTGTGCAGACTGGCTTTAGACAGGCTCATCAGGATGGGATGGCTTCTCTGACATCTGAAGGATAAGATGCAGGACTGGATGGGGGAATGTTCCAGATAGAGGCAATAAAGGTGCAAGGGTCTTTAGGCAGGAAGAGAAAGCTTAGCGTGTTGAAGGAATCAATAAGCCAGTGTGAGGAAACTGAAACAAGACCGTTTTCAAGGCTTTGTGGGTTACGTAAAGGCTGTGGATTTTATGAGTCTGACAGGAACCCACCAAAGAATTTTCAAGCAGAGAAGTAATGTAGATCCATTTTATTTAAAAAAAACAACAACAACAAAACCCCACGTCTGTTGCTGTTTGATGTAGATTAGAGAAAGAAGTAGAGATATCAAGTAAGCAAACGAGTGCCTGGAGCTCAGACCTAGAGATGAAAAGAATATGGGCTCAAGAGTCTCGATCAGCTAACAAGCCACCAGACTATAAGCTCCCTATGAAAGGGGCTTGTATTTCCAAATTCTCTGTTGTCTGTTTGAGAGATATCACAGCATATCTGCATGCTGACAGAAGTACTCTGTAGAAAATTCTAGAAGGTAAAGATGCAGGAATGAGAGCTGATAAAGGGTTTGCTCATGGAGAGATTCATTTTGAGACGAGAAGGCCACGTCCCCCAGAGTGCCAGGAGGAAAGATGAGAACAGGCTCTGATATGCTGGGGACAGAGGCCTGCTCATCTGTGACTCGTATTTTCTCAGTGAATTCCAAGGCAAAGTCCTTAGCTGGAGGTGGGGTGTGCTAGCCTGGCAGGCGTGAAGGGTGAGGAGATGAAGGGGGGGCACTGGGGACGAGGGGCACTGAGATCACAGAGCCCCTGCATGAGTACTGCACTCCCCAAGGACAAGAGAAACGGGCCCAAGGATGGCTGGGAGTACAATGTAAACTTCCACAGTGACTGGAGCATCTAGACTTTTCACCAGAAAAAGCAGATTATTTTTTATCCTGAGCCATGGCAAGAGGTCAGGCCATGCCTGCCTGGGAGCACGTGGCTACGTGCACACACACTCTCCTTGCGCTCACGGAATGCTTGTCGGAGTCTAGTCCAACAGAGAGGGTTTTACGAAAGAACGATTTCAGAGTGACCTGAAAAGTCTCCTCATGCTTCTAGGGAAAAAAGTTCCAAACGGACTCTGATCGGAAAAGCATTTTCAAGTAGAAATAAAAATAGTCACAAGAAATTGCAGCTCTAAATCACTGAAAGAGACACAGATTTCTTCTAATTAATTAAAAGATCTTGGCACTTACTTTATTAATTCTCGTCCTTCAGAGCTAATGAAATATTCAACGAGCCACTGACAAGCATCAAAACTTTTGGAAAGTAATGCTTCAATAGTGGCGATCCATTCTTCAGTGTCAACCCTGCAAAAGAGCAAAGGCCGAGATGTAAGGAGTCCGACCCCCATACAGCACCCTGTGGAGCATCACTCTGGTTTTAGTTACCCGATTTGTGGGGAGGTGGGAGAGAGCGTACGTTGAATAGCCAATGACCGCTGACTAACATGGCTCCACGCACCCCAGAAGCCAGCGCTTTGCATTTTTTGGTGTTTGTGGTATGATCTGTCCATCCCCTGCCCTTCCCTTCCCCCTCACAAAATATGTGAAGAAGCTTAAGTCTTAGGCCTTAACTTTTATCTTTTGCACCTTCCTCAAGCGATTTTAATCGGGAAAAACGTCTGACCTGTAGCATTGTTTTGCTTAACTAACTGACACTTGTAAAACGTCTGCCTTCAGAACAGGTCACTACATCAACATTCTTATATTTCACTCACTGCTACAGCCATTAGTATCCAGCTTTACAGAAGAAAACATTTGGGCAGACAACGAGGTATCATGTCTCAACTGCCCATGACCTCACAGAACACCCCTCTACTCTCTCAAGTCCCCAAATGGTGAATACAAACAAAATGGAAACGGTCTCCAATGTACCCGCAGCTCAAGCAAACCTCACAAATAAAAGTAACGAAATTCCTTAGTCCTATGCCAGACATTAAAAGGAACGTATTATTCCTTCATTTTCAATAGAAAAATAAAGATGAGTATCATTTAATTTATCTTTATTACACATGAAAATAAAGTTGCCATTTTATTTATTTCTTCTCAACTGTTTCCTGATTGCAGAATCTGTCTGCAAACCTCCCCTTACTTGGAGAAGTGCATGGGGCCGGCAGGAGAGACCAGACTGAGAACAGCACTGGGCTTCTGACTGTAACTGCCTTCCTTATCCAGTCCCTCCCTGCTCAGGTACCTCCTCCAGTCAGTGGACAGTGACTCCTCGCCTCCCACCCATTTACTCCCAGACAAATCTTCACCCAGCACCTATCAAGGGTCCGGCACCTTCCAGGTGCTGACGATAAAAACCAACAGTGGACCACATGCTGCTTAAGTCTAGCGTGTCTCCATATGTGCTGCCCCCTGTTCAAAAACCCTCCATGATCTCCCACTGAACAAAGTCTCATCCCCTCTGTGGCACTCAGGACACTTGATGGGCTCCTCCAAAGCCCACATCTGACCTCACTTCCAGTGAGCCCTTAGGAGTCTGAGCAAAAACACTAGTCATTCACAGTTCTTCAGGCAAGTCTTATTATTAACTCAGGTTTTCCCCTTTCACTTAGATTATTCTCTGTTTGTTTTTGCCTTTCAAAATTCTCTGAGAATATCAATGTCTTTAACACCTACCCAATCCCCATATTTGGATATAATTTTGTCCACTTCCCATAGACGTACAGCATTTATGCCTTGCTTCTTCTGATTTATCCTTCCTATGAGACTAGAAATCCCTTAAAGATAGGAACCTGAACATATTTAGGTAGGTGCCTTCACAATGCTTTGAATTTATAAATTCAATTTTAATCAAATTAATCAGTGCCTTTTGCCACAACAGACTATCAAAACATATCGTTTCTTACCTGAGTTTTTTCTTTGTCCGTAGGTAAGTTTGAAAAAGGAACTGAACTGCAAGCTGTAAGCTCACCTTTGCCATGCAAGGATAATACGGATGCTTTAATTTAGTCTGAGAGAGAGTGAAAAAACAGTGTTTTTCAAAGGTGTTTTATAGATTATTACATGTAATGAATTGAATAATGACTTATAACAAGTTAAACACGAATAAGAAAACGCTAGCCAGCTTATTATAGAAAATGTTCCATTTAAATTTTTAAAAAGGTTAAGAAAAGACACCCTCTTCACTTTTTAATGAAGCCTTCTCAAAATAGAGCTTTTAGACCATAGGATGTTAAGCACTGTCAACAGACAAAGAAAGTTTTTCCCTTACTGGTGAATTATAATCATGGTACTCAAGAAAAGAAAGTACTTGGAAGTTCATCTTGAGTCTGAAAATGTATGATGACAGATTAGGACAAATTAATCTCCACAAAGCCCAATATTCACTGCCCTCACCTCGTGGCTATTCTTAGATATTCCTTATAAAATTGAAAAGCACTTTAAAAAGCCAGTATGTGGAAACCCACACCCATTCACAATCTGCGTATTTATATGTTTGGAGCACTGACTGTATCTTCATATTACCCAGTAAGTGACATTAGGTGTGGGAATGTTCTGGGCATCTAATCTGAATGCTAACAGCCGAGGGTGAGGAGGAGTCACTGAACGCTTGAGCGGACAGATTTCACTCTGCTTTCTTAGTCCCTGACTAACAAGCCAACTAGTACTTACAGCATTCAGTGACGCTAAAGACAAAACAAAACTGAAATAATCACTACTGTACACATCTCTATTCTTCATAAACTTGAGGTTTTCATCTCTCACCATCTACAAAAGAAAATCAGTAATTATTTTTAAGAAACGGGAAAATATTCAGCACGTGGAAGGTATTTTTAATGATACATTAGGTAGAAAGGGTTTTATATTAGGTTAGAAAAGGTTCGCAAAAGCCCTTCTCTAGAGCTTTGAAATTTTAACCAGGGAGAGAGGAAAATCTTCCTTTCAAATATAAGAAGCTGTAAGAAGGCGAATTATTATTCATCAAACCAAATTCTTTTGGGAAACTTAGGAAAGCCATTACATGAAGGACAAGTGACTTCAAACCAGGTTATTTTGGGTTGGAAGGAACAAAGAGAGCTTTCCCAAGTACAACCAACTTCACGCTTTCCTTGTTCAGATGGCTTAAATCTCTCTTAATGAAACACTCCAGAGTTTTCTTAAATTCTCTGGTTGTAGCTACTCAGCTTTTGATGACTTAGTGTATAAAGCCTGGACTGGGTAGTTGGACAGTTCTCAATTTAAATCCTGGTTCTGTGAACTGGCAGGTCATTTCTCTCCTCCTCCCCCTTTTTAAAGTTTATTTTTTTATTTTGGGGAGTGCACAGTTGTGTGAGTGGGGACAGGGGAAGAGAAAGAGGAAGAGAGAGAATCCCAAGAAGACCCCATGCTGCCAGTGCAGAGCCCAACACAGGGCTCAATCTCACGAACCCGAACTGTAAGATCATGACCTGAGCCGAAATCAACAGTCAGATGCTCAACTGACTGAGCCACCCAGGTGCCTCACACTTCTTTTCTGAGCTCAGTTTTTTCATCTGAAAAATGGGAATAAAACCCACTACTTCACAAAGGTTTTCTAGAATTAAGGATTTGTTTAAAGCATGTGGCACAGAGTAGATATTCAATAATTGACGGTCATCACTGTCATACTCCTTTTACCCAAAGGTACGAACCCTCACTTACTTTCCTCTCCAGAAAGTTAGTTCCAACAGTGTTTGTTTTTCCTGGCCACTCCCTCTCACTTGTGTATCTGTGGCAACCCCAGTTACAGAGCAGGCCCGTGACAGTGCTGGCCACCTTGAGTCTGCGGCTACCTCTATGACCTGTTATGAAACACTCGTGGGACGAGGTGGGCTGCATGAGGCACTCGGTCCAACCAAGTCCACAAGGAGCCCGCCGGGAGTACTTGTGGACCTACTGGGTGGATTTTGACTTCTATCTGATTTTTCTCCCTTAGAATTTTTTACATGGTTCTTACCTGGTATATTCGAGCAGGCATTTTCTCCACAAATAGCCCTTTTTTCTCGCCTTTTTTAACCAGCTTGGTTAGAATAGAGAGCCGGTCATTGTTAGGCCTATGGGGTCGAGGAGAGGACTGAGGTGAAATTTCCGGTGAGGATGGCGCTGACCTAAGGACAGAATCAGAAAACCGTCTGTGTAAAGTGGTTGCTGTTTTAGCAGTTACCGCAAGCTGACACACTTACGTACACAGGGTACGAGACTTAATCATAAACTGCAAACTTTTCCCCACCCAATATATTAAAAGGCAAATTCATAAACAACAAAAACTTAAAAAAAACCCATGGTACTGACAAAGTGATACACTTTGGATACAAAGTGTATCCGATAAAAGCTGAGATTGGAAAAAAAATCTCAATTCTAGAATGAAATAATTTACATGCGTGTTCTTTAAAAAAAAATATTTTGAATATTTATTTATTTTTGAAAGTGGAGGGCAGAGAGAGAGGGGGACAGAGGATCTGAAGCAGGCTCTGTGCTGACAGCAGAGAGCCTGACACAGGATTCAAACTCACAAACCATGAGATCACGATCTGAGCCAAAGTTGGATGCTCAACTGACTGAGCCACCCAGGTGCCCCTACATGCATGTTCTAAATACAAAATAACTTCTGCCAAGGAAATAATAAACAGGTGGCCATAAGAAAAGGGGTAAAGAGATTTACTCATTTTCTTTTTAGAATTTCTCTCTTGCTTGTTTACCAAATTACCTTTAAATCCCCAACAGCATACTCATGATTACAATGATCACCTACTGAAATCACACAGCAAATTACGCGGAAGAGAAACTCACAGAGAGAGATCCTCAGCTTCCTGCCGTACCACACTGACTCGACTTTTCTTTGGTAAAACTGGGGAGTTCTGATCAGAGACCCTTTGGTAGAAGAGCATATAGGCATTCCAGTATCTTCGGCGTACATCTGTATATGGGTTTGCTTTACAACCAGACACGAAGAAAGAAGTCTTTGTAAATAAGTTTAAAAGGGTGTCTTATCTTGACAATCTGAAATAAAGGCCCACGAATCCAGCACGTATTTACAAAAATTAAACGCAAGTGTAAGTAAAATGTGTGTCCTGTACCATCCTGCTTGGAAGGTGATTTAGAAGAGCTGGGAGGAAGGTGTACAGCAATGTGGTGAAGGGGACAGACATTCCTAGGCAAGTCTGGATTTAATCAAAAGGCAAGGAACATTTAAAAAGTTCTGTGGTACAGGATGGGATTATAATTGGCCTTGGCCATTTCTGCATAGAACAGCTCAATCTAGGTAAGTTTTGGCAACAGCACTATATTTAACCATTAAAGGTTACTATTTTACCAGATGCAGGACTACCATGGTACGGTATCAAAATCTGACACAGAGGTAGAATATTTTTTAATTTTAATTTTTAATTGAAGTATAGTTGACATACTAGCTTTAGGTATCCAACATAGTGTTTTGACAATTATATACGTTACGAAATGCTCACCAAGACAAGTGCAGTCACCATCTGTTGCCACACAGCTTTACTACAATATTATTGTCTCTGTTTCCTATGCTTACTTTCCATCCTTGTGACTTACTTACGCAGGTAGAAAATTTTAAATGCCCCTGATATATTGCAAAATCAGCTTTCAGAAATGCCAAGATGTCTACAAAATGTTTTTTCCCCAAATGGCAAATTCTGATTGGATTCTGTGATGTCCTTTTCCTCATACTTTTTTCTTCGGCCGGGGGTGGCGGGGGGGGGGGTGGTGGCTGTGGAGGGAAAGACTGCCATGCTGCATAATAAATGTGGTTACAGAAACACAGTGTGTTAGAGAGGTCTTCTCTAATTCATTGTGCCTCTCTGTAAGTGAAAAGGAAATGTGAGAGTTTGAGCAGACAACTACTTCTTCTGAAACAATTTTTAAGGTTGAAATTCTGTGTTCATTAGTTTTTCTCTGATATTCATTTCTTCCTCTTCCTCCATCACCTGCTGCTGCTGCCTGGAATTATTTTAAAAAACGTTCTGTAAGCAGCTTGAATGTTTTTACTCTGCCTACCAAGGAATTTGTGGATCTAAACAGCGGGAAAAGTGGTATGTAAAAAGAATAAAATTACATTTTTACGTAAAGAATATGACCTCCAATTTGATAGAAAACTGTAAGTTAAAAAAAAAAAAAACTAATGTGAAACATCCACTTGTAAATACTTACTTTGATCATAAACTTTTGGTCTGTATTCTCCTCCAAAGCATTCATACTCCAGGGTCTCATCATTTAGGTCAAATTCTTCTATGACTGTGTCGTTAAACTTGTACCACTTTCCTTTTCCACACCCCCTGGAGCCCACAGGAAAACACATGTTATAAGATGAAAACCCAACATGCCCCTCCCCCACCTTTGTCTCTATGTATTGTCTACAAATCGAGCAGATAACTACCATTTGAAAATATCCAAGAAAAACCCTTAAGTTTCTAAAACAACTTTTCAAACCAAAGAGATAAAAACTGTTACTAAGTTTTAAAAATCCAATATGAAATATGACGAAGGAGCAATGTAAAAGCTTCTTTGCACTACACTCATAAGCATGGCTGATAATATAGGGCAGGGAGAGGAGAGGAGAGGCATAGGAGGGCAGAGGGAGTGGAGGAGAGATACACCAGGGCAGGGAAGTGGAGGAGGAACAGAAGAGAGGGGGAGCAGAGGAGAGATATAGGGAGGCAGGGGGAGTAGAGGAAGGACAGAGGAGGGCAGGGGGAGCAGGGGAAGGACACCAGAGAGCAGGGGGAGTGGAGGAGGGACAGAGGAGGGCAGGGGGAGCAGGGGAAGGACACCAGAGGGCAGGGGGAGTGGAGGAGGGACAGAGGAGGGCAGGGGGAGCAGGGGAAGGACACAAGAGGGCAGGGGGAGTGGAGGGGAGATACAGGAAGAGGGGGTGGGGGGGAGGCAGGACTACTGGCAAGCAGGGGGAGGGCTGGCGTGAGTCCTTACCGTCGGTCTTTAATGAAGGAATAGTAGTGACCCGCATGTGCCTGCCCGCTGTGGACAATGACTCCGACAAGTTCATAGTTTTCAGTGAGGGCGACTTTTTTTCGTGGGGATCCTCCACCTCCCTGGTCCATACTTCGCCCGTTTTCACCAACTTCCGAAGACGAATCTTGGCGAGCCATTCCTGAGACTGTGTAAGGCTCCATGTTTAGCATCCAGGGAAACTATTTAAAAGCAGAAGGACCACAGCCGTGTTGATGAGTAACATACACAGCAATATCCAGTCACGTCAGACTCAAGTAAGAGGGATGTTCTCCTGGTTCTGGCCGGGCCTCCCTCCCCACGGTCCCGACACGGGGGCTGTGTGCAGATCTGCCCGTCTATGGACAGCATGGCTTAAGACAAGCACGCTGACGCCACAGCCTTTCACAGTGGAGATGAAAGTTAAACATGTAAAAAGTAAACAGCGGGGGGAAAAAAGTGAGGTAATGGTGGTAAGAAAGTTCAGGGGAAAAAAAAAGTTACCCTTATCTGTTCATCGTATTTAATGGAGCGTCCACTCTCCCAGTCAAATCCAAATCTCATTAGGTGAATTACCAAGACACTAGGTAAAGACTTAATGCAGGTCCTTTTCACAGTTATTCTCTAAAGAAAAGCAAAACCCAATTATCTCCAGGGAAGAAAGAAAACATCAAAGTCATACAAAGGTCATAGATTCTCACAGGCCTTTCCCGCCCATGTGAAAACAGATAATGACACAATTCAATGGAAGCAACAATAGGAGCTTAATATTGTTCTTACATAAAACATAAAGACAAACTAAATGAGTAACAAATTAAGCTTGTTTTTCAAAAAAGGCAAGTGTAATACCTTTTCTTTACACTTTTCACAGTAATATGCGTTACTTCCCTCTAGAACTTCTCCTCTAACAAACTGGTCCAAAGAAATTTCCAAGCTCTGACAAGACGTAACTCCAAGATTGAGAGCCATGAAAGCTTCCTCCCGCTCATATCTGATTAGCAAGCCACAGAAAAAACAGAATCAATAATGGAATTTACAGATCTTGAAACTACCGCAATAGCAGAGACTGAACACAGGTCTACATTCATGGTCAGTGAAATTAACACATGCCACCCCTCATCCTTTTAAAAGTACACTGCCAAATAAAAATACCCGTTTTTGACAATCCAGAATTATAAAGTTATGAATTTCAACAAAGAAATTTTAGAAATGGAAACCAAAGAAACTTAATTCAATAAACATTTATGGGTCCACTGAGAGAGAGAGAGAGAGCTGCAAGTCTCTCAACAAATGCAAAATTCATAACATAGTAGAAGTATTATTTAAAAAGGATGACGACTGGAGCATCCAGGTGGCTCAGTTAAGTGCCTGACTCCTGATTTCAGCTCAGGTCATGATCTCATGATTTGTGGGATCGAACCCCACACTGGGCTCTGTACTGGCAGCATGGAGCCTGGTTGGGGTTCTCTTTGTTCCTCCCCCACTCACACATGCACTCTTCTCTCTCTCTCTTTCAAAATAAACTTTAAAAAATATTGTTAGAAAATTAAGAAATAAAAACAGAAAGGACAACGATCATGTATATTGCAACTGTAGTAGCCAATTAGCAATTTCCAGGTTTTCACCTGAATACTGAATCCTTTTCCTACTATAAAAATATTTCCTCCAAGTTTGATTTCTGGACCAGGATAACCCTGAGAATACGTATTTTCCTGTTTGAGGATTTGTGACTTCCTCTGGAAATCCACATATTTACAAATGAAATTTCAAGTATTCTTAAAGCTTTGCCTTAAATACATGAGTAGGAAAGCTGCTTGCATGATGATTTACTTAATACTAAGCATGGTGATGCTCACGAGCCCAAATGTTATAGAACTTGGCTGAGTAAAAATATATCAGGAAACTGTTAGAGGAGCTTATGGAATAAAAGTACTATTAAAACAGATAATAGCTGAGCCTCCTGGGTGCCTCAGTCAGTTAATCATCGGACTCTTAGTTTGGGTTCAGGTCATGAGTCAGAGCCCCCACAAGGAGATCAGTACTGACAAGCACAGAACCTACCTAGGATTCTCTCTTCCTCTCTTTCTGCCCCTCCCCAGTTCTCTCTCTCTCTCTCCCTCAAAATAAACAAACATTAAGAAGATAACAGCTGAGACTTTCATATATTGTCATTTTAGTCAAGTAAAATATGGATGAAAATTAATGAATACAGTACCAACAATTAAGAGAAAACAAAAGTGATGGTGGTCATTTTTTTGATGTCAGTGGTAACTTCACTAACCTGTGAGGACAGTCTTTACAGATCTTCTGATCAGAATAGATGCCCTGGAAAGTATTCTTAAAAATCTGGTCTCTCCCCATTTTCTGTTGGAATAAAAACTAAGAATTTTAGTTGATGCCCCTAGAATTTCTAGGTCACTCATATAGAATTTTAGCCCTAAGTTAAAGCACAGATTTCAACTTAACAGCTAAAATTAAACGAGTCATGATGGTAGTTTAAGCTGGGAACGAAAGGCAAGTCTATAACCCACTGGCCCCACTGGCTATGAGAATTGCGTGAAGAGCCGGCAAAGGAAGAGGAGAGGGGCCAGTCACAGCTGGTGACAGGAACAGCTTGTCATCTTCGTGACGGTTCCAATTGCTTCTCCCCATGCCACAAAGACCAAGTTAGAAACTACTCTCCTCAATCTTTTCTTTCTTGTGGATAAAATGCTATCAATTCCTAAGTCATTTGAAAAGGACATGCCTGACTTGTGCCTACGCAGGAGAAGAGGGACAGATACTGGCAATGACGGAGGGCACCCGAGAACCAGAAGGCAGCCACCCTTAGGAGGTTTGTCACACGTTACACTGGGTGGGGGCAGGAAGCTTGGGGTTCGAACATCACCACAGACAACTTTTTAACCTGGCCCCGCTGGCCGAGTCGGAGTGCTGCGCACAGGACCAAAAGGTCCCTGGCGAGGACAGCACTCTGGAGGCTGGGCGACCCCAGTGCGCCCCCAGGAAGAGCGGTTACTGTGGAGTACAGATTAAGAAGGACATACTTATTCATCAAGTGCTGGATGAATTAAGAAGAAGAAAAGTCCAAAATCCTGCTGATGTTCTGTTTGGATGTTCAAGCCCAGAGGAAACGTATTACAGCTGTGGTGGTACGGCTGACAAGGTTCCCGTCTGTAGGTCTCCTAGTCCCCCCCAATCCCGCCACCCTGCTCTCGTGCTACAGTCTGGGGGAGGCAGGGGAAGTGAAGCGTTCTCTACCTTGAGATACTCGTCCATCTGGTCAATAAGACTAGTGAAGAATTCATATGCATCCTGCTGCTCTCTCACATAAAGTTCTTTGTTCCACATCTTGAAAATCTATGCAGATAGGAATTAAATATACTGTTCAAGGAAAAGAAGCAAGAGTGCTTAAATGCTTCTAAAACCAAGCTCACCATTAGGACATTAGACACTTGTACTGAAGTGAGAGGAGTGTGGTTCAGCTATCTGTGCTTTTGCCTGGCTCCTGTGTAACCCAAACAAGTCTGGGAGACCATACCGGCTGGGACCTGAGGCCACAGAACGTGGAGTTTCTGTCTTAGAACTATCCAAACTACAGGGGAAATACAAGGTACTCCTCCTGTGAAACACAGTAAAGCATGTGAAACACAGTAAAGCAATGTTAAAAACGATGTTCTTTACCTCTTGCACTGCTGGAGGGAATCTAAACTGGTGCAGCTACTCTGGAGAACAGTATGGAGACTCCTCAAAAAATTAAAAATAGAGCTACCCTATAACCCAGGAATTGCACTACTAGGTATATGCCCAAAAGATCCAAAAATACAGATTCAAAGGGGCACACATATCCCAATGTTCATAGCAGCATTATTAATGATAGCCAAATTATGGCAAGAGCCCATTACATATATATATGTGTGTGTGTGTATATATATATATATATATATACACACACATACATACATACACAGACACCTCTTTATTACTCAGCCATCAAAAAGAATGAAATCTCACCATTTGCAAGGATGTGGATGAAGCTAGAATATACTATGCTAAGCAAAATAAGTTAATCAGAGAAAGACAAATAGCATATAATTTCACTCTTAGGTAAAATTTAAGAGGGCCTCCTGGGTGGCTCAGTTGGTTAAGCAGCCAGCTGACTCTTAATTTTGGCTCAGGTCATGATCTCGCAGTTTGTGAGACGGAGGCTCTGCATGGAAGGTGGAGCCGACTTAAGATTCTCTCCCTCTCTCTCTCTCTCTGCCCCTCCCTGCTCATGTTCTCTTTTTCTCTCTCTCAAAAAAAGAAAGAAACAAATACAATTTGAGAAACAAAACAGATGAACATACGGGAAGGGGGTGCGGAGAGGAGAGAGGGAAACAAACCACATGAGACTCTTAGAGAACAAACTGGGCGTTGATAGAGGGAGGTGGATGGGGGATATGCTAGATGGGTGATGGGTATTAAGGAGGGTACTTGGTGGGATGAGCACTGGGTGCTGAATGTAAGTGACGAGTTACTGAATTCTACTTCTGAAACCAAAATTGCACTGTACGCTCACTAGCTAAAATTTAAATTAAAGAAAAAATAGAGTAAAAAAAATTATTTAGAGCATTAATTTGAACAAATATCCAAAGAATTCAAATAAGAATCATGAGAAATATTCAAATTGTTAAGACTGGCAAATCCCTAGAAATTATAAATGACTCTTCTTAATCATTTGAAATGAAATATCAATCTTACGAAGAATGGTATAGCCCGTTCTTCTATAGGTTCCTGGCAATGGGACTGGTTTGGAGTTAATAAAGATAGAAACAGTTATTACCAGATCTAAATATCTGAAGTGACTAGGTGAAATACCTTCCAGAAGTTCTCAGGTACATAATACTGCAGCTTGCTTTCCATTAGATGCCCGAAGAGAGACTGCACCTGGTAGAATACGCTGTCGTCTGGATTGTCCGTGTCATCATCTACTGAAAGTAACGACTAGAAAGAAACGCAACATACTGAGCTAGAAGTAGTTCACTGCTGCCCAGAAAACGTGGACATACACACACGTACGGCCCACTTTGCTTTTACAGTGCTATGTGTGTCTGGGTGTGGCTACAACTCTCAGTACGTTTAGCCTCCATACTTCCTAGTTGGTGGAATCCTGAACAAATAATTTCTTTGAGCCTGTTTGATTATATAAAACTGGAATGAGGAATATCACTTATCTCTATGAGGAATACCAGTTATCTCTGAGAGAAAAACATGGCAGGATACACACAGATATTCTCAACACTACGGACTGCGATATCACAAGCTTTTAGTATATGCTGACCCTTGAGCATGGGTTTGAGCCGTGTGGGTTCACTTATGCTTGGATTTTTTGATACGGTACAGTATTATAAATATATTTTCTCTTCTCTGGCTTACTCTACTGTAAGAAAAGAACATGTAATACCTATTGCACTGTATTACATATACATACATAGAACATACAAAATCTGTGTTAACTGCCCAAATCAACAGTAAAATATTAGTAGTTAATATCAGCAGGGAGTCAAAAGTTACATGGGGAAGTTTTGCATGAGGGGGGTGGTCAGCACTCCTGACCCCTGTATGTTGTTCAAGGGTCAACTAAACTATTGTAAAACACTGACGACAGACCCTAAATTTTTCTAAAATCATAAAAACATTAGTAATTTTATGGAACAGAATTTGACAATAACTTAGTTCAAAAACCCCACGTGGTCAAGTCGAAGCTGTCAAGAAGGCAGGATACTCCCTCGCGGATGTATAAAAACATGTGACTGTGAACAAGTGTTCAGATGTACAGAGGTTTCAGAAGGGACTAAAGGATCCCTAGTCATGTCTAGATTTAGCAAACTCAAAATGCAACACATAAGCTATATTTTTGACTGCATGGCGGTGGTCAGCGCTCCTAACCCCTATATGAATATGGGACTGTTTCCAGGCACTGTACTTTTTACCTATCATACCAAACATGAAAGAAGAAGGCAATCACCTCAGGGAGACCAGGCTGCATATACAGCTGCTGAAAGACCGCGTTCATGTAGCACGTAGCGCCGCCGTTCCTCAGCCCCACAAACCCTGAACTGGACCTGCTATCCACGGGCGGAAGGTACTAGAAGAGGGAGGAGTACAAACAGCAGAGAGAGAATCAGTGTTATTTGTCGCCAGCCCACTTCCACCATGGCTATCTGAGATGCCTGAGAGGGAAAGGAGATATACCCACAGATTTATCCACCCAGTGGGGTATGAATCATGCCAACAAAGCCTGTGTTCTCGATGTACCTCTGCAGATGCTAGTACTACTACTGCCTCAGTGTTCCTTTTCCGTTCATAAAGCACCTAACATGTTATGTTTGTCCATCTAGGAGTCATGCATTCTGTCACTTGAATATCATTCAAGAAATATTTATTAAGAACCTACTATGTGCCAGCACTGTGCCAGGGTTAACAGCTCGAGGAGCTCACAGCCTAGCAGGATACAGAGACAGAAGTCACGGAAACAGACCTGCTTACAAACTGAAGGAGCACCCCGCAAAAAGGAATAGGGTTCTATGCAGTGTTTCTTCTGGAGAATCCTGACCAGTCTGGATGGTCAAGGAAGCCTCATTATTCCTTCCTTTCCTTTCTAAGAAAGTATCATTCTTCTACCGAGCAACAGCTAATAAGCATATGATTAAATGAACAGGTAAATACTCTAGCATTTCACTTAAAGATGTTTTTTCCTAACACAGATCCCATTATAATGCTTTTCTGGTTAGAAACAATCTAGAAAAGGCCTCCTGGATAAAGCTGAACATGGCACTTCTCAAAGCAGAAAAGGATAGTGTAACGACACACGTTGAAATGCTATGTCAGCAGAATCTTGGTTCTAACGTCATGCCCAGAATCACCCACCTGATCTGCATGTATCATGCACCTATATCCATATTATAACCCACAAAGACCTGTAGGCCTTTTAGACCTCAAGGAGTTGCTAAATAGTATATATTTTCCACTTACATTTGACATACACTTAGAGCAGAGTGATTTCTAAGATCTAATCAACGTGGCAATTTATTTGGAGTCCAGAGCACAGATTTTTAAAAAGTTACAAAACAAAAACTCATTCACAAGAGTGCTAAAAAAATAAGTATTTATAAGAGACAAATGCATTCTTCATTATGCTGACATAATTGATGACTTATGAAAAAAGTAACATTTCCATTTAAATCTATCATATAAATAACGTTAAACCAGAGCGTACGTTATAGACTAAATGTTTTGATACCAAAACAGTTTCCAATTTACACGCTGATGTTTCATTTTGCAAGTGCTATCACCTTCCTTCCCTGCCCAACCTGTGTGCTGCATCGGATTCAGCTCAGGTGTCTGAAGGGACAAGCCTCACTCTACGATGCCCATGGAGAAGGCAAAAGTGTCCTCTGGTTCCTGGGCTGGTGCTCGAGTGCGCCTGTGCTGCGCTCCCCTCCTGCAGTTCCCGATGTATCCTAAGCTGCCATATGGCTCCACAGCTTTGCCTATGTCCTTCCCATTGCTGGAGTCCCCTTCCAGCCAGCTTGTGAGGCACTAGAGTTCTCTTTCCAACTTCATCCTTTCTAAGACGCCTTCTGAGATACTGCCCTCTGGTGGTGAAGTGTTCCTCCATTAGTAGAGCATCCAGGACTAGACCTGTATCTTGTAATTTATCGCATTATACTGAAATGATCTGCCTGTGGGTCTGCCTCTTCCACTATCCACTGACATTTTTTAAAATTTATTTTTTAATGTTTTATTTATTTCTGAGAAACAGAGAGAGACAGTGTGAGCAGGGGAGGGTCAGAGAGAGAGGGAGATACAGAATCTGAAGCAGGCTCCAGGCTCTGAGCTGGCTGTCAGCACAGAGCCCAACGTGGGGCTCAAATCCACGAACCGTGACATCATGACCTGAACCAAAGTCAGACGCTTAACAGACTGAGCCACCCAGGCGCCCCTACACTGACATTCTTGAGGGCTGGAATCCTACCCGCATTTCTGAGCTCCAAAAGTTGGACACACCTATTAGTGCATAGTAAACTCCATAAATCTTGGTTAAATTTAAATAAAGGTAGACTGTACTGTGACGGAGTCCATGTCTGAGCCTGTGTCTCCGGGGCCTGGGCCTGACACTGTGCCATGCAGTTATTCAAAACACACGCTGAAATGCTACTTCTTCTTCTTTTTTTTTTTTTTAATTTTTAATGTTTTACTGAAATGCTACTTCTTACTGAGAATGTTTATCAACGGACTTGAAAATGTCTTCTCTTTAATTAGCAGAAAGGGTACTGATGAGTAACAGAGTATTATGATGGTAAAAGAGTAATTTAGTAGAATATAGTTGGTTAGAGTATGTGAACAAGATAAGCAAAAAGATAACACTGACTTTCTTTGTGATTAGGATAATGCAAACATAGACTTTCAAGTTATACATTTAACTGATCACCCTAAAAAAAAGTTAGGTGTATCAAGGTCTAGGGAACTTACATCAAACTCCTTGGTGAGAGCAGGGTCCGGTTGATGATGCATAGACAGCAGTTCTTTTGTGATGATCTGAAGATTTGCAGGCGAGCTATCGGCCAGCATCACAAGCACCTCATAAGCTGCCAGTCGGCTGTTCACTGTGCTACACCTAAAAACAAAAGATGCAAGTCAGTTCCAACAGTGAATGATCGACTTAAGTTGGTCATTAAACTAAATCAACATTTGAAATGAAAGTATCAGAGCCGCAATTCCTCAGAGTGAATGGGGTCTGATGTAGAGCTCCAGGAATCCAGCAGGAAGGGTGTACTTAAAGGAAGAGGCCACGATACAGGAGGAATGATTTTGGTTAAGGGCCACATGCCTTCTTGGCCTGATAAAGTGGCGAAATACCTCACTTTTGAGTCCAGAGTATTTTTATCTAAGGTCTGGATCAGCAAAAATGGAGGATAAACAGTCTGAACATGTCACCAAAGAAACCATGAAAATAACGGTCTCTCAAAATAGGTGGCAAGTACGGTTTTTGTAGATATTATCCTGAAATCCAAATATCTAAATGGCAGAAAAAGAAAGCTGTATGAATCAGAATAGATGCCCATAAATGTTTTTTATATGTGCCTGGCACTAATCAACTTCATCTTGCTGAGTCAATGGAGACAGAAATAAGTGGTTTGCCAAATTAGTTTGTTTAAAACGACAATAAAAGGTAACTAGCAGACAGTCTGCAGCAAACCAAAGGCTTCTGACGGCGCTCACCTTTAGAAGAAATCACTTTGGGGGTGGACAGTAATTTCTCACTGTCACCTATGCCAACCTTACGTTACTGAGGAGATCACCGGTTAGGAAGGATACACAGAAAAGAGGACCTTGAGCCTCCGAGAGAAACCTGTATGGAGTGCAGTGTGGGAGACGTGCTCATGAGGGGCTGTAGGGCTCGAAGACCAGCACTGCGTCAGGCCCTGAGGACAATGGCCAGCAGCTGGCACTGTCCTTCACTTCTTACTTGGACTTTTGGGTCACAAAGGACAGGTAATGAATGAACAGGAGGTACCATACACACAGGCTCTGCAGTATGGAATTCTTTCGTGGGTGTTACTAAGAATAAATGTTACTTGTGAAAACACTTCTGTGTATTTTAAAGCTCTTTCTGGCATCAGGGTTCAGGTGGGAAACAGTTGGCAGTCACTGTGGCAGGTGAGCATGACTCAGTACACAGGAAGGCATGACACAAAACACTGCCTTTTCTAATGAAGACACCGTGTCTGATCGAAAACCCAACTCCTTGCTGATGGAGGTATTACTTTTAATACATGTAAGAAGGATTCATGAATAAAAATCTCAATAAAACTGCTACAGATTTATTTTCTCCACTCACTGAAAACTGAAATACACATGTATTTCTACTACTTTAATAAAAGACTCCCACAGAGCCTGTGCCAGATCTTCCAGAACAAGACTGGGGCGGGGGTGAGGTGGGAGCCACAGCCTGGGAGGCAGCCCAAGGGTTCTATGAAGGCTGACTGCCCGAAACAGATTTCGCTAATAAGCAAAGCCATGTTGAGAAGTACTCCTACGTGGTAAGGTATCGCTTGAGATTCCAGGAAATATTGCTTCTTACGTCTTGCCCATTTCAATAACCACTGAAATTATAGGGGAGTTTTTCCCGTTGGTTACATACCACATCCCCAGTGTCTTCAGCATTATTCAGTTAGATCTGGTTTTCAGAACAAAGGGAGTTGGGTTTGGAACAGGCAAGATGGCAGCAGGGAGCCGCCTCCTCCCATCTTCCAAGAACACCAAGCAGGTCAGCATGACAAAAAGACCTTGCAAATCTCAACCCATAAACACCAAGGCAGTGCTTGATTCTCAAATTACCACAATAAATCACTAGCAGTTTTAATGATCAGGGCACAGGCAAGACCCAGCAAATCACAAGGTTCATGCACTAAAAGCACCTATACTTTACTCCTAGGAGAAACTCGAGATTCGGAGCCTGCTTAACTTTGGATTTGATGCTTACTGACCAAATTAAGCACATTACTTACTACTTATTCTTGCTATTTGATGATAATAATGCCACCAGCACACTTGCACCGCACTTACTACGTGCCAGGCAGGCTTTATCCTCAGCCCCTTTACATGCAGCTCTTCATATAACAGTGGATAATAGCTTATAACCACACACACTCACGAGATGGAAGACAAACTCCAAATTAAGAAACGCTTTTTGGACTAAAGTTTCGAATTAGAATTTTTACCAAAACTGAACACAACGTGCATTTTCCATACTTTGGATGAAAGTCCTGTTGACTGATGGCGGCACTGCCAGCTGGAGAATGACTATTTAAAATAATTCTAGAAGCTCGGAAAAGGAAGTCATCTAACAATGGTTTAATGAGTGATGAACCTGGAATAGAGCATAATATTCATGTTGAGGATGGACACATTTTAATTCAAAGATTCTGTCTTTGTACTTTCATATCAGAGCAGCAAAGGCACCCAACGCCACCCAATGGCAGGGCGTTCAATGCGATTCGATGCTTATTTTTTGAGCACTTATAACACATGACAAAGCTCTGAGAGGCAGAGGGGTGGGGGCGGGTGGGAGAGTCAGGGGACAGGGAACAAAGAGAGACAGGGAGGGTACCTTCCTTTATGAGCTGACAATGGCGTGAAAGAAGTAGTGCTTTCACTTTGGAAACACAAATGCCAAGAACACGAGGCAGAGTGGGCTGAGTGGACAATTCATTCTTACTCTGGGCAGAGGGGAGTCCACAGGAGGGCTTCTGAAACTTTTAAAATCTTGCCTTCCTTAGGTAAAGTGATGTGCCCTTCTGATCCTGGGTTAGAATCACTCTTTTCTATGTATCCCCAGTAGCCAAGAAGATTTTTAGAGGGCTCACTTCGTGCGATAATTAATGTTTTGACTTGTTTTCTGAATACACCTTCTAATGCTGAATATGCCCTTATGAATTATACATGTACCCCACACAGCAGGGGGTAGTAGTTAGGGGCTGGCCTCCCAGATGAGAAAACTCTTAAAAGAAGTAAAATCTATAATAGGTAATATTTCATAAAGTACATAACAGCAAGAAGAGAAAACCCTACTTTGAGCTGTAAGTTTTACTTGGTATGAAAAAGTTAGGTGAACCAACTGTTTTGAACGCTATCAACTTCTCTATAGGGTTTAATGACACGGGCAGAATACACCTTAAGTCTGTTAGCCACTGAAGTTCCAGACAATCTCGTATTACCTGGAGGGTCAATTTTTTACAGAGCACCGAGCACTGATCCTGTTTTCCTAATTATGAGCACTACCACAGCAAGAACGGAGAAGCGAGGTACTCTGTCACAGGTAAGATGAAGCAGTAATTACCCAGCATTTCCTTCTCTGACCCGCAGAGTGAGAGAAGGGTTTTAATGAGCCGCAGGTGTCCTGCTAGTAAGATATTGTCTGCTTCACTCGTCTCGCATTCAGCCGTGCGATTAGGTTCAAAGTTATCCAGCCAAGTAATCTCATCTTCGAGCATGGTAGCTGGGCTGATTCTTAACTGCTCCATTTCTGAAGCTAAGAAGGAAAAAACAAAAACACAAGTCCATTTCAAAGAAAAGAGGATTTCCCTTCATGGAGTCCAAATCCTGAATTAAAGCAGGCCAAGTCAAGTCCCAAGCTTGCACTGTGCTGATCTGAGAAGGCAGCACTGAGGCGGCCCTGCAGCCTCCCTCCTTCCCCACCTCTGTCTCAGTCCTAAGCCAGACACATATCGGGGGCCCCTCTGTGCACATCACAGGGCCATATGCTGGGGACAGAAGATGAAGGGGCTAATCTTGCTCCGAAGAATCTCCTGGTCCGGGGGTGTCAGCAGGTGTCCCCCAGGAGCACACCTGTCTAGAGAAGGCAGGGGTGGAGGGTGTGAGGAGAGCCATCTAGGCTCCCCCAGCATCACCTAGGCCAAGGGGGTCCCGCAAAGGAGGCGGAGGTCCGCAGCACAGCAGCAGGACGCAGGTTTCCAAGCAGTGTGCCCAAGCTCGCGAACCACCCTGCTCCTCTGTGGTAAGTTATCTCCCGTCCTTCTAGGCAAGGATGCAAGCAAGGTTCCATCCTGGAAGTCGGGCCTGCTGGAAGGAGAGGGACCGTGCTCTCCTTCCACTGCACTACAGCCGCCAGTGGTAGGGTCCCACACCACCACGTCAAAAGGAATACGTTAGGGTCAGTCAGAGCGGAACCAGGACTGGATAGGAGTCCACTTATTTACAAAAGCAGGCCAGCACCCACACTGCAGGGTGCCAGGCATGAAGTGCCTAGCACCGGCACCGGCATACACAACATACTTCCCACGCGGCAAACACTGCTGGTTTCCAGACACACTCCCACCCTGCCCTCAACCTCCCAGTAAGGAATGCCGGATCCCTCCTCAGTCACTCGACGACACACGAAGGCCTACGGTAACAACTTGCTCATGCCTTCTGCTGCCGTACGCATAACGCACACAGCCAACTCCTGACGCCAGCCCTCCGGGAGCAGAGCAGAACGCCCACCCTCACCAGGTCCGACCCGCACAGCAAGCCTTGCCAGAGGCCTGGCAGAAGAGCGTGGCATTCAGCCCGGCTGTGTGACGGACCTGTCACCCACCCGCTCCTCTGGATGACACGTACACCAGGTCTGATCCCCACATCGAGATATACACTGAGACGACACTATCTCAGGCTCCAACACTACCGTTTCCCTGTACTGCTCAGAGCACTGTGCCCCCGCTTTCGAGAGGCACTTGGGAAACCAATTCAGGAATTTCCCGAGGCGAACAAGTTACTACGTCCTCGTGTGTCCGGTACACGAGGACCTCTGCAGATTTAAGTGCCGGCACAAAGATGTTTCTTTTGAGAAGCCACTCTGTTTTCTTCCTTTTTTACCTCTGCCCCCCTGCCCCCTCCCCCCGCAGGCAACCTCACAACCAAATTCCGACTGGGTGGAGGTTTACAGCCAGCATCCACGCAAGGTAGATCTGTTTAACGGCCTGGCACCAACCGTCTTCTCCAGTTAGTATTTCCAATGAGTACTTTTGTTCATCTTGATTTTTATTTTACTTATTTCTTGGAAGATGAGGCAAATCTTTTATGTAAAGAGTGGAAAATAAACTAACAGACTCTTGATTTGAACTAAAGTTTACACGGCACTCCAACATACGTTCACATTTTTTAAAAGTACAGATGATCAAAATCCAAATGCTCTAATGCTAAAACTTCTAACATTTCAATCACCAAACACAAAATAATTAACTGACTTCTAATACCTCATTTCTATTATCCAGAGAATCCCTCCTTCCTTCAATCATCAACTTTTAAAATGGTCCGAATTCACCACACTAGAGAGACCCTTCCTAACAGTTCTGTGTCAGTGTAATTAAAACATGTGTCTTTGCCAATTTTTAACAGTTAGGTACGTAACTGGAGAAGAGAGGGCTGGTACATGGGTTTGCATGCTATTTTCAAGAAAATAAAATTCGACTTCAAACAGTAATTATAATCTCATTTATATCTAAGACACATTAAGTCAGATTTAGAAACGTCCATTTGGCTTTCTTTTCTACTCATCCCTCTCCCCTCCCCCTACCTGAATCGAAGTTAGACATTTACTTACTTGTCAGATCATCTAATAATTGGCACCTTAGATCAAAATACTCCATACACTGAGATAAGAGTCTAAAAAACAGATAAGATTTCAAGTATTAAAAAATGTCAGATTTTGAAATAAAAAGCATCTTCCGTGTATGAAAGGGAATTTTCCTAAGCATGAAATAACTGCTTTTACATTAATTCAACTTCAATATCTTAGCAAAAAACACGCTCATACTTTGCTGATACAGATACACTATACAAATTATAGTGTAGAAAGAGGGAACTTACTTAGTCTCACACTTTGTAATAATATACAAAATGACTGCATACAAAATGTACAGATTACACTCATTCATTTAAACAGCAACCAATACTGACTAGGCACCTACTATGTGCTTGCAACTGTTCTAAGGGCTGATGAAGAAGAAAAGAGACAGAGAGCAAATTAAAAAGTACTTATGTCAAAAGGTGATACTAAGAAGAAAAACCGAGTGGAGTATAAAAAAAAATAGAGATAGGTAAATTCTTTTATCTAGGATGGTCAGTGACGCTTTTCCGCAATTATCTCAGTGAAGAAAACAGGTTGTAAAGTCAGGTGACCCTGGTTCAAATCCTGGCTTCACCACGTACAGTTGGGCGTCTAGGGACAATCTGTTTGGTTTCTAATTTCTAACGTGCTTGTTAGAGTGTTAGAAACACAAATACACACACACACACACACACACAAGGCCCAAGAATGCACTAAGGATGAGAAGAGATAATGAACCAAGAATTATAATTATTAAAGAGACAATAAAACTGTCAAACTCATTTGTCCATTGTGAGGACTACAGGATAAATACATGCAACGAACTTGGCACGCTGCACGGCACATAGACCACGGAAATAGCTGTTCTCGTCACCAGTGTTAAAGAAAGTATGTACCAAACATGGGGTGGGGATTAGAGTAAGTTGTGAAACACCATTTCAAATTGTAAAAACATGTAACTAAAGATTCAGTTTTATGTGAAGTTAAATGCTCTACATCCAAGAGATTCTTTGAGAATGTATGTTAAAAACTCATCCACTGCTTTCTTTCCTGAGTTTTGAGAAATTTCTTATCAAATCAAACTCTTAAATTTAAGTCATATTAAATAATCTGAGTCTTAACAAAAAGTACAAGTGCAATAGCTTACTTCTTAAAAAATGCCTTACACAGAAGTACAATGATCTGTTTGCAGATGACACTATCCTACATGTGGGAAACCCCAGAGTCCACACAAAAAGATTCAGAGGTTATCAGTGAACGCAGCAAGATACAAAATCAGGACACGAAAATCAGTTCTGCTTCCATACACCAACAAGGAAGAATACTAAAAGAAAACAATTCCATTTACAAAAGCGTCAATAACAGTAAAGTACTTAGACATCTGTTTAAGAAAGGAAATGAAAGGCCCGTACGGCGAACAGGACAAACGGCGCTGGAAGACTGGGGCGATGCCACAGCAGCGAGGCCACGTGGCACTGGCATGAGGACACGCACAGATCAGTGGAAGAGGAATGAAGAGCCAATCAGTCAGCAAGCCAGCTGTCAAAACCATTCAATGGAGGAAAAGGTGCTGTGACAACTGGATTATCCAGATGGAAAAGAATGAAGTCGGACACCTTACATAACACACAGAATTCAGCTCGAATGGGTCAAACAGGTTAAGTGTAAGAGTGAAACTAAAAACCTTAGAAGAAAACCTAGAGGGAAAACTTTGTGACAGTGGATTTGACAAAGATTTCTTGAATACGATGCCAAAGGCACAGGCAACGAAAGAAAGAACAGATAAAGGAAGTAGTTTTCACAGTTAGAAATGACACCGTACCACATGCGATGACACGGATGAACCTTGGGAACAGGAGAATGAAGGAAGGGGAGTGAACGCGGAGTTACTGCTCAGTGGGTCTGGGGCAATGAGAAAGTTCTGGGAATGGACAGTGGGGACAAGTTGCACAACAATGTGTGTGGACTTAATGTCACTGAATTATAGACCTAAAAATCAGTAAAATGATCAATTGTACGTATATTTTGCTGCTGTAAAAAAAAAATTCTAGCAAATCTAAAAATTATTAAAAAAACAACTCACCTATGTTTGTTTTGGAAGAGTCTCTTCATGTCCTTTGCCCATTTTTCAATTTAGGTCAATTTTGGTCATTTGTTAGTGATTTCTAACAGCTTATTTTATCTTACATTATGAAAATTAGCTTCTTGTCTATCATGTTACAAATCTATTCAGCCAGTCTGTCAACTGACTTTCGGATGTATGGTATTAGTTTCCCACACAGAGTATATTAGTTTTTATGGAGTCAAGTTTATCAGTCTTTCATTTAGCGGATTTCTTAATGGGGAAAGGGTTTTAGTTTAGAGGATGAGGAAAAAGTTCTAGAAGTGGGTGGTGGAGACGGTTCACAATAACGAGAATATACTTAATGCTACTGAACTATATGCTTCCCAAGACCAAGTTTGGATCCAAACTTAGGGGTCTGGGTACTTATCCACACTTAGGGGTTTGGAGTAGCTCTAACATTCCTTCCCTTGCAGGCTCTAATTTGTACAGCAGGTGCACAAGTCAAGTGGACACCCATTTCACACATCTCAGTGGCACCTCATGAGCCCCATGGCAAGGGTCCTCTGGTGAAGCTCAGCTGGAGGAAGTGGAGTCACCTCCCATTCTGGCCTGGGCAGCCCTGCACACAGGCTGGCCCACTGAGGGACAGCGGGGCAGGCAGAAGGGACTTGCTCAAGCCGCCCTATCGGCCTGGACCACAGCTTCCCTCTGTGCCTGGGCTCGTGTAAAACCAAGGAAGGAAGCCAGAAAGATGCCTCAGCTTCCTCTGGACATGGAGTCAGGAAGTATGCTGATCAGAGAGAGGGGTGTATGCAAGGACACGAGCCATCTGACCTTCATAAAGTGATCGGGCCCCAAAAATTTCAGCCTCTCACGGACCAGTTCTAGAAAGAAAGCTCCTCTTTCTCTTGGGGGTAGTGGACCAGCTGGGGTGGAGGTGAGAAGTGACTGAAAGCCTGGTATTGTTTCTTCTGATTCTCCTGTCCTGAATGGGGATAGTAAGAACTGAAATGCCCTTTCTCAGGGTACCAAACAGTACAAGAGGAAAGGAGAAATCTTTTGTCATCTCGGTAATGCACTGTGGACTTCAGGGGGAAGCATGCAAATTGTTATTCTCTTTCTGTGTGACGGGAGCTTCTTCATCTTGATTACATACCTCTGATTCACTCCTCTCATTATACTAGTTGGGGACCAGAGAGGTAGCTGGGCTGTGAGAATCACACCCAGGAGAAACTGGTTTGGCTTCTGGACATCTGGATGAGCTGAAGTATCTGTCTGACTAAGAGTGTACAGCTGATCACAGGCAGCGCGGCGAATCTGAAATTACAGCATTAGCAGCAAAGGACGTATGTCAATTGACACTTAGAGACTGCTTAAAAAAGGATCTTCTTCCAAGGTCCACAATCGGAGGGATACTATAAGGGTATGAACACTTTAATCACTAATGGTGAAGTTTACACTGAATTAACTAGGGCTGATTAATAACAAGTGCAGCGTGAGAATGGATTTCCCAAATTCTTCTCCTCTCCACTTCTAATCAATAGTTTTATAATTTAATAAAAATGAAAACAAGAAAAACTCTTCAAGTGTTTCCAAGGGAATTTTCAAGGTCACATAAGAACATCAAAATCATAAAATCTAGTGAAAGTTCATGGCTTGCAGCTGGTCTATCATGATGTCGACCAGCATGGTGACACTGAATGCCAGCTGAGGACACTCAACTTGGCTGGTCGGCTTTATTACAAACACACACGACTTAGCCTCAGCGCTAGTCTCTGAAATTCCAGGGGAGTGTGGAATAGAACAGAGGGCAGAGAGTCCAAATGCTTACTCTGCTCTCGGAGTGGTCCATGCCCCTTCTGGAGGACCCCCTGAGGGACTAAATGCCATCCCTCTGGACTCCACGCAGTCTCACAGGTCTCCCAAGGCCCCTCGGTAGGGCAGGACCAAAGGCATTCTTTATGTAATGTAAACATCCTTACCTCAGCACTTGGTGATCCAAGCAGAATATCGATGATAAAATCGGCAACACAGGGCAAGTTATAGAAAGATGCTAATGGTAAGAATAAAGAGAATCGGGGGTGCGAAATAAGTCAGGAAATGCATTTTCAAGATTTCAATAATTTTGAATAATTTAAGCTTAACTATAAAAGAATTTCATCTCTTCTACTTGGAATCGAACTCAGGAGTCCTATAACTCCACATCTGAGTTTCTTCTCCGATAGCCTCTTGGTCATGTCTGTACCTGCACACTTTAGCGCAGGGTCTCGTACACAACAGTCATAAATATATCTTGCCTTGATAAGCTATCAAAACCTCTAACTATAAAATGTACCCTACGATAAAATTACAAATTATTAAAAAGCTTAATGAGAAGTTGTAGTTCTTTCATTTCGTTTAGAAAATATCACTAAAATAACTATAGGAAAACTGACCTGTGATCGTGGTATTTGTCCAGAAGGATTTCATAATGACTTACACTTCTTGTATCTGTCTTCAAAAGCATTCTTGTTCAAATTAACAACTTTGGACACTAATTACCATTCTATAAATGTCTAACATTTTCTAGATTTACCCTGAGTATCTTAGGAGGTTGGATAGTCTACTAAACGCGTAGTGATCGGTTCTACAGAACAGGCTGTCTGAACCAGTAACAGCAGGGAAGAATAGGACCCCTACAGGTTGGTACAATTTTTAAAAGTGGAACTGCTAAGACTTCATCGCTGAATAAATATTTATTGAGGGCCTACTACACACTGGGCAGTGTCTGGGTGGGAGAGATTCAGTAGGGAACAAAACGGACAAAAGTCTGATAGTCCAGTTGGGGAGGGCATGATGACAATAAACATGATTAAGAAAATAAATAATATTCTGTGCTATAAAATAGTAAGTGATAGAGAAGAAATAAGGGAAGGGGGTTAGGTAGTGCTGGGATGAGGGGAGGGGTGTGGCTTCTTTAAATAGGTGGTCAGAGAACATGTCACCAAGAACGTGAGGTTACGCACACTTGTGGGAAATGAGAAGAGAGAGCCATGTGAGAAAGATGCAGGAAGAATGCAGCAGGATGAGCGAACAGCTGGTGCCAGGGTCCTGAAGCAGGAATGTGCCTGGAGTGCTGGGGAACAGCCAGGATGCCAGGGTGGCCGAAGCACAGGGAGTGGGGGGAGAGCAGTCGACAGTGATGGCACAGAGGCATCAAAGGGTGGACTCTGTCAGCCTTGAAGGCCTTAGTAAAGATCTGGCTTTTACTCAGTGTGAACCGAGAAGCCGCTGCCAGGTATTCAAGAGAGGAATGATTCAATGTGACTTACAGGGTGGAAGGTCTGCCCTGGGTACTGTGTGGGGAGTAAACTGCAGGGGTAGAAGCTAGGAGATCCGTGCAGGTGCTACTGCTACAATCCAAGTACGGGGTGATGCTGGGTCAGAGGGTTGTGACAGTGGCCGTGGTACCAGAGGGTAGGATCTAGACATGGCTGGAAGGAGGATGTGCTGACAGATTGGAAGTGGGTGTGAAAGAGGAATCAAGGACAACTGCCAGGTTTCTGGCCACAGAAACTAGAAGCGTGACACCACCATGAATTAGGCTGGGAAACGTGTGTGAGCATTTTGGCTGTGGAACCGCCAGGACTGGGAAGTCTACATGAGGGCCCAGTGGAGGGGCTGGGGCAGTGGTCCGGGCCAGAGTTCCCAGTTCAGACGCGATCTGCGTCTAGAGGGAATTCTGGGCTGGGTGGAGGCTGACACGGTGAGGAGAAGAGGCACAGACAGAGGACAGTGCAGCGAGGGCCGAGCCCTGCGGCGTTCCAATGCTAGAGCGTGATCAGCCCCAGTCTGCCAAAGCCCACAAAGGAAGATAAAAGGGCAAATCTGAAGTTTCATAACTTTGACTACTAGAGTCATCATTGTTTTAGAGACTGATGTGTAACTAGTTCTATGGTTCATGGGCTACAAATGTGGGTTGTCTTGATTCCTCAACTAGATGGTAAGCTCCTGGGGGGCAGACATACTGCCCTTCTAATAGCTACTGTAAAACCCTGCTTGCAGAAGGTGCTCAATAAATACTTATTCAGGATTTAACTACTCTAAGCACTATTCTTACTTGTTTCCCCCCTTTTCCATTTCTGTCGGTATGACCTGGTCTATGAAGGCCTTTCCCTATAAGGATGAATGGTGACCGCCTCCTGCGTACCCAGCTGCTGGCTCCGAAGCTGCAGGCACGTGACAAGAAGAGAGAGCGCCTCCCCAGCGATCAGTGAGTCTTTGGTGGACACAGACTGTTGTCGCACGCAGATGCCTGCGTGCAAGGCCGCCGGGTCCCCTTCGCTCCCAGAGCTGCAATTGCTTCCTGGGAACAGGCAAGCAGGAGGTTACTGTGGATCCCCAGGGCCCTCATGGTCTAACATCCTTTTAACGCGCTCCAGGATCCTCAGGGGGAATTAGAGGGCACAGAAAGACTTTCTGACATTGTGGTCTAGGAAACAGGAGACACCTAATCGCTTTATTTGACCCTGACTGCTTTACAAACCATTCGGAGGTACTCAAAATGCACTCACAAGGCAAAACTAATTTGAGGTGACAGAAGGGAGAACGGTGCAGTTTGGAAGGCATGAGAGACTCTTGCTGGGATGTTAGAAACGTTCCTCATCTTCATCTAGTGGGTGATCCATACGGAAAAATCCTAAAAGCGTGTACATTTAACATTTCTGCACGTCCCTGTGAGAATGTCGTACGTTTTTAAAACTTTTTTTAATATTGAGGTGTGTATACACACACACACACACACACACACACACACTGAAAAGGAAAATCAAATGAAGCTGAGAAAGGAAACTATTTATAAAAGTGTAGCAGAAAACAGCCAAATCAAGAAAATGACTTTTCCAGTAGGAATTATAGAGGAATTTTTATCAGAACCACCATTATTAGCCTCATGGCACCTTTACGACCCTCGGCGGGCTCTCTGCTTGATCTGGTTTCCCCACTTCTTCTGTGCTTAGCAACAATTGTTTTCTTAGAGGAAGTTACAGCGTATGTTCAGCAACGTGCACAAATCTTAAGTGCACAGCATCATGGGTTTTTACTCGTGTTCAAAAGCAAGAGAAAAGGCTTTCTTCTTGTGACCCTGAACAAGACTGTGTATAGGTGCCTCTGACAGCTTATTTCCTGCCCAACGATCTCATCACTCTACCCTTTTAAATCAGTACCTGAGCTGCTGAGTCTGTTTCGAATTCCGGCAGGAAACAGAGAATTGCTTTCTTTAATTGGTTGGCTACTCCCAACGAGATCCAGTCGTCCTGCAGCTGCGGCCCAGGACAACCTCATGAAACAAGCCACAGTAGATGTGAAGTCACCTACTTCCATCGTCTGAAGAAGTATGGAAAGAGTTATGAGAAAAGGTCGTACTTGAACATGTTCATTCTACTGGCCTCCATAACCTTCTCACTGGTCTCAGTCTCGTGAGACTCGTTTTCCTCCAAGATCATCCAGGACAGCCTTTTTCGTGCTTCCGTACTGTTCAAAGACTATGAGTATCTCTCTGCTACCTGTCGCACAGAGACTGATCTCCACACTCAGGCTTTCAGACACCCGCCACTGTCCTCTTCCACACACTGTACGAATGCTTTGTGAATGACCTCGTGGCCTTCCCTACAGGCTCTGTCCTCTCTAGTTTTGCTCACACCTGCCCTCGTGCAGAAACAATTCTCCGCGCTTCTCTATCTGTGACCTCTCCTATCTTTGAGGCCTGGCACCCACGCCGCCTCCCATGTACAGTCATCCATGCCAGCCATGGTTGAAGGCGATCACTCCTCTTCTGCCCCTGTAGTGCTCCTGCAACCCTTGATAGTTCCCGCCTTGGACCACAGTCATTTCTGCACGAGTGGTCCCTTTCTTGCTCCCTGGAAGGCCACGTTCCTGTCACTAACTTTACCCGTGACCAGTGCCATCAGGGAGGAAAGACTTCACATTTGTTGACCGCACAGATCACTTACTTGTATTGCAACTCGTGCAGCAGGGATGATCTCCTCGACCCTAATGGAAGACCGGTCGGACACAGACAGCTGCCGGTACGATGACTTCTCTGGGGTTCCACACAGGGACATCTGCCTGCTTGTCTGCCGGCTAACATTGCGGAACGGGCGAGAAGAAAGCGCTTCTATGCCGTCTTTGGTGAGGTCTTCGTCTAACAAGGTGGGCATTGTTTGCCCAACAAGTAAGAATCTTCAAAGGAAACAGAAGGCTACATTTATTCGAGGTCATTTCATAACTCTTCACAACGACAGGACGTGGGAAGAGACGTGAAGCAAGGCATCACTCCCTCGGGAGGCTAATAGGGCATGTCTGCATACCTGGCAAGCTGCAGGCAGATGGAATAGACTCCCTGCCTTGTTTCGTAGTCTACTTCCGAGGGGATGGAGTCTCTCTGCATGACGTTTACGACCAAACTGAAACGAAAAGGGCAGAATGCTAAATAATAAAGGCTTCTTTCTTTCAGAGGAAATTTTCTCTAAGTAATTGAACTGCTCATGTAAATGTTACCAACTACTTAAAACTTCTACAAGGTTCTTCCATACACACGGACCATACATATCTCTAGTAAATGATCTCGCGTGGTACCTCCAGCCCTCCTGGTCCACTCAGCATTAGACTCCTTGCTTTGCCAAAAGATAAAGTGTTTGGACAGTCTCCTCCTCACTAACTGGTGTGAGTTCACTGATTAAGCGTCACCTTATCACTAGAACTATCAATTAAAAGACATACCTGGAACTGGTGGGCTCGATAAAGCTAGTTTTTCACATCCTCTCCAGTCTCTGTTACTACAAAAGCTTCCTAACTGTGCTTCCTGCCTCTACTCTTGACTCTCCACCCCCAAAATCTACTCTCAAAAGATCAGAGTGATCTTTTTTTAAAACATAAGTGAGATTGTGGCACTGCTTTGCACAAAACAAAACCCTCCCCTGGCTTGTTTCCCGCACAGAGGAGCGTCTTCACGGTAACCCAGGAGATTCTGCAGAAACTGCCCTCTGCTAAGTCTACGACCGTGGGCCTCCCTATCGTGCTTCCTGCGTGCTACCCCAACCACGCAGGTTGGGCTCCAAAGGCTCCAGGTCTATTCCTCGCAGGGGCCCACACAGACTGCACTTCGGGGCGGCTCTCCCCCAGGATCTCCAAGTCTCGTTTCTTCACCTCCTTCAGGTGTTTGTAAAACATCACCTCATCAGCGACACGTTCCCTGATCGCCCTACTGAAAATCACAACGCTGTCCATACCCTCTTCCTTGTCTTACTTTTGTCTACAGCTTTTCTTGCCTCCTGACAGACACTTTTACCTTTATTTCTTTATTGTTTATCTCCCCCCTCTAGGCGGTAAGCTTCACAAGGATGTGGAGTTTGTCTAATTCATTCACCGCTCTGTTCTCGGTGCTCGTAACAATGCCTGACATGTAGATTAACTGACGTACAAAACTAAGCCAGCTGTAAAATGCCTTTATTCCAGAGCTCTGTAATTGGAATGAGTAATCAGAAATGAGCGTTCACTGAAAACAGCTCTGCAATTTTGCAAACAAACAAAGCTCCTTGCGGTAGGCCTTCTACATGCCCGGGCGTTCTTTCTGCCCCGTTACCCTGGCCTAAGGTCCCGGCCCGGACTCGCCCCCGAAGGCCTCCCACAGGAGCTCCTGCAATGGTCCTCCGGCCTTCACGGCTTCCTCGCCCAAGGAGATGGCGGGCCCGCTTCTTTCCAGAGCAGGAGAACTTGGCCCCATGGGTAATCCCTTTTCCTTTGGTCTTTCTTCTGTTTAGTCAGCCTGCAAAGGCAACCGAAGGTTCCCCAAGGTAAAAGCAAACTTTTCCCTCAGTGGTTCTTCCCTTCCAAAGTCACGGTCACCCCTCCTCTGCTCACCGTTAGGCAGCGGCCTGCAGTCGGACTCTACCTCCTGCCCTCACACTCACCACTGAACTTCATGCCCTAATGCTGCTCACACTGCTGCCTCCCCCAGGTATCCAAAGCCGTTCTCCACTCCCCTCGAGGGCACTGCGACCAAAGCGCGCACTTCCACTGACCCACTCACGTTCATCTCTCTTGACGTCTCGCACCCTCTGTCTCTCCTTCCACGCTTATCTCCACACCGACTAAATGTTCACCATTGTCACTGTCCCAGGCTAGGAATCACAGGCCACTTGTAAGTTTCCTCCTGTACTTCTGGTCGTAAGGCTCGCCTATGTTACCCTACGCGTGTCAGCTACCACCGCCCTCCATTTACAACCTGTTGCTCCTCTCTGGGCCACTGCCACAGTTCTGCGGGGCTCTCCCTGCCTCCACCTCTCCCGCTTCTATTTATTCATCACCCGCACTGCGGCCAAAGCGACTGTTCCAGGCAATCCCTGGCTCTGAAACTGGTTTTCCCACGGTCGATAAGCTGATGTTGACATTGCTCAGGGTGGCCCTGCTTTACACACATCTCTCCTTCAGCCTCTTCCCAGGCGACCTTGGTTCCCAGCGCAGGCCACGCTCCCTGGCGCCGGTGGGCACCCCGTCGTCTCCGGCTTAGCGTGCCCTCCCTCCCGAGCCCCCAGGGGACTACGGCTCACTGTTCAGTTCCCAGCTCAAAGGCGACTTTCTGTGAGGTACTTCCCAATCTTATTATCCCACGAAAAAAGAACCATTTAAGCACTGTCTCCCGTAACCTCTGCCTCCACCTCCAAGCACTTTTATTAGCCTGTTTGGGGACCTACGATAACTGTTACTCTTTGTTAAACCATGAACCACCCCCAAGGGCAGGAATGAGATTGAAGTTATCTTTGTACCCCTGGCACTAATGCCTGGTACAACACATGTTCCCAGAATCAAATTCACCTGGCGTGAAGCAGCTGTGGGAACCGGCAGAAACAGACCGGCCTCCTCTCCTTCAGGAATTTCCTCCACCACCGGAGGGAGGGGGACGTGCTTCTGCCAGCTCTCCGTGGAACCAGCAGTCACAGGATGAATTTAGGTGTTCCGAGGACTGGAACCTCATTCCTGCTTCTTATACGTCTCCGGATGCCTCACATAATAATGGTGGGGAGAAGCAAGGCCTGGCAGGAGAAACCCTCTACAATGACCACATTCACTGTGTGCGACTCGGGTCACAGCACGGTGACACTAACCTCAACCCTCCTGCTTTGAGGAAGTTCTCACAGAAGGACTTCGCACAGTTTCTTGCCATGTCATCATCAGCTGTTGGCATGAGTTTGGAGCTTAGAACCTTGAAAAAAGACAAGCACAATGAATCATCACGACATTTCCAGCAGAAACTACTCCTTCACTAAGGAAAAGAATTAGGTAACTGGAGTCGCTCTAAGTTCTGCGGGCTGCTGCTTTCCCCGAGACATAAGAGGCTGATGTGTCGCAAGTGAAATATTCACATTTTCCACGTTCTATTCAGTTAGCAAGAGAGATCTGTTTTGTTGAAGAAAGCTGGTGTGTTCTTTTCATAAAACCAGCAAATGTGGACGTCTCAGGCTCTCAAGCTCTCAGATAAGAACAGGGGCACCTGGGTGGCTCAGTGTCCAACTTCGACTCAGGTCACGATCTCACAGCTCATGAGTTTGAGCCCCACATTGGCTCTGTGATGAACGCAGAGCTGGGAGCCTGCTTTGGATTCTGTGTCTCCCTCTCTCTCTACCCCTCCTCCACTCGCACTCTGTCTCTCAAAATAAACATTAAAAAGAATTTTTAAAAAGACGAGAGCAGTCTGGGGGAGTACATTCTCAGCCCGTGTTTAATGTACAGTTATGGCATGAAATAGAATATCTAAAGCTTAAAAAAAAAAAGATGAGAGCAGACAACACCTTGTGATATGCTCGATATGTTTTAGAAAAAGTATATAAAGTCTGATAAAATAGTCCATTCATTAAAGATGCTAGATGAGGGGTGCCTGGTGGCTCAGTCAGTTAAGCGTCCATCTCTAGATTTCAGCTCAGGTCATGATCTCACCGTTCATGGGACTGACCCCGAGTTGGGCTCTGCACTGGCAGGCGTTGGGCCTGCTTGGTATTCTCTCTCCCCCTGTCTGCCCCTCCCCCACTCACAGGGGTGCGCATGCTATCAAAATAAATATTTAAAAAAACCTGCTAGATGAGCTCTCTGATAATGATTCCGAAACTCCTATTTACTGAGCACCTACAACAAAAGAAGTTAGTTGAGGCTCTGGGCATGCATTCTCTCTTAATGTCACCCTGCGGGTGTATGTATTTTACTTTACAGGTAAAGTCTGAGACCCAAAAGGCTAAGTGACCTCAAACTCCCTCCTACATCTATGCCCCTTTTATGACACTGACACATGTACCTAAAGAAGAGCTTAACTGAAAATTCTGGCATGGCAGATATTATTTCTAATAAATAATCATACTATAGCATGAGACTTAGTAAACAACTGCTTATGTTATGATTTAAAAATTAAAAAAAAAAAACACCACTGCCTCAGTTTCCCCAAGGCCTTAAAATTTTTTTTTAACATTTATTCATTTTTGAGAGACAGAGTGTAAAGGGGGAAGGGACAGAGGGAGGGAGACACAGAATCTGTAGCAGACTCTAGGCTCCGAGCTGTTGGCACAGAGCCCGATGTGGGGCTCAAGCTCATGGACCGTGAGTTCATGACCTGAGCTGAAGCCACCCAGGCACGCCCACTCCTCCACCTCCGAAGGTATTTTTAAAGTAGATACAATTCAAGATCCTTTTCAACTCTAGAAGAATCTGTTTCTATGAATCCAGGGGTCGTATGTGTGTAGATTTTAGTGTGGGATTTCTCTTTTACAGATGCTGTCTTCTGAACGTGCTCTCTGGGCAAAGGCTCTGCAGCCTCTGATGACGAGTCTTGCAAGGGAGAAGGGGAGCCCTGTGTTTTTCTAATCCTTCCTGTGAGCTGACAGCCATGTGCACGGACTCCTCATGCTCAAGGGACGGCAGTGCAGTCAAGGAGGAAGAGCTCTTCAAAGGAATGGGTATTTGGAACATCTGCTTTGAAGCTACCTAGTAGGCAAACCCAATAAAGACTGAAATGCAAGGAAATTAACCTTTTAGGAGTCAGTTAAAAAAAAAAAAAAGTCCTTTTTAAAGCATTAGGTTTTCTAAATGTTTTGCACCAAAGCAAAAGACAAGCTATCGGAGGATTTCTCTGAACCTGTGCTGGAGGAATTTTACTCCCACGGTCCTTGGGCGGTAAGATGCTGCAATCCAGGGAGCTGGTGACAAGCCAGACCCCTTGTTACGCCATTCTGTTTTCCTAGGTGCTCTCAAATGTGGGTGTTAAGGATTATACCTTCGCTTTTCTGAGACAGTCACTCAAAGGCAAATGACGAATCTGGCAGGTGTTGCAAGATTTATATGCTTAAACTGGCCAAAAATTTCTGGGCAATTTTCTGCCTTGGAATATTAAACATATTTTTAAACGTCCACATTAAACAAAGACATACTTTCTTTTAAAAACATTTGCTAAATACTGTCTCCTTTTGAACCCCACACATTTTTTTACAAGAATGACTACTTGAAGGCCGATATGAAATAGCAGAGCTGGAACAAACGGGCAACAAGTGATGGAGAGAAATGAATGAATAGAATTACACACTCCAAATTAGACTGTGCAACGAAATAAAACTTGGGACAAAGCAGAATCATTCAGGGCTTTATTCTCTCCAGACTGAAAGCGGCAAGAGGGTCTAAGCCCTCGCCCTCCAGGAACGGGACTGTTTCCACCTGCCCGCTCTCCTAGCGCTTCACTTTCGAGGCTCAGAGGACGCAGCCCCCCATGTGCCTCACTCAAGACTTTGGAGCAAACACCTTGCCTTTTCAGCCATCACCCATTAGCTACCACAATGGCTTGCAGACATTAAACCGTTAATACATGTTTCCTGAACTGAATCTACTAGTTTACAGCCGCTCTGGGGAAAGGAGGGTGGAAAAATTTTCTTTTGATTAAATTCTTCCCAACTTCCTTTTTTAAAACCTTGAAATAATAAGTTATTTCCTGACCACCTCCTCGTTGCTTCATTTAGGACAACAAACTCCAATTGTTTCTTAAAAAGTCAGGATGCATTTAGTAACAAGAAGACTGAGGGTAACAAGTGACGTGAGACAGATTTGCTCAATTTCCAGAGGAAGGTGATGGCACAGTTTAAAACACATAGTTTCTCATTATTTATACAGATGCTGTTTTGTGAGTATAACGATACACATAGGTATAAAGTGAAAAAAGCCGTAGCATCTTCCAAAGGCAAAAAAAACAAAAACAAAAACAACAACAAAATGTTTCAATTTGTATTGTTTTTTACTTTGTATTGAAAACTAATTTTTTCACAGATCATCTAATAAATATAGAAACCTATTTACTGATCTCTGATATCAAAATGCACGAATCTGCAAACAAAAACGAATCTGTCCAAATGAAATGAAAAGAAATGAGGCTTCTTACTTCTAAGTTGTAAAGCACTCGGAAGGTAGACATTCCCGGAGCAAAGGATCGAAACAGACTTTCCAGGATTGAGCTGGCGCTTGGCTGGTGCTGCTGCTTTGAGGACAGGGAGGGAGACTTGGAGGACTGAGAACTCGTTTCAGACAGTAAGGTTTTCTAAGTTTTTCAGCAAGAAAACCAAGAAAATACGTGTTAGAAGTACAAATTGGAGAGAAACACATCTTAGCGCATATTCTAACATTCTTTTCCTCAGTATTATAATTGCAACAAAAAAATTTTTCTATAAATCAACCTCAAAGACACATCGCTTTCTAATTATTAACAAGACATCAAATTCCATCACACAAACTGTACGTGCTCAACAGCGTTCCAACCCCACACAAATGCATCTGAGAATGTCTTCCAGGCAACACTTCCGTGTTTTTAACATCTGCACGACTAAATGCTGATAATTAAATTAGAAAATTGTAGAAATGGTTGTTTTGAAAACATTTTTAGCCAGTACCAGTGATATGTTTTATAATTATGTGAGTTTTCTTTTCCCTACAGATAATACCTAAGCCATGTAGAAGACTATGAGCTGATCTAAACCTTCCGCCACTGCTAACGGGAATTCATACCTTCTAATGGCTTTGTTCCACATGAAATTACTGAGAACATAAACACTATTACAGGTAAAATACAATTTCAATATATAATAAAATTCTTGAGGAACAATGTTCTGGAAATTAAGATCAACTTTAAATATCAACTGTGGAAAAATATTAAATGATAATATAATTATGCAAGCAACTCAAACACACGCAACAGTCACTTCAGAGAGGCATCGTGAAAGAAGAAAAATGTCTCCGCTGATTCAGAACTAGAGTCTCATCCTGGACGAGACACTTCATCTCTCTAGGCTTCTGTTTCTTAATACAGAACTCAAGGCTCTTCCGGTCCTAAAATTTGACATCATTACTGACCTTAGAGCTCTTAAAAGTCAACATGAAGTTCTGATTTTCATTTACAGCAACGGTATTTTTCTAGCGCTGTTGTGGGAGACATGGTATCATACGGCCTTAAGGTGATTTCAGGTTGTAATTTTACTGAATGGTGACACCAAATTTCCACGCCAGCTAGGTAACTGTCCAAGACGCTTATACCTTTCTTCCTAAAGAATCAAGTTGATCCAGGGCTTCCTGAATGGCTGGGTCAGTGGGTATCAACAGTAGAAGCTTTCGTACTCGCAGAGTTATCCTGAAATTTTTCAAACAGAAGTTTTTTCACATAAGCCAGTTTCAGTAACAAAAGTCATCTGTTTCTGACAAATGCAAAGTGAAAGTATACTTGGTTCCCTAACTTTAATCACTTTCTCTTTTCTAAGCTTCCTCGGTGTTTCTATTTACCTTGGCTCCTCCAGGTTGGCAAGCTGGTAAAGCATGTCAAACACGTTACATACCAGCGCCATCACAACACCAGGGAGGGACTTCTCCTGAGGGGAAAAAGCAAAACATAAATACAAATTGATGGAAGAATGTTCTCTTCTTCTGATCCAATGCACCAACAATAAAATCACTAATTCTGAAAGAGTGGCCACTACAGAGCCTCCGGGGCACAGTGTGCTTACCTGCAGTGCAGAGCGACACCCGGGACAGACTGGCGGGACCCCTACCTTCTAGGGTGCCTCCTACCAGGGCTCTCTCCTACCCGCCTGCTGCGGAGGGGCTAAGGCACCACCGGGCAGGCAGTGGAGGACAGGTCAAATGATAGGCAGGTTTAATTAACAGAATGGAGAGCAGACGCCGTTAAAAGCTGATCGTAGCTCACCAGGAGCAAATAAGGCAATGAAAGATTTAAGAGCAAAATTATAGTAGTATAAATGTATCAATACACACAACACACAGAAGAGAGTTAGTGATTAAAAGTACTATTTTCTGGTTCTAAAGATAAGGAACTAGACAGTGCTATAGAAAGTCATCATACAAAGGAACATTTTTAATGAATTCAGGATAACCATGAGATAATTTGAAAATGTTAAGCCTGAAGATGTTATGTACAGGCATATTTCAGGTACTACAGGTTCCGTTCCAGACCACAGCAAGAAAGCATGTGAATTTGTGATTCCCAGTGTATACACATTTATACTTTACCAAGTGTATAATAGTATTGAACCTAAAAAACAATGTATGATGTCTTAATTATACTTTATTGCTAAAAAATGCTAACCATCATGTGAGCTCTCAGTGAGTTGTAATCTCTTTGCCAGTGGAGGGTCCTGCCTGGATGTCGATGGCTGCTGACGGTGAGGGTGGCAGCTGTGCAGGCCGGTGTCTGCAGCGATTTCTTAAAATAAGACGTCAAGCTGGCTGCATTGATGGACTCTTCCTTTGACGAACAATTTCTCTGTAGCATGCAACGCTACCTGATGCATTTTACCGACAAAACTTTCAAAATTGGAGTCAATCCCGGGACAGCTGGGTGGCTCGGTTGGTTAGGCATCCAACTCTTGGTTTTGGCTCAGGTCATGACCTCAACAGTTCGTGACGCTGAGTGCTGCATCTGGCTCTGCGCTGACAGTGCTGAGCCAGCTTGGGATTCTGTCTCCCCACCTCTCTTTCTCTCTCTCAAAAATAAACAAACATTAAAAAAAACTGGAGTCCATCCTCTCAAATCCTGCTGCTGCTTTATCAACTAAGCCTAAGTGATATTCTGAATCCTTGGCTATCCTTTCAAAAAGCTTCACAACATCTTCACCAGGAGTAGATTCCATTTCAAGAAACCACTTTGTTCATCCATAAGACACAACTCTTCATCTGTTCGGGTTTTATCATCAGATTGTAGCCATTCAGCCCTACCTTCAGGTTCCACTTCTGATTCCAGTTCTCTTGCCCTTTCCACCCCATCTGCGGTTACTTCCTCCCCTCAAGTCTTGAACACATCAAAGTCATCCATGAGGGTCAGAATCCACTTTTTCCAAACTCCCGTGAATGTTATTTTGACCTCTTCCCAAGAAACAAGTATTCTTAATGGCATCTTAACGGTGAAGCCTTTCCAGAAGTTTTTCAATTTACTTTGCCCAGACCCACCAAAGGAATCACTATGCACAGCAGCTACAGCCTCCGGACTTCAGACTGGAACGTGGAAATGAGTGACTCCTTGATCCACGGTCTGCAGAATGGAGCTGTGCTAGCAGGCATGAACATGACACTCATCTCGCTGTCCATCTCCATCAGAGCTCTTGGGTCCCAGGAACACTGTCAGGGAGCAGTACTACTTCGAAGAGAGTCTTCAAAGCACTCACAACTTGGCTAAGTGTTTGGTGCAAGAGACCTGAGCTGCAGGTCTCAAGAGTGGGTTCAGCAAACTATGTTATAAATAGATACGCTATTGTCCAGGCTTTGTTGTTCAGTTTATAAAGCACAGGCAGAGTAAATTTAGTATAATTCCTAAGGGCCCTAGGATTCTCAGAGTGGGAAAGGAGCATGGGCTTCAACTTAGAGTCACCAGCTGCATGAGTCCCTGACAAGAGAGTCAGCCCGTCCTCTGGAGCTTTGAAGCCAGGCACTAACTCCTCCTCTCTTGCTATGAAAGTCCTAGATGGCATCTTCTTCCAGTACAAGGTCCTTCACCCACACTGGAAACCTGTTGTTTAGTGTGGCCACCTTCATGACCTCTCTGCACCAGATCTCCTGGAGAACTAGCTGCTGCATCTACATCAGCACTTGCTGCCCCACCTTGTAATTCCGTGTTATGGAGACGGCTTTCTTCCTTACACCTCACGAACCCACCTCTACTGGCTTCAAACTTCTCCTGCAGCTTCCTCAGGTCTCTCAGCCTCCACAAGAACTGAGGAGAGTTAGAGCCTTGCTCTGGATCAGGCTTTGGCTTAAGAGGATGTCGGGGCTGGTCTGATCTTCCATCCAGACCCTCACGCTTTCTCCATATCAGCAACATGGCTGTTTCATTTTCTTACCTTTGTGAGCTCACTGGAGTAGGGCTTTTAATTTCCTTCAAGAACTTTCCCTTTGCACTCACAACTTGGCTAAGTGTTTGGTGCAAGAGGCCTAGCTTTTGGCCTGCCTCAGCTTTCAACATGCCTTCTTCACTAAGCTGAGTCATTTCTAGCTCTTGATCTAAAGGGAGAGACGTGCAATTCCCCTCTCACCTGCACGCTCAGGGGCCACAGGAGGGTTATTAAGTGGCCTGATTTCAATACTGCTGTTGTCTCAGGGAACAGGGAGGCCCGAGGAGAGGGAGAGAGACAGGGAATAGCTGGTTGTGGAGCAGTTGGAACACAAGCAACATTTATTAAGTTTGCTGTCTTCTGTGGGCACGGTTCGTGGTGCCCCCACCTAATTACAGTGGTAACATCACAGATCACTGAACACAGGCCATCATAATGAATATAACACTAATGAAAAAGGTTAAAATACTGTGAGAATTATCAAAATGTGACACTGAGACACAAAGTCAGCAAATGCCATTGGAAAAATGGCACCAGCAGACTTGCTTGGCACAGAGCTGCCACAAACCTTCAATTTGTAAAAAGCCCAGAATCTGCAAAGTGCAATAAAGTGAAAATATGTTTATACATGGTTTCTGTTGTTAGGTAACTGTCATAATGCTACTCTTGAATGCATCTCCCTTAAGTTTTTACTATTACAGAAGTACAGTTACTTATACAACAAACACATTATACTAATACTAACCCTGAGGAGTTGAGATCAATAGCAGAATCATGCTACATTAAAAAAACATAATACACAAAGACCTTATAATTGGAATTAAGGCAATATTTATAGATATGAAAAACCCTCACTTGCTATTAGAATACCTTTACGTAAGGTCTGGTGTGATCTTCCTTTCTAGACTATGAAAGCGAAGAAGCAAAACTAGTCTCCTCAGTTTATATGACGCAGAGAGGGTACAAAGTAAACGGGCTGATTTCATGAAATCACTCAACAAATACTGACTGTGTACCTTTTCTGTTCTAGACACTGTCTTAGGTGCTGGGGATACAACAGTGAGCAAAGCAGGCGGAAGTCTGCGCTCAGAGTTTATATTTCACTGGGGAGAGGAAGATTACGTAAGATAAAACGTACAGTCCGTGAAAGAAAAAGTAAGTCGGGATGGGAAAGCAGCAGCGCAGGGATGGAGCTAATGATGTAAACAGGACTGCCACTGGGAAGGCAACACTCAGGTGAGAGCCGAAGACCAGGAGAGAGGGCCACCTGCGTACCGGGGAAGAACGTTCCAGACACAAGGAAGAGCAAGTGCACAGACCCTACTGAGCCTGAAGACCAGCATGGAGGCCAGTGCAGCTGGAGGGGTGGGAGCGGAGTGGGGTCCAGGGAAGGGACATCAGAGAGGTTCCCCCAAGGTCTGTGAGGCTGGCCCTCTGGGGCCCGGTAGACTCTGGCTCCTGCTCTGAGTAAGAGGAAGCCCCAGGATCCTGCAAGCTGGTGGCACAGCATGACTGCTGTTTAAAAGGACCCTGGGCTGCCGGGCACTGTACAGAGAAGGCCCGGACGGGTCTAAGGCCAGAGCCATGGGAGCAGGTGGGTACCGCTGGAACACCAGCGTGGGGTGTGGCGGTGGCCCGGACCAGTGTGGAGGCCGTGGAGGCACATAAGCATGGCTAGATTTTAGGTGTACTTTAAAGGCGGAGTCAAGAATTTGCTGCAACACTCTGCAGGCTTTCCCATTCCTCTCTGCTCTTCTGCTGTCTCCCCAGCTGGGTCCTCTCCACCCTCGATCTCTATACAAGAAGGTCCCTGGCTCTGTCTATGCTCATTCCCTCAGGAACCTCACCAGTCAGGATGTGTCTGAGAGAAGCAGGCCCGGTCACCCACCCATGGGCTGAAGCTTCCTAAATTCTGACGGGTCAGCTGACTCCGGCACCCCGTACCTGCTCCATGGCATACGACGAGCTGAAGGCCCCACTGCCACTGCTGCTGGAGCTGGTAGAGGAGTCGGCGGAGCTCCCGGACGGGGTCCCACTGCCCGAAGTCTTCACCGTGAGCATCTGCTCGTCAGAAAAGCCCAGCTGGTGGAGGAGCTTTTGATCTTTATTCACTGTCAGCTGTGAAAAGTGGTTTCTTCGTTACTGGGAGGAAGAGGAAGGTGTTGGCATCAGGCAGAAGGGTCACAAAGCATTGGCGTAAACCTACCAGACTGTCGTTTGTGAATATCTGTATGTTGTCCACAGGCGAGCACACCTGTTTGGCAATCTTCCACCGCACACTCCCTATGGTTTCATTGCTGTGAGCCTGGGCGACAAAATCAAACACTGTTGTGAGTCATTTGTTTGCTTGTTCATTTTGACAGCTGTCGGAGAGCACAGACTGTGGAACAGGCACCGTTCCAGAGGCTGGGGATACGGCAGAGAACCCACATAAGAGACTCCCCACCCTGTAAGGCTTCCCTTCCCTCCTGCAGTAATTTAATGTCTCCTCTCCCGCGGTGTTCCCCCCCCCATCTCCTGGGAATCAAATCTCAGGTCCTGCTGCTGCTACTGTCTCCACCCTTTCCTGTTCTCTCCGCGCTCCCCTCACACCAGCCCCCTTGCCTATCACCCAGGGAGCCACGCAAGTCCCATGTCAGGGCCTTAGTACCTGCTGCTCCCTTTGCTTGGAATGCTCTTCCCCAGAAACTAGTGATCACTTCATTCCATCTTTGTTCAACTGTCACCACCTTGGAGAGAACTTCCCAGCCCATCTATTTATGACATGTCACACTATGCGTTGCTCTCTACCAAATTATTCACCTTTCTTCTTATTCTTTAGAACACTCACCACCACCTGACGGTAGGGTACACTTATTCGTGTGCCTGTCTATACCCATCAGTTCCCTTTCACTGCAGGCCTTTCGTCTGTTTACTGAACAGCTTGCAGACTGGTTGCTCATGGAGCTATCCCACTCTGCGGTGCTCTCATGAAAGTAACAGGGCAATATGAAAGCGGCTACGGGGCTTGACGTAAACCTACCTCTACGGTGAAGGTATCTTTGGTAGACTCATACGTAACATTGAGAGTTAAAAGATGTCCATGAAATGAGGCGCCATGAGGTAGAATAGTTCGTGGAACAGAGTAAAAATCCTTGAAAAAGACAGAAGTCAGATGCACAGCGTCACGGTTAAACGTCTCAAAAATACACGCCTAACGTGAGCTAATGACAGGATGATAAAGCTGCTTTACAAAGAACAGAGGCTTACCTCTATAGTGATCACATAGCGTTCTGCCAAAAGCAGCAATCTCTCGATTATTACAAGTTTAGTGGATCTGGGGATGAAAAAAACTTTTTTGAGCATATATGAAATGAAATGTGGACTTGAACGTATTTGAAATAAATCGCACAAGTCCAGTCGGCCTCACCAAAACCACACAGTTGGCATGGACTGGCCAAAGGCTGACTTCTGCAAAGACGGAACTTGCCCTTCACCCAGTGGGGAGGTCGCCCGGCCAGCTCGCAGCTGTAGTGCACTGACGGGTCAGGGAGGACAAGCCCGCCCCCTCCACGTTTCCTTTCCTGTCCTGTCCTCTCCTCTCTTTTTAAACGGTTTTCCATAAACAGAGGACCTGGGCCTCCAGGCCTGTGTGTCCGTCAATCCACCAAGAATGAACAATCAGTGAGTTTGAGTCTCCTAATCTTACAACTAAAATATGCCACATAATTCTTTAAACACATGGAATGTGACAAAGTTCTGAATGTCTAAAACCAGTACGTGTAACACAACTAACTTGCTGTTCTAAACAGTCAAAGAATAAGGAAGAAGGAAGGACAAACAACTGTTCATCCGGTTTAAATGAACATTCCATAGAGTTAAAGCACACAAGTGTGGGGCACCTGGGTGGCTCAGTCAGTCAAGCGTCTGACTTTCACTCAGGTCATGATCTCCGGTCTGTGAGTTCAAGCCCTGCGTCGGGCTCTGCTTAGGATTCTGTGTCTCCCTCTCTCTGCTCCTCCCCCATTCACACTCTATCTCTCTCTGAAAAATAAATAAACATTAAAAAATTTAAGAAATGGAGGGTCTGAAAAGCCATCAGGCAAAGAATAGATAATTGGCCGTTCCCTGCTACTCCCTCCCATGGATCCTGAGATGTACCCTCACCAGTTTCATCTGTTTTCAGAGAGATGACTGTCCGCTGTCTGTTTCTCATCTCGGGCACTGGCCACGCGCTGGAGGCCAGGCATGCAGATATATATAGGCCACAATCTCCTCCGCTCACACTCTGTCTCTCTCTCTCTCAAAAATTAATAAACATTAAAAAAAAAAAGAAAAAGCCCCACAAGTGTAAGAATTATTATCCTATGGGTTTTCAAAGTACTTGAGAAATCAACACTCACCAGGAGACAACCATCTCCAGGACAGACAACACACAGCAAGGTGAAGTGTGGAGTTCCAGCACCCCCTGAACATGAGACCTGAGGTCCCTTCTGGTCAGACTTAGGGAATATTACTTCTTACTTGAATTAAGAGGACTCTTAACATTCAGCTTATATACTCACAGCTCCTATTTGATTTTAAAGAACATATTACATGTGCTAACATCAAGAGATGAAAATTCAAATGTCCTTAATTTTAACATGTGCTCTTCCAGAGAAGAAAATCTAAGCATTTCAAATAGGTATCTTTCTAAATCTGAGAAGAGGTACTACCACTTCTAACAATCGGTCTGGATTGCTGATTAGCATTATTGGAAATTCTACTTTAAAAAGAGTTTGTTAAACACATTTTAATGTAAAATGTTTAACATTTTAATGCTATTAAATGCATTATAACAGAGCTCTAAATTCTTTCAGGCTAATGGGCAAGAACTAGAATTTGATATTCAGATGGGAAATTTTTAGAAAATATGTAAGTGCTATAATAAGTGAATTATTGAGTGAACTATCTTAATTATGCCTCACGATGAATTAAATCACAGACAGCATTGCATTGCAGACTACTGTAGAGATGAGAGATTAACCCCCGGCTCCCCGCCAACCCCCGTCACCAAAGGTGGAAGTATAGTCACCGTAAAGTTCTCTCAAAACCAGTGAAATAAGAACCTATAATGTCCTGGTTCAAATGCAACTTTGAAATTAGACACTCCTATGAACAGTGCTTAGAGTCTATAATGAGAAGAGTTAAAAACTATCCTGTGGCTCTGCTCTGATATCAGTCCAATATGAAATGAAATGAGTGAGAATAAAAAGCACCTAGTAAAAAGAGAGAAAAATAACACGTTTATTTAAAGATGCTGCAGTTTGGAAATCCCAATCCAACAGTTCAAAACTGCATTTCTATTCTGGTTGTCAGATAAATGAGTCATTAAGGACCTTGGTCATAAAGATGGACCACATCTTACAAACATGTAACTAAGTACTCTCTATACGCATTCTTTTTTTAAAAAATTTATTTATTTTGAGAGAAAGAGAGAGAGGGTGTGTGTGGGAGCAGAGGAGGGACACAGAGAGAAGGAGAGAGAATCCCAAGCTGCCCTGTGCAGAGCCTGACACGGGGCTCAAACCCACAAACCATGAGATCATGACCTGAGCTGAAACCAGGAGTGGGACACTTGACCAACTGAGCCCCCCAGGTGTTTAATAGCATTCTTAATTAAAGTTTACTTAATACGTATTCTTAATGAAAGTCTATTTAATAGCATTCTTAATGAAAGTCTACTTAAGATATACTCCCAACAATGTGGGAACACAAAGTTCATGTCAGTGACCTATAATCACTTTCTGCCTTTTAAACTGGGTTTGTTTTGGGTAAGATTTTATTTTTAAATAATCTCTATACCCAATGTGGGGCTTGAACTTATAACCACGAGATCAAGAGTTGCATGCACTACTGAATGAGCCAGCCAGGTACCCTGTTTTCTGGCATTTAAAAAAAAAAGGTCCAAGAGGGCTGAGTTTCACTGGAGCCTCTCTCATATTAATATCACTACACAGTCCTCAACTCATTAGAAAAAAAGATGAAGAATGTGAGCAAGGATGTTCCTTTGAGTCCTACTCTAAAAGAAGGCTTTACGGGGCTCACTCCTGGGTGGCTCAGTTGGTTAAACATCTGAATTCGACACAGGTCATCATCTCCTGTTCTGTGGGTTCGAGCCCTATGTTGGGCTCTGTGCTGACAGCTGGCTCAGAGCCTGGAGCCTGTTTCAGATTCTGCATCTCCCTCTCTCTCTGACCCTTCTCCAGTCACACTGAGTCTCTCTCTCTCTCAAAAGTAAGTAAACATTTAAAAAATAAATAAATAAAAATAAAGGAAGGCTTTACAAAGAAAAAGAACTGTAAAAAAAAAATAAATAACATAGACACACACATAAAGTCATTCCGACTGGGGAGAGACAATATGTGCACCCGTGACTTAGCAGCAGCAGGGGAGGCCTCGTTCTGAACACAGGTTTCTCAGGCATCACAGACTGGGGGCTGCTTACTCAGAATAGAAGTCTCAGAAGCCCTCACAGGAGCATTTGAGTTATGCTTCCGTCTAATGTTTCTGAATGCTCAACTATGTTCCTCACTGTATCAAAGAAGTATAGCACATACTGAACTCGGGTTTCACTGTTAATATTTGAAAATCCTAAATAGAGCAATCTGATAAGAGACTTAGGTTCAAAGTTTGAATGCAAATATTTAAGGATAAAGTTCTTGTTAAAGTCATTTTGAAAAATAATTTTAAGGAAATAATATTTTAACTATATGTTATTATAATGCACAATTTTAATTAATCATCATCTTCCATCTCGTTTTGCTTATGCTCTTCGTGCACTGGATCTGCACACAAGGAGGCAAGTTATGTCTGAGTAAGTGCACACTGCAAACTTGAAAAATCCTCTTCATACAATGAGTACGTCTTCAGACTGTTTTAAAGAGTAGCTTACTCCTATTTACACAGAGTCAAAGCAAAAGAATTCAAATTTTAAAAAAGTAACAAAATGACAAAAGTTATCCACTAGGCACAGGGTTGGGGCAGAGCACTACTTTGTGCTGGTGACAAGGACCTGTAGATCTTCAGAAAAGAAAAATACAGATTTGGGATGCAGGATGGGGATACACAATCTCTCAGGATAGGACTATCAGCAAAAATTATGATACAAAGCGAGGAAATTGACAATTGAGACACCCCCCAAAAAAGAAGTCAGTTATCTTCCCAAACTGACAAGTGTGTTTATGCACTGTGTGAGTGTGTGCTGTAACTTCTGCACACTTACCTATACGGAGACTGAACGGATGTTGCTACGGTTGGCATTGCAGTTGCCGTAAGCATTTTTGTGGCTCTGGTCACTGCGTGCGTTAGAGTGGGGCCTCCGAGTGCTGAGCTGGCCGCCTGTGAAACACGGAAGCATCACTGTGTATCAGGGCTCCTCGAACCTCGGCCCTACTGCTCTCTTGGGCTGTATGGACACTTTTCGCTGTAGAGGGCTGTCCTGGGCTTTGCAGAGCATTTAGCACCATTTCTGATCTCTGGTCACTACCCACCTACCAGCACCACAAAGGTCTCCAGACACTGCCAAACGCTCTCTGGGAGGCACCATAACCCCTGGCCAAGGCCTACTGTTCCACATGTTAATACTTAGACGGTACCTCTTTTATTTAAGGGACTTCAAATTTTTTTTTACGATGACAGATTTGGGTGAAATCATGACTATGGAAACCCTGTACAGATTCAAGCACCTATTGATCATCAGAAGGTTTAACTTCTTGACATTTGGGGGCAGCAGCATTATGTTTCTGGAATACTCTTCATTAGGTATAAAACTTAAACACAACTTAAGAGTAGAGATGACTGTTTAATGCCTTAACCATCAAGCCGGAGATAAGGCCCCGGAAATACATGTGAGACAGTATCATACAGCAGGCTTCTAAGGGACGAAGACAACCCAAACAACCTCCTACTGAGGGTCCTGCTATGGCCCCAACAGCATTTAAGATAATCTCAGCTGAAACATGGGCAAGGGTGGGAAAAACAAGTTCTTGCATAAAATTCCTGGGCAGAAAAAGAAAAAGGGGAGAAGAATCTACTAGAGACGTGGAATGCAGAGAAGGCCTGTTTTCTGAAGACAGTTCCCATACCCCAAAAGGGGGGTGGGCAGAGTGCAGAGTGGAGGTGGTGCAAAGAGAAGCATAGCTTCCCTCTGAGGGACGTCTCTACTGGGGGAACCTGGCAGATGTCTGTTCCCCACGTCACAATGCCACACTGCTGACACATTCTTCCACAGAACCCAGCCACAAACATCAACATGACACATGATCTCAAATAGAAAATTCTAAAAGGAAAAACACCAAAGCATTTATTTCAAAAACAGGTTCAGTGAAACTTGCCACTCACTTCTAATCTCGTGTAGCAATCAGCAATAAATTTCTTATGTAACGATACAGAATCCTAAAAGTAAGAGGTATATGGAAATTAAAATTAGTCTGGCATTTAATTGCAATCGTTATTAAGGACAAAACATCAAAATAAAAGAGCCAATTTTCAGGCATGCTAAAGGTCAGAACTTATCAATAGGAAATATGTAATTTCTGTTTTGTGCGTAAGTACCTTCTTTCCTCTGATACTCACCTTCTTCAATCTAGGATTTAGATTGATGTAACTATAGTTTATAATTAACTGAATAGCTTCATTAGCAATCTCTTCATCAGGTGATTCCATGGCTATTTTCCAAATGAAATCCATTCCTATCAACTCCAGCTTTTCTACATACTGTTCAAAAGAAAAAAATTACATAGCACACCAAGGTCACAAAATTACAGACAATTATTTTCTGTTACTGCATTAAGTCTACATCTTTCAGTTTAATGTGAATTAAGGCTGCAAAAACCAAGCTACATATGAGAACACTATTGTACTGATTTGAAACTTTAAAACAAAAACAACTAACCACAGAAACTCTGGGCTATGTCCATGGCAACCAGGAGAGATATGAAGAGTTTTCTCCAGATATTCCTAAAACCAAGCTGGAAATCTACCCAGGCAGGCTACAGAAGTTGAAAGAGCACAGGAATAAGGTAGCACCATCTTAAGAGCTTTTCTTCAAAAGGAAACAGAGCCAGCTAGTGGGGTTAATAATCCTGAGGCTCAGGAGGCTCTCCCCAAAGCTCAGTTCAAATGGCAGGATCCAGGGCTTACGCTTACAAGATCTTGTAAAAATCTCACCACCCACGAAGCCAGGTCTTGAATCAAAGGAGTTATGTCTTGAAAGAGACCACGATTTGCTGCCTTTGTTTTCTAAGGTGCACATGTAGATATCAACATAAGCTGTATACATTCCGCAGGTCCTCACATCCTCCTGCTTCACTGCCTGGTCCTAAAATTTTCTCCCCACGCCCCTGCCACTATGATGAACTGAAGATTCATCTTCAGAATGAAAGATGTTGTCATTTTTGTAGGAACACATCCATTACTGGGTCTGAGGAGCTGGAAGCCTCAGTAAAACTGTCCCTGGCCTGCATCCGCCTAGCCATAAGAGGCTGCTGGCCGCCCCAGTCAGCAAGAAGCACGGATGGATGAGAAGGCAACATTGTTCTCCCAGGCAGTTGGTGAGGGGTCGCTGTGCTAGAAAGGGGGCCTCCATTACGCTCTAAGGGAAGCTCTGTCTTCAGTGCAGAAGATACAGTTGAGGAGATGCCCGTTCTTTAAAAAAGGTCACGTTTTCATTCAACTACAACACCTTTTTTGCCATGTTTTACTAGACTATCCATATTATTGAGATTTCCGAAGAAAGTACTTACCAACTGAGCACCTTGTCGTTTCAATCGATGATCACAAAGATTCACATTTTCAAAAAAAGTCTTAAATAAGTTAAACCCTGAAATGACAGAAGGTCAGATAAATTCGTGGACTCTAAGTAACACAGATAACCAATGAAAAGACTCAAAGTATTTCAAGAGCCCAAACTGTAAAACCCTTGGGACAAAACTGAGGCACCTGGGTGGCTCAGTCGGTTAAGCATCCGACTTCAGCTCAGGTCATGATCTCACAGTTCCTGAGTTTGAGCCCCATGTCGAGCTCTGTGCTGACAGTTCAGAGCCTGGAGCCTATTTCAGATTCTGTGTCTCCCTCTCTCTCTGCCGCTCCCCCCCCTTGTGCTCTGTCTCTCTCTGCCTCAAAAATAAAAAAATAAATTAGGAGGAACTTAACGGAGGACCACGGGGGAGAAGAAGGGGGGAAATAGTGGGGGAGAGGCAAACCATGAGAGACTCATGAATTCCGAGAACAAACTGAGGGCTGATGGGGGCTGGGGGGAGGGGAAGGGAGGTGATGGAGGGCACTTGTGGGGATGAGCACTGGGTGTTATATGGAAACCAACTTAACAATAAACTATTTAAAAATAAATAAATAAATAAATAAATAATAAAAACTCTTGGGACAAAACAGACATAAATCTTCAAGACTTCAGATTAGGCAACAGCTTATCAGATGTGGTACCAAAAGCACGAGCAGCCAAAGAAAAAAATAGGTAAATTGGACCTCATCAAACTTAGGAGCTCTTGTGCTTCAAAGGACTCTAAGAGATGGAAAAGACCACCCAGTTAATGGGACAAAATACTTGCAAAGTGTCTGTCTGATGAAGAGTTACTACGCAGAATATATAAAGAACTCTCACAACTCAACAATAAAAAGACCAATAACCCAATTCATGATGGGCAAAAGGTCTGAGAGACATTTCTCCAAAGAGTATATACAGTCAACAAACACATGAATAGAAGCTCAATATCATGAATCATCAGGGAAATGCACACCAAAACCATGAGGTAACACTTCACACACACCAAGATGGCTGGAATAAAGATGACAGACAGTAACAAGGATTGGTGAAAATGTGAAGAAACTGAAACCCTCAGATGTTGCTGGTAGGATTATAAAATAGTACAGCCACTTTGCAAAAACGGTTTGGCAGTTCTTCAAAATGTTAATCATATGATTCAACTCCACTCCTAGGCATATACCCAAGTGAAATGAAAGCTCATGTCCACACAAAAACTTGTACATGAATGCTTACAGTGGTGTCACTGGTAATAGCCAAAAAGTGGTAACAATTCAGTACCCAGCACTGATGAATGGATAAATAAAATGTGGTATATCCATACAATGAAATACTATTCAGCCACAAAACAGAATGAAGTACTGATACGTGCTACTATCTGACCATCTGAACGATAAGGCCATATAATTTAACATTAATCATAAGATACTATTCACACGAAAAGGAATTTAATCTGTATATTTAAACACAGGTATATATAGACAGGTCTTTCTATGCATCAAGCAAAGTCCAGAAGGATCTTCCAGACTGTTTAATTGCTTCTGAGAAGGGGGCTTCGAGGGAAAGGAAAGAATAAAAGTTTTTAAAGAACTGCAAAAAAAAGGCAAAGTTTTTTTTCCTACCATTCATTGTGATTTCATAGGACTCCAATTTAAGAATTTTCTCCTTGAAAAGCTGCTGCTGAACGTCACTCTCAAGATCATGTTGGCCTTTTGTAAACCATTCAAAACACATCTGTGGATTAAGACAGATATTGCCTTCTAACTAAAATTCGTTTCAGACAAATACATATTCCAAAGTGGGAGGCGGAAGATAAGTTATGTTCAATGCTTCAAAAATTTATATTACCATGGGCAATGGAAACACCTGGAAGGCTGGAGCCAAATAAAGCAGCTCCTAGCAGTCTCTCCCTCAGATAAAGAAAATATATACTCCTACTGTTCAATGGGGTTTACACCTGGGCTTGTCCACGAACGCTTATTAACAAGCCCTGCTGTGTGCCAGCCGCTGTGCTGGGCACGGGCATTTACGTAGTCCCTTCAACAATCCTAGGAGGTAGTTATCACTCTGGAAGAGGAAATGAGCAAACAAGTCATTGTTAGAATGGGCCAAGTCAGGTGTTCTGCTCCTGGTTTAAGCTATTTTCAGCTGCTTAATTATAGCCGGAAAAAACCTGTCTGGGCACTCATTCTTCTTTGTGTTTCTGACATGCAACATCACTGCAGGTGATGCAAAGTTTTTGGTTGGTAACTTGAAATCAGTTCCACGGGAGGGGGAAGAGTTAGAAGATATACGGAGAATTCTTCGGCTGTGCTCATTCAGGTGAATTTGGTTTTGTCCAGAATGGTATAAAAATGACCGAAGAACTCACACATTTATGTCATAGGTACATATTAGGTACATATTAAATAACCCAGCACTTACAGTTCCTGGTCTATTAGTATAAATGTAGGCTTAGCAGATTAAGAAGCATTTAGCACTGAAGTTGTGAGACCCACAAAAAAGGTAAAATATCTAAGTCCCACTTCTGCCTTCTTTTATCCACACTCCCATCTTCTTACCTCTCTATCCAATTCACAAACATCCTGGCCAGTGACGAGACATTCCCAGATCTCCTTGGCACGATTCCAACCCAGATACAGAGTAGCTTCTTGCAAGAAAAACGCTAGAAATTTTAGATGGGCCTCTAAATACTGCAAAAAGAAGTTATGCTAATTAGTTAACTCTAGGCATTCCTACCCAAAAGAAAATTACAAAAACTTTTTTAAATTAGAAAAAGAATTCTACCTAAGGCTTTCTCATATGATTTAGGGTAAAATAAGAGCGAGCCGTCTATTTGTAAGTTAAGGGCACAACACGGTGGAAGCTACTTCAAGTCTATTACAAATTCTAGTGGAGTGAGGGTGGCAGGGAAATACCATGTCAGTAACCTCACACTGAAATACCACTAACACCAGGAAGTTAAGATTTTGTCTCATTTTTAAACACAATATTACTAATCAACTGATTTAAAAAACAAAAGCAATCCTCCACAGCACAGACAATTACCATGTCCTATGAAAGACAAAGGAAAGACAGCTATCTTTATCACTTTTTCACAGGCAGGTCTAAGGTGATTTGCTGAACAACTCACCCACAAGTAACACTTTTCTAAACTTTATGTTTAAAATGATGGTAGTCAGGGAATAAAGCTGTCCCATCCCTACAAAGCAACCTCATGCGACCTCTGTAGAGTGACACCCAACCAGGGTCACTTTCCTAGTTCGAGCGCACAAGGCCAAATGGGTGCTGTGAAGCACGACACGAAAGCACAGCGCCGGATACCTCCCGGTAAGTGTATCGGCCATCCACAAGGGTTGAGCCAGTCAAGCCTCCGGGTCCAGCCACAGCAGCTGCAAGCCGATGACAAGCTATCAGACTTCCTGTTACCAATTTCACGATCTCAAAATTTTTCTTCAAGTCTTGAATAATGCTCTTGGCAAAAACAACAAAAAGAAAAATGGCATGAGCACCAGCAGTCATTTTGGGAGTTGAACAGAAGCTTCCACTTTATCACGTAGTCCTAGTAAGGGTGAATCTAAGGATGTAAATCTAAGGATTCCGTCACTTCCATTACCTACACAAAAGCAAATAAAATCATCCATATGAGCATTTACTAGGGAGCTAATAAACTTCTCTGCTAAGTTGTTGCTTCTACAGACATTCTTTTTTTTTTTTAAAGATGAATTGCAAAAAAGAATCTTTTCGCTTCTTGTGTACTTTTCCAGATCTTTCCTCCCAAGTCTCGTACACGGAGGAAGCCCCAGGTCCTTTAAACAACCTAATCTTCCTGAGATCAGGGTCTTTACATCTTTTCAAACACATTTCTAAAATACCATTCAAACTTTTAAAAACGGGTGGAATTATTTCAATAAATTAAGGAAATGAAGGGTGTAGCAAAAGAAAAGCTCTTGTAGAAAGGAAAGCAAAATGATGTTGATACTCAAGATGATTAAAGAATATAAATGAACTGGTTTAATCATCATAAAAATGTGGAACAGTGACTTTAAAGCTGAGCAATCTTACTTTGGTTCTGTTATAAGAAAAGTATAAGTAACTGGAATTGTATACTGATCAAATACAGTTACTGTCTTACCTTGTCTTGCTTTTGATAGGTCTGTTTTATAAACGAGCGAGTAATCTCGTGGAGCTGACGCAAAGCTGGAACTACCCACACAAACTGGGGATTGTTAAGTTGAGATGACTAGAGTTAAAAAGAAGTTACATTAGTTACATCTAGAAATGAATGGCAGGCAAAATTTATTAGCTATAAAAACTTCCCAAGTCAAATCGGTTTTATGGCTACACATTCTATAATTTTTCTGTTCACACTACTCATTTACAGCTCATCTCCATGCACTCATAATTCATCTTCAACTTCTTATCCCGCATGCAATTTCCTAAGGCCAAGAACTGCAAACACGGGTGGATGTGGAATGACAGTCAATGTACAGGGCACATCAGCAAAACACAGACAACAAGGAATTAGCAACTTCAGAGGACAGATTAAGTAGCACAGGCCGCCAGGACATGGTGACATAATGAAAATAAACTGATGGGCAAAGTTTAATGTGGATAATTCTGAACTGGCTGGTGAGTGAAATGGTATAAAAATATGATTTTCTATAATTATATAACTAAGATACCCATCATATGATCAAGATACCAAGAGTGGTGTAAATATTAAAGAAAATACTCATGATCTGCTTGTATCTCCTGGTTAAAACAATTTTACAAGAGAGAATTAAATTTTTATTAATTATTACAGCCGCTTTACATCTATACTTTATATTTGTCAAAAACCCTATCTAATGCTATTTCTGAAACTGGTACAGGATGATCTAGATCTTCATAGTACATATCTGAAAAGTCTGATGTTTGTGAAGTAATCTTTAAAAAGAGAACTGCTCTTTAATATAGAACATCTTTCAAATGAAGAGATTTGCAAAATTTGGAAGACTGTCCATTTAACACTATTAATCAAATGATTGATGAACTGTCTAAAAAACTGAGTACAAATTTTAAGTCCTTAGCCTTTATTTTAAAGGCTGAATTTTGCTTTTGTTTTTAAAGCCTTCTTGTTTCTTCAAGTCTTTCTGAAAGATGAAGACCTTTGTGGGGCAGAAAATCCTTCTGTGAGATACACTTTCTGTGTCTGGCAGAAAAACAGCATACCACTGAATATAAACGAGAACGAGCTACTGCCAAAAACAAGACTGGTTTTCTTGGAGATAGGCCAATCAGCAAATACCGTACTTCCTGGATTCTAAGATAGAGGTTTTACAAATGTCAGCATTTCTGAAATTGACACTTCTTATAATTTTGTCAACAGTAACTTAGCAGCCACAAGGTGGGGAGTAGGTTTTGACACAGCTGTCCTTACCTGAGTACGTGCACCCTTAGCTGTATAGGAAAGGTATCTGTTCATCTACCTGTCATTTCAGCTGTGACTTCATAGATGTAGCACCGAACAAGGATGGCTTTTTAACTTAAATTTAGATCACGGATTTGTTAAACTGTCAGAGAGACGGCACTACGATGTAACATGACTAGCCTATTGTATCTGTCAACTCAGAAGCAAACAATACTGCCCGTGGTTTCGGTCTAAAACATCTCTCAAAGCCAGGAGAGTTTGGTGTGACAGCCTCACACCCTGTGAAGGGCCGTGTCACCCAACGCTGAATGTCTCTGTCCAGAGGTTGCACACGAAATTGAAGAGAAGCTGTCTTCTCTTGTAGTATACACAACTTGACTCAGTTAAGGAAAAAAAGCAGCCTGAATGTTACCAAAAAAGGACAAGGACACAAACTTCCATCTTCTTTCCCATGCCTCAAAAGTGTACAGTCGTTCTTGCAGAGGTCAAAGTCACTACCACAGATGAAAAGCACTGTGCCAGTGAAGCCGTACATACGGGTCAAAGAGAGGCTTAGATTCGCACTCTGAGTGTGAATTTAAATAAATGAATGGTAAAACGAAAACGTAGCTTCCTTTTCTCTTCTTTGCAAACTTATTAAATCTGCGATGCAGGTTATAATCGTTGGCATCTTAGAATCAGAGAGATAAGGTATATATTAAAGGCCTACTATTTGCAAGACTACCTGCATATCTCTGCTAAAATGTAACAACTGCAAAGTGACAAAGGATAAAACCCTAAGGCTTAAATCCAAACTGATACCTACCAAAAGGATTATAAACACGAGGCTATAAATATGAACCCTTTAGCAAATACTCGGACTTATTAAAAAGCATCATTATGACAAACTAGTCAATTATGGTTAGAATATTTTTATTTAACATAGAAAATCATCCTTTTAAAGTAGCTCACTATCCAATAAAATTCAGGAAATCATCTAAGATTGGAATTTAAAAAGTATTTCTGATATAGATTTTCTAGAGTTTAGCAAACAGGAAAGGGGTTATTTACTCCATCATATCCGTGACACTATGTCGCTCGGTTAAAAGAAAAGTTTAAATTCTTTTTCTCCGCTTACCAGAGGGGCAAGAGACGATGGCGAACAATTAAAATGAGCATATTTGATAACGCCTGGTAATGGAGCTGAGGTTTAGAAGTAGGGGGTCACAGTACGTCCAAATTAGACTCTCAGTGTTAGATGGAGCCTTTGAGGTCCACTGGTGTAGCCTGCAAACCTACGCCCAAATCCTCACTTCAGCTCAATGACTGGTCTCCACGAGCTTCCGGGGATGAGGCGGCAGGCATTCTATGGCAGACTTCTCCCGGGAAGGTCACTGCACTCTCATACTGAAACAGGCCTCCCGCGACTTCATAGGACACATAAAAAGTCAGTGGGATCAAACTCCTCTACCACAACCCAAGTCTCTGAAGAACACTTTCCTATTCCTTCTTGAATTCTCTTCTCCACGCTGAACATCCCCACTTTCTCCCATCTTCCTTTTCCAGACCTAGCCACTTGCCTAGATCCAAAGTACCAAGTTTTGCAGGGGAGGGCGTTTTTTAATAACGTATTTCATCCTGTGCTAACTACATCACTGGGAGGCTCCACTGAGGACATCTTGCTACTTTTGCTTTGAATTACACGCTTTGGCAAGTGGAGGCCACTCCATTTTGGGTAAGTAACGGTTTAGTGCCCTCACAGGGTGAAGGGGAGGAATACGAGGAAGGGGCAGGCATCTACCTAGAAGCTGCCAAGCACTGTGTTTGGGGGAAGGGGAGGCCCTAAGAATGTCTTAGGGAATACGCAAACACTGCTACTTGAGTAAAAATGACTTTTTTGGTTTAGTAATTTTTTTTTTTTTTGATGAGTACATTTAAACTTTTTAATTGAAGGAAAAAAAGAAGTGAAATAAGAGGGAGAGGGTTGGGGGTAAACAGTGGAAGGTGTAAATAAAGGAAGCAAAGGAAAGAGGACCAAGGGCGCCAAGGGTATCCTGGCAGAATCCACAGAAATAAAGTTAAGAAATAAAGGTCAGAACTTCCGAACGCAACAGTGGAATCCGGGGACTTTAAAAGTGTCAAAAGCAGAGGGAAGGGGAATCAGCTGGGGGAGCAGAGGTAGCTGAGGGTGGGAGGGAGTAAGAGGTGGGTGAGCTTATCTTACCCTTTGCTTAGTTTCTGTGCAGCCTGGCAGGGAGACATAATCCCCAGTCAGCCCACCTTGCTGCCTGGCAGGAAAGGGCATAGCATAGAAAAACACCTTTAGTGGCAGTGTAGAAGTCACCCCCCTGCCTGGAGTCCTGTCCAGGGGGCGCTGCTCTTCCCACTGCCCCCCTCAGCCATGTGTGCTTTCAGAGCATCTCTGCGAGAGCACTTAGTCCACTGAGAAGGGCCAGGTAGTTGCAAGGTGTTATTATTTGGAATGAAATCACGGTATGCCGGAATTCCTTTCACTGGGAGCGGTGGGAAATAAGAAAGGAAGGGGGACTCCTTTCCAGTCTCACAAAACGATTCCCAAAATCGCCATGGGACTTGTGCTTTGTTACGAAACAGCAGGCACGAATGAAGTCGCGGCAGAGAGGAGCAATGAACAAAGAGGCAGTGATGCCACGGCTAGAAGAGCTAAGTCATGCTGGGCCACAGCGCGGGAGGGGCGGACGGCAGGAGGGGGTGCTGGTTTCAAAAGCCATTTCCCTGGAGGGAGGAAAGAGTCCCTTCAGCTGGGACCCTCAGATTTCTCAAGAAACGGGTCTGCCGCTGAGAAAACAAGACTGTCTACAGATAAGCTCTCCGTCTTGCTGTGACTACTGAGGGGCCCAAACTCCTAACGCAACTCCGGATGAGGTGCAAAGACAGAGGCTGCAGTAAAGTATCTGAATCGCTGAGCTGAGAAAACTGGAAAAACTCACGCTGGATCTGAGAGTGAGAGCAGTGTTGTTGAATTAAAGGAATAATTCCTTCAAACCTGAGCATCCTCCGCTCCAGTTTGTGAGTGACTTTTGACCATCTAAGGCTAGGTCACAGGTAGAAAGTTCACCTGATCACATTTCAGCATCACCAGCCTGAAACACAAAGTTCGTACGTGTCCCCAACTAAACTTTATGACCACAGGTAACTTGAGAAAAGCCCAATGAATCACCATGGCCTCTTAACAAGCGCTAAGAGTCTCTGAATATAGCAGTGAACATCAGCAGTATTCAAGATCCTTTAAAGAAATACTTATTCATGAAAGCCAAGAAAAATGTTTAAGCAATGAAATTACTAAGCCACATTCACCAAACCTTTTTTTATGTTACAATAAAATGAAACCCCTCCCATTAGGAGGCTCTCCATTTGGTCTGGGCAACCCAGGGCCCCAGCTGGAGGAGGGCACTGCTCCGGGGGGTGGGGTGGGAGGTGGGGGGCTGCTGCAATAGGAGAAGTCGCTCCAACAAGCGGCGCCACGATCAGCCCTTCGGAGCACAGACTGGCTGTCTAAGCGCTCCAGGGACCGGAGAGCTATGGTCACCACTGCTGACTCTGCTAAATGTGCTTTCAAAGGGCGGCCCCCAGGTCCCCAGCGGCCCGGGGGCCAGAGCCCTGCGGGGGAGGCTCCCACAGCAGCAGCCCCAACCCCTAGTACTGGACCCCAGCAGCAGGACTCACTAAGCAATCACCTCACGAACACCCCTGAACCAGGCACCAGAGAAACAACTGTGCGCCAGCACTGAATCAATCTCCTTCTCTTCTCTTTCTTCCTCTACAACATTCCTCCACTTCTCCCTCGTGGCAGAAATATGGGCATGGTATTTATGCAGAATCCACTCTACTTATTAAAACGGTGCATACTTTGTATTTAATTTTAAAAAGAAAACACAAAGTTAAAGGTCTTATAATTGTATGAACATGATGAAACTACTCTGTGAATGGGACCTTGGATTTGTGAAGAGACAGCGGTTTCTGAGCATTACCCAAGGAAACACCAGAACACTTACTGAAAGAAATTATTACACTGGTATACCTTTTAAGCAGTTCCATCTGAAAATGCTTACCTTGAATCCATCCTTCTTGTTTTTTTCCAGACCTGACCATTCTCCAGGCTGAAATGAATTGTAAGAGAGATATAAGTGACTTGGTAAAAGCAGTACCTGTAATTTCCCAATCTTCCGATCTTGGACCCTAAGGTAAGTTTCCAGGGAACACACTGAGTTTACCTAAGGAGCTAAGAAAACTATTTGGCTCCAGCTACTCAGATAATACTACTGCTACTCTGACAACAAAACTAGGTCAAAGAGGACACCAACCCTTTTAATATCTTCGATGCATTTAATGATGTAGCTCCTCTTGATTGCTTCCTTCACCGCGTACGCGTCACTCAGGATCGTCAGGTGCTCCTCCAGTGCTTGCTGAATAAGGCTACTGGGCAGGGTCGGAAGATGCGCCAGTTCCCAGAGCACATCTAACACCTACAACGACACCACACAAAGTGAGCCCCCCCCCCCCCCCCACACGGACGACTGCGTAAAGGACTTGGGGCTAGAAAGATTAGATCGGTTCTCCTGCCTTTCCAGAAGTGGTCTCAAAGCGAGCTTCCCGGCCTATTCGTCCAATCAGACTCAACAGCTTCTGTCTCACTCTGTCGCTTTCAGTCTCCCAGCTCTGTAGGGTGGGAAAGACAAGACAATCCAATGTCATCAAACTGGCAAACAGGCAGGGACTTTACACTTGAGCTAAAGACGGTTACTAAAGAAGGGAGAGTATGTTTAAACGCTGCCAGTTTAGAGCAGGGAGCTTCATTTAGAAAAACTTAAGAAGCTAGCACTTTGACTGGACACATACCTTCTGAATGAGAACAAACAAATGATTAAGCTGATCTGAATTAAATTTGACAGCTGCTGCAGCAATAATAGTATGGATGTTCTCGATCACGGTAGAGGATTGTCCCGACTGGAAAAGGAAACATTGGGGGCATGTTAAGTCCTCGAACTAGGGAAAAACCTCAGACCTCCTATCCACCCCAATCCCTGGTCCCCACACCCCCACCATCTCCCACAACTGACAGAAGTGAAAGCAAAACAGTAATAAGGGTAAACGGATTCTAGTTTCATCAGCATCCACTTGCATGATAATACTGGCAACACTGAGGGAAGCAACCATTGTTAATGACCATCAGTTTGCCTTGGTTAAATTCCTAGCAACCTTAAATCTTTAAGAAGATGAGAATCAAGTTCTCAACCTGAACTTCAAGGGGGGGGGGGTGCAAAACATTTTCAACTGGTGAATAAAGATTCAAATTGATTACAGGACTTTACATTCACTTCCAGCACTTTAGAAATGATCTTGAAGGCCTCAGCTAAGGGGACTCTCTACCTCAGTTTCTATTTTGCTCATAGATACTTTGTAACTTCGATTAATAGTTATTTATCCCTTGGGCAGTCGGTCTCTGCTTCAGAGATGTAGGCCCTGTGGCTGTCCTTAAAGTAGAATTTCACTTTATGACCTCAAACAGGAGTCCATCATGCCTCACTGCTCACCACGTCGAGGGCTTGAAAGGCAGGGACTTTTTTAGATTCAATTCCACAAGAATTTGCCCACTATCTACCATATACAAGCATTCACCGAATGTAGTCGGGATATACATTATATCCACCATGGTCTCTAATCTTCAGCCTTATGTGGGTTCACAACTTACAACATTCTGTGAGAGGATTCAACTAGGGCAGAAATGGGAAGTAAGATCTGTAGGAGCCGGGACGGTTTTCTGTCAGTCCTGCACCTAACGTTCTAGAGTCTGCTCTCTGCTGTCAGGCTGGGAGACTGCAAATCGCGTTTCCTCTAGTAGCTATGCTCCTGCGAGGTCCTGCCTGTGAGAGGCACTGCTGGGCGATGAGAAGGCAGGGGACGAAAGCAGCGCTGCACTGCGCTCAGGGAGTGGATCAGGTGCCAGCCCTGGTGCGGCACGGGGTTCCAGGAGCCCTGCTGGGGGTGCCGGCTCCTGGCTCTTGGACAATCCCAGCATCTGCAGGGAAAAGCACCTCCAAAAGCAGACTCTGCTCCCTGCGCATCCTCTGCCCTCACCCCACTCTGTACCTCCGGCACTCCTACTTCTCTCTTTGGCTCTTCCGCCCTAGCAACACCTTTGTCAACAGAGACACCTAGCACGGCTTCTGTTTCCTGACCAGGCTCTGACTGATACGGGGTCAAAGCGGGTATAGTCGAGGCGAGCTCAGGGCCTATTTCTAGCTTGGCAGCTAGGTGAAGGCTGTTGCCATTACTGAAAAAGACCGGAAAAGGACTAGGTGCTGACGTGATGAATCTGAGATGCCCACAAGGTGGCATGCATGAAGGCCCAAGTTATATACACATTTAGGTGCATTGCATGGGAGGGCCAAGAAGAGGTGTGGATTAGGGGTGGCATTCTGAGAGTCAGCAGCATCCAAAAGCTGTCAAAGCCACAGGAGTGGAGGAAACTGCCTAATGGAAGAGTATACACTGAGAAAAGGGCTATGGACTAAGGCTTGAAAGAAACTAGGATTTACAAAGTAGAAGAGACTAAGTTAGTAAAGGAGGCTTAAAGAGGATGCCAGAAAAGTGGAAGGAAAACGAGTCAATGGATTATTAACAGAGTGAAGGAAAAAGAGAATGAAGAGTGTGGCCTATCCCATCACAGCTGCTGAGAGCCCTGGTAAGCCGAGGTCTGTCAACTCAGTGTTACTCTCATCCTCATTTAATAGACTGAAAAGGAAACACTTACCCATGAACATGGATAAGCAAACACAGTGAAAACAGCAGGAGACTGACACACAGAAAGACATACAGTTCCTAGTGCTGCTCTAACTGCTGCGTGGCCTGTGGTAAGGCTCGTCACTGTTTTAAACCTCAGAAATGAGAAGACTAGGCTAGCTGGGTAGTTTTACATCTTCTGAGCAGTGCAATCCTTTTTCATATCTACAATCTTAACAGAAGCCTTGAACTGCAAAACAGATTTGAGGAGAGTGCTTGGATGAAAGCAAGATAGAAGACCCATTCCCTTGCTCGTTCACCACCCTCCTCCCTCTCCTTCTGACGGAAATGTCAGAAAAAGGCAAAAATAATTCTGACCAACTTACCTGTATCTTCCAAATTTTAGTAAGCTCATCTAGAGACAATTTGCTGCCCAAGAGTTCAATAATCCCCTTTATACGATCACAGTACTGTGCTTGGTCTATGTTGCCTAAGAAAGAAAACCCGAGAGGCAGGCAGGTTCAGTGAACGCTGACTTTCTAAGTATGATTGTATTAGTTCAAAGCAGTATTAACTTGCTACCAGATTTAAAGGCTAATACAGTCAAAACATTTTCATACCTTTCTTTAATATAAAGTGATACTTACAACTATGTGTTAAGAAATAGGTATATATTTTTAGAAAGCAACTTACCTTCCAACGCAATGGATAGAACTGAGTTTTCAACCAGCCAATCTAACAATCTGTCTGTATCTATAGCATTCTTCACAGATTTGGATAAAGTGCTATCTTCTATTAGTTTGGTTACCTAAAAAGACAGGATTATTGTGACAGAATCTCGTGCAAGTATACATAGTCAAAATCTTCATATATATGTATACATATCCTGTGATTTTTATAGTGTTACAATGTGGTCTGATAATTAGCCAAAATGAATCAAAGGCCAATTACTGCAATAAGTTAACAGACTACTTATTCCTGGTATCTCTTTAAAAAGAACATGCAGCCAAGCCTGGCACTCTCTGGGCAATTTCACAAAAACACTTAAGTATTTCCAAGTATTTCAGAGAATGAATTTTGAATGTGACACACATAGAAAGATCACAATAACAACGATAAACACAGATACAATTTTATATATAATCAGTTATCTCTTTTTTGTATGATTGCAAGAAATTATTCTTCTCCATTTCCCAACATTCCGATATTAATGACCACAAGTTTTGGCAGAACTTAAAGTGTCTATGCTTTAAGTCTTCTAGAAACAAATACAAAATTTACTTCTTTGAGGGAATTCATCTTCGCGCTGAAATGTGGCGATTTCAGCATGCGCAGTAGGATGTCTAATCGAAGGTCATCCACCACGGTCACCAAATCGGGCTGGAAGCGCATGCAGAGTAACTTGATGGCAGACAGGAGCTCAGGGATGCTAACCAATCTCTTTCATTAAAAGCACACACAAACAAAAAAGGAGCATGAAAACATTCGGATCCCAGTTCACACAAGGAATACAGGACATTCTCAACAGCAATGGCTGAGTGCTATCAGATACTCCATATGGTCAATTAACTAGTTTGCTTCTAAAAGGAAGTTAGCACGCAGGTGAACAAAGGGAAGGATCCTGTGAGAATTTCAAGGTCAACAAAATAACTACTGTTAAACTTAAATGCTAAAATTCCTTTAAACAACTTTGGGTAAGCTGGTAGCACTGAATTATTTAAAAGCTTCTTCAATGCTATACCTATCATAAAACCATCTGAATCAACACGTTAGTAAAATTCTGAATGGTATCACTTACTGAGAACCCTATATTCACTCTACTGACTTCATGCCAACCTGGGGCTTCAGAATCCTGATGCTTCACAAAAAGCATTTTTTGGTTAGAAAACGTCACATGAATTTGATGTGAGTGGTACGTGACCAGAATCCAAAGAGCAGTGGTGTATGAACCCTGCCCCAAGTCTTGGCTGTGTTCCATGGACTACCAGGCAGCGGGGCCCTCCTGGCTGGAGACAGGACTCACCTTGTCTTTGAGGTCCTTTTCCTCCACACTCCGCACATCCTGGATCGCAGTAAGGATGACGGGGTCGAGCATTGGCTGCAGAAAAGATGTGCTGAGGTTAATAAAGACTCTGGATTCTGCCCCGGAACTACAGAGCAGACACGTCCTCATTCACATTTCGCAAAGGACAGAATGCACTGGAAGGATCTCAATTCTAGTATCAGAGCCCCAGAGCTAGCTACTACTACCAGCCCAAGTAGGTCGTTACCCGACTCCGTGCCCCAGCTCCTTTAATACCACAGGGGGGCAATCCCTGTCTTCACTATCTTTTTTTTTTTTTTTAATGTTTTATTTATTTCTAGGAGAGAGAGAGAGACAGCGTGAGCAGGGGAGGGTCAGAGAGAGAGGGAGTCACAGACTGAAACAGGCTCCAGGCTCTGAGCTGGCAGTCAGCACAGAGCCCGACACAGGGCTCGAACCCACGAACCGCGAGATCGTGACCTAAGCGAAAGTCGGACGCTTAACTGACTAAGCCACCCAGGCACCCCCTGTCTTCACTATCTTATAAAGAGCAACCAAAGACATGTAAACTAACTGTTCAAACATGAAGCATGTGTAGGTATTACTTTTGTAACAAAGTATATATCTTATGTTTGATTTTAACAACTCCACAGACCACACAGCAAAAAAATGCCGTGACACGCACTATTTTCGTGTGCTGATAGAAACGAAGCCTAGGGTGAAGACCCCCTCTACACACTGCTCCAGAATGGTAGCACAATTGGGTAACTAACTCTAAATATCACGTGAGGAATAGGAAAATATTAGCTAGGTCTAAATGCTCACTTCCAACTAAGTAAAATAATGATCTAAAACTCAGCTGGTAACAAGAGAAGATGGACAATATCTGGCTGTCAAAGCCACGAAGACATTAGCAGTGAATTAAAATGACACCAGGCGATTATCCAACTAGAATGTCGTCCTTTCCATTTGCGCCCACTGTTCAGTGAAGACTGGGGACCGTCAGGGTAAGAGGCCAGCGCTGCTGCTCTGCTCAGCAGCACTGCCCCGCTTACTTCTCACTGCAGTGCGAAGAGCACGATCACCATTTTATAGACAAGAAGGACAAGGCACAGTGATACAAATGTCTTCCAAAGTATGTAAGTGGCAAGAGGTATAGACAATTGTTATACCTAAAACATTATATATTGTTATATATAAATATACATTTTATATATATTTTTATATATATAAAATACATATTTATATAAAACTTAGAATTTAAAAAAAATTTTTTTTGTTTACTCATTTTTTTGAGAGAGAGAGAGAAACAGAATGTGAGGGAGGGGCAGAGAGAGAGGGAGACACAGAATCTGAAGCAGGCTCCAGGCTCTGAGCTCTCAGTACAGAGTCCGATGTGAGGCTCGAATCCACAAACTGAGATCATGACCTGACTCGAAGTTGGACATTTAATTGACTGAGCCACCCAGGTACTCTTAAAACTTAGAATTCCTAAAGAATTTAATATTAATTAGGAGCTAGAATATTTATGCTCAATCACTTTCCGTAAGGCAATGCATGGGTAAAGAGCACTCAGAAATCCAATCCTAGTTCTGATGATTAAAAAGTCAATTATTAAATTATTAACATTTATTATTAAATTATTAAAAAGTAAAATCATTTTGCCTCTTATATCTTAGCGTTTCAACTATAAAACTAATGATTATATGTTTAACAAGGTGAAAGAACACGCAATGTTTCTAAAGAACTTAACATCCACAATGAAGAAATACATAAATAGCCATCTGATTTCATGTAAAAATCTTGCAGGATTACTTTAACATTTAAAGAAAGCATTTAACACTTGGAAATGGTAGAACTCTCCAGAACCTACCAAAAAAAAATCCTATCTCCCTTGTTAAAATGGCCCTCAGTAAATGAGATATTAGCAAGAAGGAGCCATGCATACAAACACACTGCTCCCAAGGGACTCTCTGCTTGCAAAGCCATTTACAGCGATTAAAAAAAAAATCTCTGTGAAAGTTATGGGTGTCACAGACCTATTTACAGAGAAAAAATGAAGGTATTTCAAAGCAACACTTCATTCAGTAAAACTTGTTAACGGAGATGGAATGGAAACAACAAAGTACGATAGGCCTTAAGCACTGTGAAACCGACTGCCCAGTTCTGACTGTTCTGTGGCTGGCTGACTTACAACTCGCAGGGCAGGAGGTCACACAAGATGTGGCATCATTCAGCAGTGACTTAGCTATAGCAAGGGTGCCCAGCGGGTTGCTCGACAGTCATCTAACTGACTACATAATGCCACTGAGTCCTTACACAATCCTGTGAAGGGGGTTGGGATGTATGCCGTCTATTTTACAGATAAGGAATCATACATAAATTATATTTGATAAGTAATATGCTGAGAAGGTAAATAATCCTCTTAAATATTAGAGGTCTCCCCTACTTTAAATTATTACCCATTTTTTAGTTATTTTCTGATAGTATTTTTACTTAGAAAAACAGCTACAGGGAATGAGGCACCATTCTGAACAACCTATAAGAAGGTAATAACTACGTCCGTATGTGTTAGGCCACCTCCTAAAGCAAATGTGGAGTGTCCCCTCTTACCTGCACCACCGAGGAATTGAGGTACTCCGCACATACCCCCAAGGGCTGCACCAGTGCTGAGACTGCCTGCAAACAAGGACAGTGACGGTCAGACATTGACGGGACAGGGTGCTTTCCTTTCGGCATTAAACAAGTCCCTTTCAGAGACAATCTGAAATGGTGACTCGATGGAGTCATGAAGGAAGGAGCGGACAAACCACACCCCTGCTTAGGAAGAACTGATAACAAGATATCGATCCATTTAAACTGTTACAGAATTTAATATACTTCAAATTAGAATAATGCCAATAAAACTTCTTCGGAGGACTGGATGAAAGACTTTTAATATTTATATTGTAGAATACGAAAAAGTTTTATTTGAAAAAGGCGAGAATAATTGGGGGAGGAGTGAAATGTGCCGTCAACAAAAAACACCGAAGACTTCCGAGAAGAAAATCGGACCACTTTCCTGAACACGTCATGGAGGGCGCAGGTAAACAGGGAGATGCCGTGTTCCTGAACGGAAGGAACCCGTACTGTAATCCTCCATACAGAGACCGAAACATTTAACACAATTCCAAACACAAGCTCCACGGGATTTTCCGCAGGACAACCTGGCGCGCTGACGATATTCAATGAGCAGAAATAAGAGAAGGATCAAGGAAATCTGAGAGAAGAATGATGTGGGGCGGACTGGGACTATCAGGAACGAAGCCGTGCTCCAACAGTACAGAAATGGGCGAAGGACAAACGAACAACTGGAACGGAAGCCCAGGAACACACCCGCATGCCTGTGGGTCTCTGACATGTGACCGAGCCAATGCATCCGAACAGCAGAGAAATCAGGGATCAGTCATTAGAGGATCTTACAACAATCCATTACCCATTTGGAAGAAAATTAAACTGGATCATTATCTCACGCAATATATAAAAATAAATTCTAAATGAATTCAAGAACTCTGTTTAAAAACTAAAACTGTAGAAGTATAAAATAAAACAAGTATTTTTATAACTTTGAGATGTGAGAACATTCCATAAGCAAGTTAGAAAACTCTTAAGCCATTAAAAAAAATGTGGAATTTTTATAAAGTGTATTTTTATAAAATGTGGGAGCTCTTGTACAGCAGAAGACATTATCAATAAAAATAAAAAGAGAAGCAAAAGACTGGGAGAAAAAAGTTACAAATACATAAGATAGACATGGCTTTGATATGCTGAACAAAAAAAAATTGCTGAAAATTAAATAAGAAAACCCCAAAGAAACCTAAATAACTATGTCAATTTATAGAAATGTAAACAGCCAATAATCACATGATGAAACATTCAAATTCACAGGAAATGAGAGTATTACAAATTAAATAACAAAACACTATTTTTGTCCTTTATAATGAAAAACATTAAAGATGGAAAATATTCAGTGCTAACAAGAGAAATAGGAAACGAGTTTACGGGAGTACAGACTGGTACAAGATTTTGGGAAAGAGATTTAATACTACGAATTATATTAAAAGTCACATTTTCTAGGAATTTGGTAGCATATGCACATAAAGACAAATTTACATATTTACATGGTGCCCATGCATAAATGATGGCATCACAGTAAATGAGTTGCAGGAACACATTAAAGCCATTAATAACAATGACAATACTGACCTGGGAAGATGTCCATGATATAATGTTAAGTGAAAATATGCTACTAGGTATAGCTTGATTACAATTCAGTCTTAAAGAAGAGAAAGCAGGAAAAGACGTGCAGAGGTATATTTCACATACATTTAGGAAAAAGTCAGAAATGCTATGAAATAAATGGGTAGTCACTACCTAGGAGGTAGGTAAAAGTGTGGGGTGACGGGGGGGGGGGGGGGTGGAAGACAGGCAACTTCCATTCCTTACTTTGTACAGGTATTTTTAACTGATCAATTGTTTTTTCACAGTGCTTTTCCAATTCAAAAATATGTAAATATAAATATAAATGTAAAGTGAGTGTGTTTACTTGTACTCAGTGGCCTAAATTTATTCTAGGATATAGTCACCTTAACTGGTCAGGAAGCAGGCAGGCATTTATTGTGAAATTTTAATATTTGCTTGGTAAAATCAGAGTCTCAATCTTTGGAATCTCTTTCTCCTATGCCTGAATTTCATTATCATCTCAAACACAGCTAAGCAATATAATTCTCTTATCAACTGCAGCAAACAACATGGTTGTTCTGAAAACTGATCTGACCTAAGGGAAAAATCTTGGAAGAATCTTTAACTTCAAGATAATGAGGGTAAGCCCAGGTTCCTATATATCCACCTTTAAGCCAATTTTCTTCCAAGTGGGGTAGAAACTTGGACTGCTCTGGATTTTTTTTTAAATACATTAACTCTGTCAGAAATTAGTATTTTAACATTTTTTTAAAATGAAGCAATTTCTTTTTAAGTTTATTTATTTTGAGAGAGAGAGCAAGAGAAAGAGAGAGAGTGCGCAAACACGTAAATGGTAGGGAGAGGAAGAAAGAGAGGAATCCCATGCAGGCTCTGCGCTGTCTGCGCGTAATGTGACGCATGGCTCGAACCCACGAATGGGGAGATCATGACCTGAGCCAAAATCAAGAGTTGCACGATTAACTGACTGAGCCACCCAGGCTCCCCGAAGCTAATTTCTGATGTGGCCAATGACCTATACAGGCAGTTCTTGAGAAGTAAGTAAATTGATAAAACCCTGTATCTGAGAAGGTTTTTTGTTTTAACAGTTTTGCTTCTTAAATTATTACCCATTATTTTCCAGAGCAGCAGTCACTTCTAACATGTTTGTTCCATTCAGTGGAGATCAAAATGACGGCCAAACAGCCTAGTTAACATTCAGGGAAGTGAGAACACACTCCCTGGTCAGTGTCGGCAGAAGTGTTATGAACTGGCTGACACTTGCTCTTTCAGGATAAACAGTGGGTGGCAAGAAAGGGTCAGTTTATTACCAAGCATTCAATCAGTCTCTCCTGGACGTTACTTCCCTCGCCCAGAGGTGGACCAAGCGAGAGAGCTGATTCGTCAAGGTTCCACAGAAGTAACCGCTGCTCTGAGCACAATCCTACCTCACTTAGGGGCAACAAGTGACTCTACCACATCAGCTTCTGTTCTCATCACATCACAGTAGCCAGCACAGTGTTTTACACATGGCCAAGTGCATAATGAGCAGTTCAGTGAATAATTAATCAACCAGAAAACAGAATAAATGCTCTGACTTACAAACAGGTTAGTGCTCTGTGAAAAACAAAAGATTCAGTTATTCCCCTTACTATAAGGTTAAATGTTTTTGAGAGAAGGAAGTCCCGTATAAAAAGAGAATGTACTGCACCGGAGGGAGAATTCTAAGCTTCTGTGACAGCCCTTTGTTATCTGAGTCCTGTAAGACCAAAAAACTTACTAACAACCTTAAAATGAAATATTTTATTGTGCCTGGCACTAGTGAAGACCTTCTGATGTAACGGAGTCAGAACACTGTAGGTACACATATGCTTGCCACACACAGCAACTGTCCTTAAAAAGCAAGATAATTTCACTTAACCAGCACAAATTAAGAGGCAAATGCCAAAGGCAAAAGGAAATGAGGCAAAAAAAAAAAAAAGCAAACCCCCTTCACTGAAATTTGGTTATGATTAGGAGCAAACACCTCTTTATCAGAGCCACTGAAGCTCCTCTTGCAGAGATAACTTACACTGTAACGTTTCACTCACTGTGCCCAGACCTTGTCCCCTGGGTGACATACCAGCCCGAATAAAGTGACCTTCGCTGTGGGCACACCGAGCAGTTTAACTTACCCCAAGTTCTATATCTTCTGAATGAAGCTTGGCTTGGATTGCTGCAAATCCACCTAATTCTCCAAACTGAGAAGAAAAAGGGCACAAATTAATTTTAAAATCCTGTATGTTAATAATTTAAGCAAGAAACAAGGCTACCATTCTGCTCTATTGACATGCTCTACAATACTGATCTTGAGAAAGTCATCACGAAGATAATCCTACTCTCCCTGTGACACGCTGTTGGGGATGTGCTGAATTCGGACGCTGATGCTCATCTGTATAAACGGCACATATAAAAAAGAGGGGGAACTGAGGGGCACCTGGGCGGCTCAGTCAGTTAAGCATCTGACTTCAGCTCAGGTCATGATCTCACAGTACATGAGTTCGAACCCAGCATCCGGCTCTGTGCTCACAGCACAGAGCCTGGAGCCTGCTCTGGATTCTGTGTCTCCCTCTCTCTCTGCCCCTCCCCCGCTCCCCCTGTCTCTCTCGCACGCGCTCAAAAATAAATAACCAAAAAAAAAAGAGGAACTGAAAAAAATTCTTATTGTTCTCTCTAGTTGTCATTTACCTAAAATATCACACTCTAAGCAAACTCGAAAAGAAAGAAAACACGACTATATTAATAAAAGTTGTATACCTTATTTACCAAATCCACAACCCATCCGTGAGGCTCCTATGAGAAAAGAAAATAGAAGTTGAGGTGGCAATATGAGAAGTTCCCCAGGAACCCATAGATTTCTTTTCACCTAAGTGAAGAGTTGGAGAAGAAAATATTAAGATTTGAAAAATATTTCAAAAGGCTTTTCTATGTGTTTCTTAACATGAGGCTCTGACATCATTATATAACTTTCAGAGTCTGAACGTCAGTACTTGGATGCCACTGCCACAGCACGGAGCCTGCTTGCATTTCTGGGTAGCTGACACCAGTTGTTTAAGCTCTCCAAGGTACAGGATAACTTGAGGCAAATTCTCTAAGACAATTACATTTTAGAAATTAAGAACTATTACTAAAGAGGAGCAAATGAGGAATAAAGAGGTTAAATTTTAGCCTCCGCTGTCCTACTAACTGGTGCCCTGGAGCAAGTGCTTTCTTTTCTCTTTTCTTCCTTCCTTCCCTTTTCTAAACATTCACTGCTGAGAAATTACTCTGGGGGCTGAGTGATATTCAGGGAACAACGACTATGAAGAGATGCGGTACCTACTCTCATGGAGCTCATACTGTAGCAGCTTTAACAAAAACAGTCCCACAAAAGGAAAAACCACACAAAGTTCCTCAAATGAGAGAGACAGGAGCCTACTCTGCTCAGAGTGGTGGTCATGGAAGCCCTCTCTGAAGAGGTGGTCTTCAAGCTGGATCCTACAGGAGGAGACAGATTCAGCCACTCCAACAGTCCAGGCAGAAGGCTGAAACGGCAAAGGTCCTGTGTGGGGAAGGCGGCGAAGAGGGACTGGGGGACCCCCCTAGCGTGGACACAGTGAGTCGGGGGAGCGGCACAGGTGGAGACCAGACGGACCATGCAGAAACTTGTAGGCGATGACAGGAAGGAAAGCAACGAAAGTGCTCAAGCCAGAAAGCGATGCATTTTATGTTTTAAGACGACCAGTCTTGCAGCTCTGTGGAGAATGGAATGGGCCGGAAGAACAAGAGTGAAGGGAGTGACAGCAGTTGGAAGACTAGACTAGAGCGGTAACTAGATTAGACGTGATGGTGCTGGGGAAGGGACAGCAACAGTGGAGCCAGAGAGAAGGCGACCATAGACACCTTTGAGGCTAATTCAAAGGAAGTGTTCTTGGTTGCATATGGGTCCTAAGAAAAGGGATAAATCGGGGCCGACTCCTACGCTTTTGGCTTGAGCACCTATGTAGATGTCGATGTGGTTTACAGAGGGGGAGAAGGCAGGCTGGAGAGACAGGAGGAAGTTCCATTTCAAGCACCCTAATTTGGAGACATCTGTGTGGCGACCAAGAGGAGACAGTTGGCTCATCAAGTCTGGTGGGCTCAGGGGACAGGTTTGGGCCACAGAGATACAAACTGAAGGGCCAGCAGACAAAGAACTGCATTTACCTCCAGGAGAATGGAAGACAGCTCTTAGGGAAAGAATAATGAACAAAGAGAGAGAGCGGCTCTGGACCAAAGCTGGATAGAGAGGAAGGGATTAAGAAAGGCAAAGTGACTGATGAGCTAGGCAGAGAAGCAAGAGACTGCCAGACCAATGGATTTCGGGGAGGGACAAACTGACAGTGGCCACTAATGTGGATGGTGTTAAGAGATGCTTCCTTCGGCTCTGGAAACTTAGGTGTTGGTCCCTCACGGAGTGCTTTTGGTGGAGTGGCAGCAAAAGAAGGCAGACTGGCACACTCCGAAGAGTGGATGGAGACTTTTGTCTAGCTACCCTAAACAACTCTGACTGAAGAGAACCAACACCACTGGATAAAAACATCAAAAAACATCTTATAAAACATACAGCAGAGTTGGCACAAAGTGCCCAGAAGGTAAAAAACAAAGAGAAAGCAGAAATCGTGTGAGGTAAGCAGGCTCTGAGGCCAGCCTTCACTGTGCAGGCATCCGTGGAACCCTGGGGAACTGTCATCTCCGTTTTCACAGTCCTAGGTGCCTGAGAAACAGGCTCCAAAGCCAGGGTAGGGGCTGGAAGACAAAGAGGGGGTAGGCACATAAAACTGGGGCTCCAAGGGCTGCAGCCTCAGTGTAAGGTGAACCGAGAGAACTTACCTGCCATTCCCAGGGAAGCCTGCCTACCCGGACCCTGGTACTGGGAGGAGGGGAGAAAAAAGATGCTCTAAGAACCTGTAGCCACCGAACTGCCCGCACATGGCTTCACATCTCAAATTCACACTGATTTTATGGTCTGAAATACCTTAAGCCAAGGATTTATTCTAAAGTGGCCCCAGGCTATAGTGTCTGCAGACACCTGGAAGAAGAAGTAAATCCTCCTTGGGGGAAGGAACTTTCCTTCAACCCAGGCCTCAAACCATCCTCGCAGATTAAATTCCAAGAAACAGGACTTCACAGGAAAACAAACACAAACAAGTATAAATTTTTTTTTCTGCATATACACATACAGACACACAACGAGTTAAAGTTAGCCAAAGCCAGCTGAATCAGACCTTTGGATAACAGACCCAAGACACAAACACACAGGAGAACGGAAATACAGGTTCAGAACCCGAGATAGCCAAAAATGACAAAACAAAGTCCATGAGAACCAAGTCGAATTCACATAAAGTAATGGAATTGCAGACTTCGAATGAACAGGTTAGACAGCATAAATGGCACAAGCGGAAACAAAACCAGTGAACTAGAGCACAGAGCTGAGAAAAACTGATCACACCCTGACACTGCACGAGGACACAGAAAGATGGGAAACAAGGCAGGGGTTAAGGGACATGGAGGACTGAAGAGAAAGTTTAACAGTCGGAGCTCCGAAGAAGAGAGACTGACTAATGGAGGAGAGGCAATATCTAAAAAAGATAGTGACTGAGAATTTTCCAGGACTGATACAGCTATCAATCCTTAGATTCAGAAGCCCAGTGATTTTGACGCAAAATAAAATGAATACCACCGTTAGTCGCAGGAGAGTCAAACTGCCAAACATCAAAGAGAAAGAGGAGATCTCCAAAAGCAGCCACAGAGAAGAGATGATTTCTCACAAAGGAACAACAGTAAGATCAAACGCCAACATCTCAACAGCAATAATCAAAGCCAGAAGACACTGACAGGGTATCTCTGATATTCTGAAAGTATAACAGTCTATCTAGAATTTAAAACCCAGGGAAAATATTCTTTAAGGCATGGCGAATAAAGTTAAGTTCAGGCCATCAAAAACAAAGACATAATCACCAACGGACCCTTACTAAAGGACCTACTTGAAGATGTACTCCAGGTAGAAGAAAAATTATCCCAATCAAGAGATACAGAAGGAACAGTACACAAAGAGAGAATACGTAAATGGGGCTAAGTCAAAACACTGCATAAAGTAACAATGACACCTAGTTGGGTGTAGAGCAAGACAGGAGGAGACTAAGATGCTGCGCGCTGCAGGGACTAAGTCAGTCAGGTGGGGAGTGAGCACACGGAACATTCCAAGGTCTAGGTGCTACGCAGAGGAACATGAAGATACTAATGAAATTTTGGTTTTGTTTCATTAAGTTAAAGTTCTAGGGTAACCAGTAAAATAACTGGGAAAGGAGGACGTGGAATCTTCTCTGGGAGGGGTATGGAGGAGACGGACAGCCATGCTGAAGCCAGACAGGGATGTGGGATCAAAGGCAGAATTTTTAAAAATGCAAAATACCATGGGGCACCAGGGAAGCCTCAGTTGGTTAAGCATCCGACTATTGATTTTGGCTCCGATCATGATCCCAGGGTCCTGAGATCGAGTCCTGCACTGGGCTCCATGCTGAACATGGGTGGATTCTGCTTGGGATTCTCTCTCTCTGCCCTTCTCCTTCCCCTGCATGTGCTCGCTCTCTCTCTCTCCCTCCCCCCACCCCCTCTCTGTCACACACACACACACACACACACACACACACAGTCTGCATTCCTCAACTTAAAAAAAAAAAAAAAAGATGGGAAACACTGGAACACACTGTATCCGACGGGAGTGATCCAACAGAGAGGAAAGACTGAGGATGCCAAACAAAGGCTAGAAGGCCGGAGGAGGACGATGCTTTGGAAGGCAAGACGAAAGGGGATGAGCAAGGGCCTCTGCAGGACAGAAACTCCCTTGCAGGAACGGGAGGACAGGAACACACTGGACCTTTCTGGGCCCCAGATGTCAAGTATGTTATGTTGTGGGAAGAGAATGACCTTTTGCTGGACACTTGCCACTGTGGAGCACCGTGCTTAGTGTTTTGTATACACTTGCCATTTAATCTTCACCACAAAACTGAGGACGAGGTTGTTGTATTTGCGAGGTAAGACTGTACATAGCTGAAGAAGGCAGACTAGAAGGCGAGATTACGTGGGTCCTTCCTATGACTGGGTTTGCAGACCCGGGCAGGGACTCAATGTCTGTGTGCCTCAGTTTCTAGTCCATGCGATGGCATTAAAAGCAGGATCTAACTCAGAGAGTTGTCGGGGGGTAAGCCCGGCTGTCATCCCCTCCTCTCTGGGGGCTGCCTGGCTCTGTGAGACGCCACTGACCACCCTCCTGCAGGCCATACTGTTACAGCCGCACCTCCTGTTTACGGTACTGTAATTTGTTGTTGTCCTGTCTCCTCCACTAGCCGGAAGCTAGGACCCAGGGCTTATCACTCTTTACAGGACTGCTGAGTTAAACCTCTGCTTCCACTAAAGCAACGGACAAGTTTTCTATCTACTACATTTACTGTTTTCCACTCTTTCTCGAAAGCCAAAGAGTGTTTGATCAACAGACTGTTTAAATTATGTACTCCTTGTGGGTATAAGGTTATTGGCACATTGTAGGCCTTTATAAAATAAAGATACTGGTTCTGGGCTTGAAAGAAAACAAAAGCTTTAATGCTTATGGAGCTTAAAAGAAAATGATACATGAAACTAACTATCAGATGACTTTTTCGAGGCATCATTAGTCATTTCAAATGATTTCAAATGCTCTGGCCTCTCAAACATTTCTAAGAAACTGGGACACCCATTAAATTGGGGTTCTGACAATTCAATAAATAGGGCACTGATGTCAGGCAGTCATTCCCCATTTCACTAAACATCATTTTGAACCTATAAAATTCTTTATGATGTTAGTTAACAACTATGGAAAAATATGCAATATCTGAAAAAAAGTTAAGCAATTTTATGAGCCATATGGAATATCTGTCATTTTTCACAGACTGTTTTAATCTTTCCATGTAAATTTTTATAGCACAGAAAATCTTTTTCAATATATTCCTCTATAAAACAACGAAACCAGACTACAGTTACCTTTTGGAAAGTAGACACAGGTGAAACAGCAAACATATTTCCCTCCCCAAACACTTCTGTCCAATTCCTTTGAGATGTTTTCATTCTGTTTTTAAAATGGTATTCATTATCGGGATTGAAAGCCTAGATTCAAAGAGAACAGAGAAGCATTATTATCACGTATTTCTATAGCAACAAATATTAGCAGTAGAAAAGAAGAAAAACATAGCCTTAGGCTCCTCCATTAATGGGATCTTTCAAACATCCCCCCCAGCGCATATTCCTTAGCCAGCACAGAGGAGCAATGACTGAAGCAGGGCTCTCCTATCCCAGTCAGGGCTTGCTGGGAGGGAGACCAGGATGCAGGCCAGGTGAGCCCCCTCCCCTCCCCCCTGGGGCCCTAAAGCTGCCGCAGGTACAGCTGGGCAGCCTGGCAGTGAAGGCTCCTTCTTCACACAACTACTGTGACCAGTCAGGGAAAAAGGCCAGAAACCAAACCGCAGGAACACCCCATGTGAAAGCATTTACGATGTGAATAATCAGGAAGACATGAGGGAAAGCTATGTAATCATTCTAAGAGCTGAAAAAGCTATTAAAATTAGAAAGGTATTTCGTTAAAACTGAAAGCGCAGAATGAATGGCTGCTCTGTGTTTAAAATGAAAACCAAGGTCCCTAACAGCTAAATTAAGATCTTAAACGATTTTATTATCACTCATCATTAATTACAAGTCAAAGGACAGACAGTAGGTATTTTAAATAAAATCAAAACACAAAGTACTTCATTTTAGAGATACCGTACCATCGTAAGCACACCCAGGAGACCTGTGGGAATCGGATCCTGTTTAATTCTCTCTGCAACCAGTTCTATTAATAGCATCAACATGTTGTAGATTCCTTCATGAATTTCAGTACCCCACTTGTGAACAGCACTCGATGTCAGGAGCTACAAAAACAAAGGGCGCTTTAGAGTCTAACTTGAGAAGAAAAAGTCTATTGTTTATCAGTTCAATCTTGAATAATCAAGAGATTATTACCATAATATTACTTTCATGCAGATGTCCTGCTTTAAAGAAAGGCCTGTAACCCGTTTCCTCCTTGTTCATTTATGTCAGAGTCAACCTAGAGTTCTGTTTTTGCATGTTAATTTCCTTACACTGAAGCAGTTCGTTGAAAAGAAAATGGCAATTGTTTCTCTACTTTTCATTATTGGGGGAGGTCAAGTGGTGTAGAGCAAGTAAGAACATGAGACCAAATCCTGGAGCTACTACTGTTTTCTAGTTATCTGGTGTTGGACAAATTTACCTGAGTTCCCAGAGGCTCCATTCTTATTTGGGTGAAGAGGCATATTCTTGCCCACTTCACACAGATGTGATCGGTATCAACAGATAAAACAAATCTGGAAGTATTTTATATATAGTACAGCACTGTCACTAATATATTATGGCCACCACTATTAACCGATATTCCTGGAATCTAAGAAATGGATGCTATATTTCATGGTTTGAACACACACATTCTCGTCACATTTTTTATATGTCAGAAACAGGACTGCATCTTTCCACCTGTTGACCAGATGGCAGCAAGGTTCTGAATGTGAAAACAATTTTAGAACTATTCTACCACATTATTTTGCTTATGTTTTCCTTTTTGATATGTATCAAAGTCATACTCAGTTTTAAAAAATGGCTAAGCCAATCTTAAACAGCTCTAAGGGATAAGGCACCATAACGCTGTCTACTCTGCCGCTGTTTCTCTTAAATATAAAAACATAAAATAGACAACAATGGTGCATCTTAGATTCATTAACAAGGCGGGGAAAAGGTGCACAGATGAAACTAAAATAATCATCAGTGGATTTCTCCACGCCTCAGGCTCTAGTCCTTGGGGAAATCTAATGCAGGAATAACTTGCCAGAACGGAGAATGAAAAATCAAAGGGTTTCACTTAATAAAATAATGGCAAATTGGTATGCTGGCTTCATGTTTTCCTAAGATTTCCCTTTAGAGGGAAAATACTATGCAATAAAATTCCATCTTCGTCACATTGAGAACCCCTTAACCAGAGCAGGCTGAAAGAGCCCAAACTTCTTTAGCCATACAGAAAAATCTCAGTTCCAGATTTTCTAAATACCAATGAACTGCACTATTTGCTCAAAGGAGCAATAATCATAAGACAGACTTTATATCAACCAATGAGTTACTATTTTTTTTGCAAATATTTTCTGTCTCTCTATACATGCATCCTATACTTAAATTATAAAGCAAAATGAGGCAGAGAGTAGCACTCAAGACGTTTCATAGGACTACAGAATAAAATGCAACACCCCTCCTTCTGCTGCCATCTCATTGTTCAGTTCTTAATCTGAAAAAGGAATTCAACCTGCCTTGCAGAAGAGCCTGAGGAAAGATGGGCAGCCCTTTGTGGGGAAGCTGTACTCAAGGTTTAAATATAACTACGTGTTATGGCCGGACCGAGATTTCCTTCCCTGCTTGAACACACAGTAAGGAACCCAGGCCAGCCTGAAGGTAACAGATGAAGAAGATGACAACAGGGTCCCTTTTGTGCACCTTATTCATACAACTGCTGATTACTCATACCCTTCCTGCTAATTAAACATTTGAGGCAGCTTATAAGAGAAGCCCATGGAAGAGGGTAGAGGGATAGTCATCAGACCAGGAAACACAGCTAAAGGAAACAACAGCAATTATATAAAAGACTACTGAGTTTTTTGGTAACCAAATCAAAGGCATACAGAACCCTGTAGCTCCTTTGATTTAAAAAAAAAAAAAGTATGCTTTATTGATGGGGACACTAACTTTTTTACATTTTTTCTTTAATATTTATTTTTTGTTTTTTTTGTTTTTTTTTTTAATATTTTTATTTATTTCTAGGAGAGAGAGAGACAGCGTGAGCAGGGGAGGGTCAGAGAGAGAGGGAGACACAGACTCTGAAATAGGCTCCAGGCTCTGAGCTGGCAGTTAGCACAGAGCCCGACGTGGGGCTCGAACCCACCAACTGTGAGATCATGACCTAAGCGAAAGTCGGACGCTTAACCGACTAAGCCACCCAGGCGCCCCCTTTAACATTTATGTTTGAAAGACAGAGCATGAGTGGGGGAGGGCTAGAGAGAGAGAGGGAAACACAGAATCCGAAGCAGGCTCCAGGCTCTGAGCTGTCAGCAGAGCCCGATGTCAGGCTCAAACTCACGAACCGTGAGATCATGACCTGAGCCGAGGTCGGACGCTTAACCAACCAAGCCCCCCAGACGCCCCTTTTTTAAAAAGCTCTAAACTGTAAAAAGAATTTGACATGTACATTTTTACATAAACGCTGAACAACAGAACGTAGGTACGGTACCTCTGTGCTCATAGTGTTATGAGAACAAACAACCTAGCAACTGACCGCTGGACCATGCATTACACTACTACCAACAGCTGAGGGCATAATAGAAAACCACTCTCCCAGAGCGTCTCTGCACACAGAGTAATATGCTCCAGATACGGAACAGGCCAGCGACCCGTGCTGACACAGGGCTCTCTGGATCTGCAGATCATCAACCTATAGGTCCCCTCCTTACACTGATAAATCTTGTTCCACGACTCTGAATAAAATTGCGTTTTCTTTCTCTGCAAATTTATACATACAGAGCAATGTGTTGCAGTATGTCATACTATAGAAATTCCGCTATTTTTAAAAAAATTACTATCATTCTTAACAGAATTCACAAGTTTAAAATAATTTTAAACGATAAATTGGTGGATGGATTCATCCAAAATGAACATAAGCCTTGATTCCATATAATCCCTGCCCAAATGACAATTTTAAAAGATTTTGTACTTTTTCCCCAAGATGCAGCTGTTTTTGTTCCTAAAATTAATTTTGGTACTTTTTAGGCCTCGAATCAAGGGAGATTCTATCAAGATGTAGATGGGAGTGATAGTTTACAAATGAACAGTTTATTTTACGGGGTTTTAAGATAAATACAATCTTTGCCCATCTGTAGTTCTAGGGACTTCCTTGCATATGAGACAAAAATGGATGTCAAAACCCAGAAGGACAAGACAGCAGGAGACTCATTTATTCATTCAACAAAGATTTACTGCGCTCGTTCCCAGAAGAGGCAGGTGCTGGCTACGTACTGGGGAAACGACAGTGTCTGTGACACTGTCCCTGCCCTTCTGGGGATTTAGGACTCCTGTCCCGAAAAGGGAATCATGCTGAGTTAGAACTGCTTTCAGGAACACAAGTCCTGTGATCGCCTATTCTCCCTGTGACGAAAAATTGCTTTCTAAGCAATGTGACCCGCACGGGAGGGAGCACAGTGCTCTGGCTCTGACACAAACACTGTCACACGCATGCCATTGGCCATGAAACACACTCAATCCAGGCAAACTGTCTATAGTTTAATATGCCTGCTGCTTCTGCCTCAGTACAACAATCAGACTAAATGGCTTGTGTTTGGATAAATAAGTAGTATCTTTCAAATGCCACAAGCATGTCACTTCCAAGTATAAGTCAGTCTTCACCTCTTCTTTGGCAATTAAAGAGAAGGAAGTAAATGTGATAGTGCAAGTAGTTAAATATAAAAGTAAATCCGTCGTTAAGTCTCAAAGTTATTCTGACCTTGTTCATACTAGGGGATTCCTCACTTGAACAAGACCCATAAACTTGTCTCACGCAAGAAACTGAAACAAAAAGCCTGTTCAATTCTCGGCCCCACCCGAAAACCGGACTCGCGCATTTTTTCTTACCTTTTTAAATGCTTCAGGCATACACCTATCCATAAATCTTTTACAATTCTCATCAGACTCGGAAAGACCTTGGCGAAATAAATGAAACAATATGCCTTACTAAGATTTCGGGCAGTTTGCAGAAATCATATATATCATTCCAAATTCATACTCACGGAACTAGTTATTTATAGAAAACTTCTTAAGGAATTATTAAAAGCAGAATACATATATATATATATTCTTGGAATAGGCCAAGAAAACAATCACAGTATTAACGTATTTGTTAATAGCACAATATATTAATATGTATCAATTCCTATGCATTTGTCAATAGTATAATGAGTACTAATTAGAAGCAAAATGGCTGAACTTATGTTTCCATTGTCAGAGCAACTTCAAATGATCTGATTAAATAGTTAATAAAACACCCACAGCAGCTTCTTACTAGCCATTACTCTTTTCCTAAACAACTCTATATAAAAACAAAAGTATTCTCAATAGATACCCCCATCACTCTCCTTCCCTAAGCAAACTGAGGAGCTGTGTGTTATGAGATGCACAGAACTGTGCCTGGTGCACAGTCAGTGATGAGTGAACGACTCCACTATAAAATTATCCTCTGGAATACATTAAAAAAACACACAACAGGGGCGCCTGGGTGGCTTAGTCGGTTAAGCGTCCGACTTTCGCTTAGGTTATGATCTCGCTGTTCGTGGGTTCGAGCCCCGCATCGGGCTCTGTGCTGACTGCCAGCTCAGAGCTTGGAGCCTATTTCAGAGTCTGTATCTCCCTCTCTCTCTGACCCTCCCCTGCTCACTCTGTCTCTCTCTCTCTCTCCTAGAAATAAATAAAAAAAAAATTAAAAAAAAAAAAACACACAACATTTAATAACGTAGTTTGCTTATCACTGGGAACACTGTTGGACACATTTTCTTTTTTTCAGACCCACCACGTAGCACAGTACCCCCATCCTAACAGGAGCGCAATAAATGCTGCTGAGAAGCCAGTCAGAATGTGCCCTGAGAGGCCACGAGGGTTAAATCTGATCCCAGTCAAAATATTTCCTTTTGATGTGCCTCATATTTAATCATGGTGGTAAATTAAACCATGTATACTTTTAATGAGCAAAAGAAAATCACACAACAGTGGACCCATTTATCTTCTAACTGAACTGAATATGAAAATTAAATGATTTTTTTTCAATACAGAGTCTAGAAGCTTCCTTACATTGCCACCTGTTTTCCAACCCAGAGATATCTCATTACTCTGAGTTTAATATTTATAAAGTACTTACGATGGTGCCAAACGTTTAATATGCACCAAACGTTTGCTAAGTAAGTACTTTTTTCTTGAAGAACAAAAAGCCACTGAATTGAAGCTTAAAATGCTCCACGCTTTTGGAGAAAATGTTCCTTTCAATTTCTATAAAGCTTCTCACTTCTACCTTAAAGGCTCTCATGCCCTATGGGAGCTAGAAGAAAACAGGGGGTCCAATTCAAAGCTTGTATCCCATGGGGGCTAGGCCGAGGCCAGGGGAGTCAGCGATCAGAGGCCGCACAGACTGGGCAGGGACAAGAGCGGGATGAAAGCCAGGCCCCCTCCCAGACCACCCACCGCCCCCTCCTCCGGGGCGGGGCGCGGCGCGGCGTGACAGCTTACCGAGTCTTGCCAGGTAGGTGGACGCCAACAGGCACTTGCCCAGCGATTCCTCCCGCTTGTAGGGGATGGACCAGTGATCCGTGAGAACGCGGCTCTCCAGCTCGTACAGATTCGTGGTGGGGAACTCGATCCCTTCCCCCGAGCAGTTCCCGTTTTCGTCATTCTTCTGACAGACAGGGATGGCGGCAAAAGGACACACAAACGCATCAGTGACTGCTTGCAAACACGTGTACGTGGAGCACAGGGTAGATGTACCCGCAGAGGTGGGGCGCTCTCGATTCGGAGTGCGGATGCCCCCGCGGCCCCCTCTCAGTGCCACCAGCGGGGGCCGCCCCCCCTCCCCCCCACGGTGACATCCGGCTCTCCGCTCTCGCAGGGCTCCCCTCACCTTTCTTCGAAAAGGACCCAGTACAGAGAACTCTGACGCTCTCAATCTCTCATGACGAAACAGCCAACTACCTTCACCTACAGCCATCCTTCCTCTCCCGCTGTCAGAGTTCTCCATACCACGTACTGCCGGCTCCTTCTCCTCACGCCGAGTGACCCCTGACCCCGCACCAGTATGGCTTCCCTCATTCTCCCACTGCGGCAGCGGCCCAGGCCATTACTGGACGCTACGTCGTTAAGTGCAGTGAGCAGCTTCAGTCCTCCTCTTCCTCCCCCTCCTTCCAGGCAGTACCTGCCCCTCAGCTCCGGGCGGTCTGGCTGTTGTGTCCGGTCTCTCCTCCACCCCCCGCTTCCTGGCCACCAAATCCTGGAGCTTCTCAAACCCCGGTGCTAGGCTCTCCCCTCCCCTCTCGGTGTCCTCCATGCTAGTGAAGAGCATCACAGCCAGAACCAGGGGCTCATTCTTAAAACCCTGTGCTCCCACCCCCCTCCAAGACCCGGTGATAAGACCTCCTAAACTTCTCTCCAATCCATCTCCTTCCGTCTACCTCCACGGAGACGCCACTATTCCTGAATTCACCCACCCACCTTCTTCAACCCATGTAAACTGTACATCCTCAACTCTTTCAGAAAAGCCTTTCCAGAACCTCTAAACCGTGACTGATTTTTGTTTTAAGTTTATTTACTTTGAGAGAGAGACAGAGGGACAGAGAATCCCAAGCAGGCTCCGCGCTGTCAGCACGGAGCCCGACATCAGGCTCAAACTCATGAGCCAGGAGATCATGACCTGAAACCAAGAGTTGGACTAACCGACTAAGCCACCCAGGTGCCCCACATTTGGGACTGATTTTATGTTTGCCCCCCCCCCCCCCCGACCAAGGTCCATGAAGACACGGACCTGGTCTGGTTCTGACCACTTCTGTACCTGTATCTCCAGAACCCAGTGCCTAACAGAGGACGTGTTTAATATATATAAGTGGAAAAATACTTCATGCAAAAAAAGTTTCAGCTACCAGTAGGGGACCTGCCAGACCTTCCATCAATTCTGACCACAGTAATTTGTTATAAAGCAAACTGGGCCCCTCCTCCAAACTGCCTCATACCCACTCCAGTTTCTTTAAAACCTAAATATTTTCACAACTCACTCTATAATCATTCCATTAAAAAATTACCTTTAGCCTCAGTAAAGGAAAAGACCATAAATATAAAGCAGAAGTGATAAAAATACACAGAAGAAAACAGCTTTCAATCCCATATGAGGGCTAAAGGAATGGGACGTGTCATTTTTTTTTTTTTAGGCTCATGGTTAAACTGGGAAGAAAATAAGGCAAAAACCAAAAAGGTGATAAAAAAAACTATAAATGAAGTAGGCAACAATGTAAACTTGGGGTGAAGGGTGGGGGTGGACTAAGTAGGTCTGCAATCATAATGGGAAAAACTCAGTTCTTAAAATATAACACTTTTCAGAAATATATATAATTAATACATTTTGTGAATAAAACAGTTTTACTTAAAAGAACCTGAGGACACTCTAAGAGTAAAGATTTTAGTATACTTTCAAAATGGTATACTTGCTAAATGCTTCCATGCGTTTACCTAGGATCAAAGCAGAATTAAGGCATAAAAAGATAAAATTCAACTAGATGGCAGGTTATGTCATTACTACGAAATATCTATCATTAATTTCTACAGGAGCTAATAGATCAAACCATATATGAAATCATCCAATACACTTAGCAGTTACTAAACGAAGAGCTTCCAAACAGGACTACTGCCTTCGTAAGGATCACAAGAGAGCTGCGTTCTCTCCCTGCTCTCTGCCACGTGAGGACACACAGAAGTCAGCAGCCTGTGACGCGCAAGAGGACCCTCACCTGAACTCAACTATAAGGGTGCTCTGATCTTGGACTTCCAGCTGCCAGAACAGTGAGAAATGAGTTCCTGTTGCTCATAAGCCAAAAACAACCAACTGAAAAAGCTAAGAGCTTCCTTCAGGGCTAGGGTGCAAGGTCTTTAACATCATCAGTAATGAGACAACTATCACGTGCAGACTGAAGTGATGGACTGTAAAAGCACCACTTCTGTGGTATTCCTGCCAAAAATGTGGAACCTGAATCCAGCCATGAGGAAACCCAAAATGAGGAACACTCCAGAAAATAACTAGCCTGTATTCTTCAAAAATGCCAATGTCATGAAAGACTGAGGCTGACGAGACCGACATAATAACTCAATGCAGGACGGGCTTTGTTTGTTTTACTTTATTTCTCAGCTTCAAAGATGTTAGTATTGGGTCAATGGTAATGTCCTCATTTTGGTAACGTACTAAGGTTAAAAAAGGGGATATCTTCATTTTTAGGAAATATACACTTAAGTATTTAAGGATGAAGGGGCATCATGTCCATAATTTATTCTTATATAGTTCAGGAAAAGTAGTAACAATACACACATTTATATACACATGATATTATACACATACATACAGAGAGAATGATAAAAAGAATGTGATAAAATGTTAACATTTGAAGAACCTGAATAAAGATTATAAAAAATTTCAGATTTATGGTAAAGTTGTAATGTACTTTTTGCAACCTTGCTGTAAATCTGGAATTATTTCAAAATTAAAAACAACTTAGTTAGATAAATGTATAAAAGGCAAAGGATTCTAGAGCCATACAGAATCTAAGAAAATTCAGTATTTTACACAGGAAGAATCAAATGAATCTAGAAAGATGGGGGTGCACCTATAGTGGTTAAAAAAAAAAGCTACATTATACTTAGTAAACTCTACTTAAGAACTCCATTCCAGTTGGTAACATAATAATTTAGCTTCTAAATACTTTTATGTTTTCGTCTTAAATTACTAAATAGGTATACATGTTCTTAGTAGAAAATACTGAAAATATGAATAGCAAAAAATAAAACCCACCATTTATTCCAGCACTTAAAAATTAATCACACTGACAGTTTAATAACTATTTTTCCAGTAAAAGCTATTTCTCTATAGATTTTATTTTCCTAAAAATGCACAAATGTGGAACTAACCTTGCTCTCACCACCTCCAAGGGCCCCCATCATCTCACTCATATAAAGACAGTATTAATGAAGTATTTCTTCTCCTATCTGATTTAAAAGACTGATGTACTAAGCAATAATTATAAAACTGGTAACAGAGCAAAAACTACTGAAATTAAATTGATACTGGGGCACCTGGATGGCTCAGTCGGTTAAGCATCCGACTTCAGCTCAGGTCACAGTTCATGGGTTCAAGCCCCACATCGGGTTCTGTGCTGACAACTAGCTCAGAGCCTGGAGCCCGTCTTCGGATTCTCTGTCTCCCTCTCTCTCTGGCCCTCCCCTGCTCATGCTATCTCTATCTCTCTCTCTCTCTCTCAAAAATAAATAAAAAACATTAAAAAATAAAAATGATAATGAAATTAAATTGATACTAATCTGAACTATACTGCTACAAATTCAGATGTTAATTATAATCCATAAAACCACCACTAAGAAAATAACCTAAAAATATATATAGTGAAAGAAAAAAACAAGGGAATTAAAATGGTATACTCAAAAATATCTACTTAATAGAAAAGACAGGAATTATGGAGGACTGAGGAACAAAACAGCATAACCCATAGAAAACAAACTGCAAAATGTTAGATGTAAATTTTGCCTTATCAATTAAATTATAATTATCAGTAATATGTTAAACATAAATGGACTAAACACTCCAATGAAAATTGTAGAGATTTGCAGAATGGATTTTAAAAAATGATCCAACTATATGCTGTCTACAACAGACACGCTTTAGATTCAAAGACACAAAGAGGGTGAAATACAAGAATGGAAAGATATATCATGTACACATAACAGGAGCTGGAGTGGCTACACAGGCATCAGATTAGAAGGTAAGAAAAACATACTACCAAAGATAAGAAGTGGCATTTCATAATGATAAAAAAAGGTTAATATAGGAGGAAGAGAAAATAAAAGGATGAAAAGAGACATACCATGAAAACAATAACGAAAAGATAGCTGGAGTGGTTACACTAATATCAGAAAAAAAAAATAGATGTTATGTGAAAATCTGTACCAGAGACAAGGTTTTTTTGTTTTTTGTTTTTTTTAATAATAAGGGGTTAATCCACCAGGAAAACCTAACAATTATAAAAATGTAAATATTTAACAAGACACTCAAATAAAGAAGGGGAAAAGTGACAGAATTTAAGAGAAATACATATTCAATAAGAATAGCTGGAGACTTCAATACCTCACTTTCAGCAATAGATAGAACAAGATAAAAAATCAACAAGGATATAGAAGAGTTGAATAATACTACAAACTAACTAAATCTAAAAGACATTTACAAAACTCTTTAGGATAGAGCATGTTAGGTCCTAAAACAAGCCTCAATAAATTTGAAAGGCTTAGAATAACACAAAGTATGTTTTCTGACCACAATGGAATGAAATTAGAAAGCAAAAGCAGAAGGAAATTTGGGAAATTCAAAAACATGTGAAAATTAAACAACACACTTCTAAATAACTTATCAATCAAAAAAAAAAAAAACCAACAACAGAAATTAGAAAGTGCTTGAGTTGAATGAAAATAAAAATAAAGCAAAGCCTATAACGCACTGACTGGAGGGAAATTTCTTTTTAAAGGGGAAAGATCTCAAACCAATAGCCTAACTATGAACCTTAGAAACTAGAAAAAGAGCAAACTAAACCTAAGGAAGCAGAAGAAAGGAAACAATAAGGATCAGAGTGGGAATAAATGAAAGAATAGGAAAAACAACAGAGACAATAAACAAAACCAAGTTAGTTCCTTGAAAAAAATCAACAAAAAGGAGAAATTTTTAGCTAGACTGACCAAAAAAGCAAGAGAGAAGACTCAAATTACTCACATCAGGAATGAAAAAAGATGATCAACACTGACCTTCTGGAAATAAAAATGATTATAAGGAATACTACTGATGATTATATGCCAACAAATTAGATAATCTAGATGAAAGGGATAACATTCCTAGGACATAAACCACCAAAACTGACTCAAGAAGAAACAAAATCTGAATGGACCTATACCAAGTAAATGGAAAGGTTTGTAATCAAAAGCTTCCCACAAAAGAAAAGCTGAAGGCCAGATGCTAGTACTGATGAGTTGTACCAAATGCTTAAAGAAGAATTAACATGAATCCTTCACACTCTTCTCCAACTCGGAAGGAAGGAAGGAAGGAGGGAAGGAAGGAAGGAAGGAAGGAAGGAAGGAAGGAAGGAAGGAAGGAAGGAAAGGAGGGAACACTTAACAACTTATTTTAGGAGGCCAGTATTACCCTGATATTAAAACCAAACGAAGATACCTCACATCAATGGACGCTTGATGAATAAGTGGATAAAGCAAACATGGTACATACACACAATGATATATCCAGTCTTTAAAAGGAAGGAAATTCTGATTCATGCTACAATAGGCATGAACCCTGAAGACATCAGTGCTAAGTGAAATAGCCAACACAAAAGGGCAAATATTATGTTTCCATGTTTATAAGGTAACTAGAGTAGTCATATTCATAGAGACAGAAAATAGAATGGTGACTGCCAAGGGATCGGGGCAAGGGACAATAAGAAGTTACCGTTTAATGAGTATATATATATTTTCAATTTGTGAAGATGAAAAAATTCTGGAGATGGATGGCATAAAGGTTGTAAAACAATGAAATGTACTTATGCTGCAGGACTATACTTGAAAATGGTTAAAGTGTATATTTTATGTGAAGCACACTTCACCACAATTTTTTTAAAAAGGACAAAGATATCACCAGAAAAAAAAAAAACTGTGGATAGACCAGTATCTCTACGAACTTGGATACAAAAATCCTCCATTAATCAACCAACAAACCAAGTCCGGGAGTATATAAAAAAGACTATACAGAAGCATGATTTATCCCTGGCATGCAAGGTTGGTTTAGCATACAAAAACCAATCAAAAGAATACACTACACAATAAAAGACAAAAAACACATGATAATCTCAAAAGATCCAGAAAAAATACTCACAAAATCGTGATTAAAAAAAAAACAACTTCAACAAAGAAAAGGGAATTTCCTCAACCTGATATGAGGCATCTATAAAAAAATCTATAGTTAACATCATATTTAATTGTGAAAGACTAAATTCTTTTCTCTAAAATCAGGAAAAAAAGGATATCTTGTAATCAAGTATCTGGCCAGAGCACTTAGGCAAAGTAAGAAATAAGAGGCATCTGTTCATGTTGAAAAGGATGAAGTAAAACTATTTACATCTGGTGATGGCACAATCTTATATACAGAAAATTCTAAGGAATTTTCACCCCAAAAAACCCCACTAGAACTAATCAATGAGTTCAGCAAGGTTGCAGCTGCAACCCAAATTTTCACCCCACCCCAAAAAACCCTACTAGAACTAATCAATGAATTCAGCAAGGTTGCAGTTGCAGAATACACTATTAAACAGTAAAATTCAATTGCAATTCTATACACTAATAATGAACGTACTAAAATAAAATGAATAAAAGTTCATTTACAGTAACATCAAAACGAATAAAATACTTAGGAAGTACAAGACTCATACACTGAAAACAAAACATTATGCAAAGGAATTAAAGGAGACCTAAGTAAATGGACACATGTTCATGGATTGGAACTGAATATTGTTAAGATGGCAATACCACCAAATGAGTCCCTAGATTCAGCACAGCATCAAAATTCCAGCTGACTTCTTTGCAAAATTGACCATCTGACTCTAAAACTCACACAGAAATGGGGGGAAAAAATGTGAACCACCAAAATAATCTTGAAAACAAAACGAAAAAGTTTGAGGATCTAGACTTTTCACTTTTAGAAGGTACTACAAAGCTACAGTAATCAAGGTGATGTGGTTCTGGCATAAAGATAAACATACAGATCAAATGGAGCTGAAGTGAGATTTTACGAATAAAACCCATATATTTTGGTCAAATGATTTTCAACAAGGGTGACAATGCAATTTAGTTAATCTTTGACTAAGGCATAAAAGCAATTCAATTCAATGGTTAGCCTTTTCCACAAAGGGTGCGGAGTCAAATGAATATACCTAAGCAAAAGAATGAAACTGGACCCCTACCTCATACCACATACATATACAAATTAACTCAAAATGTAACACAGGAATCAATCTACATGACACTTATTTCTTAGGACACCAAAAACACAATCTCAAAAGAAAAAATATATAAATGTTGAATATTGAACTTCATCAAATTAAAAACTTTCATGCATCAAAGGACATCATTAGAAAAGTAAAAGGATAATATTTGCAAATTTCATACCTGACAACAGACTTTGATCTAAAAAAGAGCTCTTACAACTAAAGAACAAAAAGACAAACAGCTCAATAAAAAACGGGCAAATGAGGGGTGCCTGGGTGGCTAGGTCAGGTAGGCATCTGACTCTTGATATGGGCTCAGGTCATCATCTCCCAGTGGTGATATCTGGTGACAGGGAGCCCCCTCCACCACGTAGGGCTCCATGCTGAGTGTAGAGCTTGCTTGTGATTCTCTCCAAACCACCCCCCCATCCCGTGTCCCTCCTTCACTGGTGTGCTCTCTCTTTTTCAAAATAAATAAATAAACTTTTTTTAATTAAAAAAATGGGCAAACAATGTGAACAGGCATTTCTCCAAAGACATACAAGTGGCACTGGCCATTAGCACATGAGAAGAAGCTCAGTATCACTGTTCTTAGGGATATGCAAATCTAATCCCAAAGATGCCACCTCCACATGCATTAGAATGAGTAAAAATAAAGAGAGACATAAGTATCGGTGAGGATGTGGGTAAACAAAACCCTCATCCATTGCTGGCAGGATTATAAAACGGTGCAGCCACTTTGCAAGGCAGTCTCGTAGTTCCTCGAAGGTTAGTAAGCTACCACAGGACACGGCAATCGTCCTCATCAATATAGTTATGAGACATAGCCTAGAGAAAGGAACCTTTGTCCACAGAAAAACAGGCACACGAATGTGCACGGTAGCATTGGTAATAGTTGAAAAGTAGTAAAAACCCAAATGTTATCAAAACTGATGAATGAATACGGTATATCCGTACAATGGAGTAACATGGATAACCCTCAAAAACACTAGTGTAAATAAAAGCCAGGCATGAAAGGCCATATATTATATGAATCTGTTTCTTTTTTTTTTTTTTAATATTTTTTATTTTTTCTAGGAGAGAGAGAGAGACAGCGTGAGCAGGGGAGTGTCAGAGAGAGAGGGAGACACAGAATCTGAAGCAGGCTCCAGGCTCTGAGCTGTCAGCACAGAGCCCAATGTGGGGCTTGAATCCAGGAACCAAGAGATCATGACTTGAGCCAAAGTCGGATGCTTAACCGACTGAGCCACCCAGACGCCCCTCAAAGCAGTTCTTTTAAGAAGCTGATTAACCAAAATGAACTCAATGATTAGAGTCACTTAACATGAGTATACAAATATAAGAATTTCAAAACACAGGGTAGTACCTAATGATCTATAATAAAAAATAATACATATGCCCATATGAGTTTTAAAACTGCAATTTTAAAAATAATATATTTGAGATCTAACAGTCAAAAAATCTCACGTTGCATCCTTAGCAGTTAACATTCTTGATCTTCAAAGAAACGAGAGCAGACATAGTGTACACTAGGGTCAATGAGAGATACAGAGTAGTGTCACGTTTTCAGGAGGCTGCTGCCAACACAAAGAGACAGGGAATCACACGAGAGGAGGAAATGGTGACATGAACCCAAATTCAGGTTGGCTTAATATTTTGAGTCATTGCTTTGAGCAGAGCCTGTCCTTGGCAAAAATTACCTATTGAGCAAGAGAACACATGCAAAAGCAGCTCTGAATTGTCCTATTGCAAAAGAGCTCCCAACAGAAATAAGGTATCGGGCTTTTAATAAGACCTAAGGAATGTAATATGCTATTTTCTCATTAGATGCCAAATCCAAACGATACCCAGGTAACCACTAATGATTACTGGTTCTAAATCAAAAGCTTGCTATGTTCCAGCCAAGGTGCTCGGCATTGGAGAGAGATAAAGACACAATTCAGCCAAGGTGCTCAGCACTGGAGAGAGATAAAGACACAATTCTTGTCTTTAGAGAGCAAGATAATATGAATGTAGAGAAGCGACAGGGCGCGGTGGCGGGGGTGGGGGGGAGGTATCCACTAGCCTCTGGGTGCTGTTGCCTGCATTTGTAGTGGGAATGAGTGTGCACACAGCTGAACAAGTTTAAGGGAAACAGTAATCCATCCAGACAGAAGGTTACAGAGAGTATTATTTCCAAACTAGTATTATTTTTCAAGCACATTCATAAAACCTCAGTATTCAGCCTTCTGAGGCAATGTCTTTATTCCATCAATTTCATTTAAAATTTAAAGATAATTAATCTTAAAAAATATTTTATAATATTTATGTAAATTCAGCATTTGTTAGAGATGCACTATTTTGTCACTAAGGCAACAGAGAAATGAGCTTGGAAACAATTCTCGAATGTCACTTTTAACCTGAAAACACAATGAATCTTGTGTGTTTAATCATCTAAGGAAAATAAATGAGTTAATGTCATTAAATTAGGGTTTCTGAATGGGCCAGTTTAAGAGTACAGTCAAAACAATTAATATTGTTGGATATAATATAGGCTATTTCCTAAATAATGTTACTTATGCCCATAAATACAGATAAAAATATAAGCAAAGCCTCTGTAACTCCCGTAATACTTCGCAGTGCTATGAACATGCTAGGAATTCAAACAGTGGCGACTGTAATTTCATCTATTGGCAAACTGTTCGGAATCAGACTTACTATTACGATTTACCTACTTTAAAATGGTAACTTAATACTTAGTACTAAGTATTTCCAACTGAGGGAGTTGGAAGTAAAGTTTTTCATGGAACTGACAGATGCTGTCAGGTGTATAGTGTAAATCTACCTCCACAGTTTAGCAAAGATCTTTAGACTGAGCAAGCAGGTTATTCGATAAAAGTATTTTTCTTTTATATTTACAGTTAGATATGTTAAAATACGTCAGTGCCCATATTCAGAAACTTGCCTGTTTGAAAAGTGCAGCTAAACCAATGTAAATACAGGCAAAACCTTACCTAGTGGCTGAGTATACAAAACAATATAATTTACTTAGCTCTTCCAAATGAGCTTTAAAATATCACTGCATAAGGCTGTAAGTTAATCATAGTTTAATACTCATTTAGAAAACTGTCTTTGAATTTTAAAAAAAGCCTTGAACTCAACAAGGATGTATTATTACAATTTTAGCCTTCTTTGATCAAAGAAACAAAACCTACTCAAGAGGCACAGCCTGTCAATTTGCAGATAAATTCGTATCTGCCCAGTGACTCAACAAATACAGTTAAGATTATTCAACTTAGAGGAGCCTGGCAATGTTGCATCAAGTTTCTTTTAGTAAAAATTCAATTACTGAGCTATTTTGTTAGCCAACAATTGTACTCAGAAGAGCATCCACATTTCCGACAAATGTACAGAAAAATGAAGAGGCCTAATTGATTTCTCTGATGATTTAAGAAATAAATCTATTATCTACAATAAACATCTCACATCCTGTATGTCAAGTACTTAAGGAAAAGGGTGAAAACATGAACGCTTGATTCCAAGTCACGAATTTATAACATTCACTAAATCTTGAGATTGTCAGTCTTATTTACTAAATATTTTCAAAGTAATCCAGAGACAGTGATATACAGATGTGATATCTTTTCTGTTATTTTGGACTAGAGAAAATGATTCCTGAAACACTGGCTGCTTCCTGGAAGAAGAGAGACAACGGACGAGGCAGTCCCCTGAGTTACTAATGCACTGTGTCTCAGCCTGTCTGCAAATTGTTTTTCTTGGAATTCAATGTCATTGTGTTATAAGCAGCAGAGAATTTTCCAACTTTTCTAAAAGCTGACATTTCTTGTGGCCCTACTTTCATAACTCTTAGTGGTTATTCATGTATTTGGATGATTACAGAAGCAAGGGTTTCCATGAGAAGTGGTCTTGATTAGTTGAACCTTGAACACCACAGGCATGAGCTGTGTGAGTCCACTCACACACAGATTTCTTTGATAAATACAGTAAATACTATCAATGCGTATTCCTTATGATCAGAAATAAAATTTTCTTCTCCCTAGCTTACTTAATTGTAAGAATATAATATATAACATAGAGCATGCCAAATATGCGTTGGTCATCTGAGTTCTAATAAATGCTTCTGGTCAATGACAGGCTATGAGTAGTGCAGTTTCAGGGCAGTCAAAACTTAGATGTGGATTTTCATCAGCGCAGATGCTGTTTCTCAACTTTGTTTTCATTATCACTCCTTCAAGGAGGTTTTTCAAAACGTTTCCCCCAATCATCCCATCTCCTTTATTAAATACTAAAGAATAAGACTGTTTCAGGTAGGGTTGAGATCCGGAAAAAAACACACTATAATACCTAAGGGTTTTTTTCACCCCTCAAGAGCCAATTTTTGTCCCTTCTGGAGCACCCCCTCTGGGGGTGGCACAGTCCATTGGTTTTCAATACCACGTCTAAGCTCCATTGGCCCTCACATGTCAGCTCCGGCATAGACACCTTCCCCAGGCCCCAGGCACTAACCAATTTCCTTTTCTGACCCCTCCTCGAGGATATTTAATAAGCATCTTCAACCAATAAGGTCCCCAAACCAACCCTGGATCCTTCCCACTGGATCAGGTCATCTGCCTGGTCAGAACCCTCAAGGCTTGCCTTCCTCCTTCCCATAGAAAGGCATCATCAGCGCTGCCTCTGGCCCGAGGAGGACGTGCCCTCTGCCCCACCTCTGACTTTTCTCCTGCTCCTCCCTCTGTGCTAAGTCCCAGCCACCCCGGCCCCTGGGCTGCAACACGGACCCTCTTATTGGGCCATGCGGTCCGTGGCCACCTCCCTGCTGGGACAGCAGAGCTGACACGCTGCAACGGGGGCTGTGCGGCCTGCAAGCCCGGAGATATTTACCGTCCGGCCCTTTCCAGAGTAAGTCTGCTGAGCTCTGCCTTTGGAGCGCTTTCCCCTATTAGACGACCATTCGACCATTCGGTGTGCCTCCTCACCGAAGCTTCTCAGTGAAGCTTTCCATAAACAACCTATTTAAAAAAAGCCCCGCCGGCCCCAGCCCCAGCCCCAACCCCAGCGCAGCAGGCTCGCCCCACCACCTCCCTGCTTTTTCTCTATATAGCACTTCTCGGCAGTTCTACTGCTGCCTGCCTCCCTGAACTAGGACAGCAGCTCCATGGGGCCAGAGCTTTTGTTCCGTCCGTTACATTAGGTCCCACAGACCCCTGGTCTGGAGCAGGTGCTCAATACGTTTTGGGGACTGGATCAACGTTGAGCACCAAATGAATTCAATCCTTATGAAACAAAAGAGAAGGTGAAGGGATTCTAGGAACAGAGAGGCTCTGCCACCAAAGGCAGAGTGTGGCGTAATGAAAGTGCTTTCCTCTGTTTCCAGAACACCAGATATTGAGGTGTATTAAGCTTCATCTACGTGCAGGTGTGGCACCCCAATTAGATTGTGCTATTCCATGACAGGGGCTACATCCTGTCTCCATTCTACTTCCAGTGTCTAAACTTTTACCCGATACCCGATCCCTTCTATACCCCCAGAAAAATCCCAGAGCCTCTGTCTAAATATGTCCAGTGACCAGGAGCTTATAACATTTTGAGGATGCTTGTTCCTTTTTCACACAGATAAAAGTCCAACTGAAATCTCTCTTTGTGGAACTCTGGCTCATAGCTGCTTGACCACAGTCAGACGGGATATATTACCTTTTGTGAACCTTCATTTCCTCACTGGTGGAAAGGAGACTCCCACTTGTTTGCTTTTAATACAAAAGGTTTTGGGGAGTGCTCAAGAAGATAGATAATGTATGTGAAAATGCTCTATAAACTCCAACATCATGTAAATAGAAGGGAAGTGCTATTATGATGATCCAAACTGCTCTTTTAAAAGACTATTCTGCAGAAAGTTTTATTATAGGAACAAAACTCCACTGAGAGCACTTTGATGTTTCTCTTTTTGACAGATACTCCATGCTCCTTCCAGCAACATGTTCTAATCCATCTTAATCCTTATAACCAGAGAATAATTCACTAGGCTTAATCAAAAGGTTCAGAGTGAAGAAATAAGGATGAAGGGGGGGGGAGGGCAAAGGGAAACAAAGTAAGGCACCGTGTTTTTCATGTGTGGACAGAAGACAGAACGGACAGTCAAGAAATGAGTTTAAGTCCTGTAGTTAGCTGTGTGATTTCAGACCAGGGCATCTTAACCTTGGCCTTATTGACAGTTTGGGCCGGATAGTTCTTTGTTGAGGCGGGGGGCTGTCCTGTGCACCGTGGGAGGTTTAAGCCACATCCCTGGCCTCTCTCCATGAGGTGCAAGAAGCACCCCTCTAGTTTTGACACCCAAAACTGTCTGCAGGCACTGCCTAATGTCTCCTGGGGCAAATTCACCCCGGCTGAGAACTACCTTCTCACACAAGACTTGGTATCTTCATACTTCGTCTCATCTGTAAAATGATAATGTTCACCTATGGATCCAATTCCTTTCGGAAGCTCTAAAAATGCTAACGTTCTGTAAAGGTCAGAATAAAGATGACTGAAAGTGCAGTCATACTAAGGAGGAAAAATTTATGCCATGGAAGCAGTTAATATTTTTGTTTAGTTTTCCTTACTGCCTAACAGGTAATGATAAAACTTCCTTGCATATTATTCAATTATAAAATCTTTAAAAAATATAATAAGAGAATTGGTATGTTTTAAAAAATGTCAGTATCGGGGCACCTGGGTGGCTCAGTCAGTTAAGCGTCCGACCTCAGCTCAGGTCATGATCTCGCAGTTAGTGGGTTTGAGCCCCGTGTCGGGCTCTTTGCTGACAGCTCAGAGCCTGGAGCCTGTTTCAGATTCTGTGTCTCCCTCTCTCTCTGCCCCTCCCCAACTCACGTAAGCATGCACATTCTCTCTCTCTCAAAAATAAACATTAAAAAAAATTTTTTAAAGAAAAATGCAAGTATTAAAAGACTAAAAAGATATAAAAACTATTCTAGAATCATTAAATGCAATGCATATTCTTTGGTTCAGTCCTGGATTATTTTTAAAATGCCTATATAGGCTATTTTCGGTAGAAGCGGGGTGGGGGTGTCTAAATATGAATTAAATGATGGAGAATATTAACATATCATTGTTAAATTCCTTTGCTGAGATAATGGTATTATGCCTCTGTGGAAGACTGTCTTTGTCCTTAGGAGACTCACACTGAAGTATTTAGAAGTCAAGTGTCATGACGTTTACAATTTATTTTCAAAAGGTTCAGGAAAAAAATGTGTGTGTGAGCACGCGCAAAAAATGTATGTGTGCGCGCGCACGTGTGTGTGTGTGTGTGTGCGCCTTTACAGAGAGAGAGAAGAGAGAAAGCAAATGTGACAAAATATTTGCAAATGTTGACTCAAAGTGAAGGGTACACAAGTGTTTGCTGTACTACTGTTTCAACTCTTCCGCAGGGCAGAAACTGTTCAAGATGAAACCTCAGGGAAAATACAACTAGCATACAAATCAAATTACATCCGCACTGGATCTGTAGTTGACCGCAGAGTGCGCACCTTTTCTAATAGTTAATATTAAGTACTCTTACTCAATACTCCCCACTCTGGCAAATCTCCTGGGAGAGCTGGCGGCTCTGCGGGGGACAAGCTATTCTGAAAAAGTGACCCAACTGACTCTGACCTGGCACTGGCCATCCCTACCCACCATCGAAAACCACCGCAACAGGTTGTAAATGCTTTAAAATCAAGAACTGTGTTTTAGCAATCCGAGAAGAGACTAGAGCCAAAGCATTCATTAAATAATTGTTCAGTGTTAAACAAATGGTTCCCATACTACTGTATCTTTCCTCCTCCTCGTTCCTCTCTACACATCTTTTTTTTTTTTTAACATTGGGGTGAGAAAAGGGGAAAAAATGAACATCCCAATAGCTTTACTTCAAAATAAACCCACTTAGATTAACAGAAACATCATTAATGACTGTTATAGTGATAAATGAAACAAATAAAAGAATCTGAAACAAAAACTAACATAAAAATCAGTTTCCTGTTTGAATTCTACTGTAGCATGTTTTCTGTTTCTTCTCCAGAAATGACCATCTCTGCAAGTCACCTTCTCCCTACTGAAGCAGAGCTCAGTGAAGCCATGCAACAAAACCATATGAGAACAGACTAGCAAACCATCCTACCTAAGGCTAAAAAAAGGGGTGTTTCTTCTAGCAGCCATCACATTTCTTCCTGGGTGCAGTATTTTTCTATGCAAGCTAAAGAAAAATTTACAAAGAACAGGGAGTGGTACTGCATACCAAGGTTGAAATTTAATGTGTTATTAGGCACCAAAATGGTGCCTGTTTTAACGATACTGGCAACAGCTCAACAAAGTTCCTTCCCACGAGCTGTAAAACAGGGTAAATCCCACAACAGAAATGTGCTACACGACTCCCAAAATGTTTATGTTGCCTTCAAGCTATGGAGTAGGGTCTTTTAGGCAAGATTAGCTTTCAGAGGCTATCTGATACCTGGGGATGAAGGAAAATGTGTTCCGGAATGGTGATGCAAGCTACCTATTTTCCAGATCAGATTTTTTTTCATTTAATTTAGCACCTTCTATGTCAAGTGTTACCCTGAGCTCTACAGGAAACACAGAAGATCACACCTTGTCCTGAGAAGACTCACAATTCAGTCTGCATGATGACGAGTAAGTGAGTAATTCCAACGCGAAAGACAAATGCTGTGGCGGGGGAATGTAAGAGTCTCTATTCAAAGTCAAGGAGGGACTTTTAACTAGGAAAAACAGAAGCATGAACGGGAGGAAAAATAATGGAAGGTATCACACCCGACCAGAAAACCAGTAGCAAACCTGATCGACAGCACATGCGGTACGTTAGCGTTTGGGGTACCTCAGGACTGGCTGGACTGAAATAAGGAGGGCGTTCACTACTCTCTGTCAACCACAAGCCTGAGTGAAATCTACTTGGCAGGGAAAGGATGAAGTGCAGAGGTCAGGCTATGGGCCACTCCCACAGTCCGATACTACAACAGAAGGGGAGAGAGGGAGAAGGCGGCCAGGCCAGGGAGGAGGAAAAGCACACACACGGCTTTCCTAAAAAAACCCAGCATATTTAAAGGCTGATTTTTTTCAAGTTATTCTCTAAGAGTTAATCAATCTACACTTTTATTTCTGTATTCATTAAAATACTTAATCTAAGGCACATATTATGTTTTTAGCATACTGATATCTTTCCAGGGTATCATTCAAAATGTTTATTTTCAAAACCTACAAGTGTATAACACATTCTACCTTATATTTATTTGGTTTTTTCATTTTTTAAAGTTTATTTTTAAGAGAGAGAGACAGAGTGTGTGCGGACAAGGGGTAGAGAGAAAGGGAGACACAGAATCCGAAGCAGGCTCCAGGCTCCGAGCTCTCAGTACAGAGCGTGACATAGGGCTCAAACCCACGAACCGTGAGATCATGACCTAACCGACTGAGCCACCAGGCGCCCCCATCCTAATTAATATTAATAATAAACACTGCATCTGATACACAGAAAAAAAAACATTAAGGAAGAGATACACATTTTAAAAAGACAAATTAGGGGCGCCTGGGTGGCTCAGTCGGTTAAGCGTCCGACATCAGCTCAGGTCGTGATCTCGCAGTTCATGGGTTCCAGCCTGCATTGCGCTCTGTGCTGACAGCTCAGAGCCTGGAGCCTGTTTCAGATTCTGTGTCTCCCTTTCTCCCTGACCCTCCCCTGCTCACGCGGTCTCTCTCTCTCTCTCTCTCTCTAATAAAAAGCATTTAAAAAAAGAGACAAATTAGGCGGTATACTATTTTAAGAGATTTGCATACTGATTGTTGGGCTTATTTTTAAGTACCCAAGGCACCTGTGCAACTGTGGGTGAACTGAGATCACTAACCCTGGTCAGCTATACAGGGATGCCAAGTAGACAGACAGACACACATCTTCACTAGTACTTAACCTTCCCTTCTTCAACCCTTACTACCTTTTAGAAACATCAATAACTGCGGGCATTAAAAAACGCTGAATGAGAAAGCAAGATAAATACTTGGAGGGGGGAAAAATGAGTCAAATATCAACTTTGCCCACTTAATGCAAACTAGTATCTAACAAAGGAAATGGTGGTGAGTAAAATACAGTTTATGAGGAAGGATCTATTAAAGATGACCTACAGCCAAAGACTTCCTCAATGTCAGAAAGACAGTGTGGTAAAGAATATGAAATACACCTTGAGAGAGGCAAAGGCGAGACTCCCTTCCCGACTTTGCTAATGATCCAGGGTCAAGGTCCTCATCCCTAAACTGACAAGATAACGCTACAAGATCCCCATGGTCTCTTCTAGCTCGGAACAAATCTTCCATTTTAATCCCTAAATTTACAACTTTCAGTTTTTATTTTCTTGGAATTAGGAGAGAGGAAAACAAGAAATGGTCTCAATTCTACAATTTTTTCTGTTTTATAAAGTGTATCCTGCTAAGTATTCTTGATATTCCCCACCCATATAATAATCACTGTGAACTGAGTGAATCGCTGGTACTTCTGCATTGATTCCTCATCTTTGATCCCCTGTAACAAACGCCTGGAATTCCTCTACCACGGACATGTTTTAGACTCAACCATAAAAACCTCAACGTAATGAATAGCCAACAGGACCTGCTTGTTACTCTCTGCAGATGTCAGTGCCTCTATACATGTAACACGAACCAACTGTTTCTATGGTACAAACTGTATATACACACACGCGCGCGCACACACACACACACACACACACACAGGTCTGGCATAATTCCAACACTGATAGTACCAACTGCTCAAGAGATAAATGACGTTTTCTCAAAAAAAAATATGATGTGGAAATGATGAAATATAGGATGATCTAGGCTACTGTAACTCCCTAAAACACTTCAAATGAAGCAGATATGAGGAAAAGTAAATCTTACAAAATGAAAATTACTAATATTTTTAAAGTATTTTAGGAAAGACAGTCCACTCCAACATAAAAATGACCACAAAACCCAAAACACTAATAATAAACTAAGGATTTTTTATGCTACTAATCCCAGACCAGTTTTCCTTTACGGTGACTGCTCCTAAGTCTTTCGAAAATCAACAACATTGCTCTAGCTTTAAAACAGCCTCTTTTGTATCATCAACAACCATAAGGGGTGCTTAGCCTGAAATCAGACCAGTTTCTGGAGTAATTTCTCATTTCTGGTAAAAACACATACATTCATGATTTTAGGACAAAAAGTAACAGCACTTGATGGAAATAATTAGCACCATTCTTAGAAGAGGTACTAGTTGAGGGAAACATCAACTACGAATATTAAACATCCAACAAGTAAATAAATACAAGTTCTGTACATTCCATGGCGCTAAAGAAGTATCACTTGAGAAAAAAACACCACTTGGTTTCCTGGCAATGGATACCACTATACATCAAATTACATCACAAAAACTTCTTGAGGCACTATTTAAACGCTGTTGATAGATATAAGCTCTTTCATACTCAACCCCCAATTCTTCCAAAGGACTCTACTTGCTGAATTAGAACATCATGATTTATTCCACATAGAGCACAAGAAATCTACCAGACTTCAAACTATAAGAGAGGACACTATGTGTGACTGGCTCACCACGACACTCCCCACACTCAGCTCGGTGCCGAGCACACAATCACTGCTCCATGGACACCTACTGGACGAAGAGCTGTTTTGTTAACTGGGCTATTTATTTACTGTTCTGTCGCTCTACCATTTCTAGTTGAGGGTCTGTTTTGATCACTAGAATTTGAACGGTACCATTATTTCACACATATTTAGAGTTCTTATTCCGAGAACTCTTTAATTATCTTCCATTTAATAAGAATACCGGGAACAGCCATTCCACCCGTTTACAACTGTGCAAAAAGACAGTGAGAGAGCACTGTACATTAACGTATATATGAGGGATGGAAAAAGTCAAGGGAGTGGAATGCTGCTCGGAAACAATGGATGAGACTGGGTCTGGAGCCTATGAAGAGCCCAACGATCACGAGTAAACCCACTTTAGGTCACAGGAAACAGGTGACAAGGGAAGGCCGTGTGGGCCAGACGTGCGTCTCTACACCATACCTTTGGCAAAAGCAGAACAAACAAAACCCCCCTCTGCTCTAAAGACAGCTGGTTTCACAACAGAGTCACAGACCTTGGAGGGTCTTTAAAAGCTGGCAGGTAATCCAAAGGACAGTTAAAACACACTGGAGCCATCCAAAAGAATATCCTAAAACCAATTAACAAGGCAAAAACGCTCTGAGATACTCAAGGGCAGGGGAGAGAATGAAAAGAAAAAATAAAAAAAATCCCAGTAAACAGAAACTCTATTAAAGCTTTACCTCTGACTCAAATTTGAAAAGTCCTGCTGAATCACATCTTCCAAGCCATGATTTTCTTAGAACTAAAAATTATTGGAAACTAGCTAATAAGTAGATAACCAAATATGAATTCTGGGTTAAAAGAAAACTGTCCCCAGTGATGGGCTAGGAAATAGTAATCTTTTTTCCCCTATATTTCAGTTAGATAAAACATGAATTAAACAATAGCACAGTTTGAAAACAATTCTGGAGTCTAGGCAAAATTTTCCTAAGACTCACAAAATACTTTGGTCTTTTTTTCTTTTAAAGCTATTTCCATTTTAATAAACACCATAGTTTGGTTGGTCTTTTTAAATAATGTTTATATACTTTTTTAAAGCTCATTAAAAATTCTTTTTTTAAAAGTTTATTTATTTTGAGAGAGAGGAGAGGGGGAGGGACAGAGAGAGAGGGAGAGAGAGAATCTCAAGAACCATGAGATCGTGACTTGAGCTGAAATCAAGTAGATGCTTAACTGACTGAGCCACTGAGGTGCTCCTAAAAAATTTTAATTGAGAAAAATAGAATCACCTGTGTCCCATCACCACAAAGTTACAGTATTAATACCTCAGCACCAGCTTACTTTAAACATTAAGTGTGTATATTTACATATGCTGTTTTCAGAGAGGCCTCATCGCTTTTCATTTCTCAAAGAGGTCAATGAATGAATGAAAAAAACTAACCCCAGATCTAATCCAAGACCTCTATTTTATAGGTAAGAAAATGGAGACTGAGTGGGGGGCAAACTGACTTGCCCAGTGATAGACTTAGCAGGCAACAGAACCCTGAACAAAATGGACCATCTCCCAAGCCTCAGGTTCAATACTCTTTCCAATAGCATCTGACTTTTTACTTCATTTAAAATTTTCTTTCCATCCATTCATTCAGCTGTGTCTCTACCCAAACAAATATTGTGAGCTGGGGCACCAGAGACACAGAGATAAAGAGAGTCCTGTTCCTCAAGCCTAGTGGAAAAACAGATACATGTAAGGTAAACATAACTTTTTTAACTAAAATATGGTCACCACCTTACTTTCACCTTAAAGAGATATAGGGCCTGGAGCTAACAAGACCGAATTGGTGTTAGCCAGGCAGATGGAGACAGGAGATTAGCAGACAGAGCGGGCCAAGAGACAGCACTTGAACTGCAAGGGAGAACACAAAAGTGAAGTCAGGAGATAAGAACAGATGGATAAGGATGGAGACCTTGAAAGAAAAGAAGTTTGCAGTTCGATTTTACCTAGAGAAGATGAGGAAGCTACAAACATTTTTGAGCAAGGTGATCCTGGGATTAAAATTTGCATTTTGGAGAGATCATTCTGGTAAAGGTGAAAGGCAGAGAGAAAAGTTAAGAAAGGAATATGAACAGAGTCAGAGCAGTTAACAGTGGGGACAGACAGAAGAGGCAGGAGAGAGATTTTGGTTAGAATTAACAGGCTATTCAAAAAGGAAAGGAAAGGAAAAGGAAAAGGGAAAGGAAAAGGGAAAGGGAAAGGGAAAGGAAAGGAAAGGAAAGGAAAGGAAAGGAAAGGAAAGGAAGGAAAAGAGAAAAGAGTCTCAGAATAAGTTAAACAATTGCTAGATGATGCTGCCATTTGCAGTGCAGAATACCTTCATATTTTCTAGGATCTGTAATACTTTTTAAATTGTTACCAAAAGGCTTCACTACAGATTTCCAACTACAGGTTTCAGAAGGCAATTCAGTTTTCCAGCAAAATTGACAGTATAGAGGTGAGAAATGAAAAGAGGGAAGAAAAAAAAAAACAAAACTGCCGACCTGTTTATGAAAAGCTGGATTCTTAAAAAGCACACAAAGCAGAAACTGAAAAGTCTTGGCAACAGAATGTCTAACCAATAAGTCTTTCTGAAAAAGATTTTAATTTCAGAAACCATTTTGGAAACCTATGATAAAAAATGCACTGGGGCACCTGGGTGGCTCAGCTGGTTAAGTGACCAACTTGGGCTCAGGTCATGAGCTCACTGCTAGTGAGTTCGAGCCCCACGTCGGGCTCTGTGCTGACAGCTCAGAGCCTGAAGTCGGCTTCAGATTCTGTGTCTCCCTCTCTCTGCCCCTCCTCCACTTGTACTCAGTCTCTCTCTCTCTCTCTCTCTCTCTCTCACACACACACACACACAAATAAACATTAAAAAAATTTTTTTTAAAGAAAACAACGTTTTTTCCTAAGTTTTTTTTTAATAAAATATTTCTAACACAAATGCCTTAAACTTAAGTGAAAGCATATCAAATAGTGTCAACTGAATTTCATAGCACAAATAACCGGCTGTGATACCACAGAAAAGCAAACTGGGGGCTGGAACAAGGAAGCTCCTCTTCAGAAGTGAGAAGACTTGGGTGGGCATCTAAGAGGTTTTTTATCTGTTAATATCTATCTGTAAGACGAAAATGCAATCTTCCACACAGTCCTAGGAAAAGATTCCGCAGACCTCTGCATCACGGCTGAAGCATTTCAATTTCGGGAAAGACCACCAGACTAAAATTTCGACTCCATTGTGTTAGCTCTTCTCTTCAGAACAAACAAAAATAAACCAAATGTACAGTCAGAAGTTCCATTAATCAGCTTAAAGTTAACAGCTAAAACAAGTAGCCTCCACTTCCTTTACATACACACACACACACACACACACACACACACACACACACACACAGTGTAAACCACTACTGGTGGAAGCCAGGTTTCCCACTGTTGGACAGAGAAGTGAACTCACAAACATACCATAAACACAAAAGAGGCTGCGAAACACTTGGCCAAAATCTCACCATAGAGATTATCACCAGGAAACAATAAATAATGCCTCCTACTGCTAACATGCTAATTAACAAATAATTTTCATAAATCGTGATTTAAAAAAATGTTCCAATACGAAGCAATAAAAATTCCTATGATAATAATGAGAATGAGAATGACCAGCTTAAAAAAGAAACTAAAACTCCCTAGGAGGAAGGTGAGAGGAAACTTTTATTCTTTTGAAAACCAAGCCCAACGTTCTTAGCAGGGCCTTGGTGGTCCGGAGTCGTTCCACTGAAGTGCCCAAGTGTCTGACTTTCCCAGGCACCCGAAGCTTCCCTCCTCACGCACCCAGCTTTCTTCTCCTTTCCTTCTGGTTCAAAAGCAACACCTTGCTCAACTGTACTCCACATTCCTGACCCATTTTTTTTTGAGTTTATTTATTTTGAGAGCAAGAGTGCATGGGGCAGGGGTGGAGGGAAAGAGAGAGTGGGAGAGAGAGAGACAGAAAGAGAGAATACCAAGCAGGCCCTGTGTCCAGCGCGGAGCCCGAAGTGGGCTCAATCTCACAACCCTGGGATCATGACCTGAGCCGAAATCAAGAGTCAGACACTCGGGGCGCCTGGGTGGCTCGGTCAGTTAAGCGTCTGACTTCGGCTCAGGTCGTGATCTCACGGTTTGTGGGTTCGAGCCCCACGTCGGGCTCTGTGCTGACAGCCAGCTCTGAGGCTGGAGCCTGTCTTCGGATTCTGTTATCTCCCTCTCTCTCTGACCCTCCTCTGCTCACGCTGTCTCTATCTCTCTCTCAAAAATAAACAAACATTAAAAAAAAAAAAAAGAGTCAGACACTCAACTGACTCAGCCACCCAGGCACCCCTTCCTGACCCTTCTCCTTCTTTTTTTAAATGTTTATTTATTTAGAAACAAAAAGAGAGTACACGTGTGCTTGAGCATGTGCAAGCAGGGGAGGGGCAGAGAGAAAGAGAGAATCCCACACAGGCCCTGCTCTTAACCAACTGAGCCACCGAGCTGCCCCGCCGACCCTTCTTAGCGGCATACTGGATCCTTTTCTTGACGGCAACATCACTGAGACCTGCCGTCTTCTGGAGTCATGAAGCACACAAGGCTGTTTTATATGGCCCTGTACACACTGGTCGGCCTGCTTTGGTTGGGTCCACTTTTCAGCTTTACCTGTCCCCTCCCTTCCCCCTGAACTGCTGTTGCTTCTCACTACTGTCAAATACGGTTGCCTCTAAATGCCCATCACCTCGCGTTGGGGCTGCTACGAAACCCCTTCTAATTTAACCCCTGCTAGGACATGGAATAATAACATTCATTTGAACTATAAAAAAAGCCAAAACAATGAATGAGTGAAACACATGTAGTGAATGCACTCAATGTGTGGGCATGTTTTGTAATGGCTCGATTTTATGTATTTATGTGTTTACTTATTTCTCTCTGGTGTTCACATGTGAAAATTTCCTGGAAAACTGAACTCCAGATATAAAAAGTATTATTTGACTGAATCTTTCTAAATACAGTAGTTATTAGAAGTGAAAATTTTTCATCTTCATACTCTGATTCAAATAAAATCAATGTTACATGATACTTGGGCAGTAAGTATAGAAGTATGTAGTACATGGATGTCTGCTACTTAAGGGGTATTAAAGTTGAAATCCTGGCTTCAAATTGTTAAAACTGAAACATCTACTTTTCTAATACTGCGGCTGGTTTCGAATTTTAAGCTAACAGCATTATTATACTGTATAAAACTGTCACTACCTACTACGATTTCTCTAGAACTACACTCCCCAACACACAAAAGGTACTTCCTTCATGCCAAATTACACTCATTCTATCAGCATATGGCCAGGTAATTATAAGGAGACAAGCCAACTGTTAGATGAACTCAAAGACCTAATTCCCAAAGGAGATTCATATATTAGATTATACAGAAATTCTTATTTCAAAAATTAGGCTATGCTAATTAACCTTGCAGATTCCCTATTTTTATGTCATTACTTTCAACTGATTTTTTGGAATTAGTGTACTTCTTACTATCAAACCTGTACATGGATACTTCTTTTTCCTTTTTTTTTTTAATTTACTAAATTATAGTAAGTCGTGATTTGTAAGGTCATATATTCAAATCACTAATTAACTAAAATGTACTTATTTGATATTTGCCACACACTCAAATGTACTAGGATTGTTATATTTGAGGAATATGAATTTTAAAATAAATAATATAAACACTAATGATACTAAAATTTTAATTCATCTGGCACTATCACATACTATCAAAGGAAAGAAGAGAGACAGAAATGAGGTAAGTTAAAGAACTACAAATTAATGTGATGTAGATATACTGAAATAGGACCAACTTTGGGGCTTTAATTTAAAAAAAAAAAAGAAAAGAAAGAAATCTTGCAAATGCTTTTCACAAAATACCTCCAGGAGCTAGGTCCACATTCAAAAATGAACAAAACAGGAGTTCCCAATATTTGTCAGATCACAGTACTAAATGTCACTTCTGGGAATATTATCACAGAACCAGACGGCAAAGAAAGGTATTTCTAGCTGTTAATTGATTATCTCCATGCAAAAAAAAAAAAAAAAAAAAAAAAGGATTCCATTTTCAGTGTTTTCTAAAATATAAGGCCATAATGAATAAGGTGCATTTCGCAACTGTTAAATTGTACAAAATGCCCACAACAGCACCTCATTTACTTCCACTGATCCCAGGGACCAGATCAAGGATCACGCTGCTTCTAAGGCAGATTCTCCCAGCTCCGCGAAGGACAGAACCCGGGAGCACCCCCTGAGCAGTGGCCAGCTGGGTAAGAAACAGGAAAAAATTCCGAGTGGGGGTGATAAACATCTGGGTAAGTTATTTAGGGCAGCTGTGAGATTTCATTTTCCTAAATAACAGAACGAGCTCTGATCTGCCTTGGGCAGGTTTTGAAGTAATGCTGTTCAGATTCAAAACAGGGTAGGCTTCTCCAAGCCCCTTCCAGACACTGAGCCGATGAATTACGTTTATCCAACAATACCAGAAGCGACCAAACACAACTTGTGCTAAGCAATACCTTTACTTAACTGGAAGATGCGGCAAAGGTGGCTTTCTGAAGAGTTTAACGTGTTCTGCTACATATCTGGGTGGGTCTTTTTTCCCCCTGTTAGATATCTGGGTGGTTTTCATTGCATTTTCTTGCTTCTTCTGAACCAGAACTTGACTGCTTTTATTTTCCAAAATTTAATTTCTACACCAAATCCTAATTACAGCATGGGCCCAAATGACTAAACTGATTTCCCTAACTAACTACATGACCTTGGGAAGTCGCGTCTTGTAAAATGAGAGGCTTGCACTGAGAGCCACTAGAAGGTAACCTTCACGTTCACTAGTCAACTCCCACCCCCAGGGGACAATGAAGACACTGCATGTTTACTGCCTGTCCCCAAACTACACATACAAATGTAGTCTTCTTTTCTTTTCTAACACTTCTATTTTCATCTGTTTATCCCCAAACGTTCTGAAGAGGACACTAAAACTGAAATTTCCTATGTACCAAAAATAACTGTACAGAATTTAAAATAAGGTACTCATTTTTTTAAGAAATGGAACAGGTAGGTTATACAAGAGCTGACAAACTTCACCCAGTTTGTTGCACTTCCCCTGTCTTCCTCCCCATTAAGCCTCTGTGGCAGCCTGACCCACCTTCATCTGAAAGGAAGGTCGTGGGAGTGAGAAAGTGCATGGGCCATGCAGTGAGAAGGCCCGAGTTCTAGATCCACTGCTTCCATGCACTGGCTCTGTGGGCACGAGCCACTTCCCCTTTGGGCCCTGCCAGACTGTTTGCTTAAACAAAAGAGCTGGACAAATTCCTAATTTCCAAAGTCTTCCACTTTAAAGATCCACGAACCTTTCATTCCATCCATTACTCTCCTCCTAATGCCTTGGTTCAGCGCTTGCCGCATCTTTCCTAGACTAGTTCACCAGCCTCAAGACGGTCTCTTTCCCCCCTCTTTATTTTTCCTTCTTATCCTAAAATGAATCCGATCCTAAAACCATGAGCAGAGCAGGGTAAACCAGCACACGGTCTTTGAAGCCCTAAAAGCATCAGGTTCAAATCCAGACTGCCATGAACAAATCGTCTCTCTCAAACAACAGGGATATTACCGACTTCACTGAGGACTAACACAATATATGAAGCGCCTAATACAGTGTCCGACATGCTGGAGATGGTCAACACCAGCACCTCTCCCAGGCAGGGTCAGAAGCCTCAGTTTCCTACTCTCTCCAGCAAGGATGACCCACCAGCTAGCTACACAGGTGGCGGGCAGAAGATCTATAAAACCCCAGGGAGAAACTGGGTTGACCGTTGTCACCAGGCTCCTGTGTAAAGCAGCTCATATTTCTGGGTAAAGTGGCCTCAGCCCCGAGCCCCTCCTGAACTCTCCAGATCAAATGGTACACCCTCCCCAGGCCAAAAAGCCACATATCAAGAGGAAATGAAAACGTGACACAATTCTTCAAAGAGATAAAGATTCTCTGGATTTTACCTGAAATCAAACTCCCCAGCCTGTCATTCATGTGACAAGATGCCAGTTGCATTTCTTTGCACTGAAATCTCTAGATGGTATGGCCAAGGCTGAAGTACCAGCAAGATCGTTTAATCTGATTTCGCAAGCATAGGCAATTAAAAGGTGTGACAAAAGAAACAAAGAATAAGATTTCTCACAAAATGAGGATACAGCGAACTTCAGAGTTAGACAAATACCTGCAGAAAAAGCAGTGACTTTCTTCTTGGTTTCAAAACCGGGTCAAAACTGGAAGGGGCGAGTAGAGGACTGATAGGGGCGAGCAAAGAGAAGCTCATTTCTTAAAGTGACCCGAGGACAGTCATTTAATTCTGTGGGATCGTTTTCCCAAGTCAGGAATAATAACAATCTTTACCTTCACACACTAGTCAATCATAGAACTGAGTTACAGGCTAAAGGAGGGCGACCAATCAAGTGTGTGGAAGTCTGGCAACCTAAGAAATCTTGGGAAGAAACCGTTTTCTCTGAAGCGGCACCTTCTCCCCAAGTGACTTCAGCCCATGCTACTGCTGCAGGAGCATGTAACGAATAGGATATAGCATAATTTGAGAAAAACGCTTTCGGAAGGCTTAGCTTCATTAAGAACTATGCAAATTCAAATCTCTAATTCAAAAGGACTAGCCCACTAATCTGAGATCTGTGAGACCTGTGCACTTCGGGGATCGGGCCAAGCCGCTCTCTACCTGACTCCGGAAACGCACTATTCTATGAATCTGACCAAAATTCTGGACGTGAGCTGCCATTTTCCTGCAGAGCAATTATTTCACAAGCACTGGCGCTTCCGGTTGATCCCTTCTAAAAAACTGCAGTTAAAGTCCGTTTTCTTCCCCATGGTCTTTGCTCACACCCCAAACTAAACAGGCCTGATTTTCCCCACCCAGACTTGAGATCTGTGACCAGAGCCATTCTTCGCCTAGATGGCCCTTTCTGGTTAACAGATGCCTCCAACCCTCCATTTCTGTCCCACTGTGCCCCCTATCCCTCTGCACAGCACCCTCAGTGCTTTTCCCTTCTATTCTTTTCCCTTCTACTTTCCCCTCATTTCTGACCTTGCCTGTGACCAGTACTTCCCTTACCTAGACCTGGTCCCGGCTTCACCCTTCAACTCCAGGCCTCTTACCTCTAGCCTCCCCAGTCCAATTCCCACCTGGCCTTACTAACGTCGGCCCCCCCAGCCCAGACTTTATTGCACCGCCCCCTCCCCCACCTTCTACCAATTCCTCTCATCCCTGGTCCCTACCAGTTTCTCTTCATTTTCAGACCCTGTCCAATCTCCTCTCTTTCTGGGCTAAAACCCAAACCCCATTCCTAACCGCAGCAGTCCTCTGACCCGCCCATCCCACTTTCTCTGACTCTGAACCTGGTGCCTCCCCTACTCCCTCACTGAAAGCCGGGGCCATGAGATCGCCGGCCCCAGCCTCGCCTACTAGTACCCCATTTCTGACCCCTAACACACGCGCCCTCCCCATCGCACACTCCAGGCTACCGCGCCGATCCTCCCGCATCGCAGATGCACGCCTTGGACCCTCCTTCCCATCCCCGACCGGCCGGTCCTGCGGCGTGCAGAGCCCGGGGCCCACGAGGACCCCCCGCCCCCACCGTGCCGCGCAGCCCTGCCCCGCGTCCCTAATGCCCATGCATGCCCCTCCCGGGGGAGTCCCTCTCCCCACCTGACCCCGGCCCGGTGACCTCCGCCCCCGCCGGGCCCGGGACTCCATTCTCTCCGTTTCCGAGCCAACCCCCGCCCCGAACGCCCTCCGCGCTCCCAGCCCAGTGGGGTGTGTCCCCCTGCCCAGGGAACTCCTGCCACTGGCCTCTCCCGCGGGGTCACGGTCGCCCTCCTCACCTCGGCGTCCACCACCTCGTGGTAGGCGGGCGGGGGGTCGAAGCCGCCGCCGCCCCCGGTGCTCCCGCCGCGGGAGGGGCCGCCGCCGCCGTCGCCGCCGCCGTCGCCCCGCGAGCCGCCGCCGGGCCCGGGGCTGGGGCCGCCGCCGCTGTCCATGGGCTCGTAGCCGCCGTAGTCGAGGCCCGGCCTCTCGTTGGTGAGCAGCGCCACGGCCTCGTTGATGTCGTTCTTGGCCAGGCGCAGGGCCTTGCGGATGGTGGCGGGGTCCGAGAAGCCCATGCACAGCAGCGTGGTCATGTGCTGCTCCTCCTCCGATTCCATGGCTCGGGCCTCCGAGCCGCGCCGGCCGGCGAGCGGCGAAGCTGCGGCTCCCCGGCCTGGCGGGCCGCGCGGCGCTCCTTCCGCGCCGCTCCCGCGCCCGAGCGGGCCCCTGCGCTGCCGGCCTGCGCGCTCCGCAACCGCCGGGCCAGGCTGGGCGCGGGCGTGGACGCCGCGAGCCGAGCGAGGGCGGTGGGGCGCTCAGGCGCGGCGGCTGCCCGGCCCAGCCCTGCGCGCCGCCATGTTGGCCTCCTCCTCCGCCTGCGCCTCCGCCTCCGCCTCCTCCGGCCGGCGGGGCCGCGCCTCCGCTCCCGGAAGCGGCCGGGGCTGCCCCAGGTTCGCCGAGGACTGCGCGGGAGAGGGGGAGGGGGCGAGTGCCTTTTTTTTTTTCTTTTTAACTTAGACAGCGAAGGGAGGGGCCGCGCCGCGGAGCGTCTCTAGGGTGAAAGGGCCGCCCAGACACCCGGGCGGAGGCGAGGGAGGGTCCTCGGCCGTCGCCACCGCCCGCCTCTTTCTCCAGCAACAGGTTCCCGCGGGACGCGCGGAGGCGAAGCGCAGCCCGCTGCGCGGAACGTCCCCGGAGTCCCCGAGAGCCGTCGGTCCGGCCCAGCCCTGACGGCGGTTCCCTCGCACCCCGAAGCTGCTTAGGGCCCCCGCTGGCCTCCTCTCCCGGCGTGGCTCGTCCCCGCGCGCGCGACACGCACGCCATCCCGGGTGGGATTCATTCGGCCGCGGCTGCACTTCCCCGCCAGCCCGGCCTGAGACGCGCGCCGCAGTCCCAAAAGAAATGCACCCCAAACCACGGAAATTCGCCCGCCGCGCTGCCTGCAATACACTCCAACACCCACCTCAATTCATGCCTACACCGGGCACAGCGGTCCACCGGGGCCGAAAATCACCCCCACGCAACGCGACCCAAATCCCTCCGGCTCGCCCTGAAATCACCCCAACCCGGCTGAAATTGATTCCCAGCCCTCGCTGAAGGTTCCTTGCAGCCACTTGCCCCCCCACCAAACGTAGCCGAATTCCACCAGACTCTTAGACTGAGGTCCCCTGGGCGTCTGAAACGTATTTTTACGTCCTGAACTCAATTCCAGCGCTCGTCAACGAACACCTTCGAAAAACCCGGAGTGCATCGCACGGCGAGTCACAGGCTCATTCGAACTCCTTGGACCTCTGCTCCTCTCCTGATGCTGACCCACCTACCCACACTACTGCATCTCTTGGCTCAGGATTCTGTTTCTGCATTTTGAAGGAGAACCCTACCCACTCGGTTTCTGCCCTTTACGGGAGGACCCCACTGCTGTTCATTCCTCTTCCCTCTGAGGCCTGTTTGCTTTGCTTTCTCTTTCCACCTTGAGGATTAGCATCCAGGGGCTGTGTCTTTGGTTTCCTTGACTTCACTATCCAAGCTCCAAACCCTGACTCTTGCTCCCCCCACCCCCATCCCCGTCAATTTCCTTTAATTCATGCTTCTAGGTTCTTTCCCCACCATCTCCAAAGATCCATCATGATGCCTGCCCTTTCTTTATCTCACTACATATTTGTTAACTCAGTTTACCTCCGAAGGCGCTCACCCTTGTGAGCTTCCTTCTTCCAGAACCCAGAAGTCCACCAACTAACCTTTCTCATCCCATCAGACCCCTCCTTGTGACAACGCAGCACTCACTAAAATCTCCACCTATCCCAAATCTTAAATTCCTGTCGGGACCCAGAAAATTCTCTGCTCTCTGGTAGCATCTTTCCCCCTGGACCACAGGACCCTTGCCTAGTACTCGCTCCCTGTATTTATAAACACCAACATTTTGATTTCCAGGGTGATTTTATCACTGTTGTTTACATCTGAATGAAGTGACTACAGTTGTTGTCTGGATTAAAGGCTGTGTTAGGGAACAATGACTAGGCCTTCGCAAAGGAAGCAAAGTCAATTTGTGAATGAAAATAAAACAAATCCTTCTTACATTTTTGAACACTAACCAAAAAAAAAAAGAACCTGCTAAGGAAGAATGCCTAGAAACGAATCAGGTTCCAGGGCATATATTGAAATAAAATTTTACGAAGTGGCAGAAACTTCCAAGTACTTCAATGGTGCTTAAATATTTATCTGTGGGATACAAGGACCAAAAGTAACGTAAATGAAGCCAAGTAGCCTATCGTAGAGTACGTGCCAAGATATTTCGCTTATTCAACAAATAAGTGTGCTATTTATCAGGCACCAGGTACTGTTCTTGCCACTGGTGATGCGGCGCTAAACAAAGCTGACAAAATTTGATGATGGAAAGGCGATGGCATTCAATGTTGCCCTGTGTCTGTAGAGTTAATTCAGTGACCAAATGAAGAAATGCATTACGTAGGGTGTGGTGGTGGGGGTGGTAAGTAACACGTAAAGGAAAAATATGGGTTGCCACTGAAATTTGAGACCGCACCCAAGAAGTACTGAGACTGAGCCGGCCAATTCAGATGGCACATAAAAAGACTTATCGACAGTGGTAGGTTTATAAAACACGACAGAGGAAGCTGTGCCTAGCTGAGAAGAGGAAGCAGAGAAGGAAGCAGAGAAAAACAAAGTCTGTGATAAAAACTGGAAAGGAGCCACCAAAGGCTACAAAAAACAAGGAAGGCCATTTTTGAACCGGATCCTGGAGTGGCTGAAAAGCCAGAGTGTCATTTGAGGATGCGAGTAGTTATAATCACACTTTTTTGGCATATAAGAAAGCAAGTGAGGCTTTAAACCCTACTGAATCGGGATAGCAGTGGAGGGGCCTCTGGTGTGAATATTCATGCTTTCACTCACATTTTAGTTTTTATTGCAGTAAAATCCTGAAAATGTTAAAAGGGCTAAAAATAAATAACATTCAGTTTGCATGTATCCTTCTCTAGAATATTCTAGAAGAAAAAAAATAGGTCTTAAAGACAGGTATGATGGACTATCTTGAAGACAAAATATGAGGGTTTTCTAATACTAAAAAGTAACTTTAAAAATATTTAGTGAGTGTCTACTTTGAACCAGGCCTAGGACTAGATAGACACCCCTAGGTGCCTAGACAGCAAGACTAGAGGAAAACAAAGACTAGAGAACAAGACACAGTTCCTACCCTCTTATTTATTTATTTATAAGGTTTTTTTTTTTAAACATTTATTTAGTTTTGAGAGACAGAGAGAGACAGAGCATGAGCAGGGGAGAGGCAAGAGAGACGGAGACACAGAATCTAAAGCAGTCTCCAGGCTCTGAACTGTCAGCACAGAACCTGACACGGGGCTCAAACCCACAAACCTTGAGATCATGACCTGAGCTGAAGTTGGACGCTTAACCAACTGAGCCACCCTGGCATCCTAGCTCCCGTGCTTTTGGAACTTACTATCTTTAAAGGGAGACAGACGATAAAGGGGTAATCATAAAGTGTGATAGGTGCTTTGATAGGGAATTTCAAGATGTAAGGGGCAAATTTCTTGCCTTCTCTGGGGGTAAAATTACCAAATGTAGGAAATCTAAACTATGCCAGGAAGTAGGAAAGCCAGGAAAATGAATATGAGATGAAAAGAGAGAGATCCAAAGACTACAATAGTATGTGCAAAGGCCCTGGAGTAAGAGGAAAGCAACGGAGAAGAATTAAAAGCCAGTGGAATACGGCTGGAGTTCTAGAGAGGTAATAGTGAGAAGGGATTCTGGGAATGTGGCCAAACACCAGATCTGAGAGGGCTACTTAAACCTGATAAGGAGTTTGCACTTTATTTTGAGGGAATGGGAAGCCACTGAAATATTTATATGGAGGAGGGAGGTGCTGTTATTTAAATTTTGGGAAGAGTGCCCTGTGAAGGATGATGTAAAAGGGAGGAAGGGTAGAGGTGGAGAATTGAATTAATTGATTAACTTGGTTGCTGATGGTAACTGGCAAACCCATTAAAGCAAAAAGCAGTGCCAAATGACGGGCTCGCTGCTCTGTACTTCCTTTCTCTTTGCGATTTGGCCCTGGAAGTTCTCCCTTGGAAACTTTCAGTGCCTTCAAACAGATACTCTATTCTTCCCAGCTTGTCTTGTTGGTCTCAGTAAGAGGGATGGTCTTAAACAAGCAAATCTGTCATAATTGGAAGGAGAACTGTCATAGAAGAGAAGAAGATGGAGAAAATTCCTCAAGGCAGCAGATAAAAGAAGCACACCTTGAATCCTGAGAACAAACTGAGGGCTGATGGGGGTGGGGGAGAGGGGAAGGGGGGAGATGGGCATGGAGGAGGGCACTTGTGTGGATGAGCACTGGGTGTTATATGGAAACCAACTTGACAATAAACTATAAAAAAATAAATAAATGCAAATAATAAAAAGAAAGAAGCAGACCTTGACAGAGGGAGATTTTCCAAGATGAGGAAGAGGTTAGTGTTTTGGATATTCGGTGAGGAGGAAGAGCCTTGCCCTGCTAGCTCAAAGTGCCCTAGGAAGTAGAAAGAGCTCAGAGAAATGACTGTCTCAGTCCCAGATTTGCAGGCTCTACAAAATCCCGCAATCTCTAGCCGGGCAGGGAAGCAATGGAATCCTCTTCCTTCAAATGACCTTAGCCTATACAGGCTTAGATTGTGATCCCTTTAGTGCTAACGAGTATAGACCATGGACCAGAGGACTCTTCCTGACAACGCTGTAGATGCACAAGTCTGTGCATTTTGCACAAGTCCCCCAGCAGAAGGAGAGAGGACCCTAATTATGACTATAATTCAACATCTCAATACTTTGGTGGGGGGGACGTTGAGTGAGTTTTGTTTCTGAAAAAATAAAATGACATTTAAGTTTTTTTAAATATTTATTTTTGAGAGAGAGAGACAGAGTGTGAGCAAGGGAGGGGCAGAGACAGAGAGGGAGACACAGAATCCGAAGCAGGCTCCAGGCTCTGAGCTGTGAGCACAGAGCCTGATGCAGGGCATGAACCCACGAACTTTAAGATCATGACCTGAGCTGAAGTCAGATGCTAACCACTGAGCACCCATGCACCCCAACTTTTTTAAATGTTTGTTAATTTTTGAGAGACAGAGACAGAGACAGGGGGAGGAGACATAGACTCAAGCTTTATCCCTGTTCTGTTAGTATGTGTCCGTATTTCACTCTGTATTCTGGCTGAATAATGTTGCATTATAAATATGTCATATTTTGTTTATCCATTCATAATGGACATTCGAGTTGTTTTTACTGTCTGGGTATTATGAATAATGCTGCTATAACGGTTTATATGAATGTTTTTGTGTGGACATGTTTTCATTACTTATTGGTCATTTGTATATTTTCTATTCAAGTCCTCTGCCTCTTTTTGAATGGGGCTATTTGTCTTCTTATTATTATGTTTTAAGACTTTTGTTTTCTAGATCCAAGTTCTTTACCAGGTATATTATTTGTAAATATTTTCTGGTATTCTATGGCTTGTCTTTTCACTTTTTTTGCTAGTGTCCTTTGAAGCACATAAGCTCTTAGATTTGATGAAGTACAATTTATTTTTTTTCTTTTGTTGCTTATACTTTGGGTGGCATATCCAAGAAATCACTGACAAATTTCCTATCATGAAATGTTTTTGCCTGTGTTTTCTTCTAAGGGTTTTGTAGTAGATCTTTTATCTATTTGGAGTTCATCTTTGCATATGGTGTGAAGTAAAGGTCTAATTCTATTCATTTGCATTTGGCTAATTGTCCCAATATGATTTGCTGAAAAGATTATTCTTTCCCCCGTTGAATGGTCTTGCACACTTGTCAAACATCAATTAAACATGGACACAAAGGTTATTTCTGGAATCTCAATTGTATCCTATTGATCTGGACGTCTATTTTTATGCCTACAGCACATTGTCTTGATTAAAGTTCCTTTGTGGTCAATTTTATTTTTTATTTTTTAGAGGAATGGGGAAGGGCAGAGCCTGACTTGGGGCTTGATCCACAACCCTGGGGTCATGACCTGACCCAAATTCAAGAGTCCAACCAACTGAGCCACCCAGGTGTCCCTTTGTGATAAGTTTTAAAAGCAAGTGCAAGTCCCCCAACTTTGTTCTTTTTCATGACCGTTTTGTCCATTCTGAGTTTCTGGCAATTATATGTGAATTTTAGAATCAGTTTTTCAATTTCTACAAGGAAGTCAGCTGGGATTCTCATAGGGATTACATTGAGTCGGTAAGCACACTTGGGGAATATTACTATCTTGACAATACTAAGTCTTCCAGTCCATGAACATGTTACCTCTTTCCATTTATTTGAATCTTCTTTCATTTCTTTTAGTACTGTTTTGTACTCTTCAGGGTACACTTTGTACTTCTTTTGCTAAATTCATTCCTAAATACTTTCTTCCTTTTGATGCTACTATAAATGGAGCTGTTTTCATAATTTCATATTTGGATTGTTTGATTGCAAATGTATAGAAATACAGTAGAATTTTATAAATTAATCTTCTATCCTACAACCTTGCTAAACTTGTTTATTAATTCTAATTGGGTTTTTTAGTGGATTTGTTAGGATTTTCCACATACAAGTTTATGTTATCTGTGAATAAAGATAGTTTTGCTTCTTTCTTTTTTTTTTTTAATTTCTTTTAATGTTTTATTTATTTCTATGAGAGAGAGAGAGACAGCGTGAGCAGGGGAGGGTCAGAGAGAGAGGGAGTCACAGACTGAAACAGGCTCCAGGCTCTAAGCTGGCTGTCACCACAGAGCCCGACACGGGGCTCGAACCCACGAACCATGAGATCATGACCTAAGTGAAAGTCGGACGCTTAACCGACTAAGCCTCCCAGGCACCCCTGCTTCTTTCTTTTCAATCTGGATGCTTTTTGTTTATTTTTGTGTCTAGTTTCCCTGGCCAAAGCCTCCAGTACAGGTTAAATAGAGATGCAGATAGCAGCCATGGTTGTTCAGTTCCTGATCTGAGGAGGAAAGCCTCTAATCCTTCACCATTAAGAATGATACTTGCTTGGGGTTTTTCATCCATGGCTTTTATTATTTTGAGATAGTCTTCTCCTATTCCTATTGAGAAGGATCAATGTGGTTTGTGTTTTTTATTCTATTGATGATGTGTATTGCATCCATTGATTTTTCATATGTTAAAACAACCTTGCATTCTGGGATGAATCCCCCTTGGCCATGGTGTATAATACTTCATATATGTTACGGGATTCAATCCGCTAATACTGTATTTTGTTTAAAAACACAGTGATAATATTGGGGAAAGAGGGCAATTACTTTTTTTTTTAACTATGAAAATGGAGTAACTTATTAACTAAAATGCTACAAAAATAATGCAGAAACAATCTTGTATTTTATACAAGTACATTTAAAAAGAATGAAATACTGTTTTTGCAATCAAATCCCTTCAAACCTTTTAATACTATTATTCTTATTTTGTTTTTATGTTAATTTACTTTAAGTTTTAATTTAATATTTTACATTTTTATGTTGAGTTTTTAAGTTTTTATTATTAATTTATTTAATTAGTTTTAATTAATAAAAATATATAAATAAAACTAATATAACAGAGCGTTCTATTAGTTTCAGGTGTGCAGTATAGTGATTCAACGCTTCCATACATTACCCGGTGCTCATCATGACAAGTACACTCCTTCGGTGAGGGGATGAGTTAAATAGGTGATGGGGCTTAAGGAAAGCAATTACTTTTAGAGGAATACTGATTCTGATTATTTAATGTAAAAAAAAAAAAAAAACCCAGTATGAAAAATGGGGAGCACTAGAAGAAGGCAGAGGAAAACATAATTTTTAAGTCCAAGGCTCCTCCCACCCTGTACTAAAGACTGTATGGTGGCCAAAAGGTGACAGATCTGATGGCAGTCCAACATAAGATCTTGGCTATTCTACCAGCAGCAGGAGTGAATTTTCCCAGGGCCCCAGGATGAATGGGCAGACCTGTCCCCCAGGCATGCAGATGCTCCCCTTGCCTCCACTTTGGAAAGCCCTTCCCTTGTAGTAGTTGAGTTACAAATCCAATGGTCCACAGCATAAACACATGCTATTAGATTGTCAAGTGGAGAGGAGGCATGCGAGGTAGGGCCAAGATTTCGACTGCCAAGCCGAGGAGTTTAATTTGTTAGGCAGTGGGCAGCCATTCAGTATTTTGAGTCAGGGAATGATGTGATTGAATGTACTTTCCGAAGGTTAAAATGGTACTAGTGTGTCGAACATAAGAGATTAAATAAGCAGGTGTAGGGGGAGAATGAAAAGAAGCATATTCTTCAGAATTTGGTGATTGGATTTGATGATCCAGGAAAAGGAAAGACTTCTAGATGTGAAGGCTAGATAATCTGAAGTCAGGGTTTGAACCGCAAGGGAAAATGATGACCTTGGCCTTACGTGAGCTGACATTTCACTAGGAAAGTTTGCCTGCTGACTTCCCCAATCATATCACACGTGTACATTGGAACCGAAACAGTTAAAGCAGCTAAACATTTACAAGGAATGTACACCGGGGATTATTTAATTTGGAAAGTGAAAAGATTTCACAAAAAAAGAAAGATGAAAGGACACCCATTTGTTTCTCCACTGCCCTAGTTCCTGGCCTTTAAGCCACCACACTCTCCTACACAGGACACTACGGGCCAGCTGAAGCAAGCCAAATGCATTTTAGGAGAAGTGCCCCAAGCACACATGCCCTTCTTTACCCTCCGCTCTTCATTTTCATCTCCCTACCCCTGGGTAGCTCATTCCCTATCTAGTTTCATTCTAAGGACAGGGAAGGGGGGGAGAGGCCTTTGACTGCCCAAGTTCAGCTGGGGTCAACCGGTGGTCATGTCTTCTCGATGACCTCTCCCGCACCACCATATTCCAGCCTTCCATATTGCTTTTAATCTGTTCTTGTCTACAGTCATATGTGATTACCCTCCCTGCCTATTGGGTACCTCTTTCCATGGGCTCTGATTTCAGCAATCTCCGTTTCCAGGAAAAGATTTCCTCTGCTGGTCTAGCCCTTCAACACCCCCTGCTCAGGCTGACCCCAGGCCTCTGCCAGAAGGTAGAGATTTGGGCAATTTATCTTAATTGTATCGGCAGGTTTAATTTCTCCAAAGTCACATTTTTAAGGACTCTAGAGTCATAAAGTAACAGTTTGCAATTCTCCACTGCCTGGAAATGGCAATGAGGGATGTGTTTACCTGGATAGCAATGTTGAAACGCGGCTGTTGTGAATAGAAAGATGGACTCCTCTATCTTTAGCTGAAAAACCAAGATTTGAGGCTTTTAGTTCCCTCTGAAACCAGCAGGACCCAGCTCTCAGACTTCAGCTGAATTCCAACATGATTTTAGAAGCCTGTTTCATTTCCCCAATGTTGACTCACCAGGCTGGATTAATTTTTGAGAGTGTTGTGCTAATTATAGGCTAGTGGAGCTAATGGGCTAAATCAAAATGGCTACAAGTGAAAAAGTAGCAGAGCGCTCTGGGTTCTGCTAGGATGTGGAGCTATTTATAACTTCACAATTGCATGGTTACTATTAATTAGTAAGTATTGCAGTGACCCTCAATTTTCAAAGGCATCTCCCGTCATTTTCTAGTTAATCTCTCCCATCCCTCACTGCGATCATTTTATACGAAGGGTGGAGCTGACGAATTACTTGCCTGAAGTCATGTCTGTGGGTAAACCAGAGTTAATACTTTCAACATTAGGAATAATAATAAGAACAATATAGTCGTGGAGGGCTCTGCAGTTTTCAAAAGGTTTTCTCTTTGGCATCTCATTTACACTTCCCAGAATCCCTAGGAACCCTAAGGGCTCCTGTTGGCCCGTTGAGGTCACAGAAGAGGGTTTGGTTCACAGCTGTCTTGGTTAAATCTGAACTGAATAAGAACAGAAAGAACCCAGCGGTTTTTGGGACTCAGTCTGAATTGTTCCAATCTTTGCTCTCCGCCTTTTTCTGAAGGGTTTTCTTGGCCTTTGAGCATCCACAGGGGCAAATTCTCTCATATTAACCTTTTGTTTTATGAGGCTTCGTAAAACAGTATCCAAACCCATTGAATCCAGCGCTATTAGAAATTTCAATTTAAGAGAGGTGAGAAAGTCCGGAGGTTGCTTATGCCAGAATGTTGGCATAAGATTCCCCCTCCCCCCCCAAAGTGGGGCTGCTTCTAGTGACAGCTGGGAGTCCTCATTGCATTTCCCTGTATCGGCTCACTTCTCCCCACTCAACCACCTGGGCCTTTCTTGACCTTCATAGGCCCAGAGTGTCCACTGCATTCTACAGTTGACCTTCTCAGAACCTTTCAAAATCCCACAAGCAGAGGCATGGGTAGCTGGACGGGTTCTTGAAATGTCATGCAGTCTCCTATCATCACCTTACCGGTGACCAAAACGGAGACTCAGGGAATGCAAGTGACTTTCCAAGGCTCACGGCCAGTAGTCGTCCGAACGGGAGTTGGTGGCGGGCGCGGGGGGGGGGGGGGGGGGGGGGGGGGGGGNCTGCTTCAGTGTGTAGAACGGATTGGAGGAAGGCGGGGGGGGGGCGGGGGGGGGGGGGTGAAGCAAGGAGACCTTTCAGGAAGCTGTTGCAAGAGATGGTGATGCAACCCATGCAGGAAGTGGCAGTGGAGAAAGAGAATGTATTAGAATAGAAAATTTTTGTCGTTTTCGACTCCCTTCTTACCACACACACATTACTTAGACCTAGTTTTTTTAATTTGAGGAGGGCGCGGGGTGGGGGGGGGGGTGTGTGTGTGAAAAGTCCCTGGACGTCTGCTCCTGTAGAAAAAGGACAGGATCACAGCCAGACTGTCCCCGAAGCAGCATATGTCACAGCACAACTCCTGAATTGTGAGCCACAGAGGCCGCGGTTCCCAAAATGTGTTCACAGATGCTTCTTGACATAGGGCTCTGTGGTTATGTGACTGTGCCCACGTTGAGAATTCAAGGGGCAAAACAGAAGACTGGAGACTCTGGAAAGTCCCTTGGGAAAGAGTTTTGTTTAACCAAGCAGTTATCGCATTGTTTGGTCATTTTTTTCAACTCAGAGAAAACCTACTAACAGCCTGTGTAGTGTTCCTTGGCACGCACTGAAGAACAAATAAAAGGTACCTGTTGAAATGGGACAGTCACAGCAGGGCGAAAGCTCCCTGGCAGTTTCTTCGCTACATGCTATTTTAATTTCACCACACCTTAGGTGTAGGCGTTATTAGCTCTACTCACGGATGAGCTCAAGACTCTGGTCTCATGTGACAGATTTGAATGCAAGTTTGCTTCGGCGAAAAGGGGTGTCTTTTGGTTCATATAACCGAGAAGCTTGGAACATCGAAACCAGCAAGTTCTCTTTCTTGTACCTCGGCTTCCGCCTGTTTTGCCAAGTCTGTTCATTCCTTTTACAGACTGATGTCCTCACGAGAAAGGAGACATGACTCTGCACAGCTCAGGTCTGTGCTCTGACTCCTGTGTAGCCAAGAGAGGGAAGGGCCCCACAGCCCCCTGCCCGCCCAGCCAGCCTTCCTTAGCAAAATCCTAGAAAGTAACTTGATAGGCTAGTGGGGTTCATGTGCCCCTTGGCTGTCCACGTCCATGGCTGGGGAAGGGGTATTATGGTTGGTTTTGCTGTCTGACTCCAAAGTCTTTGTGTGTGTGTGTGTAACTTGTTTCAAAAAGATACAATCTCTACTCTTAAGGAACAAATAGTCTGTAAGGAAAGATGCACACCCCTATGGTAATAATGGTAAAAGATGTAAAAAAATAGCATTCAGAGGATGGAGAGACCATATCAAGATTATATCGTAATCTCCAGCCTAAGGTTCCTAAGTCTTTTGGCATTATGGGCACTTTTGAAAATTGGACGAACTCCTTGAACTCTTTTCCCCAAAACAGGCACACACAAACAGACACATTTTGCATGCATTTTAAAAAAAGTTTATTTTTGAGACAGAGCATGAGCGGGGGAGGGGCAGAGAGAGAGAGGGAGACAGAATCCCAATCAGGCTCCATGCGGTCAGCACAGAGCCCGATGCGGGGCTCAAACCCACGAACCCTGAGATCATGACCAGAGCCGAAACGGAAGAGCTGGACGCTGAAAACTGACGGAGCCACCCAGGTGCCCCCTAACTACTGTTTTCAATATAAACGATAGAATCAGAACCATCTAGTCTGGCCTCATTTTAAAGTAAGAAGAAGCATGGAAAGGGTAAAGAGATTTACTCAGGGACAGAGAACTGAAGAATATCTGTGGCTTAACTGAGCAAGGCTCGCTGACGCTCTTGTCCAACGCCAGCTTCATTCTGTGGCACCCCGCAGAGGGAAGGGAATGAATAGAAGTAACAGCATTCATGTATTGTAACGCTCGCTCCATTGCATTATAACTTGTTTCGACTCTAGTGGACTGAAGACCCTTTGAGAGCAGGATCTCCGTGTGGCTGCTGCATTGCCAGGACTTAGCTGACAGCAGGCACTCAGTACACCTTCCCTCCTCTGAATGATGGCAGAATCCTGGGTGGCAGGAATTTCACTACTCCAGATAGACGGAAGGCATCGATGATGCTTAAGTATCTCTTGTCACCCCACCCTGGCTTCTCTCCCTCGGCACACTGTGCAGTTTCCCAGTCGTCCTGACTCGTGTCAGGGAAGCCTCCGCCTTCCATACATTAGGAAGGCCCGGGGACTTCTACCTAACGGGTGACTGGCTGACGGAGCCCCGGAAGTACTGTGCTCTCCCGTGTTTCCTCCTTGGTTCTTATTGGGAGAATTCCAGACCCCTGGGAAACAGAGGCCTCTGGTCTGCCTCGGAGAGGGGCGGTCCACACCACAGCAAGCACTTCTTCCTCCACTAGACGTCACTACCCAGCCCCAGGAGAGTTAAACCTTTTCTTTATCTTCTTGAAACCCAGGCCAACTTTGATAAAAGGAAAAGCATTTCCGGGTATTTATTAATCAAGCCAAATGTCCTTAGTCGCTCTGCAGAATGTAGGCATGGATGCAATGCTGTGTCACTAAATAGGTAGTTTGTGAATAATTTATCCAAAGGAAATATCTGTGCGATGTGCTTTATTATTTTAAAAATTTTTAATGTTTATTTTTGAGACACACACACACACACACACACACACACACACGGAATGTAAGTGGGGGAAGGGCAGAGAGAGAGACACACACAGAATTCAAAGCAGGCTCCAGGCTCGGAGCTGTCAGCACGGAGCCCGACGAGGGACTCAAACTCACAGACTGTGAGATCATGACCTGAGCTGAAGTCAGATGCGTAACCGACTGAGCCACCCAGGTGCCTCTAATGTGCTTTTAATTTACTGAAGAGGAATAAGTGTTCAAACGTTTGCAAACTTACGCTGAAATTAATTTTTTAAGGTTCATATAGCTGCAGCTCTGTCAAATCGTCCTTTAAAACACACTTCCTTGGAGTGCCTGGGTGGCTCAGTCGGTTAAGCATCCAACTCTTGATTTTGGCTCAGGTCATGATCTCATGTCATGGGATTGAGCCCCATGTTGGGATCCATGCTGGGTGTGGAGCCTGCTTAATATTCTCCCTCACCCTCTCTGCCCCTACTGTGCTTACATGCACGCACACACACATGTTCTCTCTCTCAAACAAAAACAAAACCAAAACCCCCCTGCCCTTCCTTTAAAGGGACGGTGACTAGCCATGATAAATTATACATTTTTTATAAATGTCATCTCTCATAGTGTAGTGAAATTTAAAGAGGATGAAAACCATCCAGGACCATCCCTGTTATATCGGTTGCCTTTAATTCCTGTATGAGCTAGTGATAGTTTTGGCTATAAATAGCAGAAAACTTAACATAGTGCTTAAAGGCGTAAGTGCTTTCTCCCTTATATAACACAAAGTCTGATGGAATCTTCAGGTTTGGTTTTAGTCTGGGGGCCCAATGAACCCACAGCCAGTGGCTCTTCAATTCTTTTGGCCTTCTCCTCATGCATATTGCCTCATGGTTCCAAAATGGCTGCTGCAGCTCCAGACATCATATTCATATTTGGGATAGGAAGGAAGGGTAAAAGACCTGTCTAGTCATTTTATCAGAAAAGTAAAAAGCTTTTCCAGACCACTGTCTACCCCTCAGTAGTTTTATGTCTCACTGAAAGTTGGGGAAATGAATGCTTAACTTTTCCAGACTTCATCGTTGAAATAGACAAGGGAGAGGTGGTCAGAAGTGGTTCTTCTGGCAGCCATCTTGAATTATTTAAAAAAAAAATTTTTTTTTTAATGTTTTATTTATTTTTAGGAGAGAGAGAGAGACAGCGCGAGCAGGGGAGGGTCAGAGAGAGAGGGAGACACAGAATCTGAAGCAGGCTCCAGGCTCTGAGCTGGCAGTCAGCACAGAGCCCAACGCGGGGCTCGAACCCACAAACCGCGAGATCATGACCCAAGCGAAAGTCGGACGCTTAACCGACTAAGCCACCCAGGCGCCCCGCCATCTTGAATTATTGAAGCTTCATGCTTGAAGCTTTCAGCATGACCCTCAGCTGTCCCGCAGAGCTGGAGGAGAGGGTCGAAGGAAACAACTTCAGTGCAAAATTCAACTTTGCTTTCTCTTCTGTGCCTAAAGACGAGTAGCATCGTAGGATCCCACCTGGGACATATACGGGTCTATGAAGCTGAACAGTGAGGTGCTGGAGTGGGCTGCTGCTGTGTCCCGAGAGCCAATTTAAAAATTTTCAGGAACGTTTTGAGCCAGCTTATGAGTACAGTCATTAAAATTGAATTATATGAACTTATAATTCAATACATTATATTGAAAACGGTAATACTAAAAAAAAACAAAAACCCAACACTTCCTAATATTCACTACTATGCTTTCTGCTGTTACAGGTGCTGTGTCTGTGTGTTTAGCAAATGTACCACCATGCATTTCTTCCCCTCTCGGTGTTCAGTGACATCACGTTGGTAGGTCTAAATTGGTCGAGGTGGGTGTGTTTGCACCACAAACGCCAGCAAATGCTACAACTCTGTTTTGTTGTTGTTTTGAAGGAGTCCATTGTTGAACATTTATCAGCACACCATTATGCAGAGTTCTAGAAAACAGTAATTTGGAGATAGGCTGCATGGACATTTGAGGTAAAGAGGTAGGCATTTCAAAACAATTTTCAGAGCCCTGCCAGAGATAAAACACTCAGAGATGGTGCCCTGGTGCTTTAAACCAACAAAAGAACGTATTCTATAGATTGCTTTAAAAATTATTTTTAATGTTTATTTATTTTTGAGAGAGAGAGAGACAGAGTGTGAGTGGGGGAGGGGTAGAGGGAGACACAGAATCTGAAGCAGCCTCCAGGCTCTGAGCTGTCAGCACAGAGCCCTGACGCAGGGCTCGAACCCACAAACCACGAGATCATGACCTGAGCCAAAGCCAGATGACAACTGACTAAGCCACCCAGATGCCCCAATAGATCGCTTATTTTTTGCAGGAATGCAGTGTCATGTCTTCCGCTGTCAGTACTTAAGAGTAATCCTCAAACAATACTGTTTTTCTTCAAGACCACTATCATCATTAACAAACACCCACTGCTTACCTACTATGGATTAGATTCTGAGTTTGACCAAGCCCTATGGAATATGGGCTTTTTTCCAAGGAACTTAGACTAAACTGGAATACGTGCAGAAAAAATAACGAAGGCAGTCTATTTCAAACATCCCATACTTTCTTTTCGTAGTTCTTCTCTTGATTTGTATCTCTCTCTATACATATGTCTATATGTACAGTGTATATGCACAGACATACACGCAAATGTAATATATACACATATATGCTTGTGTGAACCTTTGTTTAATGCTAGACTATAAATTCCATTGCATCTCTTTCAGTCACAGCTGTGTCCCAGTATCTACAAAGTGCCAGGAAGGTAGCAAGGGCTCAATGAATGTTTTACTGACTGCATAAGTGAATTAATTAAATGCAATGAGTAGGATGGACAATAAGATCTGTATGAGATGGGAAGAAGGAATAATTACCAGCTGACTGGAATGGTTAGGAAAGCTTTGAGGTGGTCCTAGGATTTGAATGACATCTTGAGGCAAGGGTAGGGCATAAACAGGGTACATGGCACATTCAACATAAGGACTTGCATGGCTGGAATGGAAAGTTTATTTCCTTTCGCTGGAGTCGGAGCAAACTCAGTGGAGCTGGTGGGTTAGGGTCACCAAGGTTATATTCAATCAAATTGTAGTATTTCTTGGACCTAGGGGAGGCAAACATAATTTGAGAAGCAAATGCAGATGAAGGTTGAGGGGGAAGCTCAAGGTTGAGAGAAAATTACAATATTTAACTAGTTTACTAATTGCTAGTCATGCCCTTCTATCCATTCTCCACAAAGAAACCAGAGAGATCTTTTAAAAGCATAAATCAACCAATACCTCTCATGAACTTAGATGTAAAAATACCCAACAAAATATTAGCATAGTGAATCCAGCAATACGCAAAAAATTTTTTTAATTTAATTTTTTATTTTGGAGTGAGAGCATGAGTTGGGGAGAGGGATGAAGGGAGAGGGAGAGAGATCTTAAGCAGACTCCACACCCAGCACGGAGCCCAATGTGAGGCTCAACGCCATGACCCTGGGATCATGACCTGCGCAAAAATCAAGAGTCCAATGCTCAACCGAGTCACCCAGGCGCCTCAATGTGCAAAAAAATTATATACTACAACCAAAAAGTTTGTTTATTCCAGGTAGACGAGCCTAGTTTGACATTTGAAGATCAATCAGTGCAACCCCTATTAACAGGCTAAAGAAGAAAATCCACGTGATCATATCAACAGAGGCAGAAAAAGCATTTGACAAACTTTAATATCCACTCATGAAAACTCTCAGAAAAGAGAAGTGGAGGGAGACTTCTCAACCTGATAAAGAGCACCTACAAAAGCAATTCTACAAGTAACATTGTACTTAATGGTGAAAAAGTAAATGCTCTCCCCCTGAGATTAGGAAAAAGGTAAGAATGCTCACTCTTAACCACTTTCAGCACAGTACTAGCAATCCTAGTCAGTACAATAAGGCAGGAAAAAGAAAGAAAAGACATACAGATTGGAAAGGAAGAAATAAAATCATCTTGATTTGCAGACAACATGATTGTCTGTCATGTAGACAAACCCAAGGAATCTATGAAAAAAAAAAAAACACCCTACAAAACCTCCAAAGAAAACAAAACAAAACAAACCTCAGAGCAAATAAGTTCAGCAAGGCATCAGATTACAAAATGAACACATGTAAAATTCTATACACTAACAAGGAAGATGTGGACGTTGAAATTAAGGCCACCATACTATTTACAACAGCCCCTCAGAAAATGAAATGTATGTCTAAATACAAATCTAACAAAGCATGTATAGGTCTGTATGCTAAACATGATAAAACGTAGATGAAAGAAATCAAAGAAAGTAAGTTTCCTTTACTATTCATTTACTGAAACCCAACATAGTGAAGATGTTAGTTCTCCTCCATTTTGATGGACAGGCTTAATGAAATTCTTATCAAAATCCTAGCAAGAGTTCTTACAGATTAGAGAAGCTTATTGTAAACTTTATTTGTCAAGGCAAAGGACCTAGAATACCTAAAACGGTCTAGAATGGAAGAGTAACTTGGGAAGAATCACTCTACTTGACGTTAAGCTACAACAATCAGAACAGTATGGCACGGGCAGACGGACACACAGATCAATGATATAGAACAGAAGACCCAAGATAGACCCGCACATAAGTCCAGCTGATTTTTTACAAAGCTGCAAAAGCAATTCAATAAAGAAAGGAGAGCTTTTTCAAAAAATGGTGCTAATACAACTGGGCATATATAGGCAAAAAATAAATAAAATAAAATAAGGTAAGAAATAAAAATGTGACTTAATCCTTATGGAATTAACTAAAAGTAGAGCCAAGATTTAAATATAAACCTAAAACCACAAAACTCTTAGGAAAGGCAGAGAAAATCTTCCAAGACTTAGGATGAAGTAAAGACCCCTGAGATTTCACACCAATGGCACAATCCAAAGAAGGTAAAAAAATGATGAATTGGAGGTCATCATCAAAATTAAATACTTCTGCTCTGTAAAGGCTTTGTTTAATAGATGAAAAGATAATGGGCCCCTGAGTGGATCAGTGAGTTGGGCATTTAACTTCAGCTCAGGTCATGATCTTGCTGCTTGTGGGTTTGAGCCCCACATTGAGCTCTGTGCTGACAGCTCAGAGCCTGGATCCTGCTTCAGATTCTGTCTCCCATTCTCCTTGCCCCTCCCCCACTCACGCTCTGTCTCTCTGTCACTCAAAACTAAATAAACATTCATAAAAAATTTTTTTAAAGATGAAAAGATAAGCCATGCATTGGGAGAAAACATTCACAAATCACATCTCTGGCAAAGGGCTTCTTTCTAGAATATACAAAGACCACTCAAAATTCAACAGTAAAGTTCAACAAACAACCCAATCAGAAAATGGGCAAGAAAACACATCGAGACATTTTATTGAAATACAAAGGACAAGTTATGACAAAAAAAAAAAAAAAAGAAAGATGTTCAACATCATTATCCATTAGGTAAGTGGAAATTAAATCCACAAATAATAAACTCACTTACCATACAATGCCGAAATTGTACCCTGGGGCATTTATTCCAGAGAAATGAAAACTTACGCTCATGTGGAAGCCTGCATGCAAATGTTCATATCATTCATAATAGCTAAAAACTGGGAAGAACCCAGACGTCCTTCAATGGGTGGTACGTACCTGCCGGAGAAAACCACTCCATGGTGAGGAAGAGTGAGCTCTTGACATGGGCAACAAGTTGGATGATCCCAAGGGAATTATACCAAGCGCAAAAAGCGATTTCAAAAGATTACATACTGTATGATTCTACTTATGTAATATTCTTGAAGTGTTGTAATTACAGAGATGGAAAACAGATTAGTGATTGCCAGGGTTAGCGCTTGTGGGGAGAGGGTAGGCATGGCTACAAAGGGGCAAGCAAACATGGTGGGTCAGCTCTGCATCTTCATTGGGGAGGGGAAGCTTGCCTAAGGATACTCACACATGCGCACACGTGTGCACACACACACACACACACACGCAGGGGCACATGTATACTGGAGAAATCTGGAGGAGCTCCGTGGATTGTAGCAACGCCCATTTCATGGTGCTGTTACATACTGTGGTTCTATAAATGCTAACATTAGGGAAGACGGCGGTAAAGGCTCTTGAGACCTGTCTGTACGTTTTTTTGTGTAACTTCCTGGGGATCTATAATTATTTCAAAATGAAAAGATAAAGCATGTAAATCAGATCATATCAGATTTCTTACTTCAAATTATTAGAAGGCTTACCATCACAATGAAAAGAAAATCCAAGTTCCTTACCTTCTGCCATCTGTTCCCTGCCTCTCTCTTTGACCCCATCTCACTGTTCATCTTATTTCAAAAAAATTTTTTAGGTTTTTATTTATTTGAGATAGAGTGTGAAAGAGAGAGAAAATGAGTGGGGGAGGGACAGAGAGTGAGGGGCAGACAGAGGGTCCAAAGCAGGCTCTGTGCTGACAGCGAAAAGCCCAATGTGGGGCTCGAACTCACGAACCATGAGATCATGACCTGAGCCATTATCAAGAGTCGGATGCTCAACCAACTGAGCCACCCAGGCACCCCTCACTCTTCATCTTACTGAGGAAGCCAAAGCCACGCAAGGGCTAAGGGGTTAGGTAACCTTACCCCTCAGGTCCCAGTCAGCTCGGGACTGGGTTAGCCCATCCTTCAACACCAGGAGCATAGGTGCATGCTAGATATTTTGTGGTTGGAAGAGGGAAGAAATAAAGGCCGTGATGAATTCCTGAATCATCTCTTTTACTGGCTTTGGAATAAGGCACAGAGGTAGGCCTGGGTGAGGGTACAGGACTCAGCTAGAGAATCTGTATAAGGAAGATTGGAGACATTGTAGGAGGCAGCCAATGGGGAATCTCAAATGCTAGGCGGGGGCGCTGGGAAGCTGTTCAAGGTGAAGTTGGGGATGCTTGAACCTTTTCAAAATCCACCTTCATCTGCTCACTTACCTAGGTACTGTTTTCATTATTTGGGTGAGGCATGAGTAATTGCGTCTTCTGTGACTAAGTTCACTTCCGTGCTCAACACAGGTACAGTAGTATTAAGCAATCCATCAGCCTTAATCAGCTGTGTGTCTTTACCACAACTCTCTTGTCTCCAAAATAAAGGCACGCCTAACAGGCCTACCTGTTGGCTACTATAAGGTGCCACATGAATCAGAAATCAGATTTTTAAAAAAAGGTAACTAACTCATGATTTACAAACCACCACCACACCATTTTCTTTAATGGAAAATGAAAGCTTTGGGGAGCCAAATAGATTTGCCTGGGGCAGTCTGGCTAGAACTATGAATGAGAGATGGGAAAGGTAGACGTCAGCAGAGTCAGAAGAAAGGAACAAAGATTAGGTGGAATGCAGGCTATCCAAAAGTCTGAGGCATAAGCGACACTTTAACTCCAGCAAAAAGAAAACCTTAAGAAAGATGAGGTGATTCTCTTCTGAGCCGCCACCACCAGAGAGGCCCCCAACGGACCATATTGACCCACTATTGTTCAACAAATACTTTCTCTTGATGGCTTCTCCATTATTTCTCCAGGGGTACGTGTGTGTGTGTGTGTGTGTGTGTGTGTGTGTGAGAGAGAGAGAGAGAGAGACAGAGAGACAGAGAGAGAGAGAGAGAGAGGCGTGGGGGAATGCAAGAGTGAGAGCCTGCTGCATGAGAAAACCAGACACACTGCTTTGGAATTATTTGAGGACTCTGAAGACCTGTCCCAGGTCACGGACAGCTTGGTATCACTAGCTACCTTTTCTCCTGGCTTTCCTGTGGAAGAGACTCAAAGCCCTGGAGCTGCACGAAGGGAGGACGCAGGTTTTTACTTACTTCAGAATTTTACGTACTGCCTGTTTATAGAAACCAACTCACTGACAATTAACAGACTTCCCTTGTTAATCAGCGCTGCTCAGCCTGGCAGGGGGAAAAAACAAGTCTAAATCAACTGACCTTCGGACATGTCTTTTAGTCTGACATTTAGCCACATTGGTGTGAACCATGAGCAGCGCCCAGCGGAAGTGTTTTTGAGGCAGATTTGGGGAGTTTACTTTCATAAGTCAGGAAGGTGGAAAAAATGTAAGTGAAGTCCCTGCCTGACAGGTGCTTATGCTTTTCCTGTGACTTTGTGGCTGTGTGACTCATAGTGCCATTTCACTTTTCAACTGTCCATCCCCTGCTCCCCTAATGAAAAGGGACAAGGGCAGGTGTGTCAGTCAGGGTCCTGGCAGGAGGCAGAAGGACACTTGGATGGAATTTCGACGTGCATTGGACAAAGGGATGACTTAACAGTGGTCAGGGCAGGAGAAGGAAACCTTAAGGACTACGGGGCGGGCGGTCTCTGCCACCATTTAGGCTTTCCAGGAGCTGGAGTCGTGAAGGAGGGACTCCCCGGGGATGGGGGCTGAGGCCCAGGAGCGGGGCAGCCACTACTGGCAGGCGGAGGGATGGGTCTAGCTCTCCGTCTCCCTCCAATGCCAAACCCCACGGGAACTCAGAGAACAAGGGAGCCCAGGTTTACGGCCCACGGCATCCGCAGCTCGGGACTCAGAGCAGGCCCAGGAAGGAAGGGAGAGTAGTGGCAGGGGTATCGAAGAGAGTGAAGTTTGCCGATCAACATCAGTGTGTTTGGTATTCCCGGTGAAAGAAAAATGTGACCCAGCCGATCCCCTCTGGAGAGGACCACTCAGAGGACAAGGAAGGGAGAGTAGTGGCAGGGGTATCGAAGAGAGTGAAGTTTGCCGATCAACATCAGTGTGTTTGGTATTCCCGGTGAAAGAAAAATGTGACCCAGCCGATCCCCTCTGGAGAGGACCACTCAGAGGACCACTCAGAGGACCTCCACTCCTCTGGAGAGGAGGCGAAGGTGGATGAGAAATGTCGTTGTTCCTTCTGCTCACAGCAAGCAATGACATCGCCCAGGCCTGCACTCTCTGGGGAACGGACGAAGAGGAGTCCGCACGCTCGAAACTCCTCCCCAGAGGCCGCAGGCAGCCTGGGTTTGAAGCAGTTGTGCCATGTTTGGGGTAATTTCTGGCCCGCTTCTGCCAAAACTTTGCTTGGTCTTGCGTGGGACTGAGGCAAAGGTTGATTTAAGAGGCCTGGGCTCTCTGAGAACTTGTCTGGGCCAAAGAAGAGATAACTCAGGTCACACTCAAAGGTCTGTATCTCAGCCAATCTTCCCTCCTGAGATTCAGATCCTTGTCCTTTGACATTTCCATTCGGAAGTCTCAGAGGCACCTCGAAGTCCATTTACTTAGAACCAAAGTCATGGTGTCATCTCAAAACCAACCTTTCTACACTGTCTCTTCCCTTCCGGTGAGTCACTTCATCCTTAACACCTTCTCTCCAGTCTCCCCAAACACTGAGTCCTGTTGATCTTACTGCATATCTTTCCAATCTGATCCTATTTCCTGACTCTAAGCGACCTCACCTCCCCCTTGACCTGTGGCAACGACCTGCTAATTTGCTCGCATATACTCACACAGGGCATTCTTCATTCTCCACAGGGCAGCCACAGCCATCTTTTCAAACTAGAGTCTGGCCATGTCTCTCCTCTGCTTAAAACCATGCCGTGGCTGCTTGCTGCCCTGAGCAGAGCCCTTAACAAGGTCTGTGGGCCTCCGTGACCTAGCTCTACCCTTGCACTTCAGCCCAGCCCTTCTCAGTTTTCCCCTTGCCAGGCTCACTGGCTTTCTTTCAGTTCCTAGTCCTGGGCTTCTCTTTCGGGACCTGTGAATGCCAATCCTTTGCCTAGAATTTTCCCTCCCCTCTTTCCACCAGATAAGCTTCATCGGCTTTTCGATCTCAGCTCAAATGTTATGTCCCCGGGGAGTCTTCCTTGAATTCTAGACTAGAAAGGGCCGCTCAGTGAAATGCTGTTATAAGAGCCCATACTTTCCTGCCTTGGTTATTGTGTTTGTAGTTACGTGCCTGGGCGGTTATTTGATTAATGTCGGTCTTCCCCCCTGTACTGTAATGTTAAGGACATCTGAGTCCATTTCTGATTCCCTCCCCGTAGGATCCTTAGTGCTTTGTGTCAAGTCAGGCATGTGGAGGTACTCACTAAATCCTCTCAGGAAGAAAGGAAGCCTAAAAAGACTTTGTAACTGGAAGGTCCCAGAGGGAAAGTGACTGAGGGTAGGTAGGTTATGACATTTGGAATGACTTGGGAAACACAGAGACAGTTTGGTGGGTAGGCCATGGCAGTGGTGAACCCTGCAGAGGAAAGAATGGAAATGTCCCGCTCTGGTGTTGGGGGAGGCATCCGGGATGGAGCACATGTCGGACAGAACACATCACACATCTGTGCCTCTCACCGTGTGGGAGAAAGCACACTACACGGTGTCAGGGGACCTCCTTTTTTTTTTTTTTTAATGAGTATTTTAGAGAGGGACAGAAACAGCATGAGACGGGGAGGAACAGAGAGAGAGAGAGAGAGAGAGGGAGACACAGAATTGGAAGCAGGCTCCAGGCTCTGAGCTGTCAGCACAGAGCCCGACATGGGGCTCAAACCCGTGAACCGTGAGATCATGACCTGAGCTGAAGTCGGACGCTTAACGGCTGAGCCACCCAGGGTGCACCTTCCCACTCATTCTTAATTGCATCTGTAAACTACCAGGGCTGGATTGTTAAAGCTGTCAGGGTTCTTAGTTGTAAAGAACAATATTGCCTCTGGGCAATTTAAACAGAAAAGGAACTGATTGAAAGGACATTGGCCCGCTCACAGGATTACCAGGAAGCCGGAGGAACCAGACCCTGAGAACTGGCAAGAACAAGGAAGATTATACAGGCCAAACGAGGACCAGAATCTCAGTGAGGGACTGGGCTCCAGAAAGCCACTGCAGCCCATGTGCCACTAGCTGCTTAGGATCACAACACTCCTGCCAGCATTTGGCACCATTGGCTACACTGCCCTTGGGAACTAGAGGTTACTGCCTTTGCTTGGAAAGAAGTCTTCACTCTCTCTTCTTGGGTCATTAACTTTGGACTCCAAAGCCTGAGCAGGTGCATCTGACACCCTGAATTTGGTCACAGGTTAGAGCCCTTGCTGCTGGGGCCACTAGAAAACAGCTTCCTAGAGAAGGAGGCAAGCTCTGCTGATCATTAAGCCTCCTCACATGGGGCGGGGGTCCCCACTGTAGGAATCAGGGGGTTCAGACTGGGGGCAGCCAATCCACATCAAATACCTGGTACTAGGTAGTCTCTAAGGTCCTTTCAATGCTAACAATCCCTGTGTGTATCAGCAAAGTGAGAAAGGGTACGGCCATCCCCCCCCCCCCGCATTAACCTGAGCAGCCAACGAAAATTACAGAAGACTTTGCCGAATCATTGCTTTGCCACAGAAAACTCTGTTCTGCTTTATTAAAAGCCCTTAGTGCGAGGTACTTTGGAGAGTACTCTGTATGTCCTTGCACTATGTGTTTATTTGAGCCACTGAAGCCAGCCTGTTTTTCTTGGCCTCCCAGCCCTAAAAATAGGGCATTATTAAATAGCCTAATAACCTGGTCAGTGCTCTCAGAGTGCATGGACTGTGTTGCTTCATATTTTTAGCGGCAGATGCTCTTTCTGTTGGAGTACCTATTTTTAAACCCACCAAATGTCAATTCCCTTTCCACTGTCGATTCCCGTCCTCAAAGACAGGCTGGTTTGTTTGCCGTTTGTTTTCATGGCAGAATTTACTGTGCAGTGTAAAAGGCACACTATTAACGATTTTGGGGGGGTTGGATGGAAGTAACATCTTTTTTTTTTCCTTGCCCATATTGTCTTCTTTTTATGTAGCTGAGAAGTAGGAGAATCAAGGAAGAAGGAGCTCTGGAAGTAAAGGGTCCTGGGTCTTGTGATTTATGAACCTCCTTTTAATGCAGTTTCCAACCCTATCTCCTTTCTTAGGCTAGTCGCTTGCATTTAAAATAGCCAGGCTGTGGGAGCGGAGAAAGTGTCATAAAATCCTTGAGCGTGAATAGCTGCTTCCGGCTTAACTTGTTACTACTCCAAGGTAACATAGAGGTGTGAATATAAAGTAACGTGACTGAGGCTTTAAAAACCTCCAGCGATCGAACGCTTCCAGAGGAGTGCCGAACTCCTCACAGAGCCTCCTTGGGGAGGGAGGCGCTGTCTGACATGATCGTTTTTTGCTCAAAGCAGTTTTCGGAATACCCTCTCCTGAACTACCTTCCCAGGTGCGGCTCAGCCTCTGGGGTGTCCTTGGTGACAGCAGCCCAATGAGCTTGGGGAGCGGGGGGCAGGGGGCGCTAGTGCGGGGAAAGATGGGGTCCCGCGCTGGCGGGCGGGTGCGGGGGACCCGTGAGTGTGGCCACGGGGAGGGGGGCTGGCGTGAGCTCTGGGGTAGGAGGATTTGAGTTCCAGTCCTCTCCCTCCCACTTAGAAGCTTCGTCAAGCTGCACAACGTCTTAGAACGTGAACCACTTGGCGTGGAAGGTGAGGGAAATGCCACCTCCCTCGTGCGGTGGTTGTGAATAAGTGTGTTCACCTGCGCGCAGCTCCAGCACCTGAGAAAAATCCAGAAAGAGTCAATACCCTTTTCTACGCCACAGATGTTCTACCGCACTTTGTCCCAGCCAAAGGGGGCTGCTTTGCTCTTCCAGGTTCAAGGCCTCCATCCTGTCCGCCGCCTCTATGCCCCCTCCCCCATACAGACTCTGTAGATCCAAATCTCATTTCTCCTTTAAGGTCTACTTTGAATAAAAAGAGAGGTAAAGCACTTTGCCTGAGGTCTCATAACTCTTTATTTTTTTAATTTAGAATAAATTTGTTAATGTTTATTTATTTGTGAGAGAGACAGAGCATGAGTGGAGGAGGGGCAGAGAGAGAGGGAAAGAGAATCCATAGTAACGCTCCAGGCTCTGAGCTGTCAGCACAGAGCCCGACATGGGGCTCGAATTCACAAATGGTGAGATCATGATCTGAGCTGAAGTCGGACGCTTCACCGACTGAACTACCCAGGGGCCCCTCTCACAACTCTTAAGTGGTGGAATTAGGCTTTGGGCCAAGGCTATGGGATGCTGGTGTCTACACTGTACGGTGTCTACACTACAACATGCAGGCTACCTCATACCCATGTGTGTAAATGTCTCCACATTCAAATCCCACCTTCTTCATGCAGCTTTCCAGATCCCTCCCTTAGATACTGCCCCTTCTGCCTTTGAATCCTATATGCTCCATTTGTAAAGATTTTCTAGTGGAACATTACCTTTCCACATGACACTGTGATCATTTGGTGACTGGCCTCCTTGTCCTGCTACACTGAACCTTCAGGGAGGGTAATTCTATTTTCATAGTATTCTTCTCAGTGTTTTGCATGAACTTTGGAGGTGCTCGAGAATATTAGTTCAGTGAATTGTTTAACAGAGCAAATGTGGTCATGTGTCTCCTTTGCTTAAAATGTTCTGTTGAGTTTAGGATCAAAACCAGATTCCCCAACACAGCCGGCGGGTGCGAAGTGATGGCTTCCATGCCACCGCCTCAGCCCGCACCACCCTCCCCCTAACTCGCTGCTCCCCCTCTACGTGTGGCTTTCCGGCTGCTCTTCTACACAACTTACTCCCTCAGGACTTTCCCTGGCTTTCTTGCTACCTGGGAGACTGGGCCCCCTTTCCCCACCTTGACCCTGGCTCCGGTCATGGCCACTTGCATGCCCTATTCTTGTTATAGTGCCACTGGGTACCTGGAGGAGGCATCCCCTGCTCGAGGGTGGATGTATCATATCCTGGCCAGGCCAGCCCAGCCCCGTGAGAGGGGACCCACCTGGTGGCCCTGGCTCGGCCCTCACTCTCCTGCTGGGAAAGTCAGGCTGGTTGACACTTGGGGGTACGGGTCTGACCTCTGTGGGGGCCTCAGGGGCCTCAAAGGCCGCTTGTCCAGTCGGCTTGCCCTATCACAGAGGAGGCGTGCTCTGACTTCATGCCGGAGATTGATCCCGGCAGCGGCATTCTCTGAAGGGAACTGTGCCCTTCATCTCCCCTTGGTTCATACATTCTGACTGCCAGCAGGCCTGGCACGAAGCCATCTTGGCAAAGAGGAATTTTTAGAGCCTGATTGGTTTAATTTTGTTTTCTTCCCAGATTCCTATCCCCAGGCAGAAATAATCTCCAAACAGCTTTTGTACCATGGGGGATAGGATGGGGGAGCCATCCAGGGAAGGAAAGAGGACGGGGCAAGGACATCTAGACTGGAAGTAGGTTACTCCCTCATTTGGTGATAATGTGTCATTTTTATAATGCTAGGAAATATTTACTAAGCATCTGGAAGATTCTCAGGTACCGTACTAGGAATTTGCACATGTATTAGTTCATTTAATTTTCTTAAGTCTTAAAAAATTTTTTTTAACATTATTCATCGTCAATAGACAGAGAGAGACAGAGCACGAGTCGGGAAGGGGCAGAGAGAGAGGGAGACACAGAATCCGAAGCAGGCTCCAGCTTCTGAGCTGTCAGCACAGAGACCGACACGACCCTTGAACCTAGGAACCGTGAGATCATGACCTGAGCCGAAGTTGGACGCTTAACCAACCAAGCCACCCGGGCGCCCCTAATTTTCTTAATTCTAACCCTTTGAGTCAGATACTATTGTTATTCTCACCTTATGGATTAGAAAGTTAGGGAGGTCAAGGTCGATAAGTATCAGAGGTGGACTTCTAGCTGAAGGCAGGAGAGCCCTTACTGAAATGTTGGCCTTGGGGATAAGAATATCAAATTAAGTCATGGTTTCCAGCGCAGGTGTCCAGCAAAGCAGGATCACCAAAACAGCAGATTCTGGAGAGATCCACGCATACACAGGACCTCCCTCCTCACCCCCCCCCCACCGCGGCCTCCCCTGGTGTTCGCTGTCCATGATCGCTTTTGGGATGCTGATTCCAGTTCACTGGGAAGCAGTCTGATGTCAAAGAGAGAACGTGAGCTCCGGAATCCCATAGACCGGGGTTCGAAAGTGCACTCAGCCTCTTCTGTATGTACAGCCCAGTCAGGACACAACGTCATTGTGACTTGGTGCCCTCATCTTTAAAATGGTCAGTGCGATTTATAACTGTGTGGCGGTGAGGCTTAAGTCAGGAAAAACAATTAAGCTTCTAGCACCGGGCCTGCATGCAGATAGTGAGCAATTCATGGTAGCTGTTGACACGGCACTGATGTGAAGGGAAGCCCTAAGTATTTTTATTATTATTATCCTCCTTTTCCTCCTCCTCCCATAGTTTGTTATGAGCTGATAAATTCCACCCATAATGTTTAAGCTAAGGTATACCGTCCCTGGAATACCTGATTAAACAGGAAATACTGTAACGGGAAAGCATGTTGAACTGAGATCAATCGAAATGATTTAAGTCTTATTAATTAACAATGAAGCTATCTAATGTGCAATCTGGAAAGTGAGATAGTAACTTGGGAAAACTAAGAAATAAAAAGCCTTAAATTAGGAATGCCACCAATGCCTGCCTTCACTTAGTTAGGGTCTATTATGTGTTTGATGCCTTTCATGTTGTTGTTAATCCTTGTGACTACCGTGTGAGGATGGTACTATGACCATTTGATTTATGAGGCTTAGGATGAGATTAAGTAACAGGTATGAAGCTGTCTGAGAGTCGGTGGTGGGGAGAAGATTCAAACCCAGACCTATCCACGGCATGCATACTTTTCCCCTAATGCCTTTTTTCTTTGGGACTGCATTCCCACTTTTGTGAAAATGTCTTTTATTTATTTATTTTAAAAAACTGGGGGGGCCCTGGGTGGCTCAGTTGGTTGAGCGTCTCACTTCAGCTCAGGTCATGGTCTCACGGTTTGTGGGTTCAAGTCCCGTGTTGGGCTCTGTGCTGACAGCTCAAAGCCTGGAGCCTGCTTTGGATTCTGTGTCTCCCTCTCTCTCTGCCCCTCCCTTGCTCGCACTCTATCTCTCTCTCAAAAATAAATAAACATTTAAAAAATTAAAGTGTTTTTAAATGTTTATTTATTTTTGAGGGGGAGAGGGCCGTCAAAAAAACAGCCCGACGACAGGCTCAAACCCACAAACTGTGAGACCATGACTTGAGCTGAAGTCGGATGCTTCACCAACTGAGCCACCCAGGCACTCTGGGAAAATATCTTAAGTAATTTAAAAAGAAAAGATGGTCAATTGTTAAAATGAAACAAAACTCCCAGAATATTTCTAGCTCATAGTCCTCACATGGACCCCACGTTGGCAGGTGGAGAGGTGAGCTGGTACACAAGAACCTGACATAGCAGACTTCAAAAGACAAATGCATGATCATGTCAGCAGAGAAGGTGTAAATCTTATATTGAGTAAAAAGGATGGAATGCAAAATGGTGCTATGAAGAGTATACACACACACTTCTCCAAATTAGGGAAAATGGACATCTGTATGCATACACACATGGACCTGGAGTATTTAGATTCATGTGATGATTGGTGTAAGAAGTGTCGTTGTTGTATTTTCAGGCAGAGCAGTTTTTTTTTTTTAAGCTTCTTTATTTATTTTAGAGAGAGACAGAAGAGAAAAAGGGAGAGAGAGAGAGAGAGAATCCCAAGCAGGCTCTGCACCATCAGCACAGAGCTGGATATGAGGTTTGAATTCATGAACTGTGAGATCATGACCTGAGCTGAAATCAAGAGTCGCATGCTAAACTGACTGAGCCACCCAGGGGGCCCTCAGGCAGAACAGTTTAAATGTTGTATTCAGTGATAAAGAGGGAAAGAACTGCGTATAGAACCAAGTGTTTTAAAATAGGGGGTCTACATTTAAGTGGTGAAACTGAAACACAAAGTGATTAGTGTCTTGAGTGGAATTTATTTATGAGAGTGGTTCCTCATCGGGAATTTGAAGATTCTTTTTTTTTTTTTCCATTTCTGAGAGAGAGAGACACAGTGTGAACAGGAGAGGGTCAGAGAGAGAGGGAAATACAGAATCCGAAGCAGGCTCCAGGCTCTGAGCTAGCTGTCAGCACAGAGCCTGACGTGGGGCTCGAACCCATGAACCGTGAGATCATAACCTGAGCCGAAGTTGGATGCTTAACTGACTGAGCCACCCAGGTGCCCCTAAAGGTTTTATTTTTAAGCAATCTCTGCACCCAACATGGGGCTTGAACCCACAGCCCTGAGATCAAGAGTCCCACACTTCCCCCACTGAGCCAGCCAGCTGCCCCTTAGTAAACGGTTCCTAAACTCAAGCTTTTTTGCTTTGATCTGGAATTATATCAATTCTGCACTAATTTTGTTCCCTCAAGCAAATCAGAAGATTCAATCAGCAATTGTTCTAAGTGCCTTAGAGCATCTGTCTCATTAGATCCTTACAGCAACTCTGGGAAGCAGGAATTATTATTTTCATTTTGCATTTGAGGAAATGGAGGCAGAGAGATGATAAGAAATTGGTTCAAGATCAAACGCTAAAAAACTAATCAGGGAAGCTGCTGGGGCACATATCTTTGGCCAAATACATTCTTTGAGACTTATCTCATAATAGTAAAACATCAGAAACACCTTAAATTGGAAGCAAACAGTAGGTAAATTAGGATACACCCCTAAAACGGAATGAGTTGTTCCGTTCAACTTGTCCCTTGCCGCCATCCTTGCAGAGACTCTGGCCACTGTGAGGTCAGAAGGACAAAAAAGTGAGAGCAAAGAAGGTGTGTGTTGAAGACACTTGTATGAATGGAATAATACTACATGGCAACGAGAAAGAATGAAATCTGGCCATGTGTAGCAACGTGGATGGAACTGGAGGGTGTTATGCTGAGTGAAATAAGTCAGGCAGAGAAAGATACCATATGTTTTCACGCATATGTGGAACAGGAGAAACTTAACAGAGGACCATGGGGGAAGGGAAAGGGGAAAAAATAGTTAAGGAGAGGGAGGGAGGCAAACCACAAGAGACTCTTACATACTGAGAACAAACTGAGGGCTGATGGGGGTGGGGGGAGGGAAAGAGGGGTGATGGGCGTGGAGGAGGGCACTTGTTGGGATGAGCACTGGGTGTTATACGGAAACCAACTTGACAATAAACTATAAAAGAAAAAAAAAGACACTGGTATGGAAGGCACTGTGACATGTCAGGGAATAGAAGAGAGAGAACAGGAAACATTTTAAAGACCTATTCTTAGTGCATGTATCTCCTTCCTGGTGTCGGACGATACAAGGGGCTGGAGTTCTCCTGCGAGCACTTCCTGGTGGCTGAGCTCAACTTCTTTGGCCTTGGCAGCACTTTGCAACAGGGCCAGGGGAATAGTTTTACTCGTATTGACATAGTCTTGTCGCAACATCAAGGGGTGACGAAGCCAGGCAGAGAGGTCCCCGAAACCACCGGCGCAGGAGGGGCAAGGTTGAATGGGCAGGTATGGAGGAGTTAGTTCCCGGGTGCCAGCGCTGGAACCCCCCTGGAGCAGGGACCTACCACAGCCTGGGCCATCTGGAGCTTCCGGCCTAGTGCAAGGCACAGACACAGCCCCACCGAGTTTTGCTCTAGTGCAGTCAGCGAGTTGGCGGTGGTCTACACGGCAGGACACACAGGCAGAGAGGAGCTCTGCTTAACTTGGCAGTGAACAAGGCTTCCTAGAGGAAACAGCATCTGAACCAAGTCTCGGAGGGAAGACAGAAGGGGCGGGGGGAATGTTCCAGAAGGAGGGACTTGTATGGGCAAAGATAGTTAGGCAAGAAAGAGTCTTATGTGCTCAGTGGAAATAGAAGCACCTCAGTGTCCCCAGAAGAGCAAGGCTGAGGTTGGGAGTGGGGGCTTCTGGGGCCGAGGAGGAGTGAGGGGCTGGGGCCGGGCCACCGTGGCCTCCTCAGGCATCTGGGCCACTGGCTCTCGAGTGAAGGGTTTTAAGCAAGGGGCATGTTGTTGGTTGGTTTGCATTTAGGACTTGAGGAGGAACTTGAGCAAGGCTGCAGGCTCATTGGTGGAGGTGAGACGGTGAATTTGGATACTGGGGAAAGAAGAGTATGTCCTAAGGGGCTGGGCCCTTCGGCAGCAGGAGGTGCTGGAGTAGTAATGAAAGGGGCAGAGGGAAGATGGGAATCTGGGTGCAGGTGTCAATTCTCCTGCAGCGGATAGAAAGCTCAAGGGGGGCATACGGTCCTGTCTCTTCTCAAAGAAGCTGTTCACCGTGCACATGTTTTAAGGGGTGGGCAATAATAGAATAAGAGGGAGAGCAAACCATCCACTAGCACAGGCTGTCAGAGGCTAGGGTCAGCTGGTAGGGAACCCAGGAACCAGTCTGTCAATGCCATTTTCTCCAGCAGTGTCTGGGGGAGCTGGGAGCAGGCACTGAGAAGAGCAATTGGGGAAGATGAGGCAGGAGTGCAAGGCTGATGAGGTGGAGAAGGGTTTGCTTTCAGGCGAGCCACCTGTGGGCTGAGCCTGAGCAGGAAGGAACAGAAAATGTCACGAGATTAGGAGGTAAAAAGGGGAATTGAAGGCAAAGAAATTATAGTTAGGCCCAGAGTTTTGCCCTGTGCTAGAATGGCCTGCTGTTGGCTGTACAAGCTTGCTGCTTGGCCTTGAATGAGTAATTTCACCTTCCTGGGCCTTGGCTTCCCTATCCGTAAGATTATATAATCACTATGGCGTCTTCCAGCTCCAGTGGCGTATGATTGTGCAAACCAGCATGTCCCAACCTCTTGGGCCTCTGGGTGAGTCACTTTCTGTACCTTCTACTGGAGCTTCTGAGCTAGTGTGAATCATTTTCTGCCCAGAAGGAGCCAACCCCGGGGCTGGGAACGTGATGTGAGATCTCAGTTCGTCAGGGCCAGGGCCAACCAATAGTTCTAGCTGCCATTGGCCAAAAGTTCATACTCAGGTATGGGCTGCCTCAGGGGTCTCGGTGAACATTAACCAACATACCAGCTGACCTCAGACACGCCACTGAACCATTCACCACCTGGCTTACTCAACCGTGAAGGAAAAGCAAGTGGTTTTACGCTCAGGGTGGCCAAGAAGAAGTGTGCCTCAGAATAGTTGGGGGACAAAGGTACAAAGAGAAATGACTGTTACTGGAAAGGCCGTGGTGTTAGGCTGGATTCCCGAGAAGCAGAGCCCAAGGCAGGTGTTGTCGTTCAAGAGAGTTACTGGGAGAACATTCTCAGAAGAACTGGAAAGAGGGAATCGGCACAGGGCAGAAGAGGAAAGGCAGGCAAGAGTGTGGTCTCCCCCAGGGTTTGGCTCCCACTGCTCTCGTGGAGAAGTTCTGGAGCACCAGCTGTGCCATCTCACAGTGAGGGGCTGGGGCTGCTGTACCCAAATGTCAGTCCGTTATTGGTTGAGGTCCGTGGACAGGTGGAACGGAAGGAGGGGTGGTGTAGCCTCTCTGCTGAGGGTGCTTCTGTTTGCTTCTGTGCAGAAGTTGGCCACAGAATTTCATTAGCAATACTCACGCTGGGTAGGAAGAGGGGCACCAGTGGGGTCCACTATAGCTACCCTAGAAATAATAAGCAGAAGTTGTATCTTCAGATCTGTGGAGAATGGAAAATGATGTATAGGTAGTTGAAAAAGAAAAAAAAAAAAAGAAAAAACTGGTAGCCTTACCATTTGTGCAGAATTAAAAGTCGTACAGGTCACGTGCATTCCATAACATTACTCACCATTCCAGTGACAAAGCACTAGAACTACGCTCAGCCTTTCCACATATATATACGTTTCACCCTGCCACCAAAGAATTAATCTCCTTCATATATAAAGAATGCCTATGAATCAATAAAAGCTAAGCCCCTAATAATTATGTCGGTAGAAGATATTAATCAACAAAATACCAAGGGGGAGATACAAATATCTAACAGATATTTAAAATGTTTTTCAACCTTGCCGACAATCAAAGAAACACAAAGGAAAGGAATATACAAATTTTCACCTATCAAATTACAAGGACTGTATAACAAGGACCATAAAGCTGACGAGGAAAAGGAGACATGGGTGCTCTCTACATAGCAGGTGGGAATTGTAGAGAAGTCTAGCCATTCTTAGAAAAGAATTTGATAATGTGTTTCATGGGATTTAAAAATGTCTAAATTCTTTGGTTTCTTTGGTACTTCTCCTAAGAGTCGTTCTAAGGAAATACGCAGCATATTTCACTATTATACACAGTAGTCTCTCCTTATCCATGGTTTTACTTTCCAGTTTCTGTTACCTGCCATCAACCACAGTCTGGAAGCAGATGATCCTTCTCCCGATGTATCTTCCGAAGGTCAAGAGTAGCCTAATGCAAAGTCACTGTGCCTACGTCATTTCCCTTACTTCATGTCGTCACATAGGCATTCCATCGTGTCATGACATCCCAAGAAGGCTGAGTATAGAACCATGTGAGATCTTGAGAGAGAGAGACAGACCACATTCACACATTCACACAACTTCATGACAATATGTTGTTAGAGCACCATTGTCATGGAAGAGAGAAATTGCTGTATGTTAGGCATTGTGCATGGATATGCATTATTTATGAATTATATGCATTAACAACATCGTACTGTTAATATGAATCATTTTACTTAATCTATAAAATTGCCTGATCAATCAGGTAGTCTCTTTTTACAAGAGAGGAAACTGAGGCCTAAGGAAGTTAAGTAAAGGTTAACTGTGAAGAAGTGGGGAGGTCGGGATGATCTGACTCTGGTGTATGGGCTCTTTATACCTTTACTTACTCTAGGGACTCATTAATACATAGGTCCAGGAAGAGGGTGCAAGACCATCTTTTTTACAAAGTAATTAAGTCAGGCAAATTGTTCCTCGCTCCATTGATCAGAGAACCTCAGTGTTTCTAATTAAACCAGAGAGATTTAATTAGGATTCCCGGGCCTGTCACCCAGTCCTTTGGAAAGTTTTGTGCTGAGTTTTACATAAAAGTGTCAAACAGTCCTAGACTCCTGTGTAAAATGGTGAAGTCAGCTACTGGATTTGGCACCTTTTTGGGTTGAAAGAGCCGCGAGCTAAAAGAGGTTTTTAACAACAGGCCGTTACTGCAGCAATCAATCGTTTATACTTATTTACTTGTCTCCCCCAAAAGCGTGAGCTCTCTAAAAGCAGGGATCGAGTCTGTCTCAGTCGCTAAAATGAACTTGAAGGTGAAAATGGACTGTGGGAGAGCATCCTACGGCCAAACCAGCTGCTGTAAGCATTTATGGACAGGTTTTTACATGGACACAAGTGCTTGCTTTTCTGGCAGAAATGCCTAGGAATGCTAGTGCCGGTTTGTCTGGTAGTTGTCTGGTTAATTTTTTAAAACCTGCCATCCTGTTTTCCAGAGCGGATGTGCAGATATACATTCTGACCAACAATGCGTGAGTGATCAGTTGCTCAGAATCCTTACCAGCGGCTGGTTTGGTCTCTCCGTTTTATTTCATCCAGTGGAATAGATTTGTAGCCGTATCTCCCTGTGGTTTTAACTTGCATCTCCCTAAGGGCTGACACTGTTAAAAATCTTTTCATATGCTTACTTACCCTCTATAGCCCCTCTTCAGTGAAATGTCCCGACACACATTTTTGCTGCTTTCTAGTTTGATTGGTTTTTATTTTGACTTTCAAATTTCCAGTGATGTTTATCTAGCCCTTTGTCAGTTACGTGATTTGCAAAGAGGGACCGTAGTCAGTCTTTTTCTCCTCTTCGCAGGGTCGTTCGTGGACAAAAAAAAAAAATCTATAAAATACATTTTTTCCATTTTTCCTTTTATGGATCTTGAACGTTCCCCACCCACCCCCCCTCCCCACGTTTCCCCCTCAAGATTTATACCTTTACATTTTACATTAAAGTCTGCAATCCATTTGGGTTCATTTTTGCAGGAATTGTGAGATTTGGGTTGAGGTTCATTGTTTTTCTGCTTCCCTGGATGTTTAATTACCCCAGCACCATTTGTTGAAGAGGCTATTTTTCTTCCATTGGGTGGCTTTTGTATTTGGATGTGTACGTGTGGGTCTGTTTCTGGGCGCTCTCTCCTCTTCCACTGATTTATGTGTTTGCCCGTCTACCAAGGTCACCCGGTCGTGATTACTGTAGCTACAGAGTAAGTCTCAAAAGCAGGTAGTCTGATTCCTCCACACTATTTATTGGAAATCATCTCCATTATTCTAGCTCCTTTGTTTCCATATACATTTTATAACAAGTTTCTCTATATCTACAAAAAGTCTGGCAGAAACTTAGACAAAAATCCCATTATAGAGGCGCCTGGGTGGCTCAGTCGGTGAAGCGGCTGACTTCGGCTCAGGTCATGATCTCACATTCGTGGGTTCGAGCCCCGTGTTGGGCTCTGTGCTGACAGCCAGCTCAGAGCCTGGAGCCTGTTTCAGATTGTGTATCTCCCTCTCTCTCTGACCCTCCCCTGTTCATGCTCGCTCGCTCTCTCTCTCTCTCTCTCTCATAAATAAAACATTTAAAAAATCCCATTACACGTATAGATTAATTCGCGAAGAACTGACATCTTTACCATGTCAAATGTTTTAATCCACGAACTCTGTACGTCTCTCATTTATCTTCTGTGATTTCTTTCATCATCATTTTGTAATCTTTAGCAAACAAGTCTTCTATGTGTTTTGTTAGATTTCCATCTAGGTATTTACTCTTTGAGTAAATGGTATTTTTAATTTGTTAGCTTATATGAATATGCTTGATTTGAGTATGTTTATCTTAGATTTTATGATCTTCCTGAACTCAGTTATTTTAGGAGGTAAACATTTTTTTTTTGAGGATCTTGTCATCTGAGACTAGGGATAAATTTACTTCCTCCTTTTCTATCAATATGCTTTTTATTTCCTTTTCTTGCTTTATTGCACTAGCTAAAAGTTCCAGTAAGCTGTGGATTAAGAATAGAAAGAACCAAAGAATATGCATCCTTGCCTTGGTCTGACTTTAGGGAGAAAGCGCTCAGTTTTTCAGGATTAAGTGTGATGGTAGCTGTCGAGTGTTTTGTAGGTGATCTTTGACAAACAGAGAAGTTTCCTTCTATTCCTATTTTTTTCTGAGTCAAAAGATGTTTCCCCATTGATTGATATGATCATGTGATTTTTCTTCTTTAGCCTAACACAGTAGACTTTTGAATACTGAACCATTCTTGCATCCCTGGAATAAATCTTCCTTGCTCATGATATATAATTATTAAAAAAAATTTTTTTAATGTTTACTCAAGTTTTGAGAGACCGAGAGAGAGAGACAGAGTACAAGCAGGGAAGGGGAGAGAGAGAGGGAGACACAGAACCTGAAGCAGGCTCCAGGCTCTGAGTTGTCAGCACAGAGCCTGACACAGGGCCTGAACCCACAAGCTGTGAGATCATGACCTGAGCCAAAGTCAGATGCTTAACCGACTGAGCCACGCAGGTGCCCCTATAATTCTTTTTTATATGTACTGAATTCTATTTGCTGATATTTTGTTAAGGATTTTACATCTATATTTGTAAGAAATATTGATCTGTGGTTTTTTTTTATATTGTCTTTTTCGGTTTTGGTATCAGGGTAATATTAGCTTCATAAAATGAACTGAGAGGAACTCTCTCCTTTTCTATTTTCTGAAAGAGACTATGTAAAACTAGTGTTAATTCCTCTTTAAGCATTTAGTAGAATAGTCCGATAAAAACATCTGAGGCTAGATATTTGCTTTCAAAGAGTTTAAATGGATTCAATTTCATTAATAGACAGAATTACAGAGGAAGTAAAAAGATTGGCAGGTGTCACAGGTGTGAGAGGAGAAAGGGGAGGATGGATAGGGAAAATCGGCAGGAATTTTGGTGCAGTGAAAGTATTCTCAGTGAACTATAATGGTGGATACATGTCATTATCCATTTGTCAAAGCAAGTCCAACACAAGATGTGAACTCTGATGTAAACCACTCACTTTGGGTCATAGTCATGTCTCTGCGTGGGTTCACCACTGCAACACAGGTACCGCTCTGGTGGGCGATGCTGATGAGGGTGGGAGGGGGTAGGTTTGGAAGTGTGTGGCAGCCGTATGTGGGAACTATGTGCATTCTGCTCAGTTTTTTGTGAACCCGAAACTGCTCTAAAGAATAGCCTGTTAATTAACCCCCCCTCCCCACCGAGTCTGCGTGGTTACAAAATAGGCGCTTTATCCACCATTGTCCCTGTCACCGACGTTCAGCCTGTGACTCCTGTTGTACCCGTATTCAGCTGTCACACGTAGGCTCCTTGGGTCTTCTTTCTGTAGGTCATTTTGCCCAGGCCTGGGGCTGCCCTCCGCTGACTCATTGGATCTTGTATCCCTGCCCCCTCTCTCTTCCCTGTGACTTAGTAGGTCTTGAACCTAGGGGTCCATCGGACTTGAGCGACAACTTCTCCGAGCCCCCTTTCCTCCTCTGTATACAACGGGGAATACCTGAGATTAGGATGTGAGGTGCCCAGGGTGCTGCTGCGCACAAGGTCAGGTCTCTTCCCTTTCCTTCCTCCTCTCTCTATGCCGCTGTTTAGGGTGGTGGCTAACAGTGGAAAGGCAGCCCTTTCGGAGTAAGAAGGAAGGACACCAGGTGAGGGAGAGTGAGGAGTGGAGACCCCCTGGGACGTGCACGCAGCAGCCGGCCGGCCAGCACCCTTTCCCACCACGGATGCACAGCGCAGGATAGGTTTCTTTCCTGGGTCCTTGGAGGGTGGGGGTGGGAGCAGGGAGCACCCGGGGTTATGGGGGAAGGATGTTGTTTTTCAACAGACAAGGGTGACTCCATTTCCGATTCTCACAGGCGACCTGAATGCCCGTCACATCAGGCAGGGAGAGCTGCCCAGATCTGACACTACCCCCTTGTAGGAGCGGCTGGCAAGCCCCGAGGGCCGAGAGGGGACGCCTGCGGGCTGCTGGAGGCTGAATGAATTTAGTGCCTGTGAATGAGGCGGGATTGGCAACCCTTGAGACAAGCTCCCTCTTTGTTCCCGAGCTGTACCCCCCAGACGAGGCCAATGCCAGCTTTCTTCGCTCCATCCTGTCCGCATTCTTTGGCCCAGCTCAGCTGTGAGGGAGGCACAGAGTCTCCCATGTTTTAGGCCCTAACAAGAATCCGTTAATTCGCGCCTCAGAGACCCGCAAGCAGCCTGCAGCCTGCGTGGCTGGAGTCACAGAGCCGACTGTTGCCAAGACAGCAGTTCTCGAACATTCCTGACCGCAGCCCACGGTGAGAACTGAATTTTGTACCGTGACCCAGGAACACACACAGACGCGCACGTTCACGTACATTCTCACACAGGATTTGAACATTTGAAAAAGGAACTGGAATAGCGCGGCAAAGACGAATTATTATTTTGTGCAATCTGTTTCCAGGCGCGTGCGTGCGTGCCTGTGTGCGGTCTTGATATAAATCACATTTCTGGCTGTGGATGGTGTTGAGAAAAGATGGAGACACCTTTGTGTAGATCATGCTTTGCCCAGCTCTACATTAAATCACCAGCTTGGAGAGTGACAAAACACGTTAGCATATTAAAGACCCTGGACACGCCTGCAGGAAAGAGATTTGTTGAACTTTGCTGATCAAGTGCATGAACTTGTCTCCCTCCTTTCCCTAAGTGCTTACACTACTGTCTCATGGAACCAGTATTTCCTAGAACATAGGCCTGGAAGGGATTTGAAAAGTCTTCCAGAATTTCCTCAGGGGGTTTCGTGCAGGGTAAGGGGGCGGGGGGAGGTGTCTACGTCAGCAAGAACAGAGCTGATAAGTCCATCAGATCATTGTTTTCCAAGTAAGATTTTGTTTGAAAAAGTCCTCTTGCTGAAAATGTTTTAAAAACTACAAGTCTAGTCCTACTGTCTCATGGGAAACTGAGGCCCAAAGAAGGGAAGTGACTGGTACAAGCTCACCTGGTGAGGTATTGTTAGAGTTGGGACCCCCTTTTACGGAGTTCTTTTTTTTTTTTAAATGTTTTATTTATTTTTGAGAGAGGGAGAGACAGACATGGAGCACAAGTAGGGGAGAGTCAGAGAGAGAGGGAGACACAGAATCTGAAGCAGGCTCCAGGCTCTGAGCTGTCAGCACAGAGCCTGACTTGGGGCTGAAGTCACAAACCATGAGATCATGACCTGAGCCAAAGTCGGAGGGTTAACTGACTGAGCCACCCAGGAGTCCTTGGTGAGTTCTTAACTCTAACCCTCTGACTCCACCTCCAGAGTCGGGTAAACGCTCTGGTGCAGGGGGGTTGGAGGTCTGGGGTCTGCAGGGGGTGGGCATCAGAGGGCCTGGCCTTGTCTGTCTTCCCTTGCTCCGTTGTTGACCTTTTGAGAATGATTTGACTTCTCCGTATGTGAGCTTTCTGATCGGTAAGATGGTGAATAAGGATACTACCTTAAAAATAAGATAATTTGTGGCACTTCTTTGAAAAGACAGATCTTGTATAATAAAATAAGGAAATTATTTAGTTTTTTCTAAGCCTCAGAAAGGAGAGTCTACAGTACTAACCAGGAAGCTTATAACTTTGTTGTCCTATAACTTCATGAAAACTTTGTTGTCCGGTTCTAAGAAAAGTTGCTCATTACTATGTTAAAATAATAAGGATGTTTAGAAATTCCTCTGTCCAAATAAAACTCTATTCTTATCTTCCCAGAGGTGACTTTGCCTAGCTTATATTCAAACTAGCAAAGAATGTCTATTCCTTATCCACAGGGGTTAAAGTGACGTTGTTTTACATCCAGAAGTGTCTCTAAACAGTACTGCTCACTCAGCTCTTGTTGGACAGATACATGTTTGAATGGTGTGTGATTGCTTGTTCTTCCCCATCCTCTCTCTGTCCCCTGTCACCCTGCTCCTTGTCCCTGGAAGCTATCTTTGGGGGACTCCCTCAGTGGTTTCCCTGCTTTGGCGTCTGGTTGAGGTCTACCTACTGGAAGGCTGGCAGGAGCTCAGAGGGCTGTGGGTCTGGCGTATTTGTTCCCTTGGCTGCCTCCTTATACTGAGGGCCGCATCCCCCTGCTTTGTAAGGTCCACTACCTGCTCCCTCCTCGGGGTCTCTTCCGGGGGAAATGTCCTGTAGACTGATGCCCTGTTCCATGTGCTTACTCTATACTCTGATTATACTTCTGTAATTCCTTTATTAACTCCCTCCAACTGACCCAGTTTGAGTGAGACGTCTATTTTCTGCTGAGACCTTGACTTACATGTTGTTTCATATACACTTTCTCACCATATTTCATGTTTTCTTGCCTTTTTCCGTTTAGCGTCACAAAATGTGTAAAAGTAGAGAAGACTCTGATTTTTCTTTCTTGTGTGTCCTTTGTGTTGAGAGGCAGCGGTGAGCAGGGCTTCTCCACCCCACGGTACTTTAAAAATCACAGCCTCCCCCAGAGATTCTGATCACTGGGTCTGGAGGGGGACCCAGTATCTCCATCTCTGTGTGGGACCCACGGACATAGGGAAGGAAGTCTGGCTCTGTCATTCATGTCTGCAAGTTCTGCTCGCTGGGTCTTAGTGTCGTGAGTGTGTGTGTGTGTGTGTGTGTGTGTGTGTGTTGCCCCTCCGCTCTCTGACCTTGGATCTTATACTAACGCTGGTGGCCTCGGCTGACAGCAGGGGGAGCCCTTTGGTTCAGACCGCACCCACCGCTGCCCTCTTGTGGACATGGGCACAGCTGTGTCTGCGGGCTAGAGGGGGGCTGCCTGTAGCATTTTTTCCTTGTCTACCTGCTGTCAGGGCCGAATAGGGCTTCCTGAAGCAGTTCAGTCAAGAGCAGGGAGAGGATAGCCATGTCCTTTTCTCTAACAGCCTTTGTTAAAGAGCTCCTCTTCCTTCCTGTGTGTACTTTTCAGAGTTTGTTACATTGTTTAGGATTAGGTCTCCTGGAGAAGGGGTGGGGTGGATTCCCTGCTGTGCAGAAAGGTAGGGCGGTTAGGAAAAAAATTAGAAGGACCACCAGTTAGCCCCTGGGAGGCAGAGCCTGCAAAGCAGAGTGACTGAGTCCTGGGACAAGGGAGTGAGTTTGCTGTGTGAGGCCAGGCTGCCGAGAATGCCCCTCCGGCCCCCCTCCCTGGAGCCCCTTCCTGAACCTCTTCTGACTTGCTATCACCTGGAAGTTCCCTCCTCTGGCCTCAGCCCCCTCTTGCCCCGTCTCCTGAACGTCTCAGTTCCTGCCTCTGAGCACGCTCCTGGCCTGTTTTCTGTCACACGGCTGTCCCTCTGTCCCCTTCCAACCAGTGGACGTCCACCGGCCCCTGCACAAGAGAGCTGGTAGCAATCTGTGGGCTGTTTTTCATCAGTTTATGGGATATATTGTGCATCAATTACTAGACTATTTTGTATCATATTATCATTGGTAGCAGTGATGTAAAGGAAATGTATTGTGCATTAGTGATTAATCTATTTTGTATTAAATGATTTTTATTAATTTCTTTAGGGCAGATCTAAGAGGAAAAAAAAGGACAACTGTGTTGCTAAAAAGTAGATGTAATTTTGACCATTTAAATTTACATTAAACAGTGCTCCTGGGTGGCTCAGTCGGTTAAGCACCCGACTTTGGCTCAGGTCATGATTTCAAGACTCATGAGTTCGAGCCCTGTGTCGGGCTCTGGGCTGACAGCTTAGAGCCTGGAGCCTGCTTCCAATTCTGTGTCTCCCTCTCTCTCTCTCTCTCTCTCTCTCTGCCCCTCCCCCACCCATGCTCTGTGTCTCTCTCTCAAAAATAAACATTGAAACATTTATGAATTTGCATGAAACAAATTTTTGTGCCATATTTGGAGAACTTTTAACATGATTTTGGGTTACTCTCGCTGTCCGCCGCTGCCCATGTGCTGCCAATATCTGGGTTCATGTGAGCCCGCTCACTTGCTCAATAGTGTTTTTTGAGCATTGATTCTGTGTCAGGCACCGTTCTAGGTTCTAGAGAGGCAGCAAGGAGCAAGCTGTCCCTTTTCTCAGATTCTGATGTACGTATATTTGCTTCAGCAGTTCCTTCTCAAGTTTTGGAGCCAGGACCAATCCCTCAGGGCTCCCCCTTTCTTTTTTTCTTTTTCTTTCACATCTCCAACATGTGATCTTTTCTGGGTCAATTTTTGGGAATACTTTGCTCTTTATTGGCAACTTATGATGATGGAATTTGATGAACTGTTCAGAATCTAGTAATTTTTCTAGTAGTTCAGATCACGGTAGGAAGAGGAGAAAGGTTTGGATGAGTTTTCATAGGGCACTGGCTTTTGCACAAAGCTGTGGGTGTGAGCTGGGCTGCATCGAGCATGGCAGTCCACAGCTTGGGCCCTGCAGACACAGATCTGGGTCCAAATTCTGGTTTTGCCATATCTATTTACCTATCTACCTATCTAGATATAGATATCTGCATGCTGATAGATATAAGCCTATTTGCATGCATATGCATATATGTATTTATCTACATGCATATCTATATATCTATATCTATATATCTGCATGGCTTTGGGGAGTTCACAACCTTCCTGAGGCTCATTCTCGGCCAGCTCGCAGCCCTACCTTCCACAGAATGAGAAAAGTAATAATAATCTACCTACGTGGCTTGGAGTGATCATTAGGTGAGATTATATATATGCATGCGCGTGCGCACACGTGTGTGTGTGTGTGTGTGTGTGTGTGTATAGTGCTTAGTATAGTGAGTGCCTGGAACAAAGCTCAATATGATAGCTGTCATTACTAAGTGTAACTTAGCGTTTATTCCTCCCTACCACGTTTACTGACGTGTGATTAACCAGTAAAAACTGGATATATTGAAGATGTATCACATCATGTTTTGGTATGCATATACACGGTGAAATGATTACTACAATTAAGCTAATTAACATATCCACTACATCACATAGGTATTACTGTTTGTGTGTGCATGTGTGTGTGTGCACGCGCGTGAGATAAGAACACAGGAGATCTACTATCAGCATATTTCAAATTAAAAAAATTTTTTAACATTTATTAATTTTTGAAGACAGAGAGTGACAGAGTGTGAGCAGGGGAGGTGCAGAGAGAGAGGGAGACACAGAACTGGAAGCAGGCTCCAGGCTCTGAGCTGCCAGCACAGAGCCCGATGCGGGGCTCGAACCCACAAGTCTTAAGATCATGACCTGAGCCAAAGCTGGACGCTTAACCGACTGAGCCACCCAGGTGCCCCTCTTGTGGCATATTTCAAGTATACAATTAGTACTGTCAACTACAGTCTCTAGCTATACACGAGGTCTCCAGAACTTACTCATCTTATACCTAAAGATCTGTACCCTTTGGCCTGCATCTCCCCCATTTTCTCTATCCCTCAGCTCCAAGTAACTACCATCCTACTCTTTGTTAGTATGAGTTTGACTATTTTAATTTTTTTAATGTTTACTTATTTTTGAGAGAGAGAGACAGAGAGACAGAGAGAGCATGAGTTGGGGAGGGGCAGAGAGAGAGAGAAGGAGACACAGAATCTGCAGCAGGCTCCAGGCTCTGAGCCATCAGCCCAGAGCTCAATGTGGGGCTCAAACTCGAGAACGGTGAGATCCTGACATTATGGGGACTTCTAGATTAATTGCACTGTAGTCGGACAACATATTCCATGTAGTTTGGCAAGTGCTGAGAGAAGGGAAATACAGGTTGATACTGGTGTGTAAAGCAGGGACACCTGACACTCTAGGCAGGCTGCCTGGAGGAGTTTTATTTATTTATTAATTTATTTATTATTATAGTTTATAGTCAAGTTGGTTTCCATATAACACCCAGTGCTCATCCCAACAAGTGCCTCCTCCAAGCCCATCACCCACTTTCCCCTCTTTCCCTCCCCCATTAACCCTCAGTTTGTTCTCAGTATTTAAGAGTCTCGTACGGTTTGTCTCCTTCCCTCTTTTTTCCCCTTCCCCTCCCATGGTCCTCTGTTAAGTTTCTCCTGTTCCACTTATAAATGAAAACATATGATCTTTGTCCTTCTCTGCCTGACTTATTTTGCTCAGCAGAACACCCTCAAGGTCCATCCATGTTGCTACACATGGTCAGATTTCATTGTTTCTCATTGCCATGTAGTATTCCATGGTATAGATGAACCACATCTTCTTGATCCATTCATCAGTTGATGGACATTTAGGCTCTTTCCATGTTTTGGCTATTGTTGAGAGTGCTGCTATGAACACTGGGGTACATGTGCCCTTATGCATCAGCACTCCTGTATCCCTTGGGTAAATTCCTAGCAGTGCTATTGCTGGGTCATAGGGGAGTTCTATTGTTAGTTTCCTGAGGAACCTCCACACTGTTTTCCAGAAGGGCTGCACCAGTTTACATTCCCACCAACAGCGTAGGAGGGTGCCCGTTTCTCCACATCCTCGCCGGCATCTAGAGTCTCCTGATTTGCTCATTTTGGCCATTCTGACTGGCTTGAGGTGGTATCTCAGTGTGGCTTTGATTTGTATTTAGGAGGAGTAGCTTTAAACATAACACTGGAAGATGAGTAGGGTACTGGTAGAAAAGGGTGTACCTGTGCCTATGTATGTGCTGGGAATGCAGCAGAGGGAACTCAGTCTTATGTGGGAGACCCTTACTTGGACAAGACAGGTTCAATGTAATGTAGTAAATGTCCTGACAGAGGGAGGCCTTGAAACCTTGTGATCGTTTCAGAGTGTAGTTGCTCTGTGTCATGAAGTTGCGGATAGGCAAAGCTAACAGGTATGGTCAAGTTGGTTGGTATCAGCCCTGGGTTTGGAAACTCTTTTGCCTCCACTGTCTAGATATTAAAATTCCTGAAGCCTCAGTTTCCTCTTCTCTGCACTGGGGATAAAAATATGCCTGCCCGGCAGGATCAACATGACGCTACCTGAGAGACATCAGATATAATCAGGCAGTTAGCAAAAGGCAGGGGTCGGGGCTCTGTGGGTGGGAGTGGTTTTAATCCGAGGGTGTGAGTTCTGCTGATGCCACTCTGGGTGTCTGGTCCTCAGAGGAGCCCTGAGGTCCTGCTGTCGCTGCAGAGTATCCAGGAGGCAGCAGGGGCGAGGACAAGAACTGCCGGGAACCCTGATCAGGAGGAGGCTGTGGTCGAGGCAGGGTTGGATAAGCGGGTGTGTGCAGAAAAGCCGCATGCGCGGAGCGCCTGGCCTGGAAGATTGGGACCCGCCTCCCAGTTCTGCGTAGGCTCGTCCAGTGGGCTTGGCCTTCCCGGGTCTCAGTTTCCTTGGGTGAAAAATGCAGAGGACGCTTGCGTGGAAAACTGGATGCCCTCTCTCCCCGACTGGGGCAACTAGGTTGTGACGAATTTCAGCAGCTTGTCCAGATTCAGCAGGAAAGAGCTTTCACATCAGTCAGTGGTGTCCGTCCTGAGTGGCATGCGGGTCGTGTATCTTCTATCCCCAGAACTCGCTAGGAACACCTAATACTTGTTGTACGCTTACTTTGTGCTAGACACCATACCAAACTCTTTACACGACTTACATCATTTAACTCTCTTAACCCGATAAGGCAGGGACTCTTATTTTACAGATGTGGGATCAGGCACAGAGAGGTTAAGCGACTTGCCTTGTATCACACAGTTATTGGTTGTGGCTCGGCTCGGCTCCGCCAAGTCTTAGAGTCTATCGAGACCGGATGCTCGTTGAGAGGAGGAGCTTGATCATATTTATTTTGGACTCGCCATGGCCCAGTAGGCTTTTGTACGGTATTCATTGCTATCCCGAACTCAGTGGTTCTAGCTGGACACACAGCCACTTGGGAGGTTTCAAAAGCTTCTCCCATCTGGGCCCAACCTCGTGTCACTTGCATCTGAGCCTCTGAGGTTAGGGCCTCGGCATGTGTGCCCAGTGAGTCGGAAGCACCACGCAGCTGAGAAACTAAGATCCTTTGTTAAACTGCAAGGTCTTCTTCCTGCCTTTTGGCACTGGGGGGTGCTGTTGGATAGTCTAAAAAAATAGGATTTCCTTTAACCTAAGGAACGCATTTCTTTTTGTTGGCAAATTTGTTTGGTGCATCTCCTCTCCAGGGCTCAGCAGAAAGCTTGTCAAGACAGATAAGAGGGGAGGTTAGCCTGGTGGGATAAGCAGTGTTCTCACAAGCATCCCGAAAAGCCAGAAGAGGGAGCAGAGGGTTACATCACAGAGGGAGATGTGAGGAAGGGGACAGACTCAGAGGGACCCTCTAAGACTCTCTGTGGCTGACTTTCGAGATGGAGGAGGCATCACAAGTCACCGGCTGAGGGCGGCCTGTAGAAGCTGGAAAAGAGTTTTCCTCTAGAGCTTCGGAAAGAACGCAGCCCCGCTGACACCTTGACTTTAACCTACAGGAGTCCATTTTGGACTTCTGACCCCCAGAGCTCTAAGATCGTAAATGGGTGGTGTTAACCACTAAGTTTGTAGTGATTTGTTACAGCAACGATGTGAAACTAATATATGAGGAATACCTGAAATGCTTCCTCTGGGAGATATCATTGCTTGTCTACCTAATGGCCATTTCTAACAACCCTCCTTCCTTGCCTTCTTCCCAAGTACTAATATTCCCAACCTCTTTTGTACTCAGGGATGATCGTGAGACCCAACGAGTTATAAGGAAAAGCCAGCTAGGGAAAGAGCCTTTCTTTCCGATAAAAGGAGATAAATATTCAACAAGAGCTCTCTTTTACTGCCTTGGCCACCCCCTTGATGTTTTACTTTGGAAACACGCTGTGAAGAGGTGAGGTGTAGCGCTGCAGCAGCCATTTTGAGACCACGAGGTGAAAGGTCCTTGCATGACACCCTGGCCTGTCCTTAAGATTTGAGACCACTGTTAGGTCAGTCCCACAGTTGTACTTCATCTTCCCAAATATGTCTTTCATTACTGTTTCAGAAGCCACACAATTTCCTCCAGAAAATCATAGAAAAACAATAAATATTTATGGAATGCCCCGGGCTCTGGGCTGGGACAAAGATACAGAGGAAGCAGGCCTCTTCTGGATGAGTTTGCAGTCTCTTATTAATTAGATTTCTTTTGGTTGCAAGTGCCAGAAACCCAGCTTTTCAGTGGTGAAGGCAGGAAAATGAGGCAGGAAATAAACCTGAGGACCCAGCGCTGTACTTAAGGAGTATCAGTGTTCTTCTCATATTGATGACTTCAGTTTAGAAAGCTCTTTCACATGCTTGTCGTCTCCATTTCCACCTTCACAAAAATCTTGAGGATAAGAAGAATAAAATTGTGCAGGGCGCCTAGGTGGCTCAGGCACTTAAGCATCCAATTTCGGCTCTCGCAGTTCGTGGGTTTGAGCCCCGAGTCGGGTTCCATGCTGACAGCTCAGAGCCTGGAGGCTGCTTCAGATTCTGTGTCTCCCTCTCTCTCTGCCCCTCCCCTGCTCGTGTCCTTTCTCTGTCTCCTTCAACACAATGCACATTAAAAAAAGAAGAAAACTGGTATTCTCAATTTGCTGGGGAGGCAACAGAGACCCAGATTTTCTGTTCCTTCCTCAAGCAGCACTGAAAGCCCATAGCAGGGTGGTTCCTTGGCCCCAGGTTTCCTGATTTCTGCTTTGGTGTCCCCCCCCCCCCCACCACCACCAATAGATCACACAATGTCAAGACTGATAAAAATCCTTAGAAATTATCAAGCTCAGGGATGGCAAGTAGGGTGTACTTATTTTATGCGCTAGCTCTGGCCTCCAGGTGACAATGGCCTGAAACACTGGATTGTGTCCTACTTCCTGGGAAAGGGTGCTGTGATTGGTTAGTAATGTCTGCATGGGCTTTGGTGAATAAGCACATGGGGCATGGGACACCTACTTGCCATACCTCATGTAATCCAACCGCTCATTCAAACAACAAAGAAATGAACCTCAGAGAAGGGAACTGCTTACTCAAGGTTACACAATGAACTAGAGACAGAACTGGTACCAGTGGGTTTTCTCATTGACATTCCAGCTGCCCAGACTGCCAATCAGATAAGCATTTTCTTCCCATCATAGGATTCCCATTGTTTAGCTCATCGAGTAGCCTAGACCATTCAAGGCCGTAGGTTTTTTTTTTTTATTTTTAAAAAATAGTTTACTTATTTTTGAGACAGAGACAGACAGAGCATGAGTGGGGGGGTGGGCGGAGAGAGAGGGAGACACAGAATCTGAAGCAGGCTCCAGGCTCCGAGCTGTCAGTACAGAGCCTGATTTGGGGCTTGCACCCACAAACCGTGAGATCTGACCTGAGTCGAAGTCCGACACTTAACCGACTGAGCCACCTAGGTGCCCCGAGGCCGTAGGTTCTCACCCCAGTTGTGAAGCTATGTAGCGTTAAACAAGTTGACTAATCTTTTTTTGCTTACGGATAAATCTGCTTCCCCTAGATAGCTTTCCTTATCTTGAAGAAACTGCACAGTGTGCACATTATCAACTAGACTAAGAAATGTCAGCCAAGAAGGTTAAAACGAAAGAAACATCGGGCTTAGAATAGCCTTGACAGGAACATCGGGCTTAGAATAGCCCTGACAGGCACCGGAGTTGGTAAATTGGGTGCTCCTTGTATGTTTCGGGGCTGTAAACTTCAGGGGAAGGACAAAGGGCTTGATTTGCCCTTTGCAAGAAATAAAACAAAAGAAGCAATCCTTTTCTTTCTCAGGTTATAAAACGCTGGCTTGATTGTTTTACATGTGAATGGGCATTCAAAAGAATTCCACTTCCCATGGGCATTGGCCCTTTGCAGGTGAAGATGGGTTGCTCTCTGGTTTTCAAGTAATCTTATAAACTCTGGGCCCTTGGGGTTTGGAGGGAGAGCGGTGACCCTGGCTGATGTGGAAAATTCTGGCCGGCTATTCAGGTCAGCTGTGGAGTCCTTAGTGCTGGATGTGAGTGGCTTGTAAACTGAAACACCTTCAGATGAGAAGTAGAACTCTCGTTGTCTGAACAACAACATAAATTGAATAGAAATTATTTTTTCACTTTTCAGAGATGGGCGTGGGGGGAAGAACAAGGAGTCCCTGGAAATTCTGCTTGTTAGTGATGGCGAACTGGAATGGCCTGGATATTTGAATCTGCACACTGGGTTTTTCGGCACAAGCGTTATTTATAGACCATAAATGCAGAACTCGATCACACACACAAAAAATCAGTTTCTGTGGTTGATATTAGTATCGCTCTAAAAATTAATTATTAGTTTTTAACCCTCTGTGGCATTTCAGAACTACAAAGCCCTTCCATAGTATCATCCTGTTGACTTTCCACAGTGAGGGGAAGGGGTCATTCTCCCTATTTTAGAGCAGGAGAATGGAGGTCTAGAGAGGCTGAGTGACTGCAGGCAGGTGAGGTGAAGCTGCGATTTCAACTTGGCTTTTTGGGTGCTGAACCCCGAAGTATGTCTTATCTCATGGTGGTGACCTTTGCAGGGTGACTGGTTTACCTGGAGTCCTGGTGGAGGACTGGAGGTCAAGGCCAGGGGAGAGGCCTGTGCGGTTAGAGCAGCTGGAGATGTTGAACTTGGGGTGGGCAGCCCGGATTCTGGGACCAAAGGACACGGCACAGCCAGGAGATTGGTTTGGTATCAGCTGCTATTTACTGACTTTTTTTTTCCCCCGGGAGGGGGTTGGTCAGCCAGTGTGTGAATTTGTGGCTAGCGCTATTAATTTTAGGGTGTGAAACCTGAGTGAGGGAGGCTGAACACCTTGGCCAAAGCCACACAACATAGCAAGGGACGAGTTTGGATTAGAAAGCCAGCGTGTCCGCTCTGAGGCCTGCGCATCTGACCACCGCGTGACGCCTGAATTGTGAGTCTGTGAGGTACAGTGCTGGGAAATAAAGTGTAAAAACTGGCCAGGGCCAGTCGGGGAGGCTCTGAGAGGCCAGATTAAGGAACTTCGGGCCCGGTTATCGTTTCGGTAGCAGGGAGCCACTAGGCGGGAAAGAAGGGCAGAAGTCTGCTCCTTCTTCCCCCCTAAAATGGATGTGTTACTTGTAAGTCAAATGAGCACACACAGGGTAGTTGCTTCCGCCCCATTTCCACGGGCTCTCATGCTGCCTCACCACCCCCACCCCTCGCCCCCCAGAGAGCGATATCACCGTTCCTGCTGCACTCTTCCAATTTCTTTTAAAAATAAAATAAAAATTATTTAAAAGCCTCTTTTGGCCTCATAAGTCCTGGAGCCATTTTTTGCTGAGAGCCTGGCAAGGGTCCTGTGAGGGTGCAGAAGGACAGCCTTTGGCTCGGCCAGTGCCCACCTGTCTCTGGCCGGCAGCCTCCGCAAGGCTCTTCCCCGGGGACTGCACGCTCCGACCTCCCCGACTGACTTCCTGTGCCCCTAAATAAACCCCGTGGGTTTAAATGCTCCCCCGGTGCCTCTCTGGAGAGAAGACAGGTCTTAACAGAAAACCCCGGGTGACGTCCACATCTGTCCAGCTCATCAGTCATGCTGCCTCCCCCACTGCCGCCCAGGCTGCCATCGCTGACGCTGCAGGGTCGCCGGCTGCCCCGCTGGAGCCTCGCTGGCTTCACGCGTCAGAGCAGAGGTGGCTGTGAGGGACCTGGAAGCCTGCCCGGACCTTTGGTGGAGGCGTGACGTGCGTGCTGTCATGGGTGTGACGGACCTTGCCGAGACGGGCCCTTCACTGGAGGCGTGACTTGGTATCAGTGGCCCTCCTATATCTGTAGATGGCTTTTTACTTTAGAAGGATCCATTGCATTCATGACTCATTGAATTTTCACAGGCACTTCCAGGAACTACCCCCCGCCCCCCCCATCTGAAATGTACATGTCAGAGCACTGAGCCCTGGAGGGTGGCTCCTGGACAAATCTCTGTGTACCATCCTCCTTCTTCCCTACAAATGTGGCAGCGGGTGAAACTGGATTTCAAAGACTGTCGAGTCAGGCAGACAGGGAGCCACCTTTAGGAACACCCCAGTGGGTGCTGCTTAGCGGAGGGGCTGTGTGCTGGGCATCTACCATTTGCCCTTCAAGCCTCATTCTCTATCTTGTCCTGTGCCCTGGGAAGTTGATGCTAAATGACTGCCTCTATGGGTTCCATTGCCCTGTTGCTTCTGGTTGGATTCGGGCAATGGTCAGCACCAGTAGGAGATTGGGGTGGCAGGAGGGGGTATTGCAGGGTATGCTCCCAGCCAGGAGACCATGGCTAAGTTCAAGGAGCCTTGCTGCTGTGGACCCCAGGGCACTGCAGTACTCTGTTGGTTTCCTTACACTCGGCGCACATCTTTAAGAAGAGCCCCACCCCCATTGCAGATTTCACGTACTACCTGAATCTGCTGGGAGCTCATACAATTCACTGTGCAGGTAGTGAGCTGACTTGACAAGGTTGTTCCTCACACGCGTTAAAGCGAGTATTGAGGTAAACATCTGCTCTTGATCGGCAGGCTGAGTAAGGACTGGCTATGTCTCTCCTGGCACCAATTGGTGGACTTGAATCATTTCCTCTAATGGATAACTTCTTTCTCTTCCAGTTCTTGCCCCATCAGGAATTTTCCACATGGTGACATTTCCAGGTAATGAAATGTCCACTTTAAATGCTCTGACCCTGGAAGAGTGAGTGGCTCATGGGCAAGCTGAGTTTCTTCTGGTGCCAGCAGTGGCCGTTCTGTGCCCTGTGTCCGGTGGGGTAGTGCCAGCGACGGTTTCTGGGGTCCAGAGGGTCCACGTGGTCCCTGCCCCCAAAAAGCTCCTGGTTGGCGAGAAGACCTAACTCAGAGCCCGTTCAATTCTGTGTGAGCAATGGTGTTTGTAGATAACCTTGTAAAGTACATGTGATGATTATCGTAGCAAACCCTGACCAAGGCAGAGAAATGAGAAAGAGCCACTAAGTGCTCTGGGTCTGATGTAGCAGTGCTCCGATTTCCAGATCAGGTTTGACACAATCTCCACTTCTTCAAGGGAGCAGATAGTTGATCCTGCAGCTCTATGCTTTGACCAGAATCTGTCATTTGTATCTGGCAGATGGCTAAACGAGGCCCCCATGGGACGATCTCTCCAAGGTCCACGTCCCTTTGCACTGTGACCTCACTGCTCCTCCCAAGGATGGGTGGGGGTTCATTTCTCTACCCTGTGGAATCTAGGTTGGACCTGTGATTTGCTTTGGCTGGAAGAATGCAGCAGAACTGACATTCTGAAATTTAAGAGGCTTTTCAAGAAAGCTTTTGCTTTCACCTCGGAGCGAAACATACTTGGAATGTAAAGAGCCCAGACCATCCATACAGAGAGAGGCCACAAGGAAGAAAAAGGGGTTACGTGAAGCAGAGAGGAGGGTCCCCAGTGAGTCTTGCCAGGATTTCTGATCCTCAGGATCAGGAGCAAGTGAAATGATTATAGTTTTCCGCCACTAAGATTTGGGGTGATTTATTAGGCAGCAATCGAAAATTGATACATTATCATATTCACTTTCAGGTGACACACAGGCTGATGGGTTTGGAGCCCCCGAATTCACAAATATAAAACAAATGTTTTTTCAATGAATACTTTGTACATTGTCATATATTGGAGAGAGTCCAGCCTTGGATCTGGGTGTGGATCCCCCTGGATTATCTTTCTGAACATGGGTTTCCACATTGGCAAAACAAAGGTAGAGTATCATGAGTATTATAGGAGATAATAAAAGAAAAGCACATGGGCCTTAAGGAGCACCCAACAAATGATGGCTTATGAGTTTACTTTTGTTACTGCGAAGAAGTTGGGGTCCTTGCTTTCAATATGGTTACAATTTAGTGAAGTGGTATAGTGACTTTGGGGGATGAAGATAACAAATTTTAGACTAACCATCAACAGTATGGGCAAGGGAAGGAGGGAGGGGCTCCTTCTCGGGAGTGGCTTCTGAAAGGAAGTGGCATTTAAACCAGGACATGCAAGGATGCCTGGGTGGCTCAGTCGGTTAAGCACCTGACTTCAGCTCAGGTCATGAGCTCATCATTCATGAGTTGTAGCTCACCTTGGGCTCTGTGCTAACAGCTCAGAGCCTGGAGTCTGCTTCTGATTCTGTGTCTCCCTCTCTCTAATCCCTGTGTCTCCCTCTCTCTCCCTACCCCCCTCTCAAAAATAAGTAAACATTAAAAAAAAGTAATAAAAAAATAAACCAGGACATGCAAAAGACTGAAGATTAAAAAAATTTTGTGTTTATTTTTGAGAGAGAGAGAGAGAGAAAGCAAGGGAGGAGTGGAGAGAGAGGGGGGCACAGAATTGGAAGCAGGCTCGAGGCTCTGAGCTGTCAGCACAGAGCCCGATGTGGGGCCCAAACCCACAAACCATGAGATCATGACCTGAGCCAAAGACAGATGCTCAACTGACTGAGCCACCCAGGCACCCCAAAAGACTGAAGATTTTAGCAAGCTAGCATCCTAGATGACACGCAGTCTCCTTAATGACAGCAATTCTTGTCACCTGGGGTTTTATGTATTGTTGAATTTAATTCCTTTATAGCTGTTTCTTCTTTAAATTTTTTTTTAAAAAACTGTTTACTTATTTTTGAGAGGGAGAGAGAGAGGGAGCATGCGCATGAGCAAGGGAGGGGTGGAGAGAGAGGGAGACACAGAATCTGAAGCAATCTCCAGGCTCTGAGCTGTCAGCACAGAGCCTGATGTGGGGCTCGAACTCGTGAACCTAGAGCTCATGACTTAAGCTGAAGTTGGATGCTTAACCGACTGAGCTACCCAGGCGCCCCTATAGCTTTTTCTCCTTAAAGTAGGACACATCCGTGGATCGGTGCTGGGGCAATGCAAGTGAAAGGCAGCAAGGGGAAGGCAAAGTGTTTCCACATGGCTGGGCCTGGGGCTAGAAGAGGGGTCAGGACATGTCCTGCCTTTCCCCCAAAACCCCCGGTCCCCAAATACCATTACTCTGAGGAGTGTTGACAGGGATACACCATCTTGGACGCCAGAGTCGCCGATGAGGGCTGGGCTCTAGCCAGATGCACTCAGCATTCTGTCTTCGTAGATCCTTCTGGGTCAGCGGCCAGTGTCTTGGGTGTTATATGATGCAGCGGACAGCAGCAGGGGACCTGAATCTCGGCAGTGGAATCTTCCGCCCTTCTCCTGTTAGGTAGACTGCCTTTCAGTCTTAGCTCCGTTATAATTTGCAATTTTGGCTAAGTTACTTTACTTCTCTGTGCCCAGTTTCCTTCTCTGTGAAAAGGAGATAATTATACCTCTTTTATAGGCTGTCGTGAGGATTAGAAACAATGAGAGGTTGGGGGGAGTGCTAAGCCCTGGAACCTTCGAGAACGCACATTCCTTCTGCCTTCCTCTCCTGCCGTCACAGGTTGGTTTTCCCTCGAGCAGTGCCCACCCCCCTTCTCCCAGTCATGCTGGCCCCTCAGCTGTGGCTTGCTCTCAGCCTCTTCTGTTGGTGGGGGGAGGCCAGCATCACCGTATGTGCAAAAAACAGCAGGTTTGCAGAAGGATTTGAATTCAAATCTTGATGCAACCGCTCGCTGCCTGTGTGGCCTGGGGAAAATTACCTGTACTTACTGAGCTTCCGTTATCTCATTTGCAAAATGGGCATCCAAACACCACCTTTATGCAGTCCTGATGAGAACACACTTCGTGAAGGAAACACACCCAGTCCGGGGCTTACTAAGTACCTCTTCCCTTCATCCAGGAATGTGTAATCCCCTCCCATGTTCCAACTTGTATTTTGGCCAGTAACTCTGCTCTTCACATCCCCTTAGCAGGCAAAAACCAAAGGGACTGAGCTCGGTAACGCCTCTGGAGTTGGGTCCTCTGGTGACTCACCAGGAAGACAGAGCCAGGTACTGAGTGTGTGTTCCGTTGGCCTGTCCTCGAGGTCTGGTTGACCTAGCTAAATGGATCCAGTTTTCCCAGATCAGGTTCTGGAGGGGTGTGGTTCAGGGAAGAGCTGGGTTCGTGGCCGCTGTTTGCCAGGTTCTGCCCCAGGCCCCGGACACTACAGAGAAATTCTGCCTCTGTGTAGCTCAGAGTTCAGCAAAAAAACCCAACTGATGTAAGTAGAGGGCCTGACCTCGTAGCTTGGGCTGAAATGTATGGTTCTCCCCAGTGCTGTCCTGGAATGCAATCTTCTAACTCCCTCCTGCTCTTATTAAAAAGAGCTGCTCTTTCTCTCTCTCAGAAAAAAATAAAACATTAAAAAAATTAAAAAGAGCTTATCAGGGGTGCCTGGGCGGCTCCATTGGTTGAGCGAGTGACATCCGCTCGGGTCATGATCTCACGGCAGCTTGTGAGTTCGAGCCCCGCATTCAGGCTCTGTGCTGACAGCTCAGAGCCTGGAGCCTGCTTCAGATTCTGTGTCTCCCTCTCTCTCTCTGCCCCTTCCCCGCTCACACTCTGTTTTTTTCTCTCAAAGATAAAGACATTTAAAAAAATTAAAATAAATAAATAAGTAAAAAGAGCTTACACCCTCTCCTCCAGTCCAGTCCAGTGAGGCTCCCTGGACGCTGTCCCTTAGGTCCTCACAAGAAACCAGGAGTCAAGCCACACTGTCTGAGGCAGGAGGTGCCCCCCCTTCCGTATGTGATGGCTGGCGTCTGGTGGCCGGTGGGTGCTGGGTGAAGGCATAGAAACAGCAGCAGAGGGGGTCAGAAGTGGCCTTTCCTCTTTATTTTTCTTATCCATCAGGTTTCTCCTTCCCAAGGTTTGTTTTGTTTGTAATTTATTTATTTAAAGTCAAGCTAGTCTCCTTCCCAAGGTTAAACTTTGTAACTAAGCACACAGACAGAATCTTGCCTGGTAAACCTTGCCAGCTATGGCAGTAAATGCCATACTCAACAATAGTCATGTCCTTTTTTCTTCTTTTCGGGCGTGGAGCTCGACAACATTTCCGACTCTCTTGCAGCTAGGTGTGGCCCGGGGACAGCTCTGGCCAGGGAAATATGAGTGGAGGTGATTCCACCATATACACGTGATCCTTATTCTCCCCCTTTGCCCGCCTGCCGCTCTGAGAGGTCTCTGAGCACCTACATGGAAGGGGCCCGGGCTCCTGAACAAAACACAAAGATGGTCCTCCTGACCCCTCCTGCTTTGGGCATTGGCATCAGAGAGAAATAAACTTTAGTGCGTTACCCTCCTGATTTAGGCACCCAAGAGAGTTTCTCTTTAAAAAAAAAAAAATTATTTTAGGTTTTATTTGTTTCTGAGAGAGAGAGAGAGAGAGAGAGAGGGCATGAGCAGGGGAGGGTCAGAGAGAGAGGGAGATACAGAATCTGAAACAGGCTCCAGGCTCTGAGCTGGCAGTCAGCACAGAGCCCAACATGGGGCTCGAACCCACGAGCCATGAGTTCATGACTTGAGCCGAAGTCGGACGCTTAACTGACTGAGCCACTCAGGCTCCCTAAGAGAGTTTCTCTAAAGTGACTTGCTGGCTCCATTTCGAGATAGAACAGAAGCTACATTTTAAGTGGCCCTTTCCAAGGAGTGGGCTACACAAGTGACCAGGAAGATCCAATCCAGTAAGATGAATGTGGCAGTAGGGATATACAGAGGGCTGTGGGAGCTCAGAGAGGGTTCCTAAGCCGGGGCTTAGAGGCTCAGTCGGGAGAGACTCTGTGGAGCAACTCAGGATGTGATGTGGGGATGGTGGGGATGAGGAGGAAGAGGCAAGCAAGTGCCTAAGGGGCATGGGCCAGAGTAAGTGGAAGGGGGTCAGGCTTCCTGGCCAGATGGAGAAACAAGGAGCCTGAGGGCGACGAGTTAGGATCTGGAGTCCTGTGAGAGCTACAGGGTTGGCTGGGCTTTGGGATGCAAGGCTGGGGAAGGGCATTTGGGATTCAATAGGAGGTGAAGCCATCCGAAGTGTCTGCACCACCGTAGACTGGTTGGACCCAGGCAGGTCCCGTGGGGACGCACTGACGTGCATCTGAGGTATTCCGGGGAGAGGGTGGTGAGGGATGGGGGGCTTGGGATCCATTGACAGCACAGCTGGCTTTGGGGACTCATGGGAAGGGAGGGGTTGAGGCCCATGCCCAGGTTTTCGGCTCCAGTGTCCAAGCAGATGGTTGTTCCCATCATGCTCCGAGAGGACTTGGGGTGAGCGATGTTGCGAGTTGGTAGAAAAACGAGTCTGGCCGAGGGAATCTTGAGTTTGGAAGGCCTCTGAGACACCTGGTAAGAGGAGTCAAGCAGGCAGAGTGCAGTATGAATCGGGACCCGTGGGTATGGCTGGAGCTGGAAGGGTGTGAGGGGAGTAAGTGGAGGAGGGGCAGGCCGAGACGGAATTCTGTGGGACCGATGGACAGACGAGAGCTGGGGAAGGTCCTGCGGGTCCCCCGGCTCTAGACACCAAGCCTCCCTTCCTGGTTAGGACACAACCATGCAACGCCGGGCTGGTTTCTTCGGCCTCAGCATCACTCTCCTCACACCAGCTGTTGGCCGAGGCCCAGCGTGTCCCCTTGGTGGACACACCCACTGAGGCAAGTCCCCTCATGTATTGGGCCCCTGCTCTCCTAAGGCCCCTTCTCCGTGCCCTGGTGTCCTACCTTCCTTGTCTCGGCCCTGGTGCTGGACTCGGAATTGGTGGCGAGGCCTCTGGCTGCAGAATTCATTACGGGCCCCACTCTCCTCCCCACTGACAGTCTGACTCACGCCTGAGTTCACACTTTGGGAATTTTAATGAATGCTGAGCATCCCAGCCAGCCCAGAGTTTTCAGTTTCTGTGCCAATGTCTTCTCGAAGGTGATCCCTTCCCATCTGTCATCCTCTGTACCAGACCTCTTCTGGCCATCTAATTAAAGTCCCCCCAAAAAGAAAAAAGCATTTGGAAGGTGTGGCGAATGTTCCGTGGAGCTAATTGACCAACATGTCTGAACATTCATGTGGTTCTGTTTACGGAGTCTGACCCGAGTCAGATACATTTGCTTCAAGGGGGTCATTTTTTCACTTCTTGAAATTCCTATGTATAGATGCTTCTCTTTCTTTCCTTTCCTTCTTCCTTTCCTTTCCTTCTTCCTTTCTCTCCCCTTTCCTTCCTTTCCCTTTCTCTCCTGTTTCCTTTCTTTCTCTCTTTCTTTCTCTTCACCTTTCTTTCTTTATTTCGTTCTTTCTTTCTCTCCCCCGTCCTTTCTTCTTCTTTCTTTCTGCTTCTTTCTCTCCATCTTTCTTTATTTCTCTCTCCTTCCTTCCTTCTTTCTTCTTTCTTTCATTCTTTCTTTCTCCCTGCCAGACTGATTTGAGCCCAAATATTCTCTAACTTGCTAAGTCATCACAGATGATTTTCTGGCAACAAAATACTGTAGGTCTATCTGCTTCTACCGGTGTTACAGGCCGTAGAATGAGCAGATTCAGTAAAAAACACTCAAAGGATCTCTTGCAGCCCTCATGGAAGTGTCCCTTGGGCATTGCTCTTGACGTCATCAGTCTGGAGAGGCCACAGAGGTCCTTGACTGAATCCCTTAACCACTTGTGATTCCCCATCTCTAAGCCTGCGTTTCCAGAAGCAACCAGGTGGGTAATGGTGTCATTTGTTAAGAGAGGATCCTCTACCTCTACCTCCCTGGAGGCTAGAGACTCCATAAGGAAGACGACGCGACCAGCCACTCCAGTAGAGAGGGGCAAGCCTTTTGTTTGGACAGCATCTGACAGGCCTCGTCGGTCTCAGGCTGAACAAGGCTATTGCCATGAAGTTAGTTTTGGATTGCAAAGGGCTAATCCAGACGTTGGTCAATTGTTACCATTCTTAGTGAGTCCTCAGACCCTGCACGCTCAGAGGACGGGAAGGGGGAGTGGAGGAAGAGAGGGCTTCAGCAGCGGGGTCAGGAGACCACTCCCCTCCCCCAGGTGGGTGAAAAGCAAGCAGGGAGGAAGCACAGTGCAGGATTACCAGCACCAGGATTGGAGGAAGTTCATTCTTCTAAACTGCAAAGGAACTGGCTTTGTGGTGAAAGGGAATTTCTGAAGTGCTGGATGGGAAGGCCACCGGGATTGCTTAGCCCACTTGCCTTTCCTCTCCTGCTCTGTCCGCTTCCCACCCGGGAGGGAGTGCATAGTCAAGGGAAACGGGGTCCAGAGAGGAGAAGGGACCCACCAAGGTCCCGCTGGCGAGGCGGTGACAGGCCTGGACTGGTGCCTGGGCCTCCTGACTCTTGCTTCAGGCGTTTTTCTCCCTCTGCATTTTTTCTTGTTCTTCGTCTGGGACGCTCTTAATTCAGTAAGAAAACAAACCCCGCGATTTCCTTTCTAACCGAAGACATCCCCTTTTCTCTTTGGGTGCAGCAGCGCAGCTCTAAACTGACTGGTGGCCTGGCGGTGTGCTCTCGCGGGCAGGCGTGAGCTGGGCCCTGGCCGGATGCCTGAGTCTCTGCGGCCGGCAGCTCGAGGATGGTTAGGAAAAGGTCAGCGCAGCAGTGGGGCGGTGGTCAAGAAGGGACAAGGGAGGGGCAGGGGAGGCGGCAAGGGAGGGGGCAAGGGAGGGCCACGCCCCCGACAGGCCCCGTAAGAGTAAGCAGATAGTGGCATGCACTTTGCGGTCCAGGGACCCCCTGAACTTGCCCGCCTGGAGGCCCGCTTTGCCCCAAGCGGGTGTATGTGTCTCCTACAGGCTCCGAGTCCCTGGGGCACTCTGATGGGGGACGGGTCCAGCTGCCGGGCCTCAGCTGCCGCTCCTTAGTGTGGAAGGGGCCTTGCGGCTTGGAATGAGGCTAGGGTTGTCCATGAGCCTTAGGGTGACGGCGAGACCTAACGTTACTGAGACTTTACGATCTGCCAGGCGCTATTCTAGGTGCTGCACCTGTGCTGGTCTGTTCAGTCCTCCTTACGGCCCTAGGAGGGAGGCGCAGTTTTGAATATGTGTCAGGTGGCTGAGGAAACTGAGGCACACAGGGGGCACCCCTGCACTGCCAAGCAGTAGCCAAGCCTTGGCAACCAGAGCTGTGATCTCCTCTCTTTGGACCCCAGCTTCTAGTCTGTAACATGGGGTGATGCCTCAAGGCTTGCAGGGCTGCCGTTGGGGTTAGAGAGCCTGCGTGCACCAGCCTGCTTTGGCATCCGGGAGCTCACTCGGGCCTTGTTTGTGACTCCAGGCTAATGGCTCTGGAGATCAGGCCTTGGACTTGAGAATCGTGTCAGGAAGGAGCCCAAAGTTAGCTGGTGGGTCCTGACGTTAGCTGGTGGGCCTGGTGGGCCTGGTTAGCGTTTTAGGATGGGTGCCACCAGTGAGTGACCAGCTGGTCTGGGTCGGTCTCAGCTTGCTTGGGCGATGGCCAGGCATGCGATCCAGGAGATCCAGAAACAGCCCGTGCATCATTCAGGAAATGGCAGGCACTCTCACATGAGGACCCAGCGAGATGTTAATATGGGAGCTCTTCGTGGCACAATGGCAGTGTGTAGGGAACTCACAAGGAATGTTGTGGGACCCTGGAATAAACAACAGGCAGCCTTCTTTACCATCCCCAGCTCTGATGGAGCGAAGGAAGAGAGGCTGCGTGAAAGCCCCCCCCCCCCCCCCCCCCCCCCCCCCCCCCCCCCCCCAGCTAGCAGCTAGACCTGCAGGTGACCAGAAAAACAGGGAACTGGGGGGAATAAATACACCAGCCCCTATTTTCTATTCCCCTAATCTCCTGATCATATTTCCCATTGTTTCCATTGTGCAGAGGGCAAGAAGGCCCAGTGATATAATGTGTACAAGTTAGCCAGCAAGAACAGAAAGGTGTTAAGTGGTGGAAGGGGCGTGGGGCTTAGCTGACATACGGGCTCGTGACCTTGTTGTTTCTGCCTTTAGGATACTGGAGATGAGAGTGTTTATTTACACAGAGGAAAACATGCTATGCTGACCTGGTCTATTGGCAGTGTAGACCAGTGGCTGTTTCAGATCGAGGGAGGGCTCTGGGTGGGAGACGAGAGATGAATCCAAGACAAACCACATTTTAAAGAGTGACGTTTAGACTCTGATTTTTGGAAGAGATGGGGCTTGAGCCGAGAGGTTGGACATCCACCTGCAATTGAGTGGTCTTTTTTATTTTCATTAAATATTTTTTAATGTTTATTTTTGAGAGAGAGAAAGAGACAGAGAGCCAGCAGGGTAGGGGCAGAGAGAGAGAGAGGGAGACACAGAATCCGAAGCAGGCTCCAGGCTCCAAGCTGTCAGCACAGAGCCCGACACAGTGCTCGAACCTGTGAACCATGAGATCATGATTGGAGCTGAGGTCCGACACTTAACCGACTGAGCCACTCAGGCGCCCCCTAAGTGGTCTTTAAAAGCACAGGCTGCCTGAGTTCAGATTTTAACTGTGCCAGCTATGCAAACTTGGGGGAATGACTTAAACTCTCTGTGCCTCACTTTCTTCATTTGTAAAATGGGTATCATGCCATTACCAGTCTGAGGAGGTAGTGGTGCAGATTTAATGAGTTAAAACATTCAAGGACAGAGTCGAGTATATGGGAAGTGCTCAGTTCTTGTGAGCTACCATTACTGTTACTGCCAAGAGCACTGAACAGTTTTTAGACTCATGCACCAGTATTTGCTCGCCCCTGACTTGCTTTGTGACCTTGGGCAAGTCACGTTCCCACTTGGGCTTTTGTTTTCCCTTCTCTAAAGTTCCTGAAGACACATTGTAGCTAAAAATTCTAAATTCTGCAAGTCTCAAGTCCATCACAGATTTTGCAAAGCTCCGCGCCCCCCCCAGTTGCGCCAACCAAGTCCATTACGGATATTGCAAAGCCCCCCCCCCCCCCCCGCGTAATCGCACCAAGGGGAAATGGGTTTCCAAGGCTCCTCTGGCCCCTGCCAAAAGAGAGCTCAGGTTTCTTCCCTTAGCATCAGCTGGAGGAGTTCCCAGCAAGAGGGTCAGTAAGGCTCCTCCCTGCAGGTGTCTCAGGGCTGCGCGCTAATCTCTTTTTGATGGCCTCCACCTGCAGCAGATCTAGAAGCTCCCAGGGGGAAGGACAGGCCCTCTGCTGCTGGTCCTTGGGGCAAATCACTCACTTCTGAAGGTCTCCCCCTAGAGGCCTGAGGCCTGCCTTGGGGAGGGCCCTGAGCTGGCTGGGGAGGGGGCGCGGGGGGCGGGGGGACGGGGCGCAAGACTGCCAGGAGGCTGTCACACCATCCTTGACTGGGTAGGATGGCCCAAGGCCATCGAATGCTCTGAAATCCCATCCTGGGGTTTTCAACTGCCAATGTGATCTCAAATGGCTTGAGAAGCAGGAAATTTGCCTTCCAGCTCTCTTTCTTCCTGTTTCCTCCTTGTGTTTCTTCTATTTCTTTCTCTCAATGAAACATAAGCCCCTGAAGCACGGCCCAGGGCGTTGGCCCAGAGGTATCTTCCAGCTCTCCCTGTCGTCAGCGTGTTCTCTTTCTCTGAGCTCCGGCTCCTCTGGCAGCCCCCGTGCCTGGATGATACCCCAGGTTCTGCACTTCAGGGACTCGGAACATACTGTCCCCTGCCTGAAACGCCCCTCCATCCCTCCTTAGTGCCCTCCTACTCATCCTTTGGATCTCAGCCTGAAGCCCATTTCCGCCTTGGAGCCTCCCCGGACACCCGTGGTGACCCGTGGTTACAGGTTTAGAGCGGATGGTCAACATCTCTTTTTCCGACGTGATGCTGAGGGCAGGGCCATTCCTGCTCAGTTCACCCCAGACCCCTGCACCCAGGATGGAGTCTGGCGCCCAGTCGCTGTTGAGAATGAATCGGCCCTTCTTTCGTGGCTTCTTCTCTTATTCCCCTTTCTTGTCTTCTTCCCCTTTCCTCTCTTAGGATGCAAACCTGGGTATGTCAGACTCCTCCTAAAGATGATCTGACTTTCTCACCTTCTTGAATAAAGGTATGTCTTAGGAGGCTAAGCAAGGATGGCTTCTTGCCCCCTACCCAGCCCTGCATCCAGAAGCCCTTCCCGCTCCACCTGTGCCCACCGCGTGGCCCCTTCTGTGCACACTGCTCTTCCCTGTGTCCAGGCTTTGTGCAGGCTGCTCTCTCTCTTCCCACCATCCTCACTGGCCGTTTCCTGGTTATCTCCAGTTCTTTTGGTTCACAGCTCAAGGTTCCCTCCTCTCTTTTAAGTTCATTTATTTTTTGAGAGAGAGAGCATGAATGGGGGAGAGGCAGAGAGAGAGGGAGAGAGAAAATCCCAAGCAGGCTCTGCACGGTCAGCACAGTGCATGTCTCACACACTGTGAGATCGTGACCTCATGACCTGAGTCAGAATCAAGAGGCAGATGCTTAACTGAGCCACCCAGGCACCTCTAAAGGTTCCCTTCTCTTGAAGATCTGCCCATAAGCTTGGGGACCAGCCAGTTTCCCTTTCCACCTCCCACAGTCCTCTGAGCCTCCTTTCCTTGGGGTTCTGGCTGTGCTTGGTTGGACTTGTGTTTTTGCCTGTGTGCATTCCTCCCTACAGTAGGAAGGAGCTTGTACGGATTGCCTTGCACTTAGTAAGTACCCAGCAAAGATTTGTTGAATAATGGGTTTTGTTCATGATCTTAGTTACCCAGGTCACATCCAGCTTTGAGATGACCCATCGTTTACTACCTGGATGACATTGGTGGGTGGGTACATAGCAGTTATCCCACCCTTGCTGTGGACTCTCAATTTTGGGGTATTGAGTGCTTAGGGGAGATGGCTCGATCCTCAGCCCCAGGGGGATGAATCATGATGGGTTATCAGCATCCTTGGTGGTCTCTTTGTTAGTGACTGGTTTGCATACGGACGGGACGTATGAATCAGTTATATATGAGGTAGGACCTGAGAAGAAACTTCTCAGGGCTTCTGGGGAAGGATTTCATTGCTGATAAGAGAAATCCACAGCAAAAAAAAAAATGTCTTCTTTTTTTGGACAAGGTGTCCTTAAGTGGCTCTTGCTGCAGCCATCTTGAGACTATGAGGAGAGAAACCAGCAATGTGTTGGGGATGCAAAGCACAAGGCTGGCCGGCTCCTGAGCCTTCAACATCTTCCTGCCCCAGAGTTAATCAAACATAGGCTCTCCCCTCCTTTCCAGTTCATAAGCCCTTTATTGCTTAAGCCATGTTAAATCAGGTCTTCTGTTACTGTTAGCTGAAAACATTTTAACCAGTTTACTGCCTATGTGCGCATGAGCAAGTCATTTGTTCTTGCTAAGTGTTAGTTTCTTTATCCATAAAATAAGATGTCAGTCTTTCTGCAGATCCATGCGTTGGTGATCTTATAAAAGAAGGGAATTTACTTGGAATGAGGGCCAATCTATGCAAAGGAAAGAAGGGGTTGGCATTAGCCCCCATTTGGGGACTGGATGAGATAAAAAACATTCAAAATAGCTTGTTCTTTTCTCTCCTCTTCCTCCTTTGTTTTTTGACCAGCTAGTAGGCTTACATATCAAAAACTCTGGAATTAGTTTCCACAAGGCAGGAGGCTGGGTCTCCCTAAACTGTTACAGGCTGCAAAATCCGGAACCAACAGGAACATAAAGCTTTACGCAAGTGTCAAAATGTCTTTATTGATCTGGGCACATAAATTATTTTTTCGAATTCACCAGATATCAACTTCTAAAGGATGGGGGGAAAAGCACAGAATGACAGAAGGTGAAAATTTCCCCTCCACCCCTTTCTGCCACCTGCTAATCCATACTGCCCACCAGCGCTCCCAGCAAGCTGCTGGGTCTGGCTTGTGTCTTGTTTCTCCATCTAGAGATGTGTTCTGTGCTTACCGTCATGGAGAGAACAGATGTACAGTACAATTCCCACGTGTTTTTAACTTAACGAGCAGCGTACCGTATTCTGCATTTTAGTTTTTTACTTGGCAGTGTATCTTGAGATTTCTCAATAACAGCTCATAGTAAACTCCTTTTCTTATAGCCTCACAATATTTCATTGTAGGGTGGCACCAATTTTTGTCCTCGGGTCCCCATTGATTGTCCTTTGGAGTTGGATGCACTTCTGTTGTACCACCCGGTTGGCCTCATTGATTGTCCCTGGGGTTGTTTCTAATCTTTTTATTATTACAAACACTGTTGTAACGAATAACCTTGTGATAGGTCTGGTTTGACTGTAGGAAAAGGTTTAGGAGTGGAAATTGCTAGGTTCAAGGATGTGTATATGTGTAGCAGAGAAGGGCAGAGAGGGAGAGGGAGAGGGAGAGGGAATCTCAAGCTGGCTCTGCAAGGTCAGCACAGAGCCCGACGTGGGGCTCAAACTCATGAACCATGAGATCATGACCTGAACCAAAACCAAGAGTTGGTCGCTTAACTGACTGAGCCGCCCCGGTGTCCCACCCACCTGAATCTTAATTACTGAGTCAGGTCCGATGGAAAAAGACTTCAGTTTCCCTCTTCTGGCCACCCTCACACCACACCTGTTCCAAATATCATTCTGGGGCCATCTGGTCACCTTTCTTTGCTCCACAAACATTCATTGTGGACATCGGATGGGTGTTCTTGTAGAGCCACTCCTTCCTGAATGAGCTAGAAGAGAGCCTAGAGGTGATGGCAACAGTGAGGCCCTGAAGCCCAGAGACGGGGAGTGACTTCTGCAGTACCACACAGTGCAGCTGGTGCGGGGACCGGGCTTCTTGAGTTCCAGTCCAGGACTCTCTCCTTTGTGTGGGTTGTCTTGTCTTCATCACAGTGGTATTCTGGAACCTTCTTGGGAAGGCCTCCCCATAATAAAGTTCACATCTTGATCAGTGTTCTCCATGGTCTCGTCACCATTGTGGGCACAGTCCTGTTGCATGGGACCACTCACCATTCACTCAGTCATCCCCTCAGGGGCAGAGGAATGGAGCATAGCCTCAGAGGTGTCACCAGAGGTGGAGGGGTTGTGTGCAGGGGGTTGCTGTGCCCTGCGCTGGCCAGTCCTTACCAGAAGCAGGCAGGCAGGCCTGACTTCCTAGACCTCTGTTCCCTCCACCTCCTGATACCACCTTAGAGAGGATCTGGGAACACCTTCATTTTACAAATAAAGGAAACTGAGGCTCGGACTTGCCTAGGGTCCCAGAGTCTCTCAATGGCTGGTCAGGACTCTTATCAAGGTCCCTGGGGGCACCCGAGTGGCTCAGTCTGTCAAATGTCTGACTCTTGATCTCAGCTCAGGTCATGATCTTGCAGTTCATGGGATGGAGCCCTGCCTTGGGCTCTGTGCTGACAGAGTGGAGCCTCCTGGAGATTTTCTCTCCCTCTCCCTCTTCCCCTCTCCTGCTCATGCTTTTTTTCTCTCTCAAAATAAATAAACTTAGAAAATAAAAATCTCTGGGCTTGTGGGCCAATGTTCTTTCTATTGTGTCAGTGTGGATGCTAGGCACCTGCCAAACTTATTCAAATACAGGTTCGGATTCCCAGGGTCCAGTGGGGCCTGAGGTTCTGGATTTCTTTTTGTTAATTGTTTTAAATGTTTGTTTATTTTTGAGAGCTAGAGAGAGACAGAGCATGTGCACGGGAGGGGCAGAGAGAAAGGGAGACACAGAATCCGAAGGAGGCTCCAGGCTCCGAGCTGTCAGCACAGAGCCCGATGCGGGGCTCGAGCTCATGAACTGTGAAATCATGACCTGAGCTGAAGTTGGACACTTAACCGACTGAGCCACACAGGCATCCCTGAATTTTCTTTTGAATTTTTTTAATGTTTATTTATTTTTGAGACAGAGACAGAGCATGAGTTGGGAACAGGCAGAGAGCAAGAGGGAAACACAGAATCCGAAGCAGGCTCCAGGCTCCAGACTCCCAGCTGTCAGCACAGAGCCTGATGTGGGGCTCAAACTCACAGACCATGAGATCATGACCTGAGCCGAAGTTGGACACTTAACTGACTGAACCACCCAGGCACCTTTGAATTTCTAAGGAGTGCCTGGTGTGCTGAGGCTGCCAATCTAGGGCCCACCCTTTGAGGAGCACAGCTGTGGGGGCCGCACACTTTTGAAAGTAGGTGGTCCCCGAGAACCAGGGAAGGTTAGTGCCCCAACCCGGTGTCGAAAGGCTGGGGCCTGTTCCTCTTCCAGCCACAGTAGTCCAGGTGCCGCCAGCAAGCAGCAGGAACACCTGGTTGTGGGGTCACACATTCACCCAGGTGCCCGGCTGTTCCTGTCGAGGCTCCCCACCCCATCAGTCATCTGACAGAACTGGCATGGACTGCCTGTGTGCGGGGCTCGGAGCAGCAGGGCCCCAGCAAAGGTGTCTGCAGCCCTGGCTGCTCTGGTGGGCGGGGGCCAGCACTAGGTGTGGGGCTGGGATTGGCCACTCACTCCCCACGCTGCCCAGGTGAGCGGTGACCCCGCTCTGTGCCTCAGTTTCCTCACTGGTGAGACGAGATGGGGTTTGCCTCCTCACAGTCCATTGGGAGCTTAAATGATGTAATGAGGGTCCAAGTTCTCGGCTTGCTGGCTCGTAGCAAATGCTTGATGGACATTCGTTTTCCTTATTTTTGCTGTTATGGGTACCGAATCTTCTAGGGAATTCCTTGGCAGTGAGGAAGAGAAAGGAGCGGAGGATTTCTCAGCTTACTACGCGAGGTGCTGGCAGGGTGGTAACTGTGGGAGGGGTCCTACCTCCTAACATCCACTTGTGCCCTTGAGCAGAAATCTGATTGCCATCTTGGGCTCTGCTCTTTGTCTGATGCCCCACATCCAATCAATCACCGAGTCCTCTTCCTAATTTCAGAGTATCTTCCAGGGCTGATCTCCTTATCTCTGGAGCCTCAGTAAATGACCATGCTGAGTGATCTACTGGTAGTTTACTTAGCTTTCCCAAGCCCCCTGCAAGGCTCGTGAGAAAGAGATCTTACTATACTCACTTTGCAGATAGAAAGATCTAGGCTTACCATCGTCAAGTGGCTTCTGTAGCTAGTCGGTGGCAAGGTCAGGATGCACCCAGGCCTGTTGGATAATGGAGACTGTGCCTTAGCTGTGAAATGAGGGGTTTTGCTAAGCATTCTTCTTTTAAAATTTTTTAACATTTTTTATTAAGAGACAGAGCATGAGCAGGGGAGGGGTAGAGAGGGGAGAGACACGGAATCCGAAGCAGGCTCCCGGCTCTGAGCTGTCAGCACAGAGCCCGACTCCATGCACGAACTCACAAACCATGAGATCATGACCCTAGTGGAAGTCGGACATCTGACAGCCGCCTGGAGGCCCCACTAAGCATTGTTTATGTTTCTGTGCATCTATCACTTGATCACGCCTCTGCTGGATGCCGCTCTCCCCGTCCCTGGGCTGCTTCCCTTCCCTCTCTGCTCCAAAGCCTCCAGCATCACAGCTCAGGGGCAAGGCCTGGCCGCCTGCTCAGGGGCCCCCTTAGTCAAGCACATCTTTGGATCAAAAGTAACACAGATTCATCCTGATGTCCTGATTTCCTCCGGAGAAATTATAGAAATGAAGCTTTCACCACAGATGACTGCTGAGCTCCTTGAAACCCTCCCCTCCCCCAGCTCCATTGTCCCCAATCCAACCAACCGACATCTCTTGGATTTCGTCATATGCTTCTAGAACTGGTGTCTTCGTGTTTCTAATCTCCACCCCATATGACAACTAGACTATGTTTTAATAAATGCAAATCCAGTTATTATTCCCCTGGATGAAACCCAGCAAAGGCTCTCTTTTATCTTTGGAATAAAGTCCAGAAGCCTTCCCTTGACCTACAGGGTCTCTGTGTTCCCATTCCTACGGACCCCCACTTCTCAAGCCTTTTCACATCCACCTCTCTTCTGCGGCTGTGCTGAATGTCCCTGTTTGCACACCAGGTCTCTGCTGGAAAGTTTCTCCCACAAGCCTCCTAGCTGGGCTCTGAGCCTCTGCTCCGTCCCTCCCTAAAACCCTGTGCCTCCCCTACGCCAATGGGCCCGGGCTTTATAATTGGGGCCTTGAACAGGTGGATTTCGGTGAGAAGCACGCACGAGACAGTTTTGTTTTCCTCTAATCATTGCCTTCAGATGGGCTTGTCGGAATGTCCCTTTCTGGCAGATCTGAATGTTTTTTGACCTGAGTCTTTTCCAACTTCAACCTCATTTCCAATTCAGAATTCATTTTATCCTGGTTGTAAATTTTTTTTAATGTTTACTTTTGAGAGAGAGAGAGAGAGAGAGAGAGAGAGAGAGAGACAGCAAGAGCGAGCAGGGGAGGGGCAGAGACAGTGGGAGACACAGAATCCGAAGCATGTTCCAGGCTCCAAGCTGTCAGCACAGAGCCTGACGTGGGCTTGAACCCACAAACCATGAGATCATGACCTGAGCCAAAGTCAGACGGTCAACTGACTGAGCCACCCCGGCGCCCCTCATTTTCTCCCTGTTTTAGGCCACGCTTTGGCGTGAGGGACCTCCTGTGGGGAAGGGATATACCTGCCCTCTTACCCCTTGGTCACTTCTCCGTTTGCGCTTCTGCGTCTTTCAGGTCAGGGGTGCCACGAGGCAGGATGGGACAGCAGCACCTATTATGTGCTGATATTTGAACTGAATGCACGAGGAGCCTGGACTTTGGAATTAGTCCCAGCTTGGGGCTTAGCATTAATTCTTACTCAGCACCTGGGGCAAGCCCTCTGCCTTCTGTGAGCCTCATTTCCTTTATCTCGAACATGCGGCTGACAATCTCTACTTGGAAGGTTGGGATGCAGAGGAGATATGAAAGGAGATGACAAGTGTGAGGGTGTTAGTGTAGCACCGAGGGCGTCATTGCTGCTCCATGAATGTGAATTCCTCTCCGGCAGCCGGGACTGGGGGAGGGGTGGTAATGCCTGTCCCGGGGCTGCGCTCACAACTATATCTGATAATGTGGGAATGGGGATCTGAACGCAAATCATTTCATTACTGTTCCCAAATGGTCTCTGCTAATACCTCCCACTTTATGTGGTGACCTCAAAGTCTCTAAAAGACACAGACCCAAGTTTCAGTCCCCACTGTGTGCCAGGCCCTGTCCTGGGCCTTGGAGGCAGGCACGTTGGGCGGACCCTGTCCTTGACGTTGGGGAGCTCAGAGTCTCAGTGAGGGCAGAGACGCTCCCGATTTAATTTTTGGACAGCGCAATGTGTGCTTTTCTGGGATGTGGAAGAGGAAGGGGAGCACATTTTCTCTGGGCTGAATTCGATACCAAAGCGGCTGTAGGTTTGTGGAGCTCAGAGGAACTTCACTACGGCCCAAGCTACCCCTGTATTGTATGAGTGGAAAAGCAGAGGCCCAGGTTGGGAAGGAAATGTGTAAGGTCACACCACTATATGTTGGCTGGGAAAAGAGCACAGTGTGCATCTTCCCCTCTCCTTTGGCTCATTCCTACTTCTAGTCGTGTTTACATGACACTTCCTTAGAAAAGTCTTTCCTCACCGCCTCCCCCCTGCCCCACATTAAGGGACGACCTCCCTTATCAACATGCTTGCTCTCCAAGCTTCCTGTTTGGTAACACTCATCACATCTATGGTTGATTTATTTAATCTCTTTCTCCCATTAGATTGTAAACCCCGCAAGGGCAGGTGCCTGTTATACCCCTTTCACTGCCTCATCTCCGGCACAGAAGGCGCTCAGTAATTATTTGTTAAAGGACTGAATATTGCAGGTCTCTGCCTCTTGTCCATTGAATGCATCAGAGCCGTCTCCTGGTTCTTTTCCTCCGCATTATTAAAAAGAGCCCGGGGAGCCTTGGTTAAGCATCCGACTTCGGCCCAGGTCACGATCTCAGTTTGTGAGTTTGAGCCCCGCGTCGGGCTCTCTGCTGACAGCTCAGAGCTTGGAGCCTGCTTTGGATTCTGTGTCTCATTCTCTCTCTGCCCCTCCCTCACTTGTGCTCTGTCAGTGTCTCTCAAAAATAAATAAATGTTAAAAAAAAAAAAAAAAGAGAGCCCCATGGGAAGTGAGGAACAAGGAAATAGGAAGTGGTGTCATTCAGAGTCCCCTTGCACCAACCACATCACAGAGGACCTCACTGGACTTTCCAGCACCGTAGTGCCTGATGGTGCTGCAGAAGGAGACAGAGTCCAAAGTAAATTTAAATTAAATTTTTAATTATTTTTTTTAGAAGCCAGAAGACAGGGCAATGGGAGATGGTGACACTTCATGGCACCCAGAGCTTTCCCAGGGCAGCGGGCAATTCAGAGTCCCACAGATGTCATGCCGCTGAAACCGGGTGTGGTCAGGGCACGGTCAGGTGTCGAGGGCAGGGGCCCAGGCGCAGGGCATGTCTCGAGGGTTCCATCCACTGCTTGGTCTGCTGCTTAGGGAGGCTTCACTGAAGCAGCCGAGGAGGCAGTGGCTGTTCCTAGTGGTCTTCTGGACATTCCTTCACTGCCCCGTATACCCAACCCTACTGGAAACTGGGTTACATCTATTCTTCTCCTCTTAGCTGTGTGATTTGGAGTAAGCACCTAACCTCTCTGGGCTTTATATACTTCCCCTGGAAGATGGGGATAAAAGAGTACTCAGTGAGCAGGCATTCTGTGAGGATGAAACGCCAACATAAGCAGAATGCTTAGATAATGACACCAATAACGAATGCTGGTGGAGTGCCATGTGCCAGTTCCTGTTTGCTCTCCCTAAGAACCAGGTCTGGAGTTGAGCGGGCAATGGCATTAATCTGCCGGGGCTGTTGGAACCAAGCACCACAGACGGTTGGCTTCTTCTAGAGGAATTTGTCTTCTCAGAGTCCAGGAGGCTGGAGGGCCAAGGTCAAGATGTTGGTTCCTTCTGAGGCCCCGCTCCTTGGCTTCCAGAGGGCAGTCTTCTCCCTGTGTCTTCATGTGGTCCTCTCTTTATGTGTGTCTGGGTCCAAATTTCCTCTTCTCAGATGGACACCAGTCATATTAATTAGGGCCACCCTAATGACCTTGTTTTAACTTAGTTATCTCCAAAAAGACCCCATTTCCAAATATAGTCACATTCTGAAGTGACTTCAGTACATAAATATGGGGGGGGGGCAGGCACAATTCAGCTCCTAACAGTAATGAATAGAGGGTTCCAGAATAACTGAATAATGGGGTGTGGAAGGCAAGGGAATTACAAGTGCAGGCTCTGGAATTAGGTCTGGGCTCGAGTCGTGGTTTTACCCTCTAGAACTGTGCCAGCTTTTTCAAATCACTTAGGGTTGACACTTTTTTTTCATTTGAAGAGCCAGATAGTAAATGTTTGAGACATTTTGGGTTCTCTAATCCCTGTTGCAACCACTCACCTCTGGGGTTACTGTGCGAAGCCAGCTGTGGAAAAGACACAGACAAATGAGCGTGGCTGTATTCCAATAAAACTTTATTTACAAAAACAGGCCGTGGGCCAGTGTGCTGACCCCTGAGCCTCAGTTTCCTCATTCACAAAGGAAGAGAATACTACTTTCCTCTCTGGGTTGTTGCAGGAGTAAATATGATAGTTAATAGCCCTTAGCTAAATTTTACTGAGTTCTTATTTTGTGTCAACCCTGTGACATTGTTCCTATTATTATTATTATTATTTTGTGGCAGTAGTATAAGAGAAGCATCCTGGTACAAGAGCTCTGGATTAGGAACCAGGAGATTTGAGCCTGTTGCAGTGTTTCTCATCGTTTACATGGTCTGGGATGATGGTTTCCCTTCTCTAAACTTAGTGACTCCATTGGCCAGACAGGGAACATAATGCCTGGCCCAAAGTCAGGAGAGGAGATGGGAACCTCCATGGCCCGATAACCACAAGGAAGGGACAGGAAGTTGCCCACCCTGTTGATGTGAGGTGAGCGTGGGAAGGCCCTTCCCCCAACCACCAATGGTCCCCAGCTGATTTCCCTCCTGTCGCCCCCTTTTATCTGACATCTCGAACCCTCTTCCTGACTCCCGTCCCTGCTCAGGCTCTCACCAAGCACCACGACTGAGGAACCCAGCCTCTCCCACAGATTAGGAAGGAACCTTACAGAGGAAGTGCTTTAGCTGGCCAAAGTGGAAACCTTTCACAGGGCTGTCCAAGCTGGACAGTGGCCAGGGCTGTGAGGAAGGGTTTCCTTCTGGACGGCTGGGATGAGGACTGGATGGAGGCAGAGGGGACAATGTGAAGACACTAAGCAACAAAGCTTCTCACAGCCCTGGGTGGGAGACAGACCCCAGAGCTGTTCTGGTTTTAGGCAAACATTATTATTATTATTTTTCTAATGTAGTATTTATTTTGAGAGAGTGCAAGTGGGGGAGGGGCTGAGAGAGAGGGAGGCAGAGGATCTGAAGCAGGCTCTGTGTGGATAGTCGCGACCCCAGTGTGGGGCTTGAACTCACCAACCGAGAGCTCATGACCTGAGCCAAAGTCAGAGGCAAACGTTTTTTTTTTTTTTTTTTAAATATTTTTTATTTATTTCTAGGAGAGAGAGAGAGAGACAGCGGGAGCAGGGGGAGGGTCAGAGAGAGAGGGAGACACAGACTCTGAAATTGGCTTCAGGCTCTGAGCTGGCAGTCAGCACAGAGCCCGACGCCGGGCTCGAACCCACGAACCGCGAGATCATGATCTAAGCGAAAGTCAGACGCTTAACCGACTAAGCCACCCAGGCGCCCCGAGGCAAACGTTCTTGTGAGAGCTGTGATTCTCCCATTGCCTTGTGGAACCAAGACTGTTTCAGGCCTGACTCTCCCTTCTGTTGTGTGCACGTGTGTGCCCGTGTGCACGTGCAAGGGCGGGGGCGGGGAGGGGCTGCTGAAGGGCTCCACCTGTGGCTGGGAGGTCTGAGGTTGCCAAGAGGGTGCGAAGGGGAGGCTGATACACCTGCCATCTCTCCAGCACACCTGTGTGCCAGGCACTGCTCTGGGTGGTTCATATACGTTATCTCTTTTAATAATGAAATAGCATTGCCCTTCACAATTTGAAGACGTGGAAACTGAAGCTCAGAGAGGTTAAGTTCCTCCCCAGGGCCACACAGCTGGGAATGGAGTGGAGGAAGACATAACTCCACTGTGCCGGGGTGTGAGAGTGCATTGAGAAACTTAACTTTGCTTCATCCTTCCTTTTCCTTTTTTTAAGGATTTTATTTTATTTATTTTTTAAATGTTTTCGTTTTATTTTTGAGAGAGAGAGAAAGAGAGAGAGAGAGCGGGGGAGGGGCAGAGAAAGAGGGAGACACGGAATTCAAAGCAGGCTCCAGGCTCTGAACGGTCAGCACGGAGCTCAACGTGGGGCTCGAACTCACAAACTGAGATCATGACCTGAGCCAAAGTCGGACACTTAACTGGCTGAGCCACCCGGGTGGTCCTTATTTTATTTTTTTTTTAAAAAGTTTGTTCGTTTATTCATTTATTTATTTAATTTGAGAGAGAGCATGGGCATGGGGGGTGGGGCTCAGAGAGAGAGGTCGAGAGAGAGACTCCTACGCAGGCTCCATGCTGTCTGCACAGAGGCTGACTCAGGACATCCTCTGTCCTTCCTACCGATCAGCTCCAGGCCATGGTGAGGCTCAGGCTCCAGGGGCCCCCTCTTCCCAGCCCGAAGGTGGAGCTAGAAAGAGCAAGAGTCCTCGTTTGTCTCACGTGTCTATGCAAGCCCGCTACCCGCAGGCGAGGGCCTTCGCCCCGCCCCCACCCCAGCCGCACAGGAATGCCTACACTGGCTCTGCCTTGGCGTCCAGCTCGTCTGTCTTTGGTCTTTGGTCTCCCTCTGCACAGGCTCCACGTCAGTGGTAAATACAGCCGCTCCCACCTCCAGAGCTGCCACTCTGGGCCAGGCACCGGGCTAAGTGACGTCCACATTTGCTTAATCTTCTCCCACCTCTACGAGGTAGGACTTGGTGTCTCCCCATCACAGATGACACGATTCAGGCGCAGAAAGTTTAAATAACAAACTGCACAACTACAGGCTGTAGAGCCGGGGGATGCCTCCGGGTCTGTCCCAGTGCAGAGTCTAGTCTCTGAACCGCTCTGCTTCCCCGGCCCCCTTGTCATCTGGTACAAGGTACAGACACTTGCTCGTGTACAGGTTGGAGTCCTCGTGTGTACCTGGCACTTCGTTTTCCTAAAGCTTAGTTTTCTCATTTGAAAAATGGGGACGGCCATGCCCTGTATCGTATGACTGTGGCCCTCTGATTCATGCTACTATCAAAATGCCCAGCGTGTGTGTGATCAGTGTTTGAGGAATGGTTGCATTCAAACGGAGCCTTGGTGCCAGCCCGCGCCCCGGCATCCTGAATGTCTCCCTGAAATCCTAGGTGGGAGAGCAGAGATTTCTGCCCTCACATTCTTATGTTGGGAAAGCGTCAGTGCGAGATGCCTGCCTGGCACTGTAGTCCAGTGGCAAGAGTCCAGCAGAATCTTCTCCCACGAAGATATGCAACGCTATTGCGCGTCATATGACAGCCTCACACTTCCCTCTACCTCGTCCTCTCCTTGACTGACATAAACCTTGCCCATCAAAACCCACTCAGCATCAATGCCTCCTCCAGGACCCTTGGAGTCTGGAAATCCAAAGGCTTCCTCAGTCCCTAGGGAGAGGGGCTCTTTTTGAATTTCTTAAGATACCGATTCAAGAAGTGTGCCCCGCTCCCCGGCTCCCTTCCCACGGCGGCAAGGGTAATTCTCTAGGACAACTAGAACATCAGGGAGCTAGCAGCCCATGGCCTGGCGTTTTCTTGCTCTTCGCTCCCCTGTCCCCTGTCCCTGTCCCAGCTCCTGAAAACTGAATGGGGGCTGAGGAGACACTCTCAGAGAAAATACCTCAGGATAGATGGGAGAGGTGAGCTGGGACGTACATGGGACTTTGAGGGGCAGAGTCGGTTGGCAGCTGAGTTTGAATCTCAATTTCACTTTCTGACTACAAGGTCTTGGGATCGTCACCAAATCTCTGTGCCTTTAGTTTATTCGTAGTTGGGAATGGCGTTACTTAATTGGCAGATGGGGGTTAAATGACACGTCTGTAAATTATCCAGCTCAGTGTCCAGCCCTTAACAAAGACTGCTATTGGGGCACCTGGGTGGCTCAGTCGGTTAAGTGTCTGACTTCAGCTCAGGTCATGATCTCACAGTCCATGAGTTCGAGCCCTGTATCAGCCTCTGTGCTGACAGCTCAGAGCTCAGAGCCTGCTTTGGATTCTGTGTCTCCGTCTCTCTCTGCCCCTCTCCCACTCATGCTCTGTCTCTCAAAATGAATAAATGTTAAAAAAACAATTAAAAAATGACTGCTGTTATCAGACACCAGATGATATACATGGATCTAGCTGAGCCCCACGGAGCCCTGGAGAGTGCACGGGCCAGCTGAGGCACTGGCCACTGCCACTGGCTGTGCATGTGCAGAATGGCAGCTGCTGAGGAGGACATTTTGTTCACAGTCAGAGGTGAGCCAGGAGAGGAAGGGTGTGGGAAGGAGAAGCTGACTGAACCACGTTGCTACTTCTATTTCCTCATCCAGATCCAAGGTGTAGGTCCTGGTCTTCTGCATAGAGGGGTCTATCAGCTAAAGGCTTAGTTTTAAAAAGCTCTTTGTGAGATTGGGGTTCCAGGCAGGACTGCTTTGGGGAGAGCTGGCAGAGCAAGACACAGGTCTAGGGGAGAAGGCCCCCTTCACCAGTGATGCTTGGGGTGCAGGACCAGTGAGGACTGCCCTGAGCACTGAATGCGTGTAGCTCTGGCTGCCCTGGGAAGGGAATGCCTTTCGCACAGTAGCCTTCCTTCAGAAGCTTGTGTGAGGCAGGTGACCCTGAGGGTAGCACTGAGCCCAGTGTTTATGAGATGTCTAGGTAAAACCCGGGGGGTGGGGAGGGGGGGGACTTTGAGAAAGGCTGAATTCACCAGCAGGTGAGGGCTCTGAGCCAGTAACATGTAAATGGTTAATGTGACCTCCTTTGTCGCAACAGCTTGCTGAGGCCTGGGGATGTTATTTTAGTTGAGGGTCCTGGAGAATATAATCAGATCAGTTTTGATTCTAGAAATTATTGGGAGGGGGGAGGCACCCCAATCGACTGCAGTGGGCTTGGGGCAAAGCAGCCGCTGGCTGGTAGTGGGCTGAGTTGCCCAGAGGAGCTATGCCTGGGCCCTCTCCAAAGGCCAGGCACCTTGGGTGGGGGGAGCAGGGCTGTGAAGACCCCTTCTGGACACTGTGGGAGGGTGAGCAGGGGGCCTTGGGCTCCAGATGATGGGCTTGGACTTAGGGAAGGTGTTGGTCTCAAAGCAAAGACTAGGAGGGGAGATCACAACCAACACCACAAAAATATGAACAATTATGAGAATACTATGGGAAATTATATGCCAACCAACTGGGCAATCTGGAAGAAATGGGCAAATTCCTAGAAACTCACAAACTACCCAAACTGAAACAGGAAGAAATAGAACATTTGAATAGACCCATAACCAGTGAAGAAATTAAATCCATCATTAAAAATCTCCCAATAAACAAGAATCCTGGGCCAGATGGCATCCCAGGGGAATTCTACCAGCTATTTCAAGAAGAGCTAACACCTATTCTTCTCAAACTGTTCCATAAAATAGAAATGGAAGAAAGTCTTCCAAACTCATTTTATGATGCCTGCATTAGTTCAATTCCAAAACCAAGACCCCACTAAAAAGGAAAACTACAGGCCAATATCTCTGACGCAAGTGGGTGTAAAAATTCTGAACAAGATTCTAACAAATTGAATTCAACAGTACATTAAAAGAATTACTCCCCATGATCAAATGGGATTTATTTCTGGGCTGCAGGGCTGTTTCAATATTCACAAATCAATCAACGTGATACATCACATTAATAAAAGAAAGGATATAACCATATGATCCTGTCAATACCTGCAGAAAAAGCATTTGACAACATACAGCAACCAATCTTGATAAAAACCCTCAACAAAGTAGGGATAGATGGAACATACCTCAACATAAAGGCCATTTACAAAAGACTCACAGCAAATCTCATCCTCAATGGGGAGAAAACTGAGAGCCTTTCCCCTTCCGATCAGGAACAAAAACAAAGATGTTCACACTCACCGTTACTATCTAACATAGTACTGGAAGTCTTAGCCTCAACAATCAGACAACAAAAAGAAATAAAAGGCTAAAAGGCATCCAAATTGGCAAGGAAGAAGTCAAATGTTGGTTCACTATTTGCAGATGACATGATACTCTATGTAGAAAACCTGAAAGACTCCACCAAAAAATTGCTAGAGCTAATACATACATTCAGCCAAGTCACAGGATATAAGATCAATGTGCAGAAATCTGTTGCATTTCTTTTTTTTTTTAATGCTTATTTTTGAGAGAGAGACACAGAGCATGAGTGGGGGAAGGGCAGAGAGAGAGGGAGACACAGAATCCGAAGCAGGCTCCAGGCTCTGAGCTGTCAGCACAGAGCCCGATGGAGGGCTCAAACATCCAAACTTTAAGATCATGACCCAAACCAAAGTCGGATGCTTAGTGGACTGAGCCACCCAGGTGTCCCATAAATCTGTTGTGTTTCTATATACCAATAATGAAGCAGCAGAAAAAGAAACCAGGGAATTGATCCCATTTGCAACTGTGCCAAAAATAATAAGATACCTAGGGATAAACCTAACTAAAGACGTAAAAGATCTGTACTCTGAAAACTATAGAACACTTATGAAAGAAATTAAAGAGGACACAAAGAAATGGAAAAGCATTCCATGCTCATAGGTTGGAAGAACAAACATTGTTAAAATGTCTATGTTACCCAAAGCAGTCTTCACATTTGATGCAATCCTCATCAAAATATCACCAGCAGTTTTCACAGAGCTAGAACAAACAATCCTAAAATTTGTATGGAACCACAAAAGATCCCAAATAGCCAGAGCAATCCTGAAAAAGAAAAACAAAACTGGAGGTATCACTATTGCAGATTTCAAGCTATATTACAAAGCTGTAATCATCAAGACAGTATGGTACTGGCACAAACATGGGCACATAGATCAGTGGAACAGAATAGAAAATGCAGAAATGGACCCACAATTATATGGTCAACTCATCTTCAATAAAGCAGAAAAGAGTACCCAACGGATAATGACATAATCATACCCAACAAAATGAACAATTGATTTATATTATTGAACACCAGGGTTTTTTTCCCCTAAAAAGTATCTTTTTATAGTTGTTTGAATCAGAATTCCAACAAGGCCCACACATTCACACCAATTCTTATGCATAATAGAGAGTTGAGAAGCTCTAAGCCAAATTAGAGAAAGAAAGGAAAGAATCCTCATAGTTATCGCTAATCCTAATGGCTGGTTGGAGGTAATGCACTGAGGACTATGATGTGCTTTTCCATTTCTTTTTAAAATTTTTTTTTAATGTTTTATTTATTTCTAGGAGAGAGAGAGAGACAGCGTGAGCAGGGGAGGGTCAGAGAGAGAGGGAGTCACAGACTGAAACATGCTCCAGGCTCTGAGCTGGCAGTCAGCACAGAGACCGACGCGGGGCTCAAACCCACGAACCGCGAGATCATGACCTAAGCGAAAGTCGGACGCTTAACCGACTAAGCCACCGAGGCGCCCCTGTGCTTTTCCATTTTCTTTCCTTCCTTTCTTGACCTCTGCTCTAGCTGGCTTGAAGCATCCATCACCCTAGGAGAAGGTCATGATTTATAACAGAAGGAATGGTGAAAGAAGGAACAAGTTAATATTCCTCCTCTAACTTAGCATAAAATAGAATTATTCAACAGGAAAGTGACTTTGCAAGCCAAGTGTTACCTTGAAAGAGGATTTCGAAGTTCCTCTAATCTCTCTAGCTTTCAACAGCACAGCCTGATTGATCCAGCTTATGAAATTCCCCCTGTGGGGACCAAACGTACCCCTGTGCTCCATTAAGGCCTCTCCAAGAGGCTGGAGTGAAAGATGGAGGGCATGATGTGTGTGTGTGTGGGGGGGAAATCTGGCCTTTTGGGGCCCTGTGAGATAGTGGGAACGAGATAGAAGGAGAAAAGAGGCACGAGCAGGTGAGAGACCGATTGAGATTGTGCGTTCTCCCAGCTTTGGCCCCGAAAGCGGAAGGCACATTGGACACATGGGGCTCTCACCAATGGCAGATTAGGCTCTTGTCCTTGAAGCTGTAGGTGCTGCTGAATAGAGTGTCATCTTGGGGTGTGACCACATCCACATGGCAGCGTGGTGTGGCCAGGTGAGGGGGTGGTCCATGTTTAGTTTTCCTGAGTCATCCTTATTTCCACTGGGGCACAGATGGAGCAAAGATCATGGCGGGCGTTGGGCTGGGGAGCACCGCCAGGGGGACCCATCATGACTGGTAGAGGGTCAAGGTACCTGGGGGCGAGGCTGCACTGTGGACCACCTGAATCAGGCCAAACTGGAGGCATGGCAAATGAGAGGAGGCTGGAGCCAACAGAAGAGTCTAAACTGCCAGAGAGAGCTGGTCTGAGGCTGAGTTGGTCAGGTAGTCCCTGGGCTCTAGACAGCTGAGGAAGAGCCTGGACCTCACCTTACTGTATTATAGACACAAACTTCAGCGATGAATCCCAGCAGGTGGATCGGGAGCTCCCATCCAACCCAGGCCAGAAGGGCCAGAACAGCCACTTGAATACGACTCTTCACCTTCCGTGATATAATTTAAGCCCCACTCTCCCCACTTACACCCAGATGTCCTCTTGGAGAGAAGCCAAAAGGCTAATATGCCCGAGAGGCTAAGCCTTTATTTCCCCTTAGGGAGTAAACATTCTTTGAAGGGACCATTTAAATTATTGTGTTATACTGAGGTTCAAGCCTGATTAGACATGCGAGTAATCGGGTCATCCTGAATGGCTTTTGGCTGTTTCCAAAAATCAAATCCACTCTCCGAGGACCAAGATGAACCATTATTGAAAGGCTTCTAAAAATATTCTAACTGATAAAAAAAAAATGGAAGACAAGAAAAGCTAACCTCATTAATTATCTGCCCAAATGTAAATCTAAGCCATACTTTTTTCTTTAAAGTTAGTAAGTGTTGGAAAAAATACACAGAATCTATTAACCAGAGGGAAAAAAGGGATGGACAAAACAAAGGAGCCGCGTGTTCTGGGGCAATTTGAGTTTTGACAGGAGTTAAATGTTGCAGCGTGGTAAAACACAAACATTTACCACTTTTTCTGTGCCTGGAGCTGTTTTAAGAAATTTAGGTGGGTTATCTCACTAACCCTTCACAATAACCTTATGGATTATAGATGTTTTCATTGTTCCATGTTGCAGATGGAGAAACTGAGCCACAGACAGGATAAATATGTTGCTAAGGTTGCAAGTAGAAAATAGAGGAGACCCAGGATTGCATCCAGAAAATGAGATGTGAGGTCCATTTACCTTAACCCCTGCCTACCCGGTTTTGGGCACTCAAACCTTTCTGCCTGTGTGGTGACCAGGAGATCTTTAGCATCGACTAGGGGTAGGTGGAGACTTTCAAAACATTCCTCTTGTCTCTGGTCTGTGTTCACACGGAGCCTCTATAGCTTTAATGTGTGTGGGTAGAGTTGTCTGCTGCAAAGATTGATGTGTTTCTGAGAAACCCCAGCATGGGCTTGGCCAGAGTGGGTGGTCGATTAGTGTTACTCTTTGACTCCAAATCTTGTTTAATCAAGCCACTCACACACACAGCTCTTTGAACATGTCTAGAGCAGAACTTGAGCACTTTCTCTTTCTCCAAGGTGGCATATCTTACCGTGGCTTCCCTTGAGCAGTACCCTTCGCACGCCGGGATTATTTATCCCAGCTTCTGAGTGCTCCTGGGAAGCCACTGCCCTTTCAGCCTGGGTTCTAGAATAAACGCGTGTGGAACTGACCCGACCCAACCACGTCTAGCCAGACGCAGCTGCCCAGCAAGGTGAAATGCGGCTCCCCAGCCCTGGCCCACCTAGATCAGCCAAACGAGAGTGGGTAATAGTGAGGATACATGCTTGTTGTTGAAAGCTATCGAGTTGTGAGATGATGGTTACGAGCCATTATTATAACAAGAGCTGACAAATACAAGGCGGCATATTTTGAAGTCCATGTGCACATTGCATACGTGAATGATGTGATCTGAGAAGGTGAATGAGTGTAACTTCAAGAAAACAATATGGACCTATATCTATAGCTATATCAAGAGTTTTCATTTCTACCTTAGAAACTAGCCAGCAATGTGGACAAACTTCATCATGGTGTTATTCCTAATAGTGAAAATTGGAAGCAGGTTTAAAGAACAGCACTGGAAACAGGATCACATGGTGGTTTAAGCCAGATTGAAACGGATTCTCCCCCAATCAGTCCGGGGAAAGGCAGCCCAACAGTTGGTCTGATGGCTCCGTGGGCTTAGCTGCTGTCCACCTTTCTGCTTCATCCACTGTCTTCACAGTTGAAGGTGAGTGCTGCAGCACCAGCCATCACATCCATAATCTAAGCGATGAGAGAAGCAGCAGAGACCTGTGCACACTCTTACTTTAAAGAGTCTTCTTAGCCTTCCACACACAACACTTAGTTTATACGTCAACAGTAAAAATTTAATCCCAACAATGTGTCAAAATAAAAAAGCTGCATACTGTAACATAGAAGAAAAGGAGAATAAAAAGGAGAGACATATATTTATTAAAATTATGAATATGAAGACCTGCCGTGTGTCCTGTCCTAAAATGCACTCTGGTAGCTGCAGTCTACTGGCTTCATGCCTCAGAGAAAAGATTAGTACGTTCTGAGGGTTTGTTGGGACAAATGGTGTAAGAGCTTTCCCAGGGGACCTCGGTGAAGCAGCCGGTGGGTGACCGTTGAGAGTGGGAAGCAGAATTGGTGGAAAAAGGCAGGAGGGGAATTTCTGGATTGCTGAGGGTTGCGGAAGCTGAAAGGGACCAGTTGGAGGGGACGCATTGTCACTGTCAGGGAAACTGCAGGCTGGGGTCTGTAAGAAGCCGTGAAACCGTTTCACGAATGGGTTTTAAACACTGCGGAGCAGAGAGAGTGAGATAAAGCCATCCTATGACAGGATCAGGCCGTTAAGAACGTCCCTGCCTGGGGCGCCTGTGTGGCTTAGTCAGTTAAGCGTCTGACTTTCGCTTAGGTCATGATCTCGCGGTTCGTGGGTTCGAGCCCCGCGTCGGGCTCTGTGCTGACTGCCAGCTCAGAGCCTGGAGCCTGTTTCAGTCTGTGACTCCCTCTCTCTCTGACCCTCCCCTGCTCACACTGTCTCTCTCTCTCTCTCCTAGAAATAAATAAAAAACATAAAAAAAAAAAAAAAAAAGAACGTCCCTGCCTTTCTTACCTTGTCTTCCTTTCCCCTCTCTTCCACTAGTCTGGGGCGAGGAAGGACAGGTATCGAGAAGAGTGAAGAGACATGGAAGAATGACATGGAGGAGGAGGGCGGAAGACGGACCCTCCCTTCCCTCTCCCTCTCCCCAGCCCTCCAGCGAGCTTCTTGCTCACAGCAGACCTGCAGCCTTGGCGACGGGGGAGTACTGACCCTTTGAACCAAGCTTGGAGCTTTGATTATTCCTCCCCCCCCCCCTTTTTTTGGTAATGTTTGTCTATCTGTTTGTTTGTTTGTTTGTTTCTTTAGAGAGAATCCCAAGCAGGCTCAGCAGTGTCAGCACAGAGCCAGACGTGGGGCTTGAACTCACGAACTGTGAGATCATGACCTGAGCAGAAATCAAGAGTAGGACACTGAACTGACTAAGCCACCCAGGTGCCCCTCCCCTGGGACTTTTAAGGATCGACTTGAGACTACATTTGTTATTTAAAAAGACTTACACAGACTTAAAAAGACTCCTGTGATTTAAACAAGTTGCGTACCTGTCAGCAGAAGATTCACAAGAACTCTTGTAGGTTTCATTCAGAGGACGGAGAGGAATTTTGCCCCGTGAATACATTTCAGGGCTTGGAGGGGACAAAAAATAAAGGCACTACTTCCCCTGAGTCCTATCCATTTACCATATACCAGTTACATGTAGGGCAGTTCTTATGTAGTAATATTAACTGAGAAGGCAATATACAGATTTATATATAATTTGACCCAACTGTGTGAAGACACACACACGATGAGTGAGAGAGAGATAGAGAGAGAAGAGCATGATAAGAAATAGCAAAAATGTTCAAAGAGCTGTCCTCTGTCTTAGATTGGTCCTTGTTCCTCTTTTCCTCTGGGCTCTGTGGCCACCCTTCCTCCACACCTGTTCCGTGCTCTGTTGGCTTTCATCTTTACAGCATAACGTGCTTTGTGATTATTGGTTTATGTGTCTCTGATTGGACTGTAAACACCTTGAGGGGAAGGTCGTGTCTTCCCTTCTCTCCCCAGTACCCAGGATGGAGTCTAGACCACAACCCACATAGAATAGAGGTACACATTTATTAAAGAACAGAGGGCAGTTATTAGAACAAAATGTGAAGGGAGGATGTCCAGGGCGAATGCTTGGTCTGAACGCCCCAACCTGTGGCAATCACTCCTCTCTGCTCCATGGTGTGATCTTGCCTCTCTAAGATGCCCCCAGCCTTATGTTAGTTCTCATATTTGTGCTCATATTTGTTACCTGTGAACCATTTGAGGATTGGGCCTGTCCACTCGGATTAGTAATAGCGACTCTTCATTGATCACCTGCTGCAAGCTGGGCAGGGCGCCATAGCAGTACTGCACACCCTCTGTGCACACCCCGGGGATCTTGGTAACACGCAGATTCTGATTCTGCAGGTCTGGGGCGGGCCAGAGTTACTGCATTTGTAAAAGGCGATGCCTATGCCACTAGTGCAAGGACACGCTTGGGGGTGCGAAATGCTGAGGGCTTGAACTCATTTGATTCTTACATTAGTTTTGTGAGTATTTACTACTATTCACTGCATTTTGCAATACATTTTTTTATTGCTTATTTATTTTTGAGAGAGGGAGAAAGAGCACGAAAAGGGGAGGGGCAGAGAGAGAGAGAGAGGGAGACACAGAATCCGAAGCCGGCTCCATGCTCTGGACTGTCAGCACAGAGCCCGATGCGGAGCTTGAACCCATGAACTGTGAGATCATGACCTGAACCAAAGTCAGCCGCCTAACTGACCGAGGTACCCAGGCACACCACATTTTGCAATAAGAAACCCAAGGTCAGACAGGGGAGTGAGGCATATGCAGTCGTTAGTGGCCACAGCATTTAGATGCAGTGCTATCTAACTTTCATACGGGATCTTTCCAAAGTTCTGCACGGTCAGCTTGCCAGGTGGGCTCCTTTAGGAAATATCTTTGCCCTGTTGGACCCTGGAAAGGAAGGGGCGAGAGAATCACTTGTGTTTCTAAAATGAAGCCTTGGGCCATGCTCTGGCTCTGGGGAAAGGCCAAGGTTCGAGGGTGATGACTGTCCACTCGAGAGCGTGCCTCCTTTCCTGAAGCGGAGTGTGCTCACTGCTTCGTCTTGTGGGCCGGCCTGTTGCGAAAGGGTTGTCAGCTCTGGTGTGGGGAGGCCAGACCCATCCTGTCTGCTCAGAGGAACGGCCCAGAATGGGAGCATTCACCCTGCTGGGAAGGACCTGTTTCCAGGGGGACCCAGACCATCGCTCACACCAAGCACTTGCAGGTTCATCTGCTCATCCTGACAACCTCCTGGGAGGTGGGAGCTGTGTGGGCCACTTTACAGTCAGGAACGTGGAGGGGCGGAGCTGGCTTTCATGCCTGGGTCTTCTGGTTTTTCCAAAGCCAGGGGGACACTGCGCTGAGTCCCTTGGGGTTCACGAAAGAAAGGTCCAGAGCAATGGGAGATATCCAAACTTGCTCCTCTTTGAAGGAGGGTGATGGGGGGGACCTTCGTTTAGGTCCAAGTCTTGCCGTGTAAGAGCAGCATGGTGGTGAGCAGGTCACCGGCCACCTCTCTGAGACTCTGTGTCCCTCTCTATAAAGCAGGGGTACTAATTACGCATGCACGGTCGATCCTCTAGGTTCGCGGATTCCATATTTGTAAGCTTGCCTCCTCACTGAAGTTTGTCACCCCAACATCAGTAGTCACTGTGCCTTTGCTGACATTTGTGGACACTGCAGAGTCAGGACTCAGCCAGCGCACCTGTTCCCAGCCAAGGCCAAACGAGGTGGCTCTCTGCCTTCTTGTTTCAGCTCATAATCTAAACAAGTGTCCTTTATACGATCGACTGTGTGCCACATTCTTCGCATTTTTGCGGGGTTTGCTCACGATTTCCCTCTTTAAAAGGAAACAACTGTTGTGTGGCATGTCTGCACCATGCCTGTGCCCGTGGGGTCATGGGCGCCCCTGTGCCAAAGTGCTGCCTAATGGTCCTGTGAGCCGTGTGGAGAAAACACACGTGTCACGTAGCCTTCTTTTGTGAGTTCAGCATGAGTTACGGTGCTGTTGGCTCTGAGTTCACTGTTAATAAATCAATCGTGTACATTAAATAAGATAGCTTATTTTATTTTATTTTTTAATTAATTAATTAATTTTTTTTTTTTTTTTAGAGAGAGAGGGTAAGAGAACAGGAGAGAGGCAAAGATAGAGAGAGTGAGAAAGAATCCCAAGCAGGCTCCATACTCCCAGTGTGGGTCTTGAACGCACCAACTGTGAGATCATGACCTGAGCTGAAATCAGGGGTCGGACGCTCAACCGACGAAGACACCCAGGCACCCCAAGGCATCTTTAAACAGAAATACATATAAAACAATAAAACAAGGTTATGTATTGATGTGTTGATAAGAACGTTGTGACCTGGGGCTCACAGGACCCTCACTCTGTATTTCCCTAGGAGCAACGGTTCAGGATTTGCTAATTCAGTACTCCTGGTCACACTATAGAACATAATTACCTTGAATAACGGGAATCAACTATAGATGTTTCAGGGTCACACTGTGCGTCTGTCCCTTTCTTTCCTGGTCACACTCAGTGACCTTTCCAGGGAAGGGACACGCCGGTAAGGCCATGGTCAGAGGCAGCAGGGAAGAGCAGGCAGCATAGTTAGTGCTCGAGTGTAGACTCTTCCCATGAGACCCTGAGCAGCTACTTTCCCTTCTTTTCCCTGTGCCTATAAAGGGGTGTGTGTAAAAGGTAATGGTATGGTGCCTACTCTGTGATTTGTTGTGAGGATTAAATGAGTTGATACACGTTAAGTGTTTAGAACAGAGCCTGGTGAACAGGGCCAGGACTAGCGGGGAGGGGTCTCGGGGGCAAAAGTTAAGGAGATGTTCACCTCGTGCTTGCTCACCTCTTTCAATTTTGTACCCGAGGCGTCCTCATTTCGGCCTTGTCCCGGCCCTGCTGGCAAATGGGTATTGGCTACTGCTATTATTAAAATGAGGTCCCCTGCTCCCCGTGTCCTCTCTGTCCCCCTGGAGAGGCCACGGTCTGTTGGCCTTGGTCTCGCCACAGGCCTGGCATGCTCCCTCCTGCGTCTCATTCTCTCGATGGTCAGCCGGAGACGACATTGCCCGAGATACCCGTGACCTTGCCACCCGCCTTGGAGGGTGGTGCGAGCCTCCGACAGAGAATGGGTGGACAAGCTTCTGCAAACGGTGAGGTGTGACACAAACAGGAGGTATTACTGCTCAGTCGAATGCCCCCTTCTGTCTCTGCCATTCATCCAGAGATCTCCACTGAGCTTGGCCCTGCTCCTGGCTTCTGACCGTGTCCCCCTCAGAGAAAGTTCCATATGGCTAGACCCTGGGGTGGGAAGGAGCACAGTGTTTTTTATTTATCCTAAGAGCGACATTTGAAAAACTCTCACTCCTGGCCTTCTCCAAATCCGGCAAGCTAGGCATGGGCTGTTACCTGTGGGCCCACTTTGGTCCTTGAAGAGCCTGTCATAATTTTACAGGAAGGCAGAGACGAGACACGATTGAAGACCGACTCTGGGCCAAGCAATGTGCTAAGCGCTTCGGATAAACCCTTTGTAATCCTTGCAAATCTGCAACGCAGATGCCATTATCTTCAGTGCACCAGTGTGGAGATGGAGGCCGGGAGAGGTGAAAGAGGCTGCTTGGTGTCACAAAGTCAGCCAATGGGAGGGCTCAGGTTTGTGCCTGGTTCTGGTCACGTCCCAAAGTGAGGGAGCCTGGGGGTTAATCGTGTGGACTTGGGCGTCACACAGGTTGACCAGCTCCTTCCTGACCTATTGGGTGACTTTGGGCAAGTTCCTTTAAATTCTTGAAGAATTGAAAAAATTAATCCTTGGGGTGTCTAGGTGGCTCAGTCTGTTAAGCGCCTGACTTCGGCTCAGGTCACAGTCTTTCAGTCTGTCTGTGCTGACAGCTCAGAGCCTGGAGCCTGCTTCGAATTCTGTGTGTCTCTCTCTTGCTGCCCCCTCTCCCGCTCATGCTCTCTCTCTCTCTCTGAAAAATAAACACTAAAAAACTTTTTTAAAATAAAAAATAAAAAAATTAATCCTTAAATGAATGAATTACTCTCAGTTAATCCTCAGTTTTTTTCTTCTGCAGAAACAGTGACAGTAATATTTACTCTGTGAGGTCAAAGTGAATACTTGCTCACTTATTCCCGTGCTTATCACAGCCCCTAACTCAGAATAAGTACTCAGCAATGTTGGTTACTATGTTAGGATGAGGAAGGTGGGTAAGGGGATTGTCCCTTGGGGTGGTGGGTACCTACATTTTTTGAGGGGCCTGGAAGTGATCCAGGTATCACTGCTCTCCACTTCTCCCACCGCGCCAGAGGAAGACAGTTCCTGTGAGTGAGTGAGAGAGAGACAGAGACAGAGAGAGAGAAAGAGGGAGAGAGAGAGGGAGAAGGAATGTGAGCCAGAGCACTGAGGGCTTGTGTAAGAGCCTGTGTGTGTCTGAAGACAGGAAGGGACTGGATGTGAGGCAGGGAGTGTGTGTGTGAGAGAGTGTGTGTCTGTGAGAGATCGAGCAGCTGTGCAGCCCGCGTGCCGCTGTCAGTGCGTGCTGGGGTCGGTATCTGAGCGGGCATGCCGGGGCAGGATGCCTTTCATCTCCCTTGGATCTGGTGGGGAGGTCACTGTCCCCGCCCCTGGAATGTAGAACAGAGCAGTGGGGGGAAGGAGGAAGTCCTCTTTATATTGGGACAGGAAGTGTCTTCACAGATAGATGGCTGAGCTATGGGCACCAGGCGATGCTGATGTGGCTCCACCTCATGGCCCCTTTCCCATTGTGAGAACAAGAAAGGGAAGACAGAAGCAGTGTTTGCATGGAAGAGACTGGCATCCAAGTGGCTATGGGATTATGGGACCGAGTGGCTATGGGATTCCCCAACTGGAAAGGCCCTGGGGGATGATCTAGAGAGGACCATCCATGTGAGAGGCAGATCTGAGGTCCAGAGGGGGGAAAGTCATTTACCTCTGATCACATAGACTTGACCTTGAGTCCCACAGGGGTCTCAGGGGCTTGGACTAGAAAAAGGGAGAAAGCCACGGCTGGTAAGGATGGAGTGGCTGTGAGAGTGGAAAGGATGGAGGTGGCCAGGGAGGCAGTGGTACAGTGCCTAGATGTGGTCCCATGTCCCGCATCTGGTGTGTTGGGGGCGGGGTTGTTAAATGGTCTGGGAGGAGCAGAGCAGCACTTAACCCATTAGCGGCTGGAGTTGTGTGTGTCGGTGTCCAGCCCTCTGCAGCGACGGGGAGGAGTCAGAGAGATCCTTGTGGCAAGGCACAAAAGGGCAAACAGGAAATTGAAGTGGGAGCCCAGGAGAGCAAATGAGGCCAGCGTAGCAGAGGAAGGTCCATGGAGGGCTTCACCCGAGGGGACACTGGGTAGCAAAATGCCCTCCAGAGCAAGCCAAGATGTGAGGCTTGAGCGGTGCGGCGCGGTGACTAATTTTCCAACCCAGCGTCCCTCTGTGTCGCTCACCAGACCCCATGCTGGTCCCATTTGTGCCTGAGGCAATCTTTCCAAAACCTAAACTCTTGCATTTGAGCCAGTTCATTCCAGATCCCGAGCTCCTGATTCCCTGACTCCTTTGGGACATAACCTCTGCCCCTCCTGGAGTTGGTGCTTGTTCAGATTTGTGGATTTCTCCTACCCTGGTCCCTGTCATTGTTTAAGGTAGGGATTTCTGTCAAAGCGCCCTCCGATAGTGCCTTGCTGGGCCCATTCTGGCTCGGCCTCGAGGGAGGGACGCTCAGCGGAAGCTGGGTTTTGTTGGAGCTCTGGTCCTGACCAGAGTGGGAGATGCAGGCTGGTGGAGGGCTGTCCGCAGGCAGTTCAGTGTGGGAGAGACTCTAGGGACATAGGTCTGAGGGGCCACGCCCGGCCTGCTGTAAGATGTGAGGGAGGATGACGAGTCCTGGGAGGGAGATGACAGTGAGTGTGGCACGTGTGTGCACATGCGTGTGTGTGTGCATGTGTGTGTGTCAGATTCGACGCGGGGTGGTCAGCATGACAGAAGTAGAGAGCCAGGTGAGGTCTGAGAGAGAGAGAACGGGGAAGTTGAGGCTTCAGCATACAAGTGCTGATTCCAGATGGCTCCTTTGCGGTGGGAAGTAAGAACAGGAGTCTTACTTGCTCATCATCTGTGAACACGTCTTCACCTAAGAGGAAAGGTTCGTTCAGATTCTCTGAGAAGCAGATGCCAAGTTCAAGAGATTTATTGGGGAAAGGCTCGTGAAGGATACTGGGGAGAGAGCAGCCTAGTAGGCACGGCGGGCCTGCAGATGTGACTCAGTTGTGTCACTTGGAAAACAGGGGGATCAAGGAGCGGCGGGGGCAGGGGGGCGGCTGCAAGGAGGTTTCAGAATGCGCCTCACTTCTAAGAAAGTTTTGGCCAGGCTCGTGTAGTGGTTTCGGACCCGAGTCACCACTGGAGGAACCCTGAATTTGGGGTGGGTAGGTGGGCACTAGCACGCCTGCAACGCCCAGTCATTGGCTGGATCTGGTGCAGGTAGGTGGGCACTAGCACGCCTGCAACGCCCAGTCATTGGCTGGATCTGGTACAGGAAGGTGGGCACGAGCACGCCTGCAATGGCCAATCATTGGCTGAGTCTGGTAGAGTGGCGGGCACTAGCAACCCTGCAATGGCCAATCATTGGCTGAGTCTGGTAGAGTGGGCGGGCACTAGCAACCCTGCAATGCCTAGTCATTGGCTGGATCTGGTAGAGGAAGGTGGGCACTAGCACACCTGCAACGCCCAATCATTGGCTGCGTCTGGTAGAGTGGGCGGGCACTAGCAACCCTGCAATGCCTAGTCATTGGCTGGATCTGGTACAGGAAGGTGGGCACTAGCACGCCTGCAATGGCCAATCATTGGCTGCATCTACCAGGGTGGGCGGGCACCAGCCCCTCTGCTCACCGGCTGCTGACAGTTTATCCAGATCCTGGATAAATTAATGAAAATAAATAAATAAAAGCTTCAACCATTGAATACTTGTACTAACACCTTCTAAATGGTGTATATTACAACAGCTCTAATTTTTCTTTATGACAATTTATCAAGAGAGGTATTATTATTTCCATTTTACATAAGATAGAACTGAAACTCAGAGACGTTAAGTAGGTTTCTCTAAGCATATCAGAGTCCAGTCAGAAGACAGAAGCCACACAGTAATTTGAATAGGGAAGGTCCTACATAAAGAATTGCAAAGTGACAGGAAATCTTAACTACTAAGGGGTAAAGATTAGTGTTATCTTTAGTGCAGAAATAGAGTCTCTACCTCTAGGCTTGAGGTAGGGTGCCTGTGAAATAATAAGAAATATATATATTCCTCTTTGTCCCGAGATCCTGACATCGAACTCCTAAAACTCTTATAATATCCTGAGGAACGGAGGTGATAGGAGCCACTGACACACTGTTACTAACTCCCTTGTATTTTCCAGGTGATAGTGTTTTGCCTAATTCGCGAGTCCCCAGAGACCAACCAAGGAGCCAACACCGATGCAAGTACAAAAGGGTCTTTATTACAAGCTCAAGCAGGGACTCCAACGCACCCCATGCAGAGGTGATGGTATGGAGCCCCGAACTCCTGATCACAGGGCTTTTTATTGCGATTACAGTGGAATTTGGGGCGTTCCAGCTTGGCAGCCTCCTGATAGGTACAGGCTGTCTTGTCAGCACCCGATTGGTTGGGCCCATCTGGCCTCTAGGCAAACTGCCAACCGGAAGGTCTTGGGACATAGGCACCTCTTTAAAACCGATTGGCTGTTGCTGTTGCTAGGGAAGTAACTAAGGGCAGAACCTGGGACTGGGTTCAGGCCTAGTTCACTCTCAAGATGGAGGCTTTTTCTAAAATGGAATCAGTTCGATTTAGGTGTCACAATGGGAGTGTGTTTTGTTCTAATAATACAGTCCTTGGTGGCCTCCTCCAGGGGCCCTGGTCACCAGAAAGACTGAGCATGATTAGAAGCTTGGAATTCTCAGTCCCTCACCCTGTACACCAGGGAAGATCAAAGGGTTGGAGACTGAGTAATGCTTGATCATGTCTATGTGATGAGGCCTCCCTAAAAATCCCTAAACAATGGGGTTTGGAGAACTTCCTCGTTGGTGAACACATTCACATGCCAAGAGGGTGGCATACCGCAACCTCACTGGGACAAAAGATGTGCTTGAGACCCTTCCAGATCTCACCCAGTGTACCTCGTCATCTGGCTGTTCATCTGTATCCCTCATGATATCTTTTATAGTAAACCAGTAAATATAAGTAAGGGTTTCCCTGAGCTCTGTGAGCCCTTCTTGCACATTATCAAACCAGCAGAAGGGGTTTGGGGAGTCCCCAGTTTATAGCCAGTTAGAAGTATGGGCGACCACTTGGGACTTATGGCTGGCATCGGAAGTCACAGGCAGTGTTGTGGCAGCATTGGTAGGTGTGGGGAAACGCCTACACGTTTGGTGTCAGAAGTGTTGTGAACAGATGAATACAGTGTGCAAGGAAGGAACGGATTTGGGACAGGAACCCTGTCCCCACGGCTGAGATTCAGACCTGTCTGGAGCGGGTGTGGCTGCAGTCGGCTGGAAGAGAGGTTGGCTGAGGCGCCTCAAATGAAACCAGCCCCTGGGGGCAGACAAGGCTCTCCGGGGATCTGTCTTCTGGGAAGTGGCTAAGACCCCTGGGAGCTGCTCCGAAGAGCTGCCTTTTGGGGTGCCATGGAAACCTGCTGAGGTGTGGGCACCACTGGGACTGGGGGTTCTTTCCGTGCTCACCACAGGAGCACACAAAAAAGCAAACTGATGGAAACGGGAAGAGAAGAGCCTTCTTCCTGTGTGTCCCTCTAGCGCCCTCTACTGTCAAAACCTCACATTCCACCGGCTGGCAGAGGAGAGCTGTTGACAGGGTCCAGCCCTGACATCACCAAGCCGGCCACCGAGGGTGAGTACGGGGCTGAGAGGCAATACATTGACTACCGGCACGGCAAGTATAGAATCTATAAAACCCAGGCTTATCTGACACCAAAGCCCAAATTCTTTCCACTGTTAACACTGGCCTTTTTTGGACCTAACGTCTTTCCATCTGTAAACGGGCATCAACAATGTTTGCCTCATAGGGATGCTGTGTGTATTAAATGAGAAAATGTACATATGGGTCTGGGACATTATAGCAGTTCACGGAGACTTAGAGGCCTACTAGCCTCCTGCCTATTTATAGGATTGCACGACCTTAACATGGTTAAGAGACTTAAAACATAAACCCATCCCCCCCCCCCAATTTTGCAGATGCCAAAACTGAGGTATTGAGAGAAATGAGCTATCTCAGGTCTCCACACCTGTCAATGGCAGAGCAATAGTCCCGGAGCCTCCTGACACCTATTTTATTCCTCTTCTTTCTCAACTCTGCCACCTCCCACTGGATGTATTATTTTAGTGCTGAAGTTCGGGGGGGGGGCAAAGGGGGAGGCCGGCTCCCTGTGAGGTTATTTAACACTGGCTGGCCTTGTACTCAGTTGCACAATCAGAGAACTTTCTTTTGTTTACAAGGAGAAAAGGTTATTTTGACCAATCCAAGTTTTTCCTTAAAGATCAAAGTCAGCGCTTTTATTTCACTGCTGAATCGGCAACAAGTAACGAGCCAAGCTGATTAACGCGTTAGCCTTCTGACATGGTGAGGGCACACAGATAATATCCCATTGCCGTAAAAGTGTTCTCTTGGGCTTCTCATTTCCATGCACAGTCTTCTGTTTTGCTTGGGGCTCTGGGAACAATACGCAGCCTGAGTCATCTGAGGAGGGGGCAGTCTTTTTCAGCTCCTCCAGAAGCTTTCTTTTGTGGGTTTACATGTTTTCTTTGGGGTGGGGGGGTTGCACTCCAAACTGTGTCCTCCAAACTGAAAATTCCCAAGTGCTCGTCCTCAGGGCACACTTGAAGGTCGTACGTCTCTGACCACCTTCAGACCACCCGGTCTAATACCCTCTGGGCATGTCCATGTGCAAGGCTCCAGGCAGCTCAAACTGTCCCTCCCACCATGAGCTCAGAATCTCTCTCCAGATCTCTGCCTGGTCTCCCAGAGGGGCACCTCTCTCTACCAGATGCTCCAGGCAGAGCCCCTGGTCCATACTCTCTGGTCACCTCCCAGGGCACTTCGGGTTTTTATTCTAACTCCTTGACATGGACGTACAGCTGCTCCCTGCTGACCCCTGTCACTCATATTGTCCTGCTCTTCCTTTTACTCATTTCCTTCCCTCTTCAAGTGCACCGAAGGCTTTCCTGCCCCAAAGCCTGGGTACAAGCTGTTTCCGCTGTCTGATGTACTCCATCCCCAGATCCTCAGAGCCCGGAGCCCAGTAAGGGCTGGATCCAGTGTAGAGTTGGTTATTGTTTGTCTGACCATATAAAAGGGGTCCTCATGTTTGAAATTGGTCGCATAAAAGTAGTAAACTTAAAAAGAAGGATTAGGGTTTCATAGTGAATGGTAAAAAGGGGCAAAATTTTGATTGAAAGTGATTTTGAAAAATGAACAAAAGTTATCATGTATATTTTGTTTTGCATCTAACAAAATTTAGGTTGCATTGCCATTGCACATGAGTGGCTTCCAGTGAATCAAAAACGAATTGAATGTTGGTGCCTTTGGTACGGGTTTCCTGATAACATTGTATGCGAGCACAAAATCTGTTCACTTTTGGCTTTTGCAGCATGATCAAAAAGGTGATTTGTGTAAATATAATAAGAGGCTCATTAAGTTTTCCTTGATCTTCACTTATGTTAGAAACACCCTCCTTTGACACATCTATTGTGTGATCATCCTTTTCGATTTTCTTGTCTTCGACGGCTAACTGGTCTAACTGTCAGGTTATCATCAATCGCCGATTCTTCCTGTGATTAATGCTGATTCTTAGATCACTTTCACTGACTTCATGACATCTGACATCTTTGGTAAATTTCAGTATTACTTTGAAGGCCGTTTGCACTGCATACTCCTTATGTTATTAGATAGGGCACATTTGACCTTAGAGGAAGCGTTCTGTCCATCCCATCTACTTCTTTGTGGGTCGTAATTGTTAGTGTCCAGCAGTGAGTGAGAGTAAGTGTGTGTGCGTGCATGTGTGTGTGTGGTGCCCTATGAATGAGGGTACTTTTCTAGGGGGTGAATCCACTAGTGAATGTATTATTCATGTCTAATCTTTGCTTCCCAACCTGACCTCATTACTGTGGGAATTCTGGTCATAGATACTCAGGCACTGAAGATGTCCTGTAGAAATCGGTTTCTCAGAGCTCACACCTTCCCCTTTTCTGTTGCCCAACATTCCTTATACCAGAACCCAGGGGACTTTATGGACCCTCTTTGTCTCCCAGATCTAAAAAATGTCCCTGGTTGGCCAGGGCCTTTTGGCCATTCACAAGGGAGCCCTGGCCTCCTGGGAGGGCCCAAGCTATCCTGTCTAGAGCATGCTTTTTTGGGACAAAGAACATGTCGTCTCTTTTTTTCCATTGCCTCTATGGGCCACACTTCATACAGAAGCACAGAATGTTGGGGCTGGGATAGACAATGTATCACATTCTAACCAACATTTATTAAACATCTACCCTGTGCCTGGAATGTTTTCATGTGTTCTTTTTTTTTTTTTTTTTTAATGTGTATTTATTTTTGAGAGAAAGAGAGAGTGTGAGCAGGAGAGGGGCAGGAAGAGAGGGGGACACTGAATCCGAAGCAGGATCCAGGGCCTGAGCTGTCAGCACAGAGCCTGACATGGGGCTCAAAACTGTGAACCGCGAGATCATGACCTGAGCTGAAGTTGGAGGCTCAACTGACTGATCCATCCAGGCGCCCCTGTTTTCACATGTTCTGACATTTGACCTTCACAGCTTTCCTGCAAAGTTGCTCTTTTTTTTCCCCCCATTCCCATTTCAGGGGGCTCAGAGAAAGTAAGTCACGTGTTTCTGGTCCCACAGCAGAGGGGTGGAGACAGGATAAGGGCAGTTGTGTCCTACACTAATTGATTTACAAACCAGGAAACTGAGGCCCAGAGATGGGAAAGGACTTAACTAGAGGCACATCAGCAGGGTAGTGGTGGGACCCACTCAGGCACTGCCGTTCTCTGTCTTCATCTTCTTTACACTTTTGCTCATGCTGTTATTGTCCAGCTATTGTTTTAGGAAAGGAAAATCAATTTCATATGAAATTACTTAAAAACTTCCAGGCTCTTCCTTAGTTGCACAATCAAATGTTCCATTTTATTTACAGGCATATTTTTAAAGCCTTTTCGTACTCCCAGTGATACATTTATTTCATTACTGAATTGGCAACATGTGACAACTCAGAGTTCATATGATTTATCAAACTTTCAACACCCTTCGACACGGGGAGTCTATTGTATTGAGATTTCATTGTCCTAAAATAGCCGCAAACTTTGATATGTGATCAAAGAAAAGAAGTGTCCCTCCAGAAGCCAGGTTTTCAGATTCCACATCCCGTACCCAGACTTACACGCTTTATTAAAGAAAGTTACATTTTTTACTGATTCACACGAGAGCTGTGATTAGATAGTGCTTGCTCTGCGCCTGGCACTTCTAACTTTATTCTGCCTGTATTAACTCACGTGATCCTTGGAACAAGCCCACATCAGATATTATTATTCCTGTTTTACCAACAGAGGCAGTCACGAGGGCCTGTATCGATATCATTAAGCATTCACTTTCATATTGTCCAGTTTTTGTAAAGGTTTGTTTTCTGCTTTTAACCCCTAGATTGGCTGCTCCCCTGTGGTCCTCTCATGTCCCAAGATGTTATTATAATCCCGTGGGCGGAAAATGCGCGAGGCCTTTGTTAAGAGACTTTGAGGGTACCACCTAGCCATGGCTTGGTGGTTCTGGGCTGGTTCAGCAGTAAACAAACAAAACAGAACAAAGTCACACACACACACACACACACACACACACACACAGAAACAAACAAACAAACAAAACCAACCCCAACCCCAAACCAGTCTCCTTCCACCCTTATGTATCTCTTTCTGAGAACTGGCTTTTGTCTTCAGGTTTGTTGCCTCATGATTCAAATAGGGCCACCTTACCTTTAGTCCTCAAATGGCTCTTTTCTTTTCTTCTTTAAAGAATTTTTTTTTACACTTATTATATTTGAGAGACAGAGTGAGACGGAGCGTGAGCAGGGGAGGGGCAGAGAGAGAAGGAGACACAGAATCCGAAGCAAGCTCCAGGCTCTGAGCAAACGTTCAGCACAGAGCCTGATGAGGAGCTCAGACCCATGTATCGTGAGATCATGACCTGAGCTGGAGTCAGACGCTCAACCAACTGAGCCCCCCCAGGCGCCCCTCAAATGTCTCTTTCAAAGACAGGAGGTCCAGGGGTAGCCAGAGATGCCAGAGTAGTGTCTCTCTATCAGGAGGGAGCATCTTTCCCCAGACACCCTCCAGCAAGTTTCTGTGTTACGGGTCATTTTGTTGCACTAAGTCACCTGGGCATCCTAGTTGCAAGGAAGGGAACTTGCACATGCACGCACGTGTGCGCGCGCGCGCTCACGCGCATTTGTGTGTTACCATGAGAAAGGTACAGAGGACATGACTTCTGGGTCGTCAGATGATAGATCCTGTCCTACATGACACATTGTTAGTGGACAACCACCTGTTGCTATGGTCTCCCTTTGGTCCCATAGGACGTTTCAGTTATTTGCTTATTGTAACAAACTTAGGAAGCTGTTGGGTTACAGGGTAGAAGTTCAGCATCTAAATATGGTTACTTGGAACTTCAAGATGTCATCGTCCCGTGGTTTGAAAATGCGTGGTGAGTGAGGATGCTTCCTGCCATACGCCACAAGTGCCCGCCCAGCCGGGCTTTTGAATGAGCGTGAGCACCACTTCTTGTCCTGTCCTTGTCCTATAGTTTATGTTAGAGGAAGAGCATAGAATAAAGGGGTAGCCGCGATGCACCCTAAGAACCCGGAGGCTGAAATGGATACAAGGTTGCTTTATAACATCAGGCGATGAGATGAATCACCGCCGAGAGGGGATTTGTCCTGGGCCCGAGGAAGGAAAGGCAGGTGTGTTAGGAGGGAGGATCTTAGTATAATCCTCGAGGGACGTCTCTGGGAGCCCGCCCCTCCTTCATGGAAAAAGGCTGCACACACGGTTGGCCCCTCCTGGGAGCCCTCGTGGAGGGAGATGTCTCTCTGTGGGCTCATCTTCAGAAACTGCAAAGCAGATGTGTGCTTTGAGGAGGTAAATGTTTCCCCTTTTGCCTTATTTTCAAAGATTAGAAGAAAAGGACTGTAAGATTGTGCCTGCCTGGTTTAGAGGCCAATTAGCTGGTAAGCCCCAGGGCTGCATGGTCATTGCTACCCAGTCTGCCTCTCTGATGGGCAGACATGTTTCTTTAGGGGAGACCCTGCGGACGTGGCAGAGAGAGCAAAGTGTAGCACACTCTCCGATAACAACCACCTTCTCATGCTTGGAAAGGAACCCAAGTGTAGCAGCTGGAGTAGAAGCATGCACGACAGGGAGTCAGGGCTTTGGCGGTGGCCCATCCGGCAGGCGTGGATGTGTGGAGCGCCTACGCGGTGCACGTGCTGTGCCAGTGGTCAGCCTCAAGGTCAGACTTCCCACCTCCATGTTTAGTGTCCTTTGCTCCATGCATGGGAAAGCAAGAAAGGTGATTAAGGAGGAGCACACTCTATATGCAATGCATCGCGGCACTGATCTACTTTACTGGTGAAGAAAAGGAAGATCAAAAGTATAAGGTCCACGTGCATGACCACGCAGGTGGGGGAGGTGGTGAGGTCAGGGATCAAACCCAGGGTACTCTGCCCCCAAAGTTCACCCTCTTCTCCCTTTACTCCCTAAGCTTAGACTTGTTTTGAGGATTCCAGGAGCCACTTACGGGTTTAGATGGGGAGAGCCATGGTTAGGTTTTCAATGTTAAGAGAATCCCTTGAAAATCCTCCTGTGTGCCGCTTTAGAGGGGCTGGTGTGAGGCTGGTGTTTGGGAAATCCGAAGGAGGCCGTGTATTTAGGGCACGAGTGATGAGGAGGATATTAGGTCATAGGACAGAGGCGTAGAATCCACATGACCCTGTGGGGCCTGAGTGGACATGGGGGTGTGAGTGGAAGGAAGGTACCGGGGTCTTAAGCAATGGTTAGTGTTTTGAAAGCCCTTGCAATGAGCCCAGCATTTCATTTGTATTATGCTTCCCACAAATGGCATTGGCTTTTGCTAGGCACTGAATGTTATGTCTCCCCTGTTCACTCCCCTCCACCCTCCCCTTCATCACACATCCTCAGAGTGATGCTATTTGGAGCTGGAGCCTCTGGGAGGGGATTAGGTCATGGAGGCAGGGTCTTCATACATGGGATTAGAACCCTTTTAAAAGAGAGTCCAGAGAGATATCTTGTCCCTTCTACCATGTGAGAACTTAGCATGAAGCTACCTTTGAACCAAGGAATGGGCTCTCATCAGACACCAAGTCTGCCAGGGCCTTGATCTTGGATTTCCCGAGCCTCTGGCTCCATGGGAGATAAAGTCCTATTGTTTGTAAGTGATTCCACCTATGGCCTCTTGTTCTAGCAGCCCACGCTGACTAAAACAGCTTCCGCACACTTAAGCCCGGTCCCGCCATCCTGACTGGTGACCCTTTTGTTGCGTGTGCCTTGCTGAGGTTGCTCCTCTTTTGCTCTATACCCTCACCACCTTCGGGGCCCTGGACGGCCACTCTCCCCACCTGCTCCCAACTTCACTGTGTCGGTTGGGTTGACACTTTCTTCCGTGACGATAACAACACCTCCCAAGCTTCAGTGCCTTAAAGTAATCTGTTTCTTTCTCCTTCACCTAGAAGTTCAACGTAGGTGTGTGTGCTCAGTGGGTGGGTGGCTTTCCACCAGGTGGTGAATCAGGACTGAGTTCCCTTCCATATGGTGGCTCTGCTAGCCTCGGGGACCCTGGAGTTCTATGTGTTTGCCAGAAGAGGGGCAAGGAGGAGGATGGAGAAGACACACCTGACTCTTCTCTGCCTCTGCTTGGTGGTCACGTGCATCCTTGTGCTCGTTCTCTGTAGTGGACCCTGGCCCCCCACTCCCACCTGGGTGTTCAAGGACTGGCCAGACAGTCGCTAGTTAGGCAGCTGCTTCAATGACTCCGTGGTATGGAAGGACAGGCACAGGTTCTGGTAGAGAGAAGCCATCCGGGCCACCCCTCCCCAGGACAATTTCCAGCTCTAACAGTGAGCACGTAAAAGGCGACATGTCAAGTACCCTTTAAGGAGTTCAGGGCCTACTAACTACATCGCGTTATGAAATCGGATAAAGGAGTCACAAAACACTTAAGAAAAACCCTATTTTACATGTTAGGTTGAACCATACGGAAATGCTGTTTCATAGATTAAAAAAACAGGCACGTGTCAGCAATTTCATACGATTCAACCAAATATATTGGGGAAGTGTTTCCAAAACAGTTTTTCTTAGAACTCTCGCTTGCAACTTTGGGAAAATGCTGCATGCTTTATACTCTGCTGGGAGACTCAAATATACTTTAGCCAATTAAAAACTTTGCAAATCCCTATACTTTAGAAAATCCCGCGTTGTCGAGTTCCTTTAATCAGCGATTTCCTAAGTCAGTGTTGTTTAATCAGGGATTTCCAGGTTAATTTGTGCATAGACTTTCCCAAATGCCTATTCAGCCCTCCCAGAATCAGTCTTTTGACTTACGCGCTCTGGGAAACTTTGCATGGGACACACCAGGGAATCCATTAGTGAATCCTTTTATAAAGCAGAAAAGAAAGGGTTGTCCCTATGAAAATCCACACTGGCCACATTGGTGGGAATGATATGCATTTGCAGAGTGGCCGAATGACTGAACTGTTCCCATCTCCCTGAGCCTTGGGTTTTTCCATCTGCAAAACGATGACGACAAATGAAATGAGAAGAGCCATTTGAAGAGCACGGGAAGGGGTGCATATGTCCTCCCTTCCTCCTCCCTTTATCGTCTGTGAGACTGAAGAAGGCAGCCACTTGCCACGTAGAGGCCACTCCGTTTCAGCAGCCACATGTGGGATTGCTTTGGTCCCGATGTGCAAACGCGTTTCAGCCCGGCTTCTTGAGAGCTCACGTGGATATTTGGGTCTGGCAGATTTATTTTTATGTGTACATGAGGGAAGAAAATAAAGAGCAACATCTTCGTGTTGACACGAAGTGGCCTCCCTGTGATTCTGGATTGGTGGGGGGCGGGGCAGGGGCGGGGGCCGAGGAAGCGACCGAGCTCAAGAGTCCACATGGAACTACTTTTCCATGGTCTAATCTGGGAACCGGAACGCTCTGAGCTTGGAATAGATTTACGGCTCTGGTTAGAGAACGGATTTGCTGGGGCCGGCGTGGCCTCTGGCAGGGGCTTGGGCACATCTGTCCTTCCCCTGTCCTGACCTCCCTCTGGCAGCCTCATCTCCAGGTCTGGCGAGCCACCAGAACGGATATTTCTCCTGCCCCCCAGCAAGGCTCTTCACGTCCAAACATGTGTGACTGGTTTGGCCATCTGAGTCTGAGGCCCCCCTGCAAGGAGGGGGGGCTTGCTAGGATGGGACTCTTTCCACCCTGCACACTTGTCATGGCACCTGGTCCTTCTGCAGGCCCTGCACACCCAAGGCTCTTTCCAACACGAAGAGGAGGCAGGTAGTGTCCCCATGCTGTGCCTGCTTTTCAGGTTGCTGTGGGGCTGGTGCCTTTCATACACCCCCCCTGCCAGCAGCCACGTATGGCCTCCAGGGCCGGAAAGACCGGGTGTGAATCTTGGCCTGGCCACTAGCAAGCCATGTAACCTTGGACGTGTGCCCTAATCTCTTTGAACCTCGAGTTTCTTCACCTGTATCATGGGGATAATTATGGCTGTTTCATCTGTCATTCAATGATCACACACCCGTTGAGGGGCATGGCTCTGCACTCTAGGCACGGGACACACAAAGATGAACCACAGTTGGTCTCTGCCTCAAGCAGGTGGTATTCTCTGGATAAAAAAGAACGTGAAAGGAAATGCCAAGCCTTTGGCTGGGCAGCCACAACATGGTGGAGTGGAAATATCTGGGGCTTTAATGCAGACATATCTATGCTCGCATTCCAGTTCTGATGTAAAGTTGCTCTGTGACTTTGGGCACGATACATGGCTTCCGGTCCTCAGCTTCCCCATCTGTACAATGAGGAGGTTTAACTAGATGACCCTTTTTCTCTGATGTTCTATAGTTGCATGAAGTCACCAACCTAGAAGGCAAAAGAAAAAATAAATTAGTTGAATTGTCACTTGATGTCATGTAATTAAGCCCAGTGGGTGTGTGGCACTTATAATCCTATTCCAGACATTGTGTCAAGCTGGGTATTGAGCTGTGGAGTTTCAGATTCTGCGCTCCCCTGTTTATAGAGTCCTAATGGTATTTATTTATTTATTTAAAAAAATCTTAATGTTTACCTATTTTTGAGAGACAAAGAGATGGAACACAAGCAGGGGAGGGGCAGAGAAAGAAGGAGACACAGAATTTGAAGCAGGCTCCAGGCTCTGAGCTGTCAGCAAAGAGTCCAACATAGGGCTTGAACTCATGAACCAGGAGATCATGACCTAAGCCAAAGTCCAACGCTTAACCAATGGAGCCACCAAGGCACCCCAAGTCCTAATGGTACTCTCCTTTCTCCTCTTATTTAGTCCCTTATGGGTGTTTCCACTCTTTGTCTTTCTCCCCAGCTGCTTTTGGGGGAGTGCTTTTCCTATATTCTCTCTGTCGTCATCCTCTCTCCACAAGCAAAAACAGCTCCCTGCCCTCCACGGCTTCTCTCTCCCCCAGCTCACCTCTCCACGCAGTGTACCTGCCAAGTTCTGCAGTTCTAGATGTGAATTGTTGTGTTAATCCTCAGATTGATATTCTAGGTGCATAAGATGGTTTGGCATTGATCTAGCCCTATTCCAGCATGAGAGAAGCAGAAGACTTCTGGTCTGTTCTGCCATCTTGGCCCCTCTCCCGACATTGTGTATTGAAGACATGTCAAGGGGTCTTGTGTGTTCTTGGGGAAGAGCCTGAGATCTGGCATCCAACAGACTTAGAAAATCTATTCCTACACCTGCTACTTATTGGCCGAGTGACTTTGAATGGTAGTCAGTGTCTCTGAGCCACCATTGCCCATCATAAAATTTGGGGACCAACATACACTTTGCAGTGTTGTTGTAAGGATTAGAGACTGCTTAGGTGAAGTGCCCAGCACAACAGAGCCTCACTCCATGGTCCTGTGATCCAGCAGACCGCGTCCCTGGAGAGCAGGCTCTCCATCTGGGCCATGGGTCTCTGCAGGGCCCAGCACAGGACTGGGCAGGGGCAGATTCTCAGTGAACGTTTACTGAATGACTGAGTAGGCTTCATGCACTGTGCTTTGTAACCTGGGCCTCGAACAAGCATAGTTCCCTCCGTAGCAGGTGGTGAGTGGAAATGGAAAGAACTTTAGACCCAGCCACAGGCCCAAGACATAGCTGATATAGTATGGACTCTCCCAATTAATATGGAGGTCCTTGGGCAAGCTGTGGTACCTCCTGGTACCTTGGGACCCCAGTTACCTCATATGCAAATTACCTTGCCTACCTTGCTGGGTTCCAAGGTGCTCCAAAGAATTTGTGGCTGTAAACTCTGAAATGCCATCCACAGGGAAATTGTGGTTGCCAGACTTGTGCCTTCAGAGGGCCACGAAGCTGTTGACATCTGCCATCTGGCTTTGGAAGGTCAGGTGGTCCAGCACACAGGCGTGTGAGCTTCTGGGATTTCACATGTGGGGAACATCATCAGGAGACTCCATTTGAGCTCCCTTTGTCCCAGGGGGACAAATGTGCTTGGCTCACTGTCACCATGGATATTAGTGGAGCATTTAAACAACACAATCAAGGCTTCATAGCATCCTAAAACAATGTGAGCTTTTGTCTTGTGCTGGCGAGTTTCTGTAGCGTCTTTACACCTGTTATCTCCTTCTTATATTTATTTTTTATTTTAGAGAGAGAGAGAGACAGAGGGCATGAGTGGGGGAGAAGGACAGTGGGGGAGAGAGAGAAAATCTTAGGCAGGCTCCATGCTCAGCACAGAGCCTGATGCAGAGCTCAATCCCATGACCTCAACTCACTGAGGCACCCAGGTGCCCCTCTCCTTCTTTTAATCTTCTGAGCAACTCTGGGACATTGGTGTAGTTCCTATTCTATAGGTGAGGAGAATGAAATCCAGAGAGGTATAGACAAGTGCAGAAGGACATGGGGTAGTTAGAAGGCAGCGCACCCCATGCTTTTGGATCCTAGGTCTGACACTGACTCCATCCTTTTACTTTCCATGAGGAAAACATTCTTGAAATTGCCCAGCAAACAGAAAGCCTGTCCCTGATTTATCTTGCTATTCTCCAAGGAACTTAGTTTTAGCTGAGAGCATAATAGGTAGTCAATGTTGGAACTGTGGCATCAAAAAATGTGGCGTCAGGCAGATCCGTATTCACATCTTGCTCAGCAGCTTGTTGCCTGTGTGGTCTTGGGCAAGGCACTTCATTCTCTGGCCTTCATATTTGCAAGGTGGTGAGAAGGAGCCTCCTGGCTGGGGCAGTTGCATGAGTGGAGAGAACATCTGCAATGTGCTGAGTGCTGGACCTGACACATTAATTATCTAATTAATGCAGGGGTCTCTAAATTAACAAAAGCTTATAGGACTGGCCTTTAAACTCTTTCATTTGAGTGGGACGAATGGAGGGTGAGCTTGAGACTCACCTTAACTTCTCCCCTTTTCTCTGGCACACATTTATTTCTAAATCCATCCAAGGGGATGGGGCCCATGTGCCTCTGATTCATTCACCCCTAAGTCATCAGGTGCTGTGTGGTCAGATGCTTTCGCCAGGCTTCCTCCTCCATGGCCTCACCTTCCTCGGCCTGCAGACAGAGGTGTCCTATGTCTCTAATCCAGTGGAGCTCCCACACTGAGTTCAAAACAGGGGACTTCCCAAACTCATCCAGAGAGAGGAAGGTTAAACCTCTACTCGTTCTCAGTGCCAAGTCCACTATACCTCAGGTGGCTGGCAGCTAGGTACCAGTTGTACACATGATATGGTCCTCTGTGTCACCTGGGTTTCACAAAGGAATGATTAATACACCCATTTCACAGATGGGGAAACCAGCCCAGAGAGCCATTTATTGAGCTTGTGTCATGTGCCAAGTACTGTGCAAGGTGTTATGAGGGAATTGGAGATGTAGAAACTGAAGCTCCAGGATACCTGGTAATTTGTTTAAGGTCACACTGTGTACTCGTTACTAAAAGTTAAGATGACCCAATAGAGATCTCAAAATGCGGTCGCTAAAACAAGATCAAAGTGGACTGCCCTCTCACACAACAGTATGCTCCAGAAGTGTGCGGGGGGAGCAGGGAGAAACAGTTCTGCCCAGGAGGTTACTCGGGAGCTAGAGTTCCTTCTGATATCACTGTTCGAGTGTCGTCTTATTCTCTCATTTGAGACTCTTTCACCTCCACCCCCACATACGTGCTCCAGGCCATGGGAAGGAGGAGAGAGGGGAAGTAGAGAGAAGGGATTTCCAGTTCCACTTTACTGGTAAGAACGGAGCCACAGCTGGCTGCAAGGGAGCCTGAGAAATGTAGTCACTAGCCAAGTGACTGTTTGCCCATCCCAAACTCAGAGAGTGGAGGTGTCCCATTGATATGTGTCTAGCCCTCCCGGGTACCAACAGTTAGTGGCAGAGCTGGGTTTGGAACACAGATCTACCTGCTCTTTCCATTGCTCTATGGCTTTTGGGGAACAAAGCAGCTTCCTTGTTCCCTGACTTCTGCTACCTTCTAGTATTCTAACCACATTAACCCATTTAGTCAAACACCTGCCAACATTAGCATAATAGTCAGGCATTTGCTGTGTGCAAACACACATTGCTTTCACACGTTTCAGTTAGTCTTCAATCAGACTGACAGTTAGTGTGTAGAGATGTTATAAGGGGTCAGTTGATCCGAAATACTCAGTGGCCCTGGGTGTGAGTTTGTGGCATTTCAGCTCCCCAGCTCTTCCCTGTATAGCTCAGTGCTATGAGGTTGGGGTCCATATATGCCCTTCCAAATAAATTATGGTACTTTCAAAAAGAATGGAAAATTGTGCAGCCATTACAAAGAACAAGGCAGGTGTCTGAATGAGGCAGTATTTATATATTGACCTGGAAGGATTGCCTAGCCATATCGGTAAGTGGAAAAAGAAAGGACCAGGAGACCATCTACACTGGGCTACAGATGGGTAAGCATAACCTGTTTGCCTCTGTCAGAGGAAAAGGCCTCTTGGAAGATCTGAAGCAAATGATAACAGAGAACGAGACACAGAAAGACCAGGAGTAAGAGAAACATAACTGTTCTGTACATATCTTTGTACTTGTTGAATTTGGTACCATGAGAATATATTTACTATTTTTTAAAAAAGTAAAAATAAAAATAAAAATAAAAACCAGAGGTGCCTGGGTGGCTCAGTCCGTTGAGTGTCCGACTGGTTTGGGTCATGATCTCACAGTTTGTGATTTCGAGCTCTGCACTGGGCTCTGTGCTGATGGCTCAGAGCCTGGAGCCTGCTCTGGATTCTGAGTGTGTGTGTGTGTGTGTGTGTGTCTCTCTTTGCTCCTTCCCTGCTTGCTCTCTGCTTCTGTCTATCTCTGTCTCTGTCTCTCAAAAATAAATATTTTAAAAAATAAAAAAATAAAAAATATAAACCAGATTTTGGGGTATGGAGAGATAGCTAGATAACCCTGGGGATGTGCCTCAACCTCTTTGGTGCTCCACTTTCCTGATTGTGAAACGGGGACTAAAAATCACAATGCAGATCTGACTCACACGAGGATCGAATGCAGTAATGGCCATGAAGGGCCTACACAAAGCAAGACAAGTCACTTGTGCACGGTAAGCATGAACTATCATCATTATGGTTCCTTATTGGAAGGAACTTTGTCTCAAGGAACCTTGATCAGGTTTGGGTATTCTCTCCGGCCTTAGGAGGGCTCTCGGTGAGGTTGAAGAAGCCTTCATTCCAGCTGTCCTTGGGAAGTTCTCTCTTGGAAACTAACACAAGGAAGTTGGCAAGGCACCCAAATGCTGATCTTTCCGGTTCAGGAAAACTAGAACCTGGGAAAGGATTGTCCATCCCTGGACAGTGCAGGCCCCGCTGGCATCTGGACCCCTACTGACCTTTGGAGACACCAAGATCATTCGTTGAAGCCCCTCCTTAGATGTGTGGAGTGAGAGGGCCAAGGGGAGCCCACGTTTGCACAAAAAATTAGTGACAATGCTGGCCCTGAGCCCTGGTTTCTCTCTAAACTTCCTAGAGATGCTGTCAGGCTAAGCCTACTGCTCTAAGCAATACTGAGCTATGTCTTGATAGGAGTTTGCACTTAGCATTCACTCTGCAAACTTACTGAACACTGCTATGTATCAGGCTAGTGAAGGAGGGTAAGGGTAGGGATTCGAAGATGGTTAGACCTCATCCACTCTCTGAGGGACAGCCAGGGGAGGATGGTTGGAGGGAGGGGGATGGGAATAAGTTCCACTTAAGAGAGAAAAGTCTTGACCTGGGAGCAGGGAGGATTCATATGAGGACAGGAGAATCAGAGTTGCTATGTGTTCATTCTGGTTGTTCATTCACTCTCTCATTCTAGAAACATTCTCTGGAGGAAGAAAGGATAGAATACATACTGATTACTCTCTTGTGTAGACATAATGCTGCAAGTTTTCACATACATTATCTGATATAAAACAATAGACAACATAACATAGTGGAAAGATTCCAAACTAGACCGTCAGACAAATCTGGGTTGAAATCCTGTACTACCACATTTTTAGCTGTGGAACTTGAGAGAAAAAATCAGTTGACTTCTCTTAGCCTGCTTCCTTATCTGTCAAATGGGGTTAATAATCAAAGAATTGCCATGAGAGTTGAAAGAACTGATGTTTGTAAATTATTCCACATATGGCTCGGCACAGAGGAGGTGCTAAATAAAAATGCTGGCTCTCTTATAGAGAACTTTTTTTTAGGGATGAATAATTGCCTATCATGGCTTCTAGAATTGGGCTGTATTTTCTGAGAAGTGAGTACTAATCTAGCATAATACTCTTGACACTTTGCTTACCTAATCTTTCAGGATGAAAGGATCGGATGGTCTCTTTCCCTTCCATTTTATTAAAGACATCCCACTGTAGCTGGACTTAATTCATGAGGCTGTGTTAAAGAAAACTCTGCACTGGAAAGCATGACTGTCCTCTCTTGGGATTTGGACTTCTGTTTCCTCTGGAGCTGGAAGGCCAAAGTTGTGGAAGATCATGCCAGATTGGCCTTGGGCCCCACAGGCCTACCTTCCTTAGAGTTCTCCTCTGGGGTATTATAATGGGTTGAATTGTGCCCTTTTTTCCCCAAGTAGCTCATAATGGGACCTTACTTATAAATAAGTCATTTTAGCTTTAATTAGTTAAGATGAGGCCATACTAGAGCAGAGTGGGCCCTTAATATAAGGTGACTGCTGTCATTGAGAAGACCATGTGAAGAGAACCCCATATGACAATAGAGACAGAGATTGGAGTGCCTTTTGGTTGTAAGTCAAGGAAGGCCATGGAGTGACGGCTACCACCAGGAGCTGGGAAGAGGCACGAGAGGGTTCTACAAGTTTCAGAGGGAGAAGGGGGTTGTAGACATCTGATTGTGGACTTCTAACTTGCAGAACTGTGAGACAATATGTATCTGTTGTTTCAAGTCACTCAGTTAGTGGTGCTTTGTTACGGTGGCCCCTAGGAACTAATAAGGTATTAAATGAGTAGATATTTCATCTGTATCTTCAAACTTCAGAAATGGAACCCCAAACTTCCTCATTTTTCCAGCACCAACACTTTAGTATAGGTCATGATAGAGGTAGTAAGTGTATCAGAGCAGTGGGAAAATGGATGGTTGCGGATGGTAGCAGTCCCACAGCTGCTGAAGGCACTCTGCCCTTGAACTTGTGTCTCGATGCCTAGTCAACTGCTCACTCCACCAGAACAATAATGATAGGTATGAGTGAGTTCCCTGGTTGTGAGCCTGGGCTTTGGAGTCTGTTCTCCTCAGTTCTCTCCCTTGTGGTTTTTTGCCTAGTCTAGTAAATAAGCACTCAATAAATGTTGGCTACTACTGTCACTGTCATTATTATCCTATTCTTATGTCATACATGAAGTGGCTCACATGTATGACCTCAGTTGATTCTTACAGTAGGTCTTGAGGGGAAATGTTACTATTCCAGTTTTGCTGATAGGAAGCTGAATGTTGAATAATTGCCCAAATCACACAAACAGGAAGATGGTGCTGACCCACAAACCCATCATGCAGCCTCCTGTTGACTCCTCCAGGCTCCTCTCCAGCCACTTTCGTTCAGACTCAGCTTTGGGCCTCAGAATCAGCCACTCACTCCAGGATGGCCTTAGGCCTTCGATTTTCTGACTTGATTGTACTATCTGGCCAACCACTCTGTGTGGAAATGTCAGTTTTCCTCAATTAGTGTTTTATTCTTGGAAAATATCTCTCTTGCTAAAATATAATATTCGGCATGGTGAAATCAGGACTTGCATGAAAATATAACAGGAATACTTGTGAAAGATGTTGTTTTAACTTACTAATTAATGATGGAACTAATGAGAGATTAAATGAGAATTTGACTTTCAGAAATGTATAGTGTCTTTTGGAAAATCTGTTTTGATCGGTAGGAACAGGGATTATTTGCATTGCCACAGGCAGGAAAGATTTACATTACTATTAGTTTTCTAGAAGTTAAGTTTTATCCCCCAGATAAAAGTTGTAAAGTAGCCAAATCAACAAAAAACAACCAAAGGTGTATAGAATCTGGTAGTTCTTGGGCCACTAGACAATACTCAGATTCAAATGAAAGAACACCCAGTAATCTCTTTTGCCCATTTCCAGTGTTAGACAAAATTTCCTGATACTTTTTTTTTTTTAATGCATGTAATGCAAAAGGGTTTTGGCCCATGAGATATGTAGAACTCCTATAAATTACTGAAGACAGCTGATCCCAAAGAAAAATGGGCAAAGGAAGCCAAACGTGCAATTCACAACATGGCCAATAAAAATGAAAAGATGCTTGGCCTCATTAGTAATCAAAGAAATGCAGATTTAAACTACAATAAGATATTCTTGCAGGCCACCCCCCCCCCCAAATAAAACTGTTAACAATTTAAATGTCAAGCATTAAAGGGGCATCTGGGTGGCTCAGTTGGTAAAGCGTCTGACTTTGGCTCAGGTCATGATCTCATGGCTCCTGGGTTTGAGCCCCACGTCGGGCTCTGTGCTGACAGCTCAGAGCCTGGAGCCTGCTTTGGATTCTGTGTCTCCCTCACTCTCTACCCCTTCACCACTTGCGCCCCATCTCTCAAAAATGAATAAACATTTAAAAAAATTAAAATAAAAAATACAGAGTCCCAGTCATTCTTACATAGTAGGGGTTTGAATTGGTAAAATCACTTTGGAAAAAAATTTGGCAATATAGCTAGTAAAATTGAACATGTGTATACCCTATGAGGAGAGAATCTACTAGTAGTACGTTTCCCAGAAATCCTCGCACACGTACATGGATAGATACATGCAAGAATGGTCACGGCAGCTTCGTCGGTGATAAGTCGTTGGAAATGATCTAACTCAGGAGGATGGATAAAACAAATTGTGGTGTGTTTCTGTATTCATATTGTGGAATGCACACTGCCTTAAAATGAAGTTCAGTTACACACATCAATGAGGATAAATCTTAAAAATGTTGAGTGTAAGAAGCAGGTTGTAGAAGAACCAGTGTTAATTCGTGACAGCTTTAAAACCTACAAAACCAGGATTCCTATCTTGCTAGTCCTTGTGGGACAGGAGTGTAAAAGTATGAAAGGGAATGGTACCCACAAGCTTCAGGGTAGCGGTTTCCTCTGAGATGCAGGGAAGGGAATGAGATTAGGGAGGGTGGCCTCAACTACACCTATAATACTTACATAATAAGTTTGTATTTCATTTCCCTATGCCTTAAAAGTCCAGAAAATAAGCTTGTTCATGCAGAGTTAGAAAAAGTTGCACTTCTCTAAAGAACCTCTTTAAAAAAACACCCAATAAAAGAAACAAATGCAATGGGTTGGCCCTTTTGGAGAGTCTGCAGTGAGCATTATTCACTGGAAATTGGATGATCATTTAAGTGCAGAGGAAGCCACTGAAAGGCTGTTAGCTGACAATGCTCCCAGTCTTGGCTGGCAAGGGCTCTGGGGACCTGTCCCTCCCCCCTATTCCCATCCACATCTGCCCATCCCAGCCTTAGTTTTCCTCCAGTTACTTCACACTTCTGGTAGGTTCTGAGTTACACCATGCTATTTCACACCTCAGTGCAATTGCTCATGGTTTCCTCTGCCCGGAACATTCTTCCTCCCACTTTCTTTCTGGCTGATCCCTGCTCTTCCTTCCAGAGCCTGCTAAGGCAACACTCTCTCTTAATAGGTTTCCCTTGTTCCCTTGGGATGGATTAGGGTCCCCTCTGAACTCCCTGAGATTTTTTTGTATTTGTGCCATGGCCATATTTAATGTTTCCAGCCCCCACAGGGGAGTCCCCGGGTCGGAACTAGTGTTTAGGAAAGGGAAATGCTATTTGAACAAGAGAGAATAAACTGGATGCTTGCTTGAGCCCCCCCAGTGCTACTGGTGTTCAATGATGGCTCACTTGGTCATATAGCAGCATTTCAGTCTTTGGAAGCCTTGGCCGAGACCTTGGAAGAGTGGTAGGCTGGGGTGGAGTGGAGGCGTGAGCGGCAGAAGGAGACCGTGACCATGGGCCCAGGCCCAAGAACCACCTCCATCGCTGCTCAGCAGGTCAGAGACTGGGTGGACGAGAACCCATCTCTTCATTCCAGGCCAGAGCTTTTCCTTTTGTTCCACCTTTTGCGGCTTGAGAACACAGCGGCTCTGGATTGTCTTTATTGAAAACTCAATACACCAAACAGGAAATGACTCCTGGGGTAGTGAAACTGGGTCAGCTTCAGCAGGTGGCTTGGAAGAACCAAAGGGAAGAGGCACCAGAGGATGGACAAGCCTCAGGAAAGCAATATTAAACCTGAACAGGATCTAAGGAAGTTTCTGTAGTTGAAGTGAGTTAAAGCCAAGTTTGGTTCCAAAGGTCTGGTGACCCTTCTAAATGTCCTCATGCGTCTGAGTATTGGACTGCATCCCAGTAGATCTGTCCTTGAGGATCATCTATGGAGGCACTTTTGTGCACAAAAGAAGAGAATGATGACTTATCACATAGAGGCTGCTGACCAGCTGTTCATCACTGGAGTCAGGATAAGATGAAGGCCATAAACAAGATACTTGAGGAGAAATGTGGGTGGTTGTGCGTAATTATCTTTGAATCTCAGGGCCAGCCCATGACCTGGAACATGGCAGCTTTTCACCGGGGTTTGCTGAATGATTGGATACGATCTGGAGAAATCCCATGACTGGAAAAAGTCCTCACCAGTCACATCTCATATATCCGGCCTGAAAGAATGTTGGTGGAAAAACATAAAACGAGACTTCTGGAAAGAGCTTTTGACATCAGGCTGACCAGAAACCTGGCAGATCCATATCACCAGCTGGTGTAAAACCAAGGAAAGGCTCGGTAGCATTTTTAATGGTTAAGAATTGGGGGTTTGGGGGTTATGATGGTGGCTTTCCACCACTGCCTGATTTAACCACCTCCCTTCCCATGGGACACTCCCAAATACACAATGAGACATAGGGTTGCAACAGTCTGGAAGGGATGATTTCCATGAATAATTCACAGGTCTCTGGGAGAGATTCTTCTCTGACCACAGCCTTGATGGGACGAGATTGAGAAATAACTCGCTTTGACCCCAGAAGTAGAACCACAGCGCCAGGCCAGAATGTCTACCTGTGTACCAGAATGTCTGGCTTCCCATTGCTTAGGAATGGTCTTCTAAATAAAGTAGGCAGGCTCATGTCTCAGTGTTCCCTCTGTCCATTCGTGGCTCTATTTCTCTAGCCATTTGGTAATGATTACTCCCAATCACACACCATCCTGGGAAGCCAAACTGGCAGTAGGAAGGGCACAGGAGGAAGAATTTAGGAGCACAACGCTCTGGGGGGAAATGCTTAATTGAAATTGGACATTTGGATTTTTACAAACTTTTCTCTTTGTATTATTTTCATTTAATGAAAGAGCAAATACTATTTAACGATTGTATCTAAGTATAGAGCAAAGGGAGATGGGTATCTGAGAGCCATTATTTTTATACCCTCTAGAACTTGAAGAATAGTGCCACAGACTATTTCAACCCCCACCCCACTTTTGCTACCACCATTTCCACACCAACAAACTCACATTTATGGAGCTCTCATCTCCCCATCTCCTGACCCTATAGTACTGTCTTCTCTTAACCACCCTGTGGAGATAGGGACTCTTAAGATCCTGCCTTCTAGGTGCACTGGGGTGGCTCAGTTGGTTAAGGGTCTGCCTCTCAATTTTGGCTCAGGTCATGATCTCACAGTTCTTGAGTTCGAGCTATGAGTTTGAGTCTGAAGTCAGGCTCTGTGCCGACAGCATGGACCTTCTTGGGATTCTTGGTCTCCTCTCTCCTCCCGCCCCCACACACCTCAAAAATAAGTAAATAAACATTAAAAACAAGGTCTTGATTTGTAAATGAGGGGGGTCGGACAGAGCGGTTGTTATGGACTGACTTGTGTGCCTTCACCCCAATTCATATACTGAAGCCCTAACCCCCAACGTATTGTCCAAGGGGCTGTTGGGAGGCATTTAGATTTAGCTGAAGTCACAGGGGTAGGGACCCATGATGAGAATAGTGTCCTTATAGGAAGAGATTTAAATGAAGTCATAAGGCTAGGCAAGGACTCAGATGAGAATAGTGTCCTTAAGAAAGAGATTTAGATGACGTCATAGAGTTAGGGACCCATGATGAGAAACAGTGTCCTTATAGAAAGAGACATCAGAGCTGTCTCCTGCTCCCCACCATGTGGGGACCCAGCAAGTAGCGGTCATCTGCAAGCCAGGAAGGTCACCTTCACCAGAACCAGACACTGTTGGCACCTCTTTCTCAGACTTAGCTGTCTGCAGACAGAGCAGTGAGAAATAAACGTTTGTTGTTTAAACCACTCAGACTATGGTATTTTGCTATGGGAGTTTGATCTAGGCAACGTTTAAATCACAAAGCCACGTGGGTGACAAGAGTGGGGCTGTGAAAACGCTTGCCTCTGTGAAACAGGGAGCTTCAGGAGCAAAGGAGAGATATGGACCTCTTTCATGTTCTGAGCTTTGTGGGGTATTCAAAGTGAAGAAATACCAAAACAGGGCGACAAAAATAACTTCTATGTTAAGGAATAGTATTTAACAAGTTAGCACCTTTAACACCCAAACCACATTTCGTTAATGTGTTTTGTTTCTCAGCCCGAAAAAAGTATAACAATGGAGTATTCCTGGCCGATGTGAAATCTTAGATGTTATTGTGCGGATTAGTGCTGTTTAAAATTTTGAAGGAGGCGGCATTATACCAGAGAAAACAGAAATAAATAAGCAGACTGTGAGTGATGCAGAGCTATGGTTTGCTCTAACTGTGCTATTTAAAGATATTTTGGAGATTTGTTGTAAAAAGTACTATTTCATGATATGCTAAAGGTGATATGAACTGGCAAGGTGACACAAATTCGAGCAGTGTGGTCGGCAACTTCTGCAATGCTGTTAATGTATTTCTGTGGGTGTATGTCAGGACCAGGGCCAAAGGCTCTCCAGATTGGCCCTAAATGGCTTTGTGGCTTTCCAACTGTGTCATGACCTCTCTGTTTTTCATCAGTCACATGGAAAGCTGAGTGTTGGACATCCACATCCATCACGTCATTGCTCAATGAATTTGGCTTGTCTGGGTCTTTGCAAATATGATGTGCTGGTCGGGATAATGTACAGTGAGTTTTTCACCAGATCAAAGAGCTCATGAACTCTTTTGCAGAACATGTAGAATTGACACGAAAGCATGGTAGTTTCACACGGTGCTGCTACTGCTACTACTATTATACCACCACCACCACCACCACCACCACTACCACCACCACCACCACCAGTGGGACGTGTGCCTAAGGGAAATGAACTGCTTAGCCCATAAGAGCACCCTGGCCTCCCTGAGAGCGGCATCTTACAGCCTCCAAATCAAACTCATGCTAGCTGTGTCCAAACCATCAGGACATAGTTTCTCTGGCGTTCAATGCAGAAATGGTAGAATTTCCTCTCCTGAGAATTGTAGGGCAGCCCCCAAAACTTTGCAAAAGAGGTGCCCACAAAGAATCACCAAAGGAGAAAAGGGTGGTCTTCTGAGGGACTGACTGTAAATCAAAACACTGTGGACTGCAATATGGAGAACCCACCTTTGAAAAGTAGAACAACTCTAAGACTAGATGACCACTAGTTGAAGCAGGTACAAAAGAGTGGGAAAGTCAAAGGACATAAGTAAAAATTAGACATGGAGGCAGGACACACTCAAATTTGGTCCAGGAGAGGCATCCAAATCTACAAAACCAAGCACCAGATGCTAACATGGTGAACTAACAGTGCTTGTTCATATTCCCTGCTGGGAAGAGTGTTCAGTGCCTTTCATACCATATCTCATTTAATAGTTGAAACAGCTCTAGGAAGCAGGTATCACTACTGCCATTTTACAGGTAAGGAAACTGATTGAGGGTCAGAAAGGGTACACATCTCACCTAAGGTCACAGATGGATGAGTTCTGGAGCTGGAACCAGATGTAGGCTATACAGCTTCTGAGATTCCACTCCTAATTGCTGTGAGCACCTGCTGACCCTGCCATAGGACTCTCCACTCTCTCTTTTGGGCCAGTCTCCCAAGAACATAGAACCAGATGGCTTCTTGGTGAGTAGTAGGTACTAATGGATTGATGTGTTCCCCCAGGTTCATAGGCTGAAGCCCTAAACCCAGTGTGATGGCATTAGGAGGCAGCTGTCTTTGGGAGGTTGATTCGGTTTAGATAAGGTCATGAGGGTGGGGCCCCGTGATGGGATTAGTGGCCTTGAAGAAGAGACATCAGAGAGCTTGCTCTCTCTCTCTGCCACTTGAAGCTAAAGAAGACCAACCATCTGCAAGCCAGAAGAGAGCCCTCACCAGGCATCCAAATCTGCTAGCACCTTGATCTTGGCTTCCTAGCTTCCAGAACTATGAGAAATAAATTCCTGTTGTTGAAGCCATCCAGTCTGTGGTATTTTTTAATGGCAGTTTGAACAGACTAAGATAAGAAACAAACCACTCAAGGGCATGGCCTGTTTGGTTGTTGAGGGGACTATTTCTCTAGAGAGAAGACTGATGACAGTGGACATTTGAATCATACAGCTGCTATCCCCTGTGGTTCCGACCCTCTGCTCAGCAAGCATCATTTGGAGGTGGGCCAGAGGGAGAAAACAGGGCTTTTCTTAAGTTCCCTAGCAGTTCCATTTTCAATGCTAAGAAGCTCAAGAGTGTTAGAGTTTATACATCAGTCTCATGGGTTTGGTTAGCCTTGGTCTTTCCCCACATACTGGCACATTCACAAGGGAATGGATGCTACTGTATGACGCCTACTGGACTGGTCAGTCTTCCATCTCTGTTAGTGTCCTTTAAAAAAAATTGAGAGAGCCATGCTGTGCTCGCTCCTTCAGTTACTGGTCCAGTTCCAGCTGGTTTTCTCTAGTTATGCCCTAAATGTAGACTACAGTCCAGCCAGTGATAACTGTGTCACAATGATGGTGAAAGGTGGGTTTTCCTGAGTCCTTCATGCCTGGCAATTCAATTTATTTTATTCTATTTTCTATTTTTTTTATTTGAGAGAGAGAGAGAGAGAGAGCGAGAGAGAGCACGTGCATCTAAGCAAGGGAGAGAGGCAGAGAGAGAGAATTTTAAGCAGATTCCATGCTTATTATGAAACCCAATGTGGGGCTTGATGCCACAACCCTGGGATCAGAATCTGAGCCAAAATCAAGAGTCAAATGCTCAACCGACTGAGCCACAGAGGCACCAAAATTTCTTTTAAACAAATAAATGTAACATGAACAAACCTGGAGACATGAGGGAAGGCTTTCTGCAGAAGATGTGTAATCATCTACATTTTGAAGAATGAAGGAGAAAAAGAGAAAACATTCTAGGCTGAAAGAGCAGCACAGGCAGAGCTTTGGAAGCTGGGCCTGGCAAAGTGGATTCTGGAACTGAGTTTGGCACCGCTGAGGCAAAAGGGAGTGCCAGCTTTGGTGAGAGGAGGGAGCAGGCAGTTGCTTTTGTGGGGGTAGGTGACATGCCCCCTGACATGGTTGTAACTGGATTCTTGTGTGAGACCAGAAAATGGGTGAGCCCTTTGATTAAGCAAGAAAATCCCACTCAGGACACAGGTTGAAAAGAGACCCTGTGCTGTTCAAATGGCAGGAAATGAAGAAGTGAGGTGGTGTGGTGAAAAGGGTAAAGGTCAGAAAAGCACAATTTGTTGAGTGCTGATATGAGCTGAGCCCCACGGTGGGCACATTAGCCACATGGCGTCATTTGATTCTTGGAACCTCAACTGTGTGAACTTTTATTTATATATGAAAAGGTTCAGAGAAGTTAAGGGGCTTCCTGCCTAAGGAAGGAAGTGGCGAAAGCTGGATTTGAACCAGAATTTGTCTCAGGCTGTTTGACTTTGCAGGGGGTCTTAGCTGACATTCTTGTTTGGTCAATAATGTGCCTGTGTAGATGCAGGTTTGTGCATTGGGAAAGAGTCTTCTGCAGGACTGGTCTTGTTGATGGAGGAAGGAGAAATAGAAGGGACTTCTCTTTATGCCTTTAATGCCAACATTGGGAGCTTTCTCCAGAGTCTCCTTCAAGACTGTATTCTGAGAGGGGCGCATGAAATCTCACCCTGAAGTCCTGGGCAGCTTCGAAGCTGTATAGAGGTGAAATTGAGACCGGGGGATATGGAGGGCCTAAGTCCTGAACACAGATGCAGACCTTTCATGAGATCTCATTCAACTTTTAGCCACAGGCCTCCACCCTCCTTTTTTAAACCAGAAAACACACTAACCAAGGAAAATCCAACAGCAACAGAGGCATGAACCATGTTCTAATATTAGCTGGGCATGACCTTGGACAAATCCTTTTTCTCCTTGTGCCTCTATCTCATTTGTCAATGAAGGTGTCAGAGTAGAATCTGGGAAAGGCCAGTTGGTTTCATCCCATAGACATGCCAACAACATGAAGCCTCATGTTGAGAAGTATGAGATGATATCTAAGCTCAACAATAAAGACCTTTGTAAGTGATCAGTGATATACTAAGACAGCAAGTGACAGGCATCTAAATTGAGCTACTATACACAAAAAGAGAATGTATGGGCTCATGAACAGTAGTGCTTGCAGGAAGGACTTCCTTCAAGCATAACTAGACCCAAGGAGCAACTTCCAGCGAAAGAGATAATCTTCCCATTTAACTCTGGTGCACAAACCCTGGGGTGGCCTCTGATTGGTTAGGTTTGGATAATTTGTCCATTTCCAGACGAGTCAGTGTGGCTAAGAGAGAGGGTATTTTCATTGGCTGGCTTTGGGTCACATGACTTCAGTATTGTGGCTAGGGAGTGAGGCAATGTGATTATCAGACCTACCTAGACCTCCCAGGTTGGGGGAGAGGCACATTCTTTCTTTTAGAAGAAAACCAAAGAATATCTCTTAGTGAAAGGGGTTTGGGAAAGGCATTTGATCAGCATAAGGCCCACAGCTAAACATTAATAGAAGTTCTACATGTGGGAGGCAGATTGGTGTCCTACCCGCACACACTCTCCATCACAGGATTAGGTAAGGCTCTCATGACTCTCAAATGTTCTATTCTCCTGAGTAAATCGTTCAGAATAAAGGATCCTGCGCTGAAATTCAAGGGGCTACGTTGGACTTTCAGCATGAGTTATACCAACCAGATGAATGGCAAGCCTGGCCAACACTCGTCTCCATTCTTGGCCTCGTTTTCTCTTTTTATAAAGTGAAGGGGCTGATCTTGTCACCAGAAGTCCTCTCAATGTGGCCTTCTTCTCAGATATCTGTCTCTTCCAGCAAGAGCCCCCTGGAATTTTAACCCCCCAGACCCTGAGCCGAACCTGGGCGGAGCAGCTGAAGTCAGCCTACTATGGCCACTCAGAGGAGACAGCTTGCTGCCTTAGGCCAGGAGCTGTCTGGGGTGAGCTGTTTGAATCCCAGCCTGCTCCTGTCCATGTCATATTGGCTCCATCTGTCAGTTGGATGCCAGCCCTGTTTTCCTGTCTTCACCAAAAGAACAATTCATCACACAGGTCTGAACAGAGAGCAAGCTCTCATTACCTACTAGACCTGGAGTTAACGAAGTCCGGCCCCCACCCCATAAAACTGGCAGGTGACTCACTTTCCATGTCTACCCCCAAAGAAGCACATTTGCAAATGGTGCAGGGCGAAGGGATCGTCTGGGATCAGGCCCTGTTCAGGCGGATTGCTTTGTTTCAAGCTCTGCTCTCTCCTATGTCCCATTATTTGATCAGATTTCTTCACCCACTGCAACCATCTCCCAGTTGCTGACGGGTGATTTACTGAGTGCATCTGTATCTTGGCTCCCCATTCCTCTGAAGAATGTGGTTATGATGAGTAACTAACAATGGCAGCTTGTTTGCTCCGGTCCCGTGGCACTCGGGGTTATTCAGGTTTTGAGATGCACAAAAACTTTATAAACACCCTGGATTTATAGCCATGATCATCTGGGCGTGCTCTGTTAACTCATAGCACGTGCTGAGAGTAAGGGCCCGATTCAGGGTTGGGAAGACGAGACTGAGCCGCCTCACCCCAGACACCTGCAGAAAAGAAGAGTTCAACTGGTGAGGAAGGTGCTTGCTCACCCACCTGGCTCATCGCTCCATGACTTCCCAGCTGAGAAAAGGGCCCAAGGCCAGGGCCCAAGCAAGAGGGCAGGAGGGCAACAGATATTTCGGTCTTTGCCAAAGCTGCCGGCAAAGCCATATCCGGGTTCTATTTGACAAGAAGAAAACCGAGGCCAGAGGAGTAGAAGGCCTGGTGTGAAGACCTAGGAGGCTCTGAGCCCCACCTGCCCCTGGCCATCTCCCAGGGCTGCACCTAAAACTCGGGGCACCGGGCAGAAATGAGGACACCGTGCAGACTGTCCAGCCGGTTTGAAACCTCTGCTCACCCTGAAGGCCGTCACCCCAGTTCTTGGATTCCAGTTATTGGGCTGTAAACCAGGGCGATTCGGCATCCCGAGAATCTGGCCGGGTGATGATGAAGGGCAGGGGGTTGGAAGCGGAGGCTCCCTGGGTTGTTTGGCCCCCTGGCCCCCTGAGGGAGTGGAGGGCTTCTTTCTTCCACAAACCAAGAGTCTTGCTCTTCCTCTCTCCCACAAACCGGAGGCAGCTGAGAACAGCAAACGTCTAGGCTTCTTGCCCATGGAAAGCCCCCTTCTTGGTTTTGTGGTTTGATTGAGTTCATTCACCTCTCTGTGCCTTAGTTTCCTCTTCTAAATGGGGGTGATAATTCCCACCCCACAGAAATTCCTCACATGGCTTTCGAGAGGAAGATAATGAGATTGTGGACTTAGAGTGCCTTGTCAGTCAAGTATGGGTCCCCTGGGGTTTTGATGTCTAGGGTCTATTGTCTTTTATGAAAATTTCCTTTAAATATGTTCTAGAAGTAGCTGAGCCATGAAACAGCAAATACAAATAAAAGAGATGATTGTTATACAAGATTTCCTGACAGTGGTTCCGAGAAACACATTTTTTGTCATCTTGGACTTATCAAAAACATTTCGGAATCATAATTGGATTGTGAGTGATATTTACTCACTTGAGAAATACATAATGGTTATCTTCTGTGTGCAAGGTCACTTTGGACACAACTCCTGCCCTCGTAGAGCTTACATTCAAGTGGCAAATGTGGGCCTTGACCCCTTGAGTTGAAACACACGTGCATGGGTGCACCATTAAATTACTTGATTTTAATGATGAGATATGCTAAAAAGAGCTAACTATTCCAAGAACATAGGAGAGGGAAACCTACCCAGATTTGGAGCTTTTCAGAAAGTGATGTTTGAGAGGAAATCTCAAAGACATGCAGGGGTTAGGTAGGTGAAGTGGAAGAGGAAAAACAATTTCATGAATTGGGACCAGCAGGTGCAAAGGCCCTGAGGTGTGAGGGTGACAATGGAAGATCAGGGTGCCTGGGATGCCAGGAGCACTCCAAGCCTAAACATAGACATGCAATATTCATGACCTTTCTATCTATGAGGGGATATGATCACTGGAAACATTGAGTAGATTAAAAGTATCGAATTTTTTTAAGTACTCATTGTACATCAAAATGAACACGGTCAGCTTTAGGATTATAAAGATGCATTTAGTGTAATTTTCTATGTTCATATCATGATTATATTTGGCATAAGGATAATGAGATAGTGGGAAAAATAACTTCCAAGGATAATTATTTAAGGACTGTACCCTCAAAATTGGGGTTTCCTCTTTAATCGTCCATTCTGCCTCTCCTGACCTTGATATCTTCAGTGGCCTTGTGTTGTTTCATGACCCGGTCCCAGGATATTTTTCTAGACTTATTTGCACGCCTCTCTTTCACTGTCCTCTGTTCTCCGCAATCAAGCTCCTCCGTGTCCCCCTCCCGCACCTCCCCCACTCCCCGACTCCGGCTCTGACCATTCTCCTAGCTCACTTGTCTGCCTTTCTCCTCCCTCCTGAATGAAAGCTTGGCCATCTTTCAGGCCCTCCTGGAACACCACCTCCTCCTTGAAGCCAGGGTGGCCTGACCACCCCGCCCTGATGCCCCCAAGCACACTCCCTTTGGCCATGTTATTGTCACTAGCACATGCTCTGCCTACATCCGGGTCATTTCTTTCTGTCTCTCAGTAGACTCTGAGCTCTTTCGGGACACCGACGGCAATAACTTAATCTTGCCACCTGCCTTCAAGACACTATAGTGCCGGGCACACCGTGACACACACCCCATTAAGCAAATGCTTCATCCCCCACTGATGGCAATAGATGATGGGGAGAATTTCCTCTAAAGTTGTAGGGTTGGTAAGGAATTTCTGCTCGTGAATGTTTTTCATTTAAGAGTAAGATTTCTTGATTTTATTTGCAATAGAAAATGTTGGCCGCAACCTAGATGTCTATAATAGGGGTCCGTTTACGTAAATTAAGCTAAACGCATATGGTGGAGGACGATGCAACCATTCGTCATGATGTAGAAACACACTTATGACAAACATGCCCACAATATATCGACAGGTGAAACAAAATTGATCAGATTATACGTATGTTGTGTCCCCTTGAACTTGTGACATAGTGTTGAGGGAGTAGGCGACAGGTGCATGCATGTAGGTGTCTCCATCCCTGTCTCTCTTCAGGTAACATGATGCATACAGCCCGTCTGGAGAAGGCAGGCAGGGGCGGGGCTGGGAGTGAAAGGTTACAGAGGAGGTGACAAAGCCCCTGGGAGGTGCCCTTTTGCGGGGGAAAGGACCTTATGGTTGTTCTCAGGTTAGGAGCAGAGTCATGGTTCCAGGTATAGGGTGGGTCTCTTACTTCTGCCTGATCCAGCCACTGGAAGATTCCATCACTGCAGGGGTGGAAAGGACTGTGTACTTAGACCCTGGAGAAATCCCACTGAAGGAGCAGAGGTGGGGAAGGCATTTCCTCTGCTCCTCCAGTGGGATTTGAAGGAGATGCCCATGGGGCCCAGGGAAGAGTGGTTGCCTCCGGAGTAAGGAGGCAGAATTGTCCCAAGGAAGTTAGGGTGGTCCAAGCCAGAGGAGCTCCGAGGCGGCCGGCAGCCCCTTAGCCAGGAGGCCGACGGGTGGGGCAGCACGGGGCAGTGGCCCGAGAGGAGCCACAGGGCGGGGACAGGGTCCCTGCGAGGTGAGCAGGGACAGAGGATGGGCAGAGGCTTGAATCGGCTTGGGCACATGCATGGGACACCTGTAAAGACCTTCAGTGCTGTTGCAGGGAGGGACCTTGAACCAGAGCCAGAGGCCTGGGGCCAGGCAGGTGAAAGCACAAGGTCAGCGGTATAACCATTCCCCATCCCTCAGCTGAGCTCACCTCCTGGTGAGGCTATTGGGTTACATGTGTCTCATAAATCATATGTGCACAAAAGAATGCCTAGAAAAATAGACATCAAGGCTGCAGAACAATGGCTGTCTCTGGGTAGATGGACGAGTGCTTTTGATTTTCATCTTTCTTGGTATCTCGGTATTTTCTGATTTTCCCGAAAGGAACATGTGTTGCGCTTCTAAGAAAAAAAAAAAAAAAAAGAAACACTAAAAGTTGTTTTTAAAAAATCGAATTACAGAACACATGTTGCCTGGGGACATGCTTAGGAGCACAGCCATCTTAAACTAAGCGGTCGCCAAAGTACAAAGTGTGACAGACGATGCACAGGGGAGAGTCCCTCCGTCCCGCTCCCCATGGTCAGGGGAGGAATTCGCCCGCGAGTGTGGTCACGCCCCCAGTAGGGTGCTTGCATGATGGCTGTGCTTCACGCAGTCACCAGGTGTATGCACTCGCCGTCTGTAGACCTGCACGCGTCCACCTTGCAAGTGGCTTCCAGAAGGAGTCCCTGTTGCTCTCTTCCATCTGCGTCAGCCCTGCTTAGCCCGGCCAGGATGGGGAGGACAAAGGTGGGTGGGGGCCGGCGCAAGTCAGGTGGCCATGGTGTGCAGTGGTGATGTCTGGGTAGCTAGATGCTTGAGAAGTCACCGTGTCCACCGTCACTCTCGTCACACATTCACTCACCCCTGGTTCTTCACACTTATCCCCTCGTTTCCTGTTGGAGCTCAAGGACCTCGTTGGGTCCCAGCTTGTTTGGCAAGAAGCCTGACAGCCAGCAGGGCTCTTGTGACCCTGTCCATCCTGGGTCATCTTCACGGCACCCTGTGACCGTGATGTACAATCCTGAGGCAAATAACCACATGGCCTGGGCCTTGCTGCTCCCCTGTGTCTGACTCCAGTGTCCCTGGATTTTTACACTTGGAACAGCACTTGGAACGCTGGATAGGACCCCACCCACCCTGATGCCTGTTGGATTCTCATCTGCTTTTGCCACACCATAGACAGGGTCTTGTGGAAAGGACATTCCTAACATTGGCCCCCAAAGCTCTAGTGATCAGTCCCCTGTTGGCCCTGCTCAGCTTGCCCGGTGTCACTTTTCCTCTCACTTCTTGCCTTGTCATTTCCAGTGATGTTGGCTTTCTTTTTGTTTCTTGACACTACTAAGCTTGTTTCTACCCCAGGGCCTTTGCATTCCCTTGCTATTCCCTCTGCTTGGGTCTCTTCACCTGGTGGTTCTCAGTTCAAAGGCACCACCACAGAGACGTCTTCCCTGACCACCGCCAAGGATGCTTTCCCGGGGTCTTTTTCAACCAGGGGTCACCAAATTTGTCTGCGCAAGGTTGGCTAGTAAATTTCGTAGGCTTAGTGAGACACACATTGTCCCCGTTGCATATTTTCCTTTGTTTTCTTCATAAGTCCGTAAAAAGGTCAAAACTGCTCCTTGCTTGTGGTTATAGCAAAGACAGACTGTGGGCGAGATGCACGCTCCGGGCCGCATTTCAGTGACCCCTGCTCTGCAGCGTCTCCCTGTTTTATTTGCTTCAGAATGTATCACATCTGGAATTAGCTTTATGAACTTGATGTTGTCAGCCTCTCCCATTGGAGGGTCTGATGAAAATGGGTCTGATGCCCGTCTTGTGTCTGCCTGGTGCACAGCACGCCCTCCATACTTTTCTGTTGGGTGAAAGAGTGAACCAATGACTAGGTTTCGGGGGCGATGTGTTTGGGTCTGAATGCACATCTGCCCATTAATGATTTAGGCAACCCGGTTAACACTCTCACTCTATTTTATTCCTGGTAACAGGACGGGAACAAAAGCGCCGTGGCGGCGTTGTCCGGGGACTCCTGAGAGGATGTGTACCAGGCACGATGGGGTCATTGGGCACTCGCTCCCTTCTGCCTGGCTCCCTTGGTGGGCCTTCCCCAGTCAGGGCAGCATCTCCGGCCTCTGGTCATCCAGGCCCCAGCCTGCGAAGTCCCCACTCCCACATCCTTGTCCACCTTCCCCTGCGTGCTCGGCGGCAGAGCCTCTCCAAGCATGATGAACGTCTCGGAGCAGCAGTCAGAGTGTTTACAGCGCAGAGAGCTGCGTGAAGCTGAGATGAGGTCCATCGCGGTGACTGATGGCAGCTGGGAGGGTGGCGTGGTCCCCATGGGTGTGCAGGCCCCTTGCATTTAGGGGTGGCCTCCCCTTCCTGCCACTGGCCAGGCGTGGCTCCAGCTCTGGGTTGGCCCCTTGGGAGAGGGCTGGAGGGGGCAGTGCAGCGCCCCTCGCTCCGCCTCTCCAAGGGAGTGGACCCACCCCTGACGTGTGCCCGCCACCCAGCTGTGGCCACGTGGAGGGCATCGGAGGAATCCTCGATCCTGGATGTCAGAGCCGAAGGGAGCTGGTCTCTGTGGCTGCGATGGACACTCGAGGGCCTTCTCTGCCCGCTGTCAGGGTCCCCTCTAGGTCTGATCAGGCCAGGGGCGCCTGGGGGCTCAGTCAGCGAAGTGTCTGACTTTGGCTCAGGTCATGATCTCCCAGGTTCAAGAGTTCAAGCCCCGCGTGGGCTTTCTGCTGTCAGCACAGAGCACACTTCGGATCCTCTGTCCTCCTCTCTCTCTCTCTCTCTCTCTCTCTCTCAAAATAAATAAATAAACTTAAAAACAAAAGTAGTGTTGAAGTCTGATCAGGCCAGCGCCTGCTCTTATGACTGACCTTACCCTTCATTGGGCCCTCACTGTCCTGATGAAGTTCAAATTCGTAGTCCTGTCTGTGGGGCTGCCCACAAGCTGGAACCCACCCACCTGTCAGTCATCTCCCTCCACCATCCCACGGCTCTTCCTGGGTTCCCTTCCACAGCCTTTGTGCCTGGCCCGATCGAAAGCCAGCTGTCCTGTAAGAGCATCCTTGATCTTCGCCCCTCCCCTCCCCTGTGACTGCGCGGCCTTGGCGTCAGGCCACTACAGTGACTCCGCTGACACGCGGCTCTGACTCACTGATCGCAAACACCCACCAGCTGTTGGCCAGGAGACGGCGCTTGCACCACTTGGTTGCTCAGAACCGCCCTGCAAGGAGCTGTTCTTACAGGGCCATGAAGACGGGCAAGTGGGGGACTGCCCTGCGAAGTAACCTGCCTACAGTGGCACAGCTAGTGCCTGGGGGAGCTCGGGCTCACACCCAGAAGCCGGCTGCAGAGGCCTGGCCCGATGCACTGTGGCCGTGAAGCCGCGCTGGACACGGTCCCACCACGAGAAACCAGTCCATGACAGCAATATCAGGACGGGTGCACAGCGCTGTAGTTAACACACAGCCTGGCGCGGAGCAGGGCTGGGCACCGGCTTTCTCGTGGGGGAGCAGAGGAGCAAACTCGACTTATGTGCAGACTGCTTGGGCCACCCAGGAGCGAAGCAGGTCCCGGGAGGGGCTGGCATGGGGAGCATGTGGCTCCTGGTCACGCAGCAGCCTCACTCTAGGGTCCAGGTGCCTTTTCCCCTTGTGTTGGAGAAATCTGTCCCTGGGCAACAAGGGGACCCTGCTTCTGAGACAGTGGTGCACATGGCAGTTCCCTAATTCGTTCTGCTCTGTCCTTTCAGGCTCCACTGGTGACACCTGTGGGCTGGACACTGCCTTTTCACAGTCCTCATGAAGGTGGTTGACAGTGTCTGCTGATGGGGTTGGTCTCTGGGGTCCTCTCTGTAAGCCGGCACCCTGGAGGTCTCCAGAGGTGAAAACGGTTTTATGTTCCTAGATTCTGTGTGTGTTATCCTTGGTAATGGATCGTTATCTGGATCCCTTAAATGCAAACCTGATAAACAATGTGTCTCTTTCAAGAACCTTCACTGGCTCCCCAGTACCTTCCGAACTGAGCTCAAACCCCTGATCTGGGCTTTTGAGACCTTTTCCAATCTGGTTGCTACTTATCTTTCCACCATACCCACAAACCTCCTTGACACCACAATGGACTGGGGCTGCTTGACAGGGGACGTAGGAGGTAAGATCTTGCGGTTCTGCACCCGCATCCCATGCCAGGCTTCCCTGCCTACCTGCGTGACCTTGGATCCATTACCCACAAACAATCCCATAGTCTCCCCTCAAAGTGGTAGAAGGGTATGAAGGGGGTCATAGTCTGCTGGGGGAGGGGGGAGGAAGGTGGAGAAGGAGAGAGCGAGAGAGAGGCAGTTGCCCAGTGCTGGGACATATGAGGGTCTTGGAACATTTTGTCTGCTTTCCTCACACCATGTTCTGAATTCTGTTAAATGAATCCTGTTTAGGGGACTTACAAGGGCCAGTTGAGTGAGACGCGGAGGCAGATTTAGGTGGATCAAGCTCTGTTCCTGAGAGTCCTCAGCTCTGTTTTAGTGGTTCCTAGGGACGCCCCGTCAGAGGACACCCGCTCTCCTTCCGGCCAGCTCAGGGTGCCCAGGGCCTTCGGTGGGGGGCCACGGGCCTTCGGTGGGGGGGCCACAGGCAATCCACAGACCACAAGCGGCAGCCTCTGCTGACAGGGGGGCTTGGGAGGGAGGGTGCGGGGCTCCCGGCAGGTATGCCGTGGTCTCTTAGCGAATATAATTTTCACAGGGCAGATGTTTTCTGCTGGTGGAAAAAGAAATAATAACTGTGTTGGGGCCCCCCACTTCCATGGCTGGAGGGGCGCCAGCATTAAATCAACAGCTCTCTTGTGAGTGTGTATACACGTTCTTCCAGCCTGGTCAGTGGCTGAGGCCACCCTGGGCCCGTGCAGAAGTGTGTTAGTGCGAGTGAGTGAATGAGTATACTCACTGTGTGTGTGTGTGTGTGGGGGGGAGGAACGGCCAAACTTGACTGGCTTCAGGCCCAATCCCTCCTCCAGGAGCTCGCTCAGAGCCCCTCAGCTGGAAGTAACGGCACTCATTTGGTCCCTCAGGTCTCCAGCCAGGACACCAGGGGACCTCGCAAAGTGTGCCCGGAGCAACATGGAACTGAACGTGAATCCCAGTGTCCTGATTTTGGAGCTGATGACCTCGAGCAACTCGTTTCCTTGCTCTGAGCCCCGGTTTCCTTACTTCGGAGTAGGAACAACACGCCCCATCTATTAGGGGGGTCCTGGGGAGTTAATGAAATAACACGCGTGTGCCTGGCAGAGAGAAGACCCCCCCGGACTGCCGCCGGCTTTGTGAGAGCAGCACCCGCATGCTCTCCCATCCCCGCTGGGCTCTGTTGGTGTTAATGCCTCCTCGTGGAAGGGAACGAGAACACATAAGTCCTTGGGGAGAATGGTATGTGCTTAACTCCTCGTAGGGGTCAGAAAGACTTGTGTAGGGGCGCCTGGGTGGCTCAGTCAGTTAAACGTCTGACTTAGGCTCAGGTCATGATCCCGTGGTTCATGGGTTCAAGCCCTGCGTTGGGCTCTGTGCTATGAGCATAGAGCTTGGAGTCAGCTTCGGATTCTGTATCTCCCCCTCTCTCTCTCTCTCTGCCCCTCCCCCCCAGCTCATGCTCTGTCTCGCTCTCTCTCAAAAATAAACATAAAAAAAAAAGTTCCAGAGTCATAGTGAAAAGTGGAAGAACAGATCTGACAAGCTTTTGACTTTTCAAGCTTGTCAGTTGGTTGTTATAGTCATTCATTTTTCATTTACACAGTAAATACATTACTAATTTAACTGGAGTGGGCTATGTTGAGCAACATAGAAAACACAGAATGATGGAAGGAGCAAAGATTCACGGAGCCCCTTGTCGCTAGGTCGAAAGGGTCATGATTTGTTTATTTTTTATTTTTTTATTTTTTTTGTTTATTTTTGAGAGAGAGAGAGAGACAGCACGTGAGTGGGGGAGGGGCAGAGAGAGAGAGAGGGAGGGAGGGAGAGAGAGAGGGAGACACAGAATCCGAAGCAGGCTCCAGGCTCTGAGCTGTCAGCACAGAGCCCGACGTGGGGCTCGAACCCACAAACCGTGAGATCATGACCTGAGCCGAAGTTGGACACTTAACTGACTAGGCCACCCAGGTGCCCCTGGTCGTGATTTGTTTAAAGATGCACACCATGGAATGACCAAGCTGGGGTTTGGATAGAGGCCCTCTGACTTTCAGATCACAAGATACACGCATCTCTATCATATTTATATTTCTGAGTGGGGCCCAGCCCTGGAGGTAGGAGTCCCAGGCCTCCGGTGGCTTTGTGCCTTGGGCACAGCACCTTTGGGGCCCCCTCCCACTCAGCGCCCCGTGACTGATGTGTGGGTGGAAGGTGCTGTGCTTACTTTCCCCCCTCAATTTCCCCTGTGAGAAAAGAATAAAGAATTCTTTGGTGCCTGGCAGCCCACATCCACCCGACTGCCCCGTGAACTTGAAAGAGTGCAGGCAGCCGCTTTCACTTCTAATTTGTCTCCGATGGAATAATCCAGAAGGTGGATTTCGGGGGTTTCCTGGAGACAGAAATGCTACCTGCCCTGTGGCCTGGGCCTGAAGGGGGAACTTTCATGAAATATGGCCCAGATATTTGACGTCGCCTGGATAGAATAATGAAACACTTTTTACAGGCAATTTATGAGTCTGAAAAACAGGCAGCTGACTTTCAAAGGCAGACGCCAAAGTGTCAGCAGGCTTTCTCTGAAGGTCAAGGCAGAGATGAAAACGCGCCCGAGGCTAAATGAGGGAGGTTTGAATTTGGACCTGTGTGTGATGGATTTCATTCCAAGCTGTTGGCACCTTTTGCACACCCCTCTCCTGCTTTATTGGGAAAAGACCACTGGACTTGAAAGCACAGGTCTGGGTCTGAATCCTGATTCAACCACTTTGCTGTGTGACCTTGGGTAGTCACTTGACCTCTCTGGCCACCCGTGTTCTTAAGATTAAAAAGAAAACAGGGGCGCCTGGGTGGCTTAGTCGGTTAAGCGTCCGACTTTCGCTTGGGTCATGATCTCGCGGTTTGTGGGTTCGAGCCCCGCGTCGGGCTCTGTGCTGACTGCCAGCTCAGAGCCTGGAGCCTGTTTCACAGTCTGTGTGTGTGTTTCTCTCTCTGACCCTCCCCTGTTCACGCTGTCTCTCTCTTCTAGAAATAAATAAAAAAATATTAAATAAATAAATAAATAAATAAAGAAAACAACACCCTCGCTTCCCATAACTAATATGCAGAGTTAATAAGAAAAGTGCCAGAGACGTAATAGGAAAAGCAATTTTTTAAATTATACGCTACAAGGTAGGGGACTTGGGGCCTAGCAGTGGGTCCCATCAAAAACTTTCTGAAGCCCTTGGGGCGCCTGGGTGGCAAGGTCGGTTGAGCATCTGACTTCGGCTCAGGTCATGATCTCGCCGTTTGCTGCTGTCAGCACAGAGCCTGCTCCAGATCCTCTGTCCCCCGCTTTCTGCCCCTCTCCCACTTGCGCTCTCTCAAAAAGAAATAAACATTAAAAAAAAAAACTTTCTGAACCCCTTAATGAGTCATTTTTTTTTCTAGGCTTTATTTCTCACATCAAGGAATACATGTCATCATTTACTGAAGGTTTACTCTGTGCTAGAAGAATGTTTTATGTCTCCCTCTCTCCCCATCCCTCCTTTCTCTCTTCTTTCTTCCTTCCTCTGCCTGCAACACCCCCCACCCCCCGCTCTTTCTCTCTCTCTCCTTCTCTCTCTGTCTCTTCTACAAATATATACCAAGCACGAGCTATGTGCTAGGTTTGTTCCAGGCACCAGGATATGGTAGTGAAAGGAATGGACAAAATCTGATGCCCTGTCCTTACCTTCTAGCAGGGGAGCCAGGAAATCTACACAATCAATGAATACTACATGTGGCGCATCAGAAGCTGTTGAGTTCTGTAGAGAAAAAAATCCAGCCTGGAAGGGGACAGGCCTGTGTGCATGATTTGGAGGACATTAAGCCCAGGTGTGAAGGAGTTGGGGAGCAGGCGTCCACATGTGGGGAGAAGAGCAAGCACAAAGGTCCTGATGTGGGACCCCAGGAGCCCGTGTGCGCGAGCAGCAGGGAGTGGAGGCAGAAAAGCCGGGATGGAGAGCTGGCTTGGCAACAGGTTACCTGCTTGTTCAATTCAAGGTGTGCTTTTTCTCTGAGATGGGAGTGTGCCAGTGAAGTGCTTTTTGTTTTTAATGTTTTCTTTTTCTTTTATGTTCACTTATTTTGAGAGAGAGAGAGAGAGAGAGAGAGCACACGTGCATACGTGCATGGGCAGGGGAGGGGCAGAAAGGGAGGGAGGGAAACAGAGGGTCAAAGCAGCCTCTACGCGGAGAGCCGAAGTGGGGCTCAGACTCCCAAACCATGAGATCATGACCTGAGCTGAAGTCAGACGCTCAGCTGAATAAGCCACCCAGGAGCCTCCCTCCACTTTATTTTTGTTTCTAAACACAGTAACCAGATTTTTATTTCACAAACGTCTTGTTGTGACCTTTTTCAAGAAGCGGTCCTGTTCTTCTCCCAGCAAGCTCTGGGCGTGAAACCTTGCCCTGGGTTCCACGCCTGGCCCCAGTGCCTCCTTCTCTCTCATCTCTGCACGATTGTCTTTCCCTTTGAGGGTTTCAAGCAGACCAGTGGGAAGATCGGGTACACGTTTTAGAAGAATCCCTCCGGGGGCGCCTGAGTGGCTCAGTCGGTTGAGCGTCTGACTTCGGCTCAGGTCATGATCTCACGGTTCGTGGGTTCGAGCCCCGCGTCGGGCTCTGTGCTGACTGGCAGCTCAGAGCCTGGAGCCTGTTTCGGATTCTGTGTCTCCCTCTCTCTGTGACCCTCCCCTGCTCACGCTCTCTCTCTCTCTCTCTCTCTCTCTTTCTCTCTCTCAGAAATAAATAAGACTTTTAAAAAAAGAAGAAGAATCCCTCCGTTACGTCATGCCACCTTTCTGGCCACTCTGGGAAGTGGGAGTTATAATCCCTGATTAAGTAGTTGAAAATAAAGCTGGCAAGGGCTCCCAGGCCAAAAGGGCTCATTCATTGGAATAGCCCTGTCCCCGGGGCCACACGAGACACCGTTGCTTACTGTCTGCGACAGTTCTCCAGAGTGGTGCCTTAACTGACGCAGCACATCTCTAGATTTCCTAATCTAATCCCTAATCCCTTTCTTTGAGATCCACTGTAAAAGTTCCCTCCTCTGAGAAGCCTGTGCCCACCCCCCTAGGATCCTGAACTCCGGCGTTATTTAATCCGAATGTCCATTATGCAGTTAGCTTCTGGAAGGCAGAAAGCGTTGTGTCTTAGCGGAAAGTGTCCTGGACTTGCAAATAAGAAACCAGGGCTTTTAAATGTCTATCATCGTCCTTGTCAGCATCACCATCATCATCCATATCATGATGAAGCTCTTACAAATTCCTAAACCCAGATAACATCTGGAGTCCCTAACATCCCAAGATAGGAGCTCAAACCATTATTTCACCGCCTGTGGACATCTACTATCCTTAAGGTTTTGCAGATTTTCAAGGGCGTGGAGGTTTTTCACGACCATCTCTGTTTTAGGTTTCTATGGTCACATAGGCTCTCTCCACCCTCCAATGTCTAGACCCAGGCACGAGACTCAAGACCTTTCCTGATGTCCAAAGGAAGCCTGCTTGCACCGGGCTTTCATGAATGTAGGTTTCACAAGAGACTTGTCCTCACTCACTGGGGTCAAACAGCACAAACGGCAAAAGACTTTGTATCAATGTAGCTACATGGAATGTAGATTTCACAGAAGACTTGGCTGTCACTGGGGTCAAACAGTACAAACAGCGAACGACTCTGTATCAGTGTAGCTACACCGCCTTTCTCCTGTTATTTCTTTATATATTCACCTGCTCAGGCTGCTCCAATGAAATATCACAGGCTGGGTGGCTTGAACAACAGAAATTAATTTTCTTACAGTTCCCGAGGCTGGAAATCCCAGATGCGAGTGCTGTCAAGTTTCCCTGTGCTGTTCTCCAGCCTGGAGTAGCGACTCCCCGGATAGCCTTGCTCACAGTTAGGGACCCTACAGGACACCCCTCCGCAAGATTCTGCAGACCCCGTCTGTGCGGTTCACGGTGTCCCACCTCACAATTTCAGTTGCCTCGGCTTCTCTAAACTCTGATTTCTACCTTCCCAGCTCCTCAGAACTATCCTGCTCTGCTCCGCTCTATCTCTGCTCTGCAGGGGTGAGGCGGGGCAGGGCAGGGGGCGTTATTCCCAGCCAGGGCAACCATGGGGCTTACCCCGTGAGCTCCCCTTCTTCCAGGGACTGCAGTTTCATGCTGACTGTTGTCCAACGCCAGAAAACTGGCGCCATCTGTATTTTGTCCAGTTTTATGTTTATGTTGTTTTGACAGTGGGAGGGCAAATTCATCCCAATGAGTCGAACGTATCCTGAGGTGGAAGCCGCATTAATTAGCAAGCAAAGGAAAAATCATCGTAGCTCCTTTGCTACTGGGTTTTTCTTATCGAAAATGCCACCTGCTCAGCAGCTAGCATCACATGGCCTTGCCGGTTCCCCTTTCCTTTATTCTTATCTTTTTCCCATTGAGATTCTCTGGAAAGATCCAGATTCTTTTTTTCTGTCATGCAGAGAATTCATGTCTTCATAGCTCTTGTCCTCAAAGTCATAGGAATTCTTAGCAGATGAAAAGGTTCCTCTTCCATTTAATGGGATCTGCTCTCTTTAAAAGGCAGTCGTGGGGCACTTGGGTGGCTCAGTCGGTTAAGTGTCTGACTCCTGAGTTCGGCTCAGGTCATGATCTCACGGTTCTTGGGTTCAGGTGCCACATTGGGCTCTGTGCTGACCATGCAGAGGTTGCTTGGGATTCTCTCTCTCCCTCTCCTTCTCTGTTCCTCCCTAGTGCATTCTCTCTGTCTCTCTCAAATAAACAAACTTTAAAAAAAAAAAGGTGGTTGCAGTTACAGGAAGCAAAACAGTTTTTCTCCCCTGTTCTGATTTTTATTGTTCTTATGGTATTTGTAGCTAACTCATCTCCATGCTTCTCACCTTGATCTCCCCCAAATCTACCTCTGCCCATTGCTCAGGAGGGTCTTTCTAGAACCAGCCTGATCACGCTCTGATCTCTGCTTTAACGGCTTTCCCTAGCCTGCAGGATGCCACATCCTCAGTTGCCACAGAAGTCCTTTGTGAGCTGTTTCTTCCCATATCACTAGCTTCATCTCTCTTTATTCTGCACCCACCCTCCACCCCAAGCGTGCACTTGCACGTGCACACACATGTGTCCTACAAACCCGGGACGTCTGTGGGTCTCAAAACACATGCCAAGAGGATTCTCTCCTCTGTCCCTTTCCTCACGCTGTTCCCTCTGGAATGCCCCCCTCACTCCCAACTTCCCCATCGTTACCTGCCACTCTCGTTTTTGAAGACTGGGTTGAGAAGTAATTTTCTTCTGAAATGATTCTCCGGGTCTGCCCTTCTGCAGCTGGGTCGGCTGCCTCCTCAGGGCTCCTACCGAGTCCCCTTTGTTGACCCACTCACAGAAACTACGAGAGCAGGACTCTGTCCATTTGGTCTCACCAGAGCTCAGCATAGAACCTGGCACATCGCCTATGTTAATTTGTGCTTTCCTTTATCTACCCGATAAAGGCATTTATTGAGCACCTAGTATGTGCCCCATTTCCAAACCTCTGCCCTTTGGGAGGCTGTATTCTAGTGAGGAAGGAAAACCAATAAATACATAATATAATTTAGGAAGTGAAAAGTCTGTGGAGAAAACATAGTGGGCGCCTGGGTGGCTCAGTCGGTTGAAGGCCCAACTTCAGCTCTCAAGCCTCATGTCAGGCTCTGTGCTGACAGCTCAGAGTTTGGAGCCTGCTTCGGATTCTGTCTCCCTCTCTCTCTTTGCCCTTCCCTTGATTGTGCTCTCTCTCTCTCTCTCTCAAATATAAATAAACCTTTAAATAAAGAAGAAAACAGAAAGTAAAGTAAGAACCAAGCAAGCACTGGGGCTGCTGGTCTGGATGGAGTGCCTCTCGGACGCAGCGACGACGTCTGAGCAGAGCCCTGAATGAAGTGAGGAAGAGCTATGCAGATAGCTGGTAAAACACTGTTCCAGGAGAGAAAAGGAAGAAGGGGGAGTGGGAGCTTTCCAGGGGTGCTCGAGGAAGGGCAGATGGACCCGTGTAGCTGGACAGAGCAAGCAAGGAGGGAGTGAGGCAGGTAGGGCCCCGAGTCAGAGGACCTTTTAGGCCAGTGTAAGTGCTTTGGATCCTTCCCACCCCCAGCCAAGTGTAGGAAAGCCACCAGGTTAAAAAAAAATTTTTTTTTAATGTTTATTTATTTTTGAAAGGCAGAGAGAGACAGAGCACAAGCAGGGGAGGGTCAGAGAGAGAGGGAGACACAATCTGAAGCAGGCTCCCGGCTCTGAGCTGTCAGCACAGAGCCTGACACAGGGCTCAAACTCATGGACCGTGAGATCATGACCTGAGCCGGAGTCGGACGCTTAACTGACTGAGCCACCCACGCGCCCCAGAAGCCACCAGGTTTTGAACAGAGAAGTGACACGATCAGACTGATGTTTTGAGAGACTCATGCTGGCTGCTTTGTTGAGGATAGGCTGCAGAAGCAGCAGGGAGGGCAGCTAGGAGGTGGCGCGGTGACCCAGGCAGGAGAGCACGGGGCCTGCCCTGATGTGTTAGCGTGTGGTTGGCCAGAACTGCTTACTGTCTATTCTGAGAATAACGCCTGCATGAAATTTCGTTAGACCCGACTCCCCTGTGAGGCTGTAAGCTTTTGGAAGGCAAGGCCTGTGTCTCTTTTATCTTTCTAGTCTGAGTATTTAGAACCACGTCTGCTAAATACTAGGAGTACAATGATTTTAAAATCTTTTTCTTTCTTCTTCTTTTTAAATAAATGAGCTGCTGAGCATGGCATAAATGGAGCGAGGGATGATATATGATATCTCATTGTTACTTCCATTTTCTAGAGGAGGAGACTGAAGTTCAGAGAGGTTAAATCTCCTCATTAAGGTTTCACAAGCCACAGACAGATGAAGCCAGTCTTTAATCTAAGTCGGCTTGACTCCCATAGCCCTTACCTTTTGTATCCCATGAGCTAGGTTGGTATGGGGGAAGGGTGCTGGGGAAGCCACGGGAGAAAGATGCTGGGTGTGGACCCGGGTCATGAGCAGCAAACCCCACCTGGAGAGACAGAGAGGGCTTCTTTCAAGAACAAGGTTGGGAGATACTTTCCCGGGTAGAAACAATGTACCTTCGGTAAAAACCTCCTTTTCCACGTGGCATCAGCATGCACCTGTGTGGCTGGTCTTTCGTATTCACACGTGGAAGGTTGCATTTTATTTTTCTATTTTTTGGAAATAAAAAGAGAAGGTGAAAAAAAAAAAGCGAAGTCCCAGTTGCCAAGTCTGTTAATGACACACATAATGGTGTGTTAACACGGGTGATTATCGAGTGAGACAGCACCCAGTTTTCTGCCAAAAAAAACCTTTCTGCTCGGCCGACCTGGGAACACCTCCGCCAGAATGGGACAGAGCTGGGAGGGTGGACCGCAGGCTTCCATGGTCTGGAAACAATTACATGCCATGGCAACTGGCGTTGCTGACCTTCCTGTGGGCTCTGGTGGGAAGGACTGGAGCTCAGGTCTCTTACGGACCCTCCACAAGAGCCCAGCTAGGTCTCTCCCTGCTTCTGGATCTCAGTTTCTCCTGAGGGGGCTGGATTAATGATACCTAAGGGCCACTGGCTTTAACCTCCTATGGTTGAGCATGGCTTTCAAGGAGCCAGAGGACTAACCGGGCTCTGGGCCCCTCGTGCGTGCAGGAAGGACGGCCAACCAGGCATCGCCAGCCCCAGATTCCGGGCCAGCCCTGAGACCTTGGGCATCACCTCGGTCTCTGTTTTCTCACCTGTAAAATGGGAAATGGGCTTTCCTTCCAGGGCTGTTCGAGGATTAAATAAAGTACAAGATGGAAGGTACTTAGCATAGTGCCTGGCACGTAGGAAGTCACGAACATGCTTCCTTCCTTCCTTCCCTTATTCCCACTATGCCTTCCTTCTTTCTTCCCTTCTTCTCCCCGCTCTGTTCTTTCTTCCCACGTTTCCTTTTTTCCTCTTCCTTAATTCCCTCCCTACTTTCCCCTCTTTCCTTCCAGAAGACAAATCTGTCTCGTATTATAACACCGCGAGTCAGCGTATCTGCTTCATTCAATTGCAATTACTCGACCGCGGGGACCACGTGTGGGTCATCTTCTTATCCTGTCTATCTGCATGCATGGAGCAGGTTCTCGATAGATGCTTGGGGAATCGGCGAGTGACTTGAAGGGGTTTGGGGCAAGTCTGCCATCGCCAGTTTCTTGGCTCTGTTATCCCTCTTTCTTCTGACGGACGCATGAAAAGCATACAAGCTCACACTCTCACTGGCTTGCCTGCATCTCCCTCCCTTCCCCAGGCTATAAAAAATTCCTGTCCTGAAACGAAACAAAGGTAATGGAAACCAGAAAGCCGTGTTTTGTGTGAGATTGGAAACATATGTGAGGAGCGAGGATTCGAAGTGATGAGTCTGCACAAGGCGATTGGCAGCGATCCCCTCTCTGTTCTGGTCGGAAGCAGGAGTGAGCAGATATGCCGCAGCCCCGAACCGAGACAGCCTCGGCTGCCAAGGCAACGGGCCGGCATAGCCATGGGCATGTTTTTCCCCTTCGAGCATCACCTGGAGGGCACTAGGTGATACGGACGTGAGGATCACATACTATTTCCTGGCCTTTGGAAACATGGGGGAAAGGATCGCTTCTGGGTTCTGGAAAGGGGCCCTTGTGCTTCTTTGCCTTTAAGACAAGAATGGTCGCTATCGCTTGTTGATTTGCTCCCGTTAAAAGATAAGCTTAGGCATATTAACCGTTTTAAGAGTTTATTTCAGCAAAAATCGATTTGAATCAGGCAGCATCCAATCTAGCAGATGGAAAGGAGCTCCGAGGAGCTGTACAAAATGAAAGGCTTTTGTAGGCAGGAAGGAATGGGATGAGGAAGTTATAATGGGCCAGAAGTGGACTGTCTGTTAGACGGGTGATTTCCTTTAGGTTCTGGATGGCATCTCTCAGAAGGATTACCCACCTAGTGCTGAGCAGGTGATACGCATTGACTGGCTTCAGATTCCATTTCTGAGAGAGCCCGAGCTGGAATTAAGTCTAGGTTTGGGGACACGGGGCTCAGCATAAGTGACTTAGTTTCGGACCTGTTGCCTGGTTTGTAATGCTACTCTGAGATAAGCATTATGTCGACATGAGGTCCATAGCTATTTTGCAGGGTCACTGTAATCATTTTTCCCATTTTGTAGATGAGGCAACAGTCACATAGCTGGTAAATGGTGGACTGAGAATATAGTATTAATAATACCCAGCCAACATTGATTTCCCACTTTATTTATTTATGCATCCATTCAATAGATGCTAACTGAGCATCTGCTGGGTGTCAGACAGGGAGGGTTAGTTGGGGACAGGGCACTGAACAAGAGACATAACGTTTCTGTCCATGCAGTTGGCTGGGAACGACGTGACCTATGCAATGCTCAAGTTCATTGAACATGAAATTCCCTCTGGGTCTGAGGCATCCGGGGAAACTCTTCGGGGGAGTAACTTCAAGAGAAGGCCTGGAACATGCATACATGTTCCTGGGCAAGTTGGGGCAGGACCTTCCAGCTAAGAGGAGATGTGCCGAAGACAGAGAGGAGCATGGGGTGATCGAGGGAGCCAACGAGGCTTGAAAGGTGAGGTTTCTGTCCTTGATTCTCATTTCGTCCCCTCAACAACCCAGAATATGGTAGTAGTACCTTTTTTTTGATGGATCAGAAAACAGGTTAAGTGGTTTGCCCACCCTCAGAAATGAATTGACACTCATTGGATCGAACCCCCGCTTATACTGATTCTTAAACATGTGGTGTACTTGACAGGGCCTCTGTGGTCTAGGCTTTTGAAAAGTGGGGAATGTTGACAAAGAATGAGAGATCTTTGAATCCTGAGGCTCTGAGCTGTGGGGCCTCAGGTGCACCCACAGGGACGGCAGAGGCCCAGGCAATTGTTGAACTTCTGGCCACGGGCATCCCCTGCATAGGACAATGACAGGTTCAGGTTCAACATGCCGGGAGTCTGGATCCGAAATTGTCTAAGGTCCTGCGTTTGTACATGCTTAAAACTCAGTCTACTTAGGTTTCGCCTCCGCCAGGAAGCCTGCCTAGAGCACTCCAAGCCGGGTTGGATGTTGTCTTTTGTTTGTCCTCACGCATGCAGCCACCCTTCTCTGCTCCAGGCCATGGGAGTTATTTTTCACCTTGAACCACATTGTATTATACATATTCACTCATTGGTCTGACAACCACACTTGAGCTCTTTTGAGGGTAGAGCTAGGGCCTAACTTGTCTGTGTGGCCCGGCCCAGCCCAGCCCAGCGCTCCCTGATGCTGGCGGCCACTGAAAAAATACTCCATTTTCCCTCTCTGATGGACGGAAGGCCACCTCCAGGAATTCACTAGCTAACTGGCTGCATTAGCCTGAAGGTGGTCAACGCTGGAAGTCTGATCGGCTGTGGGGAACGTGCAGAACTGCTCGCAGACCAGGCTCTAGTTTCTAGGAAAGAAGCCACCACACCTGCTTTCAGGCAGGCACTATGGCCCACGTGGAGGGTCTCAAGCTCAGAGGCACCGGGGAGGTGGAGCCTAGGCCAGAGCAGGTTGGAGCTGGGGAGGAAGAGCTGCATTTCCTGAATGGTTTCCATCTGCTCTCATGGAGTCTATACCCTGGGACGAAAATCACATTTAACCCCCTCCTGCCCATGCGTTCATACCATGGACAGGCACCGAGCACCTACTATGCACCAGTTACTCTGCTCTAGGCTGGGGAAACAGAAACGAAGTAAGGCATCTATTTGGGGGAGATAGGAATAAAAACAGACAAGAGGCAAAGGGCTTTACATGAGAAGGAAGATCTTCAGAAACCCAGAATCGTGAGTGAGGTGCTGGGGGACCATGGGGACGGGGCGGGGGTGGAGGGATTTGTAGAAGAGATAACATTTAGGCTGAGTCTTAGAGGATAAGTAGGGGCCCGAAGGTGATGCAAGGCATTCCCAGAAGAGGAATGCGCAGACCCAAAGGCCCAGAGAGGGTGTGTCCCATCTAGGGGACAAGGCCAAGTTGGTTGGTGTGGCAAGAACATAGGGTGCTCTTTGGGGTGTGGGTGGGAGGGAGGAGACCCCAGGGACCAGCGAGCCAGCTCCTGACCTTGGCCCCTGGAGAGTCCCAAGCACAATGTCTGAAACAGTGGGCAGGAGACATTTGCTACCTCTTCCCATGGTCAGTCCATCAGTCAAGTGCGCGAGAGCCCAGTGGCCAGGGAGGGAAGCAGAGCTGGGTAGGTATGCAGGCATGGACGAGGTGGCCAGGGTGCTGCAGGAGTGTACAGAGCTGCGTATTGGGGGTGACAAGGGTCCTCTCTTGGGGGTGACAAAGGTCCTCTCCTGTGATCCAATTAGAACGAGCACCAAGTGCTGCGTCTCCCCTCGGTGCTGCCCTTTCTCCTTCAGGTGAGAGGTGGTAAGATGTGTTCCCAGGAGGGTAGCCTAGGGAAAGAGGGGGAGGGAGGTGAGGGCAGAGAGAAGGGCACCAGAGGGGCGGGAGGCTCTGTGGGCCTGTGCTCCATCCTCCTGGCTCCGAGAATCGCTGGGGACCCCCGGAGTGGAGCTTCGGCACCTTGACTCTCCAAGAGGCCCCGTCAGCAACAGCCAGGATGCAGAGACAGCATCTCCTTTCACATTCGGTGCAAGTCACAAACCCCAAGTCCCCCTTCCCTTTCACATCCTCTCCCCTGAGCCGTGTGCTGGGAGGAGGGCTCCCCTGGGACTTGGAGCTCAGGCTGTGTGTTTCTTTATTATGCCACCTGCATTGGGCCCTGCGTTTGGAAGCCTGAGGTTGCTGCGTGTCTGAGGCCCTGTCAGTGATGTGAGCGAGCAGAGGCTCCAGACTGTGGCTTACATATATCTGCATGCCTGACCTCCAGCACAGGGCCAGTGCCCGAGATGAGAAACAGACAGCGGACAGTCATCTCTCTGAAAACAGATGAAACTGGTGAGGGTACATCTCAGGATCCATGGGAGGGAGTAGCAGGGAACGGCCAATCATCTATTCTTTGCCTTAAGGCTTTTCAGTCCCTCCATTTCTTAATATTTTTCAATGTTTATTTATTTTTGAGAGAGAGAGAGACAGAATGTGAATGGGGGAGGAGCAGAGAGAGGGAGACACAGAATCAGAAGCAGGCTCCAGGCTCTGAGCTGTCAGCACAGAGCCCGACGTGGGGCTCTAACTCACGGACTGCGAGATCATGACCTGAGCTGAAGTTGGACACTCAACCGACTGAGCCACCCAGGCGCTCCAAGTCTGCATCTTTTATTGTGGTGCAATTACCGGGTTTGTAGAGGAATGGCCTAAGAAGTAGGCTCCTGGAACTGGAGAGTAGACCACACGTGGGTGTTGCAAGCTTTCAGAGTGAGCTCAGATGCAGGATGCATGCACTCCGGGCTCACAGGGAAGAACGGTCTCTGCAGAGCATGGTGATGGGCAATTGGTGATAGAAGAAATGGGCCCCAGGGCAAGAAGGTCTGGCCATGGCGCACTGGCCACATGCCAGGTTTTGTGCTGAATGCTGAAGGGACAGACAAATAAGACCAGTGGACAAGGTGATGCTGTTTAGTAATCAGGAGAGTACATTATGGGGTCACAGATCATGAGCTCAAATTTCAGTCCCATCATCTCATAGCTGTATGATCACAGGCAAGCGGCAAATCTTCCAAGCCTCATTTATTGTCTGTGGACTGGGCATAGTAATAGATTCTCTTAAGATTGTTGTATGACATAAGACAATGCCTCTAGAGCACTTAGCATGGTCCCAGTGTATAGAAACTTCTCATGACATTTCTCTTATCAGTACAATAAGGAAGAGGGTCCGATGTGCAGGGGCACACAGCCAGCAGGGGACTCGGAGGCGGGCTGATTGAAAGTCCTGAGTGATAGTCCCCCCCGGGCGAGGGGCAGGATGGGTTCTAGAGCCTGGGCTGCAGCGGAATCATTACAGGTGCGTTATGTGGCTCCAGCAGCGGCGTGCAAAGGACAGGAGGCAGGCAGAACATCTCGGCCAGAGAGGTTGGGCGACTTGCACTAAGTCACACAGTGAATCAGTGACCAGCTGAAGACAAGGACTCCCTCCTCCACGTCTTTGTCCCTGCAGCAACTTCTTGAAATGAGTAACTCCTGGTATCTTGTCATGTGCCTGCTCCCCAGCTCCCCACCATTTGAGACTCAGCTCATGAGAGTGACCTGCTGGCTAGAACAGGGTTTTGGAGTCTCTCTGCTCTGTGTTCAAAGCCCACTTTCTGCCTTACTGGCTCTGTGACCTTTGGTGAACTGTGTACCATTTCTGGCCTCTGAAATAGGGCTAATGACAGGACCTACCTCATAGGGCTGTTGCGAGAATGACATCATATCATGTATGGTAGGGGCTGAAGCAGGGGGTGCTTTGTTAATTGTGTCCTCCAAGAATCGTGTTCGAGTCCTAACCTCCATGTACTATGAATGTACATGTATTTGGGAATAGGACCTTGACCTTTAGGGCGTGTCCTAAATTCGATGACCGGTACCCATATGAGAAGAAGAGACTCACATAGAGACAGAGAAGGAGGCCGTGTGAAGACAGAGGCAGAGATTGGGGGGGATATAGCTCCAAGGCCAGGAGCGCCACAGGTCCCTGGGACCCGCCAGAAGCAAGGAGAGAGGCATGGAGCAGATTCTCCCTCGGAGCCTGCAGACAGAGCTCTGCTCACATCGTGAACTGTGGGAGAGTAAGTTTCTGTCATCGAAGCTCCTCGGTTTGGGGCAATTGGTTAAGGCATCCCTCTGACACTAACTGGCAAGGCAAGAACTCAGTAAATGGGGAGCATCAGCATTATTATTATCTATGGAGCCTTTCTTTATAGTCTGGGCAGAGTTGACTCCATCTTTTTTTTTTTTTAATGTTTATTTATTTTTGTGTGTCTATGTGAGAGAGAGCAGGCAGGAGAAGGGCAGGGAGAGAAGGAAAGAGAATCTCAAGCAGGCTCTGTGCTGTCAGCTCAGAGCCCAATGTGGGGCTCAAATTCACCATGAGATCATGACCTGAGCTGAAATCAACAGTGGATCACTTAAACAATTGAGCCACCCAGGCATCCCCGACTTCCTCCATCTTGATGCCCCAGTAGGCCCTGTATATCCCTGACACTCTTTAGGGGAGCTATTTATTTATCAGGTTTATCTCTGCCACTATACTTTGAGTCCTTTGATGGCAGGAACCTGTCTAGCTCATATTTGTGTCCTCAGTGCCCAGCACAGGGCCTGGCATGGAGAAGACACTTAGTAAAGATTGGACAAGAATCCCAGTTTTCTGGCCCCCTATTGGCACCCAGTCCCTGTCACCTCTTGTCTTGATGAGATGCTCCATGAACAAATGCAGGGCCATCTTGTACCCCGCCCCCAGCCCTTCCCGCACATCTGCCGAATTAGGTGTGAATGAACAAAAACATAAGGATCCCATTTGCTTCCTCCCCTGCTTCTTTTTAAGCCTCATGCATTTAGAATTAATCAGCCAAGCATGACTGAGAGTTTTGACAAACCCAAAACACTAGGGAAAGACTTCAAGATGTTTTGATGGTCCTCAGTACAAAGGTGGTGAGGCCATTGGCTCAACCATTTGTTCTACTTGAGACCAGCGCAGCTTTGACTCCCAGCAGCCTGTGTGGGTCCTCAGGGTGAAGGCTGGAGGTGTGTCTGGGGGCTCGGATGGCTTGCCCTTCCCAGGGATATTCGGCCCTGGGATTAATGCTGCCTGGACAGCAGCCGGCACTGGATGTACAGAAAGAGCACCAAGAGGCTACCTGATGGTCAGAGCTACACCCTTGGCTCAGGATTGGGTCCTAAATGCTGTAGCCTCAGGCAAGCCTGACACTACTCTCTACTCCTCGGGCTTTACGTTTCAATTCTGGAAGGCCACGATGACAGGTGTGATGCATAGACTGCTGTACAGCTAGACCCTACTGGAGGTGAGTGTCAAGAGGTCAAATGGCTTAAAACTCAAGGTCAAATGACTTAAAACTTGATACACAGCCTCTCTCCAAGAAAACCAATGGTTCACTTTTTTCTCATATTGCAAAAATAATAACTGCTTTTGTGTGTGTATGTAAAATAATCATATAGAGAACTGTGTATAAGGGGGGAAAGCTCACTTATATTGCATTCTTGCAGATACCCATCATTAACCTTTTATTATATACCCTCCAGACATTCTTCTGTGTACGTAAATGTACATATTGCATATGAACGATCACAGTGTGCACTGGTCAGTTCCTGGAATATAAATGATGGGCCCCAAACTGAGTAGAGGGCTACTCCCATTATATGTATAAACATCTAACTTTTAAAATGAAATTGGAAAAAAATTGGGACTAGAATGTCATGCTTTTCCCACCCTGAGTGTCTGGCCATTTATCCTTTAGATTTTTTAGCTTCATGTCATTTCCTGGGATGCTTTCTTGACTGATGGAGGGCAGAATCCCCTACTCCACATTGCCACAGTACCCTATATTCATATCATGGTGTACCACAATGCAATTAGACCTAAACATTTCCATGTATCATTTCTGTCACAGCCAGTCTGTGATTTGGTCAAGGGTGAAGCAGTGACTACCTTGAGCCATGACATTGCCCATGATTCCTCTCCAATCCTACCCCTCACTCAGTCTGCAGTCCCTGAATTCCTGGGTGGAGGGAAAGCCTGGAGCCCTTAAAAATGGACCTTGCTCCATTCATACCTAAGCATCCCTGTGAATATCTTCTCAGTCTATCCCAGAGGAACCTGCTGCCATTTACACCTAGCAGTTGTACCCAAAAGGAGAGAGAAGTGGTAAACCTTTTGGAATTCTATTTGATACCGGCTCCAAGCTAGAGCTAGAGATTCAGAACTGCACCATGTTTCACCATTTAAAATAGCTAGGGGGAGGAGATGGGGGAGGTCTTCTGGAAGTCAGATAGTAGAGATCTCACCTGAGTACCCTCCACAGAAGGACAATGGGGCATAAAGTCTCCTTGTTATTATTACCCCAGTCTGGATGCCTAGCTGGGATGGATATCTTTGGTAACCAATGGAAACTGCACACAGCCCAGAAGCTATTAACATTCACCAGTTACACAAAAACAAACAAATCAAAAGCCATCGTACATTTTGGAAGATAGCTAGAGATCCTATCACAACCGTCCAAGACTTGAAAAGTCCAGGCAGGGGCTTCCTAGCTCATCTCTGCTTAATTTTTTTCATTTGCCGGAGTCAAAGGATCCTCAAAATGTGCACGGTTTATTGTAAATTTGATTAGGTGCAGATACCAGCTGTGGCCGCTGTTTCAGGTGGGTCTCCTTTTGGAAATAGGCAATATAGACCCTGACGTTGGCTATATAGCTCCTGAGAGGGCACATGCATTTTCTTCCATTCGGAGTCACAGTGAACGTTAGAGGCTGTTTGCTCTCACCTAGCAGGGAGAGCAGTATTATGGTTACTGTCTTAATGCAGGGGTTTGTAAACTCTGTAGATCCATGCTATAGTCTGTTCTACAAGATCTTAATGGCCTCACCATCTTAGAGGGCATCATGCCTGTTCAGTAGCTTCATGACGCCATGCGGTGATGGGGTTCAAGTCATACTAGCTCAAAATATGGCGCCTTGACATATTGACCATCTTAGGTGGAAGGAGTTTGAGAAAACAGCAGAAGGAGGAGGGTCACTCTGATTTTCCCCTGCCACCCTTCTTCTCTGAAACAGATCATACAACTCTCATGTGAAAGGTACCCTCCCTGTACCAGGAAGAAAGACATTCATTCCTATCACCAGAGATGGGGAATTGGGAGCCAAGGAATTTGTACCATTAACCCTTATTGAACTAACCCTCATCTTCGCAGTTACCTCTCCACCATTTACTACTCTTAAACTAAACTCTCTTTGTTTCTTCACAAGCTTATTGGTTTTTATTTTTGTCTAAGAAGTATAGAAGCATCTTGCTCTGGTCAGTTCTTCGGGTCTTCATCCTCTTATGAAGACTCCTGTGTACTTGAAAAATTTCGTGTGCTTTTCTCCTGTTAACCTGTCTGTGCTGGTTTAACTTCCAGACCCAGCAAAAAACCCTAAGAGGGCTGAGGAAAACTCCCCTCGCCATTCTTCCCCGTGTAGTAAATTAGACCTAGAAATAGCAGATTCCCTAGATGCCTAGGTGTATGATGAGATGCCTGTGTGCAGAAGGAAAATTATACACTCTGTGAAATGGAGTTCTGTGTAGTCCTGGTGATCTGGAGTTAGCAAACTTTCTCTGTTAAGGGCAAGGTAGGAAACAGTTTGAGACCCTGCTCTGGGGACACAGTCTCTCTTACAGCTGCTTGACCCTGTTGTTGAGGTGAGAAAGCAGCTGTAGACTGTGAACAAACTGGTGGGTACGGCTGTATTCTAACAAAATTTGATTTATAAAAAAAGGCCATGGGGTGCCTGGGTGGCTTAGTCTGTTAAGCATCTGGATTTGGCTCAGGTCATAATCTCACAGTTGATGGGTTTGAGCCTCACATCGGGCTCAGCACAGAGCCTGGAGCCTGTTTTGTATTCTGTTTCTCCCTCTCTCTCTGCCCTCCTCCTGCTCACACACTGTCTCTCAAAAATAAAGAAACATTAAAAAAATTAAAAATAGGCTATGGACTTGACCTACAGCCCTCAGTGTACCGACCCCTGACCTGGAGCATAGCTGATACCTCCTCCAAAGCCATGATGGGCTGTGTTGTTCTCCCTTCAATGCTAAGAGGATCTCTTAGAAATTTGGAATCAGTCAATGCCCTGTTTGGGCATATGGCTATCCCCCATTTTCCAAGTGCCCTGAAAAACTGGCAGCTTTAGGAGAGACCTAGATGAAAAGCAGTCAAGGTTGCTCTTCACTCAACTCTTCTGCTGTACAGACACCACAGGGCTTGATGTGTCTTCAGCAATTTCAGGTGCTGCATGGCCTCGTCACATAAGAACACCATCCCAATACTCTTACCTCTTGAGCCTTCTGACCCTCTCCCCTCAGCCCTCAGTACTCTGCTGGGGTTGTTTTGATACCTCTTCCTCATTTACTGTAGGTCAAGATTGTGTCCAAGTTTCAAAGAGCCATTCCAACTGTCATGGAGGCTTCCTGCCTTGTACAGCGTATCTTGACTAGATAGCTGGCTAACCGAGCTCTCATTTCCTTTTCATCCAACTTCTAAACCTGGTAACCACAGCTAGCCAGATCTCCAATTCTTTTCTTTGTCGCTGCCCTCCTATCACTCAGTGCTTCACTTCCTTCCAATTCACCTCAGTCTCAGTACTGCTAGGAGCTACCACTTCCCCCTTCGCCACCAGCCGCGGCACCATTTGACCCGTGAGTACTTTGGTTCTAGGATCTCATCCTTAAAGTCTGCTTTCTGGAACCACTTCTTACAGGACCATTCTCAGATTAGGTTACCCTACAAGTGGATTCAGAGACAAGAGCCTGTGTTGTTGATCTTGGGGTGTGATTCCAGGGGAAATGGGTGGGGGTCTGGGAAGAGGAAAACTGGGAAGGAGAGAAAGCCAATATTAGGTTGCATTGTTGAGTTGGTCACTACTGTATGGGATTGGGGCTCTCCCACTGGGACCCTCCAAGAACTTAAGAATTGTCCACCCAAGGGAGGGAAGAGGAAGGCATGTATGTGTCTATTGTCTCCATGGGTTGCTCCGTGGAATGCAGCTTCCTTCTTATTTCAAGGTTCCCCTGTGATAACTGCATGGGCCTCTGTAGGTATCTCCTATACAGTGTCAGAGAACCCTCAGGGCGAAAGGAAAAGCACAAGATAGGTGGAGTAGCTGAGGCAATCAGCTGTCGGGCTACACACACCTGTAGGCATGTTGCCTCAGTAACAGGTGGACTGGAAAAGAGGGTGGGGGTAAGCACAAGAGGTGATGGACACACCGCACATGGCTTGTGGATTGTTCCACTCCAAGGATCCTGTCACTGCTAATGTCTGCTTCCCCCCTGCCTATGAACCCCAAGTCCCTGATAGGTACAGTGAAAGAAAGGAAGGAATGGACTAATTATTACAGCAAAGATTGGTTTTCTGTCATAACCTCCAGTCTACAGATGACCTTAAAGGGCAGTGAAATGCCATATTGAAGACTTGGATATGGCAACAAGTGAGAAGTAATTGATTGCAAATTTTGGTGGGGGGTTATTTTCCAGGATGTGGTATGTATTCTGAACTGGCGACTATGGATTTAGGAACCAAGACTTAGAGGCGGGATGGGGCCTGTTATGACTGGACCTAAACAAGACATGCTCAAAACACTACCTCTTCCCTTGCGGCTCTGCGGTTGGCTGAACCCCAGCAAGCACCCTAGGAGGAACGATCTTAGCAGGAAAAACAGCCGTTCTCCTACTGAAGTGGAAGTTCTAGGGGCTTCCTGGCCGCTTTGGATTTCTGGAACCATGAGGCAAACAAAGGAAAGACGTTTGGCTCGTGTGCTTGATTCTAACCATTGAGGAGAAGTCTCCTGGCTCACAGCGGGGACACTGAGGATGAGGAAACCATTCACCTGGTCTTGTCATATTAGTATGTTCTGCTGGAAAGGTTTACAAGATACTGTCAGACCCTTCAGGGACGGCACCACAAAGGCCCGAGATGTGCTAGAATATGATGTGTGGGGACATCTCACCGGAGAAGAGCTCTGGTACGTTGTGGTCCCGGCAGAAGGCCAGGGAAATATATATTGCAGTGTGGACAATGGGTAACCTCATTGTGTTAGCTCTGGATCCGTGCCCACTCGTGTAAGCGGAACTGTGTTCTTTAGCTCCATTTTCTGGCTCCGTGGGGGAAGGGGGCTCTCTGGGATTGAGTCGGGTGGAAGTGGGAGTGAAGCCTTCATCTTTTTGTTCCTTTGTCTTCTTCGGGTCTCCACCTCCTGCAAGTTTCACTCCTGCCTGGGGATTACATGTTCCCAGACCACACGTGGCCATCTGCTGGGAAACATAAGGCCGTCTGCTGGGTATTCATTCCACTTAAAGAGTGGGGGAAACACATATTATTTAAAAAATAATAAAGCCAAAATTATATTATGAAAGAGAATGCAAAATGCACACGATTTTTTTTAAGCATAAAAGATGAAATTTCAAATAATTTTATGTTTAGAAGAGGCCACTTTGGACTCCAGTTCTTCCCTTGGCTTTCCTGTAAGCCCATTGACACGCTTGCCTAGCGTTTGGAAAACTTTCACGGGAAAGGTTGCACAGTGCTGATGTACAATACTGATGCATGGACCATCTTTCAAGATTTGCCCTTGACTTCCTCTGCCGGCTTCTCCCCTGATACTTCCCGCATTTCCTGAGCTTAGGTCACACAACTGCCTCCTTTCCCCAAGCCACTGACTTTCATACTGCTCTGCTTTTGCACCCTCTCTTAGAGATCTTTTTCTTTTAGGCAGAATGCCTCTAATTTTTTTTAATGTTTATTTATTTTTGAGAGAAAAAGAGAGAGGCAGACACAGAATCTGAAGCAGGCTCCAAGCTCAGAGCTGCCAGCACAGAGCTAGATGTAGGGCTTGAACTCGAGATCATGGCCTGAGCCGAAGCCCGAGGCTTAGCCCACTGAGCCACCCAGGTGCCCCTTAGGTGGAATGGATAATATTCAGGATCCAGCTCTGTGCCCTGTTCTCCAAAGCTTTGTCTCTTACCACCCCCTCCCCCAAAGTCAAGGTACTAGTCAAGTGAATAGTTTTCCCAAATACCTCATTTATAATACTTAACACCCCATCCGTCCTTGTTTCTAGATGATCGCTTGTGACTGTTGGTCTGTATATTATTGTTTATGTGACTGTTTCCCGTGAGGTTGTTAGAGATGAAGATGAATCTAAACTCGCGGCGATTTCCCTAGCACCAAGCACGCTGCCTGGCAAGGAATCTTAAACGCATCTAAAGATAGTTTTGCTAAAGAACTGAATGGCTAGGGGGATGCACCGTGGGGACCCCGCACTGTGTTGAATGCCAAGCCTCCTGAACTTCATTCTCTGCTGACTGGTGCTGGTGCTGGTGTTTCTGGTCCCATAAACAGCTGCCCCGTTCAAATTATTTGCTCTTTATTGTTTTTTTCTAAGCCCCAAAGACCTCCGAGGCACAATAACCTCTTCTCCTGCAGGAGATTTGCAAGTCATCAATTCCTGACCATGGGCCATTTCCTTTGTCAAGGGGAGAAAGTGATTCCCTGCAGTCTTCTGAATTTACAAAGAAAAGCTGACCAGATGTGTCTGGCCTACCTCTCCCTCACAGCCCCCCCTAGTTTTCCCTCCAAATGAAATTCATTCCTGGGGAGGGGAGAGAGGAAGGATTAGGGAGTCCACATGCAGCCTCTTTCAAACTTTGGGGAAGGGCAGATGGTTCCTGTCTGTTTTCTTTACGTGCAGATTTCCTTCCTTAAGGCAAAACGCAGCCTGTGAATGCCCAGGCTGGCTTTGCCACCAGCCCCGGGGGAGGTGGGGTGGGGGGGTGGGAATGGTCGTCCCCAAGTGAGGTCAGTTCACAGTAGGGGGAGACGTGGCTGGTGCTGGCTTCAGAGTCAAGAAATGTGCCCGCATGGAAGGGATGCGCGGCCTCATGTCCGGGCTGAATTCTTGTTTCTGACAATAAGTCATGTTCTGAAGTCACTCAAGGAGCTCAGTAAGCTCTGGAATAGCCAGGGAGGGGACTGTAGAGGAATTAGGATTTAAGTTTTGCCTTTTAAGATGGGGGTGGTTTATTGGGAAGGAGAGGACAGAGGTGAACATTCTAAGCACGCAAACTAATGTGCTTCTGGTGGTGACAGTCTGGTAAGTGAATTTCAACCCAGCCAATATTCGTTGAGTACCTACTGTTAAGAAGGGACCATGAGAGACTCTTGAATGCTGACATAAACTGAGGACTGATGGATGTGGGGGGGAGGGGGGGATGGGCATGGAGGAGGGCACTTTGGGGATGAGCACTGAGTGTTATGTAGAAACTAATTTGACAATAAACTATTTGTAAAAAAAAAAAAAGGGATCAAAGGTGATAATGTAGGTGATACAGACTTTATTTAATTCTCTATGAATCTGATTGGCTCCATTTGGAGAATTGCAAAGTGGAGCAGAAGCTAGGAAGATTTTATAGGGGAAAAGATAAAGAACAAGGAAGAGGAACGTAGAACATATGGATTGGCAGGGTCCACATAGTCAACCTGGGTTGAGGTGAGAAGGAACAAGGGAGTAAGTATAGAGCCCAGGGCTGGCACGGTGCTTGAGGATGGGCTGTTTCTGCTTCTGGTTCAGCAGAGCATTTATGGGCATCCGAAAGGTCTCTGGGTTTCTGTTTGCTGGCATAGTACCCTTGGCAGAAGAAGCTCCTTCCTGGGCCGAGAAAGTTATTTCAATACTGGTTGATGCCAGATATGTGCGTTTATGGATCTGTCCCGTGCGAGGCAGTAAGTCACGCTGTCTGCTCCGTGGCTACATCATCAAGATTCAAAGACGATGGTGGTTTAGAAGATCGATCAACCCTTCCGCACCAGGCCCAGTGCCAGATGGCAGGGATCAGAACTGAATATGGTTTCTGAGGTCAGTCTCCTGGCCTGATAGTTACAGTGATGGAGAAGCATGGGTACAAAGCTCCGGACAGCACAGGGAAAAGGGTGATGGCCAATTCTGCCTAGCGGGGTCAAGGACATACTCGGACAATAAGAGTCAGAGCTGAGTTTTGGAGGACAAGGAGGATTCCTTTCGCTGGATGGGGAAGGGGAGTTTTAGGCCGAAGAACAGTATATGTAAAGCCTTGGGTGTATAAAAGAGCAGGTATGTTTCAGGGGTGCTTTGATGACTGTAGTTCGTATTTTCAGAGTGTTTATAAAACGGAGGCATTGCTTGCGGGCACCGTGGTGGATAAAGCCTTGTACTCACCGTGAGCCTGGAGCGAGTTCTGAAGTGGAGACTGAAAACACAGGCTCCCTAGAAAGTGGCCGTGTCAGCCCAGACCAGTAGGACAGGAGGGGACTCTCTGAAGGGGGTCTTCAGAAACTGGGCAGAGGAGAGGGGAAACCCACCCGGGTCAAAATGAGAGTGGCGGGGAACTCACACTCATTCCTCAGGGAGAAGCCAAGCTTCTGCTGATTGTTCAGAGGCAACGCTCTCAAAGTTTCATGCACCAAAGAATTTCTTGGAGAGACTGTTATATATGCAGGAGCTGGGGCCTCGCTTGGCAGGAAGCACTCTGTAAGGGGAGTCAGTGGTGGGACCCTGGAACCAGCATTTTGAAAGCACCCCACCCCCAGTCTCCTTGTCCCGCACCCCCCATGTTTAGGCTGCCAGTAGGTACATTGCTGAACATACTTCAAGGAATTCTGCATTGCTAAACACAAATAGGGGGCGCCTGGGTGGCTCAGTCGGTTAGGTGTCCGACTTCAGCTCAGGTCATGATCTCACGGTTCGTGGGTTCAAGTCCCACATTGGGCTCTGTGCCTGGAGCCTGCTTCAGATTCTGTGTCTCCCTCTCTCTCTCTGCCTCTCTCCCACTCGCACTGCGTCTCTCTTAAAAATCAATAAACATTTAAAAAATATTTAAATACAAATAGGACTTAAATTAACTGGATGGTAACTTATCCATAGTATTCTGTTCTATATGGTTTAGTCATTTGTGGCTAATTCTGTTGCATCACAAAAGTCTGTAGTTTGAGCAGCTGTGCAGACATTGATATATATATATATATATATATACACCTGGACCAGGCAGATTCTGCCTATCTTGGTCACCATTCCGCTGCCCAGAGTGGGCAAAACCAGTTTGGACTGCTGACTCATGGGTTGCCTGGAGAGCAGGCTGAGGGTTTAAGAACAACTTTGCTCAAGTTCTGAAAGCAACTGGAAGGAAGAAGGAAAAGGGAGACGGCTTTCTTATGTCATTTTAAGATGATTATTTGCCACATTTACCGAGAGCACACGACATGCCAGGGGCTTGGGTTCCCCAGAAGCAGACCCTGAGATGAAGACTGAAAGGCAAGTCGTTTAATGTGTGATGATCGTAGGCAACACCCATACAGAAGTGAGACAGGAAAGGAAAGGAAACCAGTACAAGGTTCTGGTGAGGAGCCGGAGCTCTGCCACGCTGGGATCCTCTGGGGTGGGGTGACCAAGTGACCCAGGTTATAGATCAAGGTGTTTGTCTCAGGCAAATCAGATGCACTGGCCGCCCAATGTGGGAGTCAGTGCAGAATGTATACCTACAGTTATCCCAACTAGGGGTGAAGAAATCGGGTTCTTTATCCACCAACTCACCATTTGATTGGTCAGAAATGATGCGGTCTCTAGATCCCCGACCTGGAGATGCAGTTTCAGCTTTGGGCTCTTCAGTCCTGAGTGCTGAGTAGGTCAGCCTGTCTCTGTAACAGGTGCAGGCACCAGAGGGCCCCTCACTGCACCCCCTCCCCTACTACCTTTCCTTGCCTTGCTTCCTCTTCTCTTCACTCTCACAGCCTGGGCTTGCACCTCCCAAGCAAAGCATCAATGCAGTAATCCCTGCCTCAGGCTCTGCTTTCTAGAGGAGTTGGCCTGCTTTGGCTGGAATTTAGGAGACCTGAGTTCAAGTCTAAGTTCTTTGGCTCACTTGCCATGTCACTTTGGATAAGTAATTTTCCTCTCCCAGGGCTCTGTCTTCCCACCTCCTGATGAGGAAGTGAAAGCAAATGATATCTCAGTTCCTCTGATCTTCTAAGATTCCCGTGACAGACCTTTGTGAGTTCCCTGCTAAGCAGTCAGCCACAAACTCCTTTCAACTCACTCCTATTCTGCCCCCCCCTCGCCCCCCCATCACTCTTAACTTAATGAATCTTGTTTTCCTGGCCAATTGTTCTTTTAAAGGAAAAAGGAGAGCAGGAGAAAGCAGGTTAGGAAACTTAAGGCCTCTATGCCCCAAGGAGATTTTCCTAAAACAATCTGTCTTTTGGGGGGGGGGCGGGGTTAGAGACTCACTTTGCAAGGAAATTCAGTCATTCTGAAATGGCCTTTGAAACCAAAGACTATGGAAAAGTTTAAGGAAAAGCACAAAGTGATTGGGGATAAATAGTTCCATATGAGTTACTGGGTATAATATTCCTCCTTGTACTCCTCAGTGCTGGGTGAAAACAGACACTGCAAGCTCGCTGTGTGCTAACAGATGTGTGTTTAGGTTTAATGGGATTTTAGAAGGGTCAAGAATTCCCCCAAAGAGTACTTACTCCGCTCTGCTCTCCGAGGGTCACAAGAAGCCACTCAAAACCCCACCTCTCTTTTGTTGCTGGGCCTTAAAGGTTTTGTTTGCTCCTGTCTATGGTAAACAATTTGGGAGGGCCAGACAGTGAATAAGAACAATAATGGTTATTGTTTTTATATTTATTTTTATCATCATGAATATTATAAACAATGCTGTTTATCGGATGCGTGGTACCTTCGCTCACAAAGAGAGAGGTTCAGTGACTTGTCCACTGTCACGTGGCCCTGGAGGCAAAACTGAATTTGAATCTGCGAGGCCCTAAGGTCAGGGCATTGATCACTGCACAAAATAGGAACGGGGCTGTGAATTGGGCCAGAAGCCTTTTAGGTAGCCTCCAATATGATTTTCCAGTGCTGGCTTCTTTGGGTGGGGGAGAATTAAACAGCTATTCTGGGCCAGGCTTTGCATTTGCAAAGAGGAATCAAATATAGCCCTTGCTTCCTGGGAGCTGACACTCTAATAAGGAAGGTCACTGTATACTTTATTTATTTATTTTTTCTTTTATAGTTTATTGTCAAGTTGGTTTCCATATAACACCCAGTGCTCATCCCAACAAGTGCCCTCCTCCATGCCCATCTCCCCCCTTCCCCTATATAGTTTAGACAGAGATCATTACCATCCAGCAGACAGGGATGAATAAAAGGCCAGGGACAGTTATGAGGAATATTGAGGGGCAGGATCATGCACTGGGAAAGGCCTTGGCTCTGGGGTTAGATCAGGGTTAGAAGTCTGACTCTACTATTTCCTACCTGTGTGACCTCAGTCAAGTTACTTGACGTCTCTGAGTCTCAGGCTCAAGGGAGGCAGGTCATTTAAAGATGACCTTCAAGCCTGTACCAGAGCTGAGCATACGGAAAGACAGAAGAAATATATTAAAATTGATACAGGACTATGAGTGACTTCTTTAAGTATTTCTTTCTAGGTAAGGGGGCAAAACATATACAGCAAGCGTTTATGAATTTTAGGGTTGACAGTCGAGTTGAGGATTTTGAGGGAGATTTCTTGATTGTTTAGGAAAAATATTTGAACACAATTTGGGTTATGGGAAGGCATAGCCTGAAGCTAGTTTTCAAGGAGAGGCCAAAGCAAAGGCAGTAGGTGTTACATTGCTCTGCATGATCAACGAGGAGATGTTATCTCCCTGGGCATGGAGTCAGTCAGGTTGGTGCCCGCGGCAGAGTGGGACTCCTTGTTCGACAATCTGCTTCCTTTTACTCCTGGGCACATACTAGTTAGTCTCCATTTCTCAGCCCTTCTTGCCGTGAAGTATATGGCCGTATGTTCTAGCCAATGGACTGTGGGTGGAGACTTCACATGTCGCTTGCAGGGTCGGTCCACAAAAACCTTCTACATAATTCCTTCTCTCTTCCCTGTTGGCAGACCGGATGTTGGTACCCAGGGCAAAGTGGCAGCCATGAATAGCAGATTCTTTGTGAGCTTGGGTCCTTGAATGACCACGAGAAGCAGGGCTCCATGGGCTCTGCCCTCCCACTGACTGGGGCTTAGAAGAGTAGACGAAACTATTTGAACTATTCCTTTCGGCCTCCCAACTTTCCGGGTTCTTCTCTTACAGCAGCTAGTATTGCCTTAATTAACCTGACCCCCAGCTTTGGGCGTGGTCAGCAGAGCCCAGGGGGTGAGGGCTGGGTCCTAAGACCCAGAGGAGGGGAGCTGACAGGGAGTTCTCTGTTCCAAGGTGAGCCCAGACTGCTTGGGCCAAGAACGGAGGTCCCTTGTGCAGGGACTGTGGATCTTTGGGGTCGGGGTTATCTGGGATCTGTTTGTTCATCTGCTTTCCTGTGTGGCAGCCTCCTTGGAATGCTCTCACCACTCGGGGTCTAGTGTCGCCCGCGCTTTGGAGAATTACGGAAAGGTCGAGTCTATACCTGGGAAGGTGTGATGGCATCTTGGGGAAGTTTGGGCAGAGATGAATGGTGGGGATCCCAGCTAACCTGGGATCCTCGGAAGCACGTGGTAGTGATGTGGGCGGAGTTTGCTTTTGCTCCTAGAATTATGCAAATTGAAGTTTCCCATTGTGTTATGGCCCCGTAGGTCCTGAAGGGGCTCCTTGACTCCCCTTTAGTCTGGGGAACTTGGGGATACTTGAGTTGCTTGTATTTTTAAAGTTTTCTTCCACGGTTGATTATTTTTCATAAAGTGAAAAAAACATGCTAAAAGAATAGAAAGGAAAGAAAGGAAAATGGAAGTAGCTAGCACCCAGCTTTGGGTCTGGTGCTCATTCCATGGTGGCCTCTGTTTTAATGTTCTCCACCGACGTATATAGCTTTCTGGAAGGAGGAATCCCAACACCGTTTTAATGGACTATTATTGCACATTGATTAGCAGATGACTTCTGATGTTAGAAACATTTTATGTGAAAAAATAATGTGCCTCTGGGACTTTAAGAAATTACGCCAGCGTCGGTGATCTGTTCCTAGGTGTCATAGCCACTCATTCCCTCCCCCCCCCCGCCCTCCCCCCCAAAAAGAAGGTTTTCCTGACGGTTGTTCTGAAACAGTTAACGTAATCAAAACGCACTGCTTAGATCTGATGACTGCCTTTCTTCTTCCACTCAGTGTAAACAGTTTATTTATCATCAGTTCTTAAGTTATTTATCAGTGCAGCCTACATGGGTTCCTGGAAATGGTGTGACCTTGGTCCTGTTCACACGCCCCAGGTCCTTACTTAACCCCGAGGGGCAGGATCTGGGCTGATGGGGCAGATGATGGTGCTGCCTGGAAAAGAAAGATAGTGTCCTGTTCTGAACGTCACAGAATGTGAGTCGGGACATTAGCACACTGGCACGAGATCAGCTGAAATGTGGAGGGAAGAATTCAAAACCATGACACGAGCATCTTTTGAGCACCTACAGCATGCCACAGCCCATGTGTTTGCGTTTGCTGTCTTATTTCATCTACAACGACTCTGTGGGGGTGACTCTACGAGTATTCCTGTGTCCCGTGGACAGAAAAGCAACATTCAGAGGGTTAAGTCACTTGCGCATGAGGTGTCATTGCTGGGGACACATCCTGGCTGTTCTAGTTCCGAAGCCTGTGCTCTTGACCGGGAGACACACTGACAATAACTGGCGGGGGGTTAGCCTGGGGGTGAGAAGGACAAGACTCAAAGGGACTCAATTGCTCTCTGCAAATCCCTGTAAGGCAGAGTGAGGAACAGAAAAGATTGTGGGGCCGGAGAGACTGGAAGCATCCCTGAAGGCACACAGCTCATAAATGGTAGAGCCAGAACTGTGACTAGGGGCTTTTGACATTTATTTCTGCCTCCATGAAAAATGACAGCAACAGCTACTTCACAGAGTTGTCGGGAGGCTTAGATGAAGCCACATTTGGAAACTATTTAGGTCTGACACTTAGTGAGTGCTCAATAAATATTGAATTTCCACCCTACCCCTGTTCTTTTTCCCCAAAGGGTAGATGTGGGGAAGAAGACTTTTGTTAGATGGTCCTCAACAGACTAAGAAGGATGGGTTTCTAGAGAGGCTAATTTTGGTTCATGTCAGGGTGCGTTTTCAATTTCATTCAACAAATGCTTATTAGATGCTTACTGGATGCCAGGTTCAGAATTGGCATGGAGGAATGTGGAAGTAAGTAAGAGGTGGACCCTGATCTCAAGGAGCATCCAACCTGCTGCAGGCTGTCCATCAGGGACCTTATAGGATGTTTCTCATCCTGTTCGAGGACCTCAGTTGGGGCAGCTGGAGAGATAGTTTCTGGGGCCCTGGAAGGGGCTCTGCAGTGGCTGGATAGCCAGTTAGCTGTCAGGGACCCAGAAAAGGCAGGCACCAAAGATCTTTGGAGCTCCTGCCATGAAATACTGCAGTCTACACACACACACACACACACACACACGCACACATTTACCATGACATGCACTTCTGATGGTCTAGAAGTTTCCAGAAGCCTTTAGACAATCTGTTTTAAGCAGCCTGAGGCAGGGAGCCTGGGACTGAGAATAACCTGAGAGGCCACCCTGCTGTAGAATAGATCCCCGAGAGGGACTGAATTACCAAGGCCCTGTTGTGTGGGAGATGGAAATGTAATGGTGAATCTCCTGGTAAGAACGGCTCTCCACCTAGACACGAAATGACTTGCTGTCTCGCTTTATTCAGAGCTGAGCTCACCAAGTGTCACCTCCTCAGAGAGGGCTTCCCTGACTCCCCCCCTCTCTGCCACTCTCCATCCCCATCTCCTGCATACTTCTTCTCTGGGCTTGCTCTGGTCTGATTAACCAATTGCCTGATGGATTGATTGTTTTACTCCATCACCAGACTTGTTGATTCCATGGAGAGGAGGCCTATTCATTGTGGAATCCCTGGGACATTTGGAAAAAGTGAGCAATCAAAACCCCACTTCCCAGCTTTGTTGGGAGGATTGCGTGAGGTAACGTTCAGAAAACACGGTTCTTGACTTGTAGTGGATACTCAATAAATGTTCATTCATTCCCTTGAGACTCTCCTAGGCCTTGAACACCTTTCCTGTTTGTAGTTACCCAATGAAATGAAAAAGTGAGCTTCAGTTTTCTTACCTGTTAAATGGGCTAACAATAACTTCTGCCTCATGGTTGTGGTGAGGGGGAGCTGGGATAAACAGCGGAAGGTTCTCAGCGTATGATACCGCACCTCGTACGTGACAAGTTCTCAGCTGAGGTGAGCAAGGGGAATCATGGGGCTTGTGGGGCATGAGGCTTGTGGGAGCCGCCAACCTCTGCCTCAAGGAAAGGAGGTTGCTGAGAAAAACTTGAGAACAGGGACTGCTACCAAGGCTTGCCTTGTCCCCGACTCGACAGGGGGCTTAAAGAACCATAGGGGAGGGAATACGGAAATGAATGGATTGATCCCCTTCAGGACCAAACTGTTAATCCTCACACAGGGCTCGGGGCAGACTCTGAGTTCCACAGTTTTAATAGTCGCTTTCCACAGGTTAGTGAGCTGGCGGCCCCGGGGCCAGCTGCTCTCAGACCGCGGGGTTCTGTCTACTCAGCTACAGACACAGAAATGTAAACCCAGAGGCTGAGTGTGCCGAGGTGGTGACTGCAGAATCAAGGAGTGGACGCAAGTTCCCGCTGACCCGCTGACCTGGAGGCTGTGGTCAGAGCTTCAGGACCACACACCCGCCTCCTGGTATTGGGCTGTTTAAGTTTGGGACCTCTCCAAGGAAAAGGTAAAAGAGCGATGACCCGTGGGATGAGAAGACAGAGCGTTATGATACAGTCTGCTCAAGCGATGCTGCTTCTTCCAGTCATCAGCGCCGTGGGATCTGCTCGGAAAGAAGGGCTTGCTTGTTCTTCCCAGAAGGGAGCCCTTAGCCTCAGCCTGGAGGCTGGATTACTTGGCTCCTCGCCTCTCTCCTCTGAGTCTGTGAGCTCTTTGGGGAGAGGCTCTGCACCCCCCTCTGTGGTCCCTGTAACATCTACTGCAGGATGTGTAGACTGAGAATAGGTCTCCATCTTTCTTTCCAGGTGCATCCCTCACTGTTCCCCATTCAGTACCTCTTATGCCAACCGCCCAGACAACCGCTCATGTCTCAGGCTGCAGTCTGTCTGCCTGTTCCCTTGTCTGGCACTGCCTACTGGAAGGATCAGAGGCTTTTGGACCCCTTACCACTCCTGTCTAGGCCTCATGTGTAAAACTTGTAGGGTTGTTATAAACATTAGCAATGCTGTGTCTACATCAACTGAATTCAGTATCTAATACATTTTTATTTAAAACTAAAACAATTTTAAAATTTGTATGGAACCAGAAAAGACCCTGAATAGCCAAAATAATGCTGAAAAAGAAAACCAAATCTGGAGGCATCATGATTTTGGACTTCAAGCTGTATTACAAAGCTATAGTCATCAAGACAGAATGGTACTGCCACAAACTCAGGCACATATATCAAGGGAAAAAAATAGAGAACCCAGAAATGGACCCACAAATATATGGGCAACTAATCTTCGACAAAGCAGGAAAGAGTATCCAATGGAAAAAAGACAGTCTCTTTAGCAAGTGGTGGTGGGAAAACTGGACAGTGACTTGCAGAAGAATGAACCTGGGCCACTTTCTTACACCATACACAAAAATAAATTCAAAATGGATGAAAGACCTAAATATGAGACAGGAAACTATCAAAATCCTAGAGGAGAAAACAGGCAACAACCTCCTTGGCCTCAGCAATTTCTTACATGACATGTCTTCAGAGGCAAGGGAAACAAAAGCAAAAATGAACTATTGAGACCTCATCAAGATAAAAAGCTTCTGCACAGCGAAGGAAACAATCCACAAAACCAAGAGGCACTGATGGAATGGGAGAAGATATATCAGATATATCAGATAAAGGTTAGTATCCAAAATACGTAAAGAACTGACCAAACTCAACACCCAAAAAACAAATAATCCAGTGAAGAAATGGCCAGAAGACACGAATAAACACTTTACCGAAGAAGACATCCAGATGGCCAACAGACACTTGAAAAGATGCTCAACATCACTCATCATCAGGGAAATACGAATCAAAACCACAATGAGATACCACCTCGCACCTGTCAGAGTGACTAAAATTAACAACTCAGGAAATAACAGATGCTGGCGAGGATGTGGAGAGAGAGGAACCCTCTTTCTTCTGTTGGTGGGAATGCAAACTGGAAAACAGTGTGGAGGCTCCTCAAAAACTTAAAAATAGAACTACCCTACAGCCCAGCAATTGCACTACTAGGTATGTATCCAAATACATGAGTGCTGATTTGAAGGGGCACATGTACCCCAATGTTAACAGCAGCGCTATCAACAATAGCCAAATTATGGAAAGAGCCTAAATGTCCATTGGCTGATGCATAGACACAGAAGATGTGGTTTATATATACATTGGAATACTACTCAGTGACGAAAAAGAATGAAATCTTGCCACTTGCAACAACGTGGATGGAACTGGAGGGCATTAAGCTAAACAAAATAAGTCAGTCATAGAAAGGCAAACATATGATTTCGCTCATATGTGGACTCTGAGAAACACAACAGATGAACAGAGGGGAAGAAGGGAAGGAAAAATAAGATAAAAACAGAGAGGGAGGAAAACTCTAAGAGACCCTTAAATACAGAGAACAAACTGAGGGTGGCCAGCAGTGTGTGGGGTGGGGGACGGGCAAACGGGTGTGGGACATTAAGGAGGACCCTTGTTGGGATGAGCACTGGATGTTGTGTGTAAGTGATGAATCACTTGGTTCTACTGCTGAAGCCAGCACTACACTGTTTGTTAACCAACTGGAATTAAAAAAAAACTAAACTAAACTAAATCCTTCAGCATAATAAGCGTGGCATTCAACTTCAAAAACACGCTGCAACCTTAACATGCCGACAGATGCAGAGGTTTTTAAAAGGCTAACCTTCTCAGCATCCCACCGCTGGCCTGATACAGGTTCTGACACTGCGACTGGCACATAGGAATGTGCCACGGGGTGACGTGCTGGCAGCCTGTCCTGCTTCTGGGACCTCCTTCTGAAGGCAGGGGGTTTTGAGGTGCCCAGGCTTACAGTCTCAAAGCCCAAAGGTGAAGATGGGGATCCGTTCAGCCCTCTCACTTCAGTCCTTGGGGCCAGTGGAGACGTGATAAATGAGAAGCGAGGCGTCTCTGTTCCCTTCAGGCACGGCTCCACCCTGATGATTTTCATTGCGGAGGCTCTTATTTTTAGCACTGTTTTCTTTCATGTGTCTGTTTAATCTGTGCACCTGGGTGGGACGTTAGGGATTCTTGTCCTGCTATCAGGCATCAGTTTGTCTGCTCTGTTTATGCTGTGATCAGACCAAAATTAATTAGCTGAGAGACTGTGCTCCTGCACACTATTTCCTCACCCACTCAGGGTCCTAAGGTTTGGGGGGTGCCGGGAACTCCCGGATGCCGGCCATCTGTACTTGGCTTTTGTGCCGGTGCAGACCACCTCACGGACGGAGCGGTGGGTGTGGGCGGTGGCGCTGGTTTGGGCCGAAGCAGTGGCTGTTAGAAATCTGCAGCTGGGAGGCTGTGACTAGCAGTCCCTGGAAACCAGGACAGCCCCCTGTGCTGGTGTGAGCCCCACCGATTAAAATAGTCCTAGGGTTTAGCATTGGACAAACACTAACTGACCTTATCCGGAAGGACCTTTCCTATGCCAGCAACTAGCTGTTGTAGGCTCTTCTTCTTCTATGCCTTTCTCCCACACAATCTCCTTAGCCTTGGACTTGAAGTCCTCTTCCTCCTTTAAGATCCAGACCAGATGGGGCACCAGGATGGCTCCCTCAGTTAAGCGTCTGACTTTGGCTCCGAGGGTCATGATCTCATGGTTTGTGAGTTGGAGCCCCGTATTGGGCTCTGTGCTGACAGCTCAGAGCCCGGAGCCTGCTTCAGATTCTGTGTCTCCCTCTCTCTGCCCCTCCCCTGCTCATGCTCTATCTCTCTCTCTCTCTCTCCTTCAAAAAGAAATAACCATAAAAAATTGTTTTTAAAGATCCAAACCAGATGTCAAGTCCTCTTGGCAGGTAGATGGTCCCTTTTCATGTTCCCCCAGCACTCCAGGCTCTTGTTGAGTGTGGGAGCATGTGTATTACACTCATTGCCTTAAAAAGGGTCCAGTACTGTCTGGTATGTAGAGATCGCCCCCTGCCTAGAGTGTTCTCCTTCCTTCCAGCTAATCCTTTTTCACTTAATTAATGCGTCTTTAGTCTTCAGAGCTCAGCGGGACCATCACTTAACCCAGGCGCCTTTTTTCCCCCCCCCGTGTTTTTTTTTAAGTTTGTTTATTTATTTTGAGGGGGGGGGGTGGTGGTGAAGAGAGAAAGGGAGAGAGAATCCCAAACAGGCTCCTCATTGTCAGTGAGGAGCCTGTTGCGGGGTGCAATCTCACCAACTGTGAGAATGTGATCTGAGTTGAAATCAAGAGTGGGATGCTTAACCGACCAAGTCATCCAGGCACCTCTGGGAGGCCTTTCGTTACCCTGAAGACAGGGCTGAGACCACCCTCTTCTTTGCTTCCATATCTCTCTGTGTCTTCCTCATCGCAGCACTGCTCATCATTGCCCACAATCACATGTTCAGTCGTCTCTCCTTCTCTCTAGAAAGTCAGCTTCGGGAAGACAGGAAACTGCTTGCTTTTACTGCTGTATTCTCAATACTTAATCTTGCCCATGCAGCCCATAGTATGTGCTCAATTAATATTGAATGAATGCATGCCTGCCTGCATGCATGAATGAATGAATGAGAAAACCAATGCTTCCCCTTAGCTATGTGATCTTGGAAAAGCCAGTCTTCTACTTTGAACCACAATTTCTTCATTGCCAAAGGGATCGATGAGCTCCCAAGTACGTTCCAGCTCTGTCACTCCACTATCCTGTGACCTATTTTACCCGCTATCTATAACTCACGTTCTGGCCCATCCAGCATGAGTCATGCCTCAAGAACTTCAGGCGCTTACTCACTGTGAAGTAATTTTACATACTTCAGAGAACCTTTCACTCTTCAAATATTATCTTACTGATGTGATCCTTGGCAGCATCATGATCTCCCTCCAGCTCATGAAGGTCAGGTCGCTCCATGGGAGCAGACGCCTTCCCTACCATCTCAGTTCCTGGCAGCCCTAGCCACGTGCATTCCCAGCAGGGGCCCCAGAAGAGGGTAGGGTCTGCCGATCCTGTGATGGAGTGTGTTGTGATTCCTATGCAGCATAAGAGGAGGGGAAGCTGTGACTCAGTATTTGTGAAATGTTGCCTTGCGGGGTGAGTAAGACCAGACTGGGGCTTTGTGTCTTGGGAAGTGGTGAGTCTCATTAATTGGAATCGAAGTCAGAAGGTCAAGGTCATTTCCTGCCACTGCCACTCCCGCTTCCTTGCCGTGTCCTCATTAACCGGTAATCTATCCTTTGGACCACCAGCTTTCTAATCTGTAAAATGGCCACATAAACACACAGCCTACTCACTGTCTGGCTTGGTTTGGAAGTGCGGAGGGAGCGCCTTTCCGTGTTCACTGAGCATCTACTATGTGATGCACACTTTGCATCTGTTACTTAGTCTGATTCTCAGAACAATGCCATGCGGTTACCCGGGGACATGGGATCTCTTCTCATATCTGGATTCTCTACAGCAGCACCCCCGGACCTGCGTTCCACCTGTTTCACACTTTTCTGTTTGAAATTAGTAAGTATGTGCTTGGTGATCAAACACATTTGCTTAAACCATATTCCCCCAACCAAGCAAGACTTCCCAGAGCATTTCCTATGGTAATGGGCACCCTTTGGGGTTCAGTGGTTCAAAGTTGCCAGGATTGAAAGGGCAAGACTCCAGCTACCCCAGAACTCCAAATTGTTTTGCTCAGCAGCCTGGAATTGGCTTCTGTGATGCTCGAATTGCTAGGGCAGCCGGCTCCCCAGACAGGACTTACCAAGGCAGCCATGCTTCATGACCACATTTGATGGGATTTTGCTTTCCATCCTGGCGACCCTGGGGTCTGCTCATGGTTAGCAGGAATCTGAAGAGCCGGCCACCTGGTTATTGTCAGGCTCCTTCATGCCATTGATGAATAGGCTAAAAAAGAAGTTCTGGTACTTTCTAGGGTGATGATGAGTCCTGAGGAACCAGGGGGGACGTAGGGTTTCTGCTAACAAAATTGGACAGGGAGCGGTATGTCTAGAATCAAGAAGTTCCTCTGTCGAGTCTTCAAGATTTTCTTTTTTTTAATGTTTAAGAGTTAGAAGAAAAAGAAAGACCACGAAGTCTCCATCCTGGTCAGACCACCAGTGGCTCAGATCCCTCAGGGGAGAGGATTTGCTATTTGGCTTGGGCCACTTCAAGAAGTCAAGATTTCTGAGCAGAATGAACGTAATATTTACGTCTCTCTCCCTACCAAGAGCGTCATGATATGTTAGCGCCTTGTATTAGAACAAATCTCCCTTTCCTTCCCCCGTTCCCTTGTGTTGCTTGCGTGCAGTGGTGGCAGTGGCTCTTACAGTTTCGTCCCCAGGCTCTAGCATTAAGAGAATAGGAATAGAGCCAGGAGAGGAATAAGCATCACCCCGAGGCCCTGGACTGCTTGCCCAGCACAGCGCGGAAGAATCTTTTGGGCTAACTCCTTGACACAGCAGGTGAGCACACCCCCAGGAAGGGAGAGCCTCTTTGTTGTTAGAGTCCTGTTCCGTGATCATTGTTGGCAGTTAAGCAGGAGACGGCACAGGATGTGGTTACATTTTCTGCCTGGTTTTCAGCTTTTCCTGACTTTCTGGTTGGAGAATTTCAGCCCCTATGGGCCTGATTCCTCAAATCCACTTAAAGGAGCAGCTTGAGGAAGCAGAGCCCACCGGAAGCACGGGGCTGACAGGTGTGCAGTGGCCGGACCCCTGACTCTGATGCAGATGCGGTGCCGTGCAGAGTGACTGCTGGGCGACCATCGCCACTTGTCCTCAGCAGGGCTGCGGTTGCCCCGGCAGTTTCCTCCTGACTGACTCCAGGCTTCCCGGCATCGGTCTGAGGTCCCCATGACCTTGCTCTCTATCTTCCAGTATCTTTGAAATAAACTGCGCTTCTACTTAAGATTAGCCAGGATCAGCTTTTGATTCTTGCAGCAAGAAAGTCTGATGTATAGAAATTGGAAGAGGAGGAGGAGGAGGAGAGGTAGTAGTGAAGGAAAACATTTATTGAGCACCTATTGAGCGCCAGGCACCCATATTATATACTAGGTATGTATTATTTCTTCCTTTCAACAGTCCCACAAGCTTGGTATGCTTTTACTTCTTTGTTTTTAGCACAGGAGGTAGCCAAGGCTTACCTCGTGCAGTGTAATTTCAAAATGTGTGCAAGTTCGCAAATTAGGAATTTATGTCCATGATTGAAAGGGAATAGAGCAGAAATCAGATAAGGCCTTGTGTGCCTGAAGAGGGAAGACTACAAAATAGTGCCCTAGACTTTTATTATGGGAAATTTAAAAACATGCACAAAAAGAGAAAATAGTGTGAGAAACCTCTGTGTACCCACCAAACCAGCTTCAGCAAATTGTCAATATACTGGAATACTATGCTGTCTACTATTGGTTTAAGTATAGAAGCTACTACTGAGTTTTCTTTTCTTTTTTTAAAAAACATTTTTTAATGTTTATTTTTGAGAGAGGGAGAGAGAGAGACAGCATGTGCAGGGTAAGGATGGCTGTGTGTGTGTGGGGGGGTGGAGACACAGAATCTGAAACAGGCTCCAGGCCCTGAGCTATCAGCATAGAGCCTGACGTGGGGCTCAAACTCAGGAACATCAAGATCATGACCTGAGCTCAAGTTAGACGCTTAACCTACTGAGCCACGCAGGCACCCCAACTACTGAGTTTTCTTGAATGTTGTGAGGTTCAAGATTGTGGATCTGGAGGGGAGCCTGGGTGGCTCAGTCGGTTAAGTGTCCGACTTGGGCTCAGGTCATGATCTCACAGTTCGTGGGTTCGAGCCCCATGTCGGGCTCTGTGCTGACAGCTAGCTCAGAGCCTGGAGCCTGTTTCAGATTCTGTGTCTCCCTCTCTCTCTGACCCTCCCCTGCTCATGCTGTCTCTCTCTCAGAAATCAATAAAACATTAAAAAAATTTTTTTTTAAAAAAGAGTGTGGATCTGGAGTTGGTTGTATAGAGAAGAGCAGATTTGGTTGTAAGTTATATTAACATTTCTAACTACATAAAATTTAAAACTTCTATGTCAAAATATTAAACGTTGAAAGGCAAACAACAGACTCAGAAATTTATTTGCCACTGCCATGACTTTCAAAACTATCTTTATGATATAAAGACCTTATACATAGTGGTAAGAAAATCAACAAAATAGCAGAAAAAGGGGGTCGAAGGTGTGAACGTAGTTCCTAGAAAAAGGACCAACAATAGCCAACAACCTTACTAGTACGTAATCAAGGCAGTGAACACAGAACAATGCTTTCACCTACGACGTGAAGAATTTTAAATGTGGGTGTTCACATTCTGCGGAAGGCGGGGTGGTTTAGTGTAGCCCTATTGGAAATTAACTTGACAAAGTATATCAGGGACTTAAAGAAGTATATATCCTTTAAGTCAAAAATTCTGCCAAGGGAATCTTCTTTTAAGGAAATTAGAAGAGGTGTGGAAAAGGTTTCTACACAAAGAATTTCATTATAGCATGAATGACAAGAGCAAAAATATTGGGAAAAATTGCAAAGCCTAACAATAAGGGAACGGTTTGGTAAATTATGGTGTGTATATAGATAGAATATCATAGAATTATTTTCTGTGGACAATGGTCATCTATGTAAAGCATGATTTCATTTATGTATAGTTTGTCTTTCTCCCTCTACACATGCATGTGCACACACACGCACACACACACAAACACAGAAAACAAATTGAAATATGCCAGTGTGTTCACAGTGGTTATATGTGGATTGTGGGATTCTGGATTTAAACATTTTATTCTCTTCATTCTTTTTTGTATTTTATGTTTTTCATTTTCATCAGAAAAGAAACTTAAAAGAAAGTTGACTTAAAACAATGTTATCCAGCAACATTATGGCTTTTCTACTTCATAGCTTTTCTACTATGAACCAGTGAGCAGTGTTAAGTGGCTATCTGTTAACACTAACAACGACTGAGTACTTACTGTATATAATAATACTGATAATAACAATTATTGAGTACTTACTATATGGAAGGCATTTAAAGACTTTTAATCATTATATCCAGTGCTACCAGCAACACAGACTTATGGTAAGGAGTATCATCATTCCCATTATATAGATGACAGAACTGAGACTCCTAACAGATAAGAGGCTTGTTCCAGAAGTTCTAGTTTTCACTGGTGAAGCCAGGGCTCACGGTAGGCTTGTCTGACACCAGGGTGCTGTCCTTCCCTACCAGGAGTCCTTATACTTCCCTCCTGCACAACACGTGATATCTCTGGGGGCGACCCTTCTAAACGGAGCCTGCATCATAAGACAATGTGGGTCAAAGACGTGGGCCGGCCCAATGCGGAGTCCAATCTCATTCAGTTGTTGGAGTCAATTGGTTGTCAGAAGACTGATTTGAAGAGAAAAATTCAATTTTCCCAGAGATTGAGGAAAACAGGCTTTTGTTCCTGTTTCATTCCATTAAAAACGGAGAGAAAGCCTGTAGCAGGGCTGAGGCGTGCCCTGCTGACCTTTTCCTAAACAAAGCTTCCTCATCCATTTTCTCTGCCTCCATGCCTGACCCCAAGCCCTGCATGTGGACACAACCTTTTCCTTAAGAGAAAACAGTAATGTGGGCAGGTCTTAATCCAGGAGACTTCTACCTCCTTCTGTGACTGGCCACATCTCTGTGATGCTCTATGAGTTGTTCATAATTAACTTGCACAGGGCAACCTTCTTTCCTTTATTATTTCAGTTCTTAAAAGGGAGCCATGTTTGCTTGGATCACTTTGCTCTCCACGACCTGCCCGTACCTTGCATGGAAGGGGGGTAGGGGGAAGGATTGGCAATAGTGGTAGAAAGACTGTCATCCTGTAGACCCTATGAAGACAGGGTACCGCCAGCCTGTTGTGCGGCTCTCCATCGTTTGGCATGGTGCCCTGCACGGAACAGGTACGCGGCCATTTCTGATGAGTAGCAGTATGAATGAAGGGCCACAGCACGGAGTGCACTAGCTGGAAGATCACAGACACTCAACAAACCCTAGCCGACACACCGTTACCCTCTCTGGCCTTTCGTCTGGGCGTCTGTATTACATAGGGCTTGCCCCACGTGGTCTCCAGGGTCCCCTCCGGTTCTGACACCTGTGGCTGTATCTGCATACTCTGAAGTATGCTGGGGCTCGGAGAGGAGAGATGAGCTTCTCAGCAGGCGCACAGAATGATCTGGTGTGTTCTCCCTGTGAGACGACGGACCCGTGGACTCCCCAGGGCTCACTCCGCCCCCTCCAGCGCTCCATCTGGGACGTGTCCGCGTGGCAGTCTGCAACATCTGTCACAGGCGCTCCGTGCCGGGATGACTCTTGCCTCAAGTATGTCCTCGGAAAGCCCTGGAGATGGGGAGCCTGCCGGGAGTTTACGTAACTTAACGAGCGGCCAGAAGAACGTACGCGGAGGCCTCTGATTCTGGGGGTGGGTCAGCGTTCTGTGACTGTGCAGGGTGACACACGGTCTGCAAACTGCTCCGGATGCAGAGCCCCTTGGTGAAGGGGACAGGAGAGGTGTCTCTATTTCATGTTTTCTTTTCACAGTCATTGCCCTTTGTATCCTAAAAAAAGGAAGGGTTTGGGAGAGCTGCCCTGCACATAAGGCGTATGAAAAATAAATGAGGCAGCCAGGATGAAGGGGAAATAAAATTTGCTTCTGCTCAGCCCCTCGGACCCTCTCCTCACCCTTCCCAACCCTGCTGTCTGCCCTGGGATGCTGACCTGTGTGGACTGCCTCTCGATCCGTGTTGGGTTTGGCCACGGGGTCACCGTCAGGAGGTCAGAGGGAGAGGGAGGCGAGGATATGAGCGGGGCCGTGTCCCTTCCACAGGGGAGGTCTCACTTCTCAAAGTGACCTCAGCAACACACTCTCTTTCTAGACAGGTGACTGCTCCATCCCCTGGGAGCCAAGGGTGACAAACTCCATTGTGACTAACTAGTCTCTGGTCACTGTGTTCTCCCCCCGCCTCCAGCCCATGCCCCTGCTGGTGTCCCACTGTAAATAAACCCTTCTTGAATTACCCTAATTTGAGCGCTCCATCTGTTTCCTGTTAGGACTCTGACTGATATAGAAGGATTAAAAAAAATAAGAGGCAGTTAGAAATACCGCTTATAAATGAAATACAACTGTAATGCTCTGTACATGTGCCCCCCCCCCCCCGAAAAAACCCATGCATCAGTGCATCTGTTGCCGTTTTTACTCTGAGCTTCCTGGTGACCAAAGCGACAGAACCATAAGAACGGACCTCTAGTCTCATCCCCCCTTTCCATCAGAGCCCGGAAGACCTTCCTAACTAAAACTCTGACCATCTCTCTCATTATGGATCGAATGGTGGGTCCCCCAAAGGTATGCCTGAGTCCTAACCCCTAGTCCCTGTGAATGTGACCTTCTTTGGAAAGAGGGTCTTTGCGGATATGTGATCACATTAAAATGAGGTCATGCTGGGGGGAGGGTGCCTAATGCCATGACTGGTGTCCTTATGAGAGGGAAATTTGGACACAGACACACGCACAGGGAGAGCGCCATGTGATGGTGAAGCGGGGGTAGGAGTGATTCCTTCCTGGGAGAGAGGCACGGAACCCATTCTCCCTCAGAGCTTCCAGAAGGGGCCGGGCCTGCTGACACCTTGATTTCAGACTTCTGGCCCCCAGAAGTGTGAGGGAATGCATTTCTGTTCTCTCTAGCTGCTGAGTTGTATTCGTTTGTTATGGCAGCCATAGGGCCACTAACGTGACTTCGTGAAGTGCCAAGGCTCCTCATGACCTGGCTTCACCTTCATTTCCAGCTTCCTCTCCGCCCCCCCCCCCCCCCCCCCCCCCCCCCCCCCCCCCAAGCTCACCCTTGTATCTCCCGTTCTCATGCACGCCATGCCATTTCAGGGTTCTAAGCCTCTGGCCATGTTCTTATTGCACCTGGGCTGCCTTTTCTACTCTTCTGGATGCTGCTATATCTTTTCCAATCTCATAGATTCAATTCAGATGTCACCTTCTCCAAGGGGCCTTCCCTGTCCCTCCCAGCTGTGGTGGGTCCACCTCCTCTGGACGTCTGGATGCCCATGTCATCCATAGTAGGTAGCCGCCATCTCTGTTTCCCTCCCTAGATGGTAACCTCCCCAAGGGCAAGGTCCTGTATTATCTCTGCATCCCCAGGGTCTGGAACAGCACCTGGCACATAGCAGAGGCCCCACTGATGTTTATCGAACTGGATGGTTCCTTAGCATGGCATTTGTCTCATCCCTGCTATAAGCCAGGTGCTTTTCTAAGTACTTCGCATGGATGTTGGGTGTGGATGAGGAAATCGAGGCTTGAGGAGCATGAAGGTTCATTTGATGTGTCCACCCAGCTAGGCTGCATGCACAGTTGTTTGGTCTACCGTCAGTCTAGATGGAATAAAGGTATTTTTCAGATGCGATTGACATTTACATGAGTCAGCTTTGAGTAAAGCAGACTACTCTTCCATGATAGGGTGGGCCTTGTGTGATCAGTTGAAGGCCAGATGAAAAAGGACAGAGGTCCTCTATGAAAGAATGAATTCTGCCTCCAGAATGCCTTTAGACTCAGCGGCAGTATCAACTGTTAGCTGAATTTCTAGCCTGCCCACCTGCCCTGCAGATTTCAGAGGGCAAGGCCTTAAAAGAGATCTCTTGCTTTCCCCACATAGATCTTATTGGTTCATTTCTCTGAGGAAGGCTGACTTCTGGAGAGGGGACAGTCCCTGAGGTTGTGTGCCTCTCTTCCATTCCAATCTGTTGCCTCTTCACATTGGACAGATAGAGGGGAGCCCAGTCAGGGAGGATCTGAACGCTGTGGTTTTTATCTGTGACAAATCTATCTTGGGCAATCAGCTTGGGGCTTTGCGTGAATTGTGTTCATCAAGCGGGTTGTATATTTACTGAATCTCCTTTTGCTTTTGCTCGGCAAACAGAAATGTTTATTCCTTTAAAAAACACAAATGCTAAGTGGGGCAATATGATTGGAACACCCAGTCCTTTAAAGAGGCTGAGATTTTCGTTGGCAGAACATTAAAAATGAGAGATGTTGGTTTTAGGTCTTCAGAGCAATGCCATTTTTCATCTCTGTGTCATACTGTGTTTCCGCAGCTCAGAAACAGCAGTACCACCCAAACGTCCACTCCCATGTGTATCATTGTCTGCCTTCCAGAGAATTCCATCCCAGGACTGGACCTGTGTGATGGCGAGCCACCAAGGAAGGCAGGCGGGGGAACTGCCCTTTGCTGGGAAGTTAACATTCCTCCCTCCCTCCCTCCCTCCCTCCCTCCCTTCCTTCCTTCCTTCCTTCCTTCCTTCCTTCCTTCCTTCCTTCCTTCCTTCCACCTTAAGCCTTCCTAGACCTTAAACAGGCTTATGCCATTCTGCGAATGACTAAGTGGAGCCCAGAGGGAAGCAGTGGCTTACTCTGATGGAGAAGCACATTCAAGAGATATTGGTGAACATCTGCTACGTGCCAGGCTCTGGGCGGAGTGCCGAGAATTCAACGATGAATAAGAATGGCCAGCATCTGTTCTTGTGACACTAATATCCGAGTGAGGCAGAGAGGATGAAGCAGACAAGAATCACACACGTGCAAGCGGTGTGACTGTTACTAAAGGCGGGGCTGGATTTGAACTGGTGTGGAAGGGCTTCAAAGCCCAGAAGGGTCCTGTGCCTCTTGTTTCTTTTGGCGATGTCTGTGCTTTATAACGCTCATTATTCTGGTGACTCCTTAGACTATTGTCACTGAAAACACCCCCATTGAGTCCAGCAGGTCTTCGTAAGATGATTTGCTGTTTAGTCATAAGAGCTTTGGCGGGCGGAAAGGTTGGAGTCGCGCCTCCAGTTCTTACTAAGTGTGCAACTTTGGACAAGTCCCGTGACCTCCCTGAATTTCATTGTCCTTGTCTGTTACACGAAGTTGAGCTGAGAGCCTGATTGGGAACAATGATTTGTAAACGTTAAGAGGTTCTGCAAATGCTGGAGATCATTAAAAACAAACAAACAAATAAACAATCATCTGCCTAACCCTCTCGACCAATAGCTGGGAAGCATCCTAAATAGAATGCAAGCAATAGCCAGGGTGAGGGTTTTCTTTGCATAAAACATGCCACAGAGTCTTTAAGCAAATTAATAACATCAGACTGGAAAAAATAAAATAAGGACTGACAGTCTATAAATTATTTAACTTAGTTTTCTAGTATTTCAAATCTCAGTTCGGTAGAGTGAGGATTTCCTTACAATGTGTTAATTACAATAATGCTTCATTTACCAAGTCGGGGAAAAGAGAGTGAGCATGAGGTATCTCACCCACTAGGCTGAAAGCAGGGGACTTTGTGTTTTAAATTCTCCCATAGAAACTTCTCTCTCCTTTCTGTTTAGGTGAGGGAGCTGTCATCTATAAACCTTTGCCCTCTGACCACAGCTCCATCCTGAAAAATCTATCTGTGTACTTAGTGATGAGTACAGATACCTAGAATCTTTATTTTCTAGAGTTGCTACACGTAGTTTATTTCCTGAGCTGTTATGAAGTCATGACTCCCAAAAGTCGTGACTAAGCCTAGAATGTAGTCATTAGCTTCAAAACAATGTAGTGAAGCCATATCTCTTTCTTCTGTCCTGTCCCCTGAGGTCTGTAGATCATAGTTCTCAGCACAAAGTAAACTGTTCAATAAATGATAGTCATTGTTAACATAGTAATAATTACTATTGTTATTTTTTATACTACTATTCTTATATCATCACATACATATTTTTGGAGGGAATATGTGGCAATCGGGATGCAGGCCAAAAAAGATCTGTGAAGGGAAGACAGATTTAAAAAATGTGTGTCCTTTTAGGTCCTCGTTCATAGCCTGTGTTTTCCTATGTGGGAGAGAGTTCGAATGTGTGTAGCATTTGGGTTACACTCAGAGGATTAGACATAGCAGAATCTTTCTGTAATGAAGGGAAAAAGTATGCCTTCTTCTACCTGCCAGATAACTGAAATGTAATTTTCCTAGTAGGGTGTGATTTGGGGAGCATGTCACTAGCCTCTTTTAGTTTACTCTTAATTTTTAATTTGTATATGTGTATCTATCTATCTATCTATCTATCTATCTATCTATCTATCTATCTGAGAGAGAGAGGGAGAGAGCATGAGCACCGTAGAGGGGCAGAGGGAGAGAGAGAGGGAGAGAGAGAGAGACAATCCTAAGCAGATTCCATGCTCAGCGTGGAGCTCTCCAGGGGGTTCCATCCCACGACCCTGGGATCATGACCTGAATCGATATCAAGAGACAAGACGCTCAACTGGCTGAGCCACCCAGGTGCCCCTAGCCTCTTTTATTTTAAAATAAAAGAAAATCATTTATATAAAAATATCCCCAATCTTATGGTGATAGTAATACCCATTCTACAGAGTTATCAGTGAGGAAAATGGCTACAGTTTGCACAGCTCTTTATATTGCACGTAGTCCCTTCATCTACTTGCTGACTGTCAATCCCCTAAGAGTACTAAGTGATCTGTGTTTGTATCCCAACTTGACCAGCGAGCCAAAGCAGGCCTGGGTGGGGGAGGGGGTGGGAGAAGTGGTGCCTCTCTGGCTCCTTCCTTAGTTAGTGAGACGGCTGGGATTACAGTCCAGCTCTGCTTCCTTCCATCTACACTGTTGCTCCTAAGTGTGATTATTACGACATCAGATATGGCAGAATATGGCTTTAAAAAAAGGGATTTCCATCTTGCATGTCCCGAGGCTCTTCTATCTGTGTGATTCCCATTTTTGTTAATAAGCATCTCTTTAGTGTCTAACACATCAAGGGCCCATGAGGGGGTGGGGAAGACGGGCAGTCATGTCAGCCTCATGCCAGGCTGCAAAGGACCTTTAGGGAGTGATATGTGAGGGCATTCATGGGAGCAAGAAAATTTTTAAAGGTCCAAGTGGTTTTGGTAATGTAGAGTAAGAACAAAGAATTCAGAGCAAAGTATACACGGATAAGACTCATTTGTTTCCCAAGGTTTGGTGGTACAAAATTAAGTTATTTTGTTATTTTGTTTTTGGAACTAAAGACGAGGCCATATTCTGGTGGGCAGGGTAGGGTTTTCTTTTGAAGAGAATAATTGGTTTCATTGTTAGTCATTCTGGGAATTGTTAATTCCGGGACAGAACGCGAGCGAAACTTTGAACTGGGTCTGGAAGGTTTTGGCTCCGGACTTCGAGTTGGGGAAAGAGGGCTGAGACAATATTGATGGTGGTGGGAATGAGGATGGGGGTTCAGTGGGCTGAAGGATGGCCCCCAAAGATAGTAGGTCCTAATTCCTGGAACCTGGAGATGTTATCTTATTTGGAAAGAATTTTTTGCAGCTGTGATTAAGTGAAGGCTGTGAGATGGGGAGCTTCTCCTGGATTATCTGGGTGGGCCTTAAATTCAATAACATGTAAGAGGCAGGTGGAGGGAGACCTGAGGACACGTGAGAAAGGAGGTGGCAATGTGTTGAGGAGGCAGAGATTGGAGTGACGCAGCCACGTGTCAAGGAATACCAACAGCCACGAGAAGCTGGAAGAGGCAAGGAACACATTTCCCCCTAGAGCCTCTGGAGGGAACATGGTCCAGCTTACACCTTGATCTTGGTCCAATGACAATGATTTCAGATTTCTGGCCTCCAGAACTGTGAGGAAATACATCTCTTTGTTTGCACACCATCAAGTTTGCAGTGATTTGTTACAGCAGCTGCAGGAAACTGATACAGGGGCTTAGAGAATAGTAAGCTGCCCTTGGTCATGGAGAGGCAATGCACGCACCTGCGGGAACTTGAACATCAACTTCACCGGTGACGGTAATGGCAGTTGTAGCACTGGCGCAAGCAGTCCAGGAGGGTAAGCTGGTTCTGGAGGAGCTGATATCCACGGCGGGATCAAGGGGATGAATCTGAATCCCAGCACCATTAGCAAGGGATGATGGGGCTAGGATTCCTCTGGGACCATGAGGGAGGCCACGCTCTTGCAGAAGCAGGCTGGGGAGTCAGGGTCTGTCGCAGGTAGAGAGAGTGGATCCTGGCAGAGCAGAGACTTTGTGGGGCTATTGAGCCTGGAGGCAGAAGAATATCTAGTGGCAAGTGCAGGCCCATCCTGGACACTTGCAGGGTCTGGAGCTTGAGTTGAAACGAAACCTGCATACCACAGGTCTAAATATTTAGAACTCATCAGTCAACAAAATAAAGTATTACATGTTGTGATACAGTTTTTAAAAAATGTTAAATTGTAGTTTTTATATGTAGTCTTAAAACTACATTTAGTTATTTTTTAAATTATTTTATCTATTTTGAGGGAGAGACAGAGAGAGAGAGAGAAGGGGAGGGGCAGAGAAAGGGGGAGAGAGGGAACCTCAAGCAGGCTCTGTGCTGTCAGTGCAGACACTGATGCGGGGCTCCGTCCCACAAACTGGGAGACCATGATCTGAGCTAAAATCAAGAGCCAGATGCTCAACCGACTGAACTGCCCAGGCGCTCCTAAAACTACATTTAAAATGTAGTTTTAAAATGAGTGAAAGCTGGCAAAGTATAAAGGATTACTGGATTTAATTATTATTGAATATATCTGAGCGTTCTGTTGGTGAGCCCATGTCTGGACGAGTGAAAAAACTAAGACATATGTAATTCACAAATTTTAATGTCATTATTCCATTAAATGAATCTTTCTTGCCTCCATTTCTGTAAAATTAGCAATTATGTTGTTAGGTCTTTTGGGGGGCATTGGCCCCTTTATCATTATATAATGCCCTTTTTGGTCTGTGATAACTTTCCTTGCTTTGAAGTCTGCTCTGTCTGAAATTCATGTAGCTACTTGTGCTTTCTTTTGATAGCAGTGTCATAAAAATGGACAAAATATTTGAAAAAGAGGCTGGAGAAGGGAAACAAATGATAGGAGACCAATGATCATTTTGCTTTCTGCCTGGAGGCACTTTTGGGGCTGTGGAATAGGGATGAGCATGCCAGGAAGATCATGGCAGTCTCACAGAGTCAAGGAGTCAGAAATCAGAGTTCAGGGAGGTGGACTTTGCTGGAATTTGCAGAGCAGAATATCAGAGAGGAGGAAACTATGCAGAGAAAAAGCTCCATATATCAGTATACCCTCTTGAGTCTGTTGCTGAATATTGAGCTGTGCGTGCATAGGGGGAGTCTCTAGAAAGTCAAGAGAAGGATGACTAGAGAGGCAGTAAGTAGAACTATTTCCAAAGCTTGTAGCACTCAGAGACGTCTGTAACCAGAGTAGAGAGATCTCACTGAACACCCAAGCTTCTGGCCAACACTAGAAGGGTCACCCCTTATTAGAATTACTTAAACTAGCCCTCACTAAAGGCTACTCTATAAAGCTTGCAACATTCTTGAAAGGATGAAGCAGATTCACAAGTCACTTAGGTGCCTGCCAGAAAAAAGTCTAACACTCTTCGGAGGAAGACAACAAAACCCAGCACACAACAATGCTGAACATCTAATTAGGCATGTAAATAAGCAGGAAATTGAGATTAAAAAAAAGAGAGAAAGCCAATAGAAATGTACCCAGAAATGATAGATGATGGAATGAACAGATAAGAACTTTATAATAACTGTAAATACGTTCAGGTCTTTAAAGAGAAACATGGGTACAATAAATATTGAAATGAAAGGTATGAAAAAAACTGTGAAAGAGAACCTCTATAGATAAAAAAAATATAATTTTAAATAAAAAAATGTCACACCTAATGGGATTAACACAGAGTAGACCTTACAGAAGATAATATTTTGAAGCAATAAACTGTCTGCATTGGTTTACTCAGGCCACCGTAACAAAGACTGGGTAGCTAAAATGACAGGAGTTTATTTTGTCACAGTTCTGGAGGCTGAAGCCCAAGATGCCTTCAGGCTTGGTTTCAGGTGAGACCTCTCACCCTGGCTTGTAGATGGCTGAAGTCCCATTGTGACCTCACATTCTCCCTTCTCTGTGTTCCTGCACATACACACAGAGATCTCTGGCATCTCTTCCTCTTCTCCTAAGAAGACAAATCTCACTGGACTAGGACCCCACCTTATGACTTCGTTTAACGTTAATTATCTCCCTGAAGGCCCCATCTCCAAATACAATCACATTGGGGGTTAGAGCTTTACCGTATGAGGGGCCAAAGTGCAGTCTATAACACTATCCAAACTAAAGTAAGGAGAGAAAAAAGTACTTAAAGGGAAGCACAGAATCTCAGTGACCCGGAGACAAAACAAATTACCAGTGTAATTGAAGTCCCAGAAAAGGGGTAGGAAAAAGATATTCGAAGAAATAATGCCTGAAAAGTGTTCCAGATATGATAAAAAGTATAAACTCACAGATTCAAGAAACGCAACGATTTCCAAGCAGGACACACACACACACACACACACACAACACACCACTGAGACATTATAATCAAATTGCTAAAACCCAGGGATCCAGAGATAAAGAGAAAATCTTAAAAACAAAAAAAGAAAAAGACATTCTGTAAAGAGAATAATAATAATAATTCTTGTGGGCTATATGAACTATTTTAGATTAGTTTTATTAAACTTACAAAGTTTAAGGAGGTAGAGCCTCAAGATATCTCTCCCCAAATAAATATTTATTAATTTAAAGATAAAATAGAGGGGCACCTGGGTGGCCCTGTTGGTTAACATCTGACTCTTGATTTTGGCTCAGGTCATGATCCCAGGGTTGTGGGATTGAGCCCCCACTGGGCTCCGTGCTGAGCATGGAGACTGCTTGAAATTCTCTCCCCTCCCCTGCCCTGCTGCTCATTTCCCCCACTCACTTGCTCTCTCTCTCTCTCAAAATAAAATTTGTAAAGGAAAAAAAGAGAAAACTTTATCACAGAGAAGCATGGATATCCCCACCTTAACCAAGAAATAATGGTATCCTGTAAGGTATCCTGTAAGGTATACTCTCATATACCCCCTGAAACGATATACCAATAAGGGCACCTGAATTATTCTTCCCAATAGCACATAACTTCAATTTAATTATGAAACAATTTATGCAAACCCAAACTGAGGACCTTTCTATAAAATAATTGGCTAGTACTTTTTTAAGGTCTCAAGGTCATCTGTCTTAGTCAGCTCAGACTGCTATGACAAATTACCATAGACTGTTTTGTAGCTGAAACAGCACACACTCAATCCTCACTGTTCTGGAGGCTGAGAAGTCCAAGATCAATGCCCGAGCAAATCCGATGTCTGGTGACAGGTTGCTTCCTGGTTTGCAGAAGGCCGTCTTCTCTATGTATCCTCATGTGGCGGTGGGGAGAGGGAGGAGGGAAGCTCTCTGGTATCTTTCTATAAGCACACTGATTTCATCATGCTGGCCCCACCCTCGCCACCTAATTACCTGTCAGAAGCCTCACCTCATAATTCCATCCCATTGGGAGTTAGGGTTCCAACATAGGTGTTCTGGGGGGTAAACAATCACACTCATAACATCATGATTAGTGAAAGGCAAGGAGAGGCTGAGGGTCTGTCACAGATGGGATGAGACTAAGGAGGCATGACAGTTAAATGCGATTCGGCAGTTTATAGTTGATTCTGGAATGTAAAAAGGATATTAGTGAAAAATACTGGTGAGTCCACATAATTAATAGTATGATGCCAGTGTTATTTTTTAAAAGTTTTTGAGGAGGGCCTGAGTGGCTCAATCCATTAAGCAACTGACTCTTGATTTGGGCTTAGGTCATGATCTCACGATTTGTGACTTTGAGTCCAGTGTCAGGCTCTGTGCTGACATAGCTGACGGATGGAGCCTGCTCTCCCTCTGCCCATCCCCCGCTCACATGCATGCACACATGCTCTCTCTCTCTCTCAAAATAAATAATCTTAAAATACATTTTTGATAATTGTACCATGGTTACATGAGCTGTTAACCTTAGGAGATGCTGGGTGAAGGATCTACAGAACTTTCTGGACTATTTTCTGCAATCATTAAATAAGTCTAAAATTATCTCAAAATAAAAAGTTAAAAATAATTGTTCCCACAAAACAAAACATCTTAGTGCCCGGTTGGCTTCATTGGTGAGTTCTACCAACCATTTAAGAAAAATAATACCAATTTTACATACTTTTTTTTTTTAGAGGAAAAGGGAATACTTTCCAACCCATTTTATGAGCCTAATATTATTCTGATACTAAAACCAGACATGGCTATTATAAGAAAAGAGAATCTAAGATAGGATTTCTCTAGAACATAGATGTAAAAAGTTGGCAAATCATGTCCAGCAACATCCTGTGTTTATTCCAGTAACAAGTTTGGTTTAACATCTGAAATTCAGTCAGTGGAATACATGACATGAACAGAATAAAGGGGAAAACAGCACCATGGTCTCAATAGACACAGAAAAAGCATTCGACAATATTCAACAGTCATTTAAGATAAAATTTCTCGGCAAACTAGGAATATAAGGGACCTTTCCTAATGTGATAGAGATCATTTACAATAAAACCTATAACTGACCTCATACTTGATGTTAAGAATGAATACTTTCCCCCCACAGACAACAATGCTTATTCTCATCAGTTCTATTCAATATTATAATAGACGTCCTGGACAGTCAAAAGGCAAAGGTGGGGGGAAGGCATTTATATGGGAAAAGTAGAAGGAAACCTGTCTTTATTTGCAGATGAAATAATCATATGTGTGGAGAATTCGAAGGAAATACAAAAAAGCTACTAGAACGAAATGAATTTAGCAAGGTAATTAATACAAGTTCAATATACCCAAATCAGTTATACTTCACATAGAGCAAGACACAATTGGAAAATGAAACTTTTTTTTTTAACATTTATTCATTTTCGAGGGACAGAGCATGGGGGAGGAGCAGAGAGAGAGGGAGAGACAGAGAATCCAAAGCAGTCTTCAGGTTCTGAGCTGTCAGCACACAGCCTGACGTGGGGCTTGAACTCATAGACCGTGAGATCATGACCCCAGATGAAGTCGGACACTTAATTGATCGAGCCACCCAGGTACCCTGGAAAATGTAATTTTAAACAATGTAATTTAAAATAGTATCAATAAACATGAAATAGGGCGAGTTTATTAAGATATGTGAAAACTATAAAAAACTGGTGAGCAAAATTAAGATCTAATTAGAAGTGTGATATAGGATGATACTCTTGATGCTCAAGAATCAGAAACTCAATATTTTTAAGGTGTTTATTCTCTCCCAAATTGATCTGCAAATGCAATAAAGTGCCAATAAAAATTCCAGAAGGCTTTTTGTAGAAATTGGCAAGATGATTCCAAGATTTAGGAAATGCAAAGGACATAACATAGCCACAACAGTTTTGAAAAAGAAGTGGAAGGAGTTATATAACTTTATATCAAGATTTATTGTAAAATGACAATAATCAAAACGGAGTGGTATTGGTGTAAAGATACTCATATAGATTAATGTAACATAGAAGAGACCAGAAAGAGACCTACAGACACAGGGCCAGTTGCTTTTTGACCAGGGTGCCAAGGTAATCCAATGGGAAAAAGTAGCGTGTACAAGAAACGGTGCTAGAATTGGATATCCACTCAGAAAAATGCAAACCTTGACTCTTACCTCACACCACATACAAAAACTCACTAGCAGGGTGCCTGGGTGGCTCATTTGGTTAAGCATCTGACTTCGGCTCAGGTCATGATCTCACAGTTTGTGGGTTCGAGCCCCGCATCGGGCTCTGTGCTGACAGCTAGCTCAGAGCCTGGAGCCTGTTTCAGATTCTGTGTCTCCTTCTCTCTCTGACACTCCCCTGCTCACGCTGTCTCTCTCTCTTTCTCTCTCTCAGAAATAAATAAAACATTTAAAAAAACCCACTAGCAACTGACCATAGATCTGTGAAAATTGAAATTGTAGAAAAAATTGTGATCTTGAGAACAGGACACAAGATCATAAATCACAAAAGGATACATTTTGCTTCATCAAAATTCTGCTCTTCACAGTAAAGGAATAGGAAAAGAGAAAACTGAAGCCATAGGCTAGAATAAAGGATTTGTAATAGATCTATTTTACACAGACTAGTATCAAAAACATGTAGAGAACTAGTCCGATCAATAATAAAGACAAATAATCCAAGAAAAACCAGGGAAAAGATTTGAACAGACACTCCATGAATGAAGATAAATGAATGGCCAATAACCACACGGAAATATGTTTCACATCATTAATCAGTAGGAAATGAGAAATTCACAGTATAATACAATTTCACTATATGCCCACAGTTTCTTAGCTACAGGGAGTTTTGTGTTCATTTGTAAATACTTTTGAACTTATGGATTCAAAGTTGAAAAAGAAGCAAAAAATGGACCCGCAGCAGAACTGAAAAGCAACTTTCCTACACAGGAAAATTGCATCCAGGGCTATCTGAGTAGAGCGCTTGGTCAGATTACCGTGTATCTGCCGGTATCTGAGCATTTCCGCCCCTCAGTGCTCTCCACTCTCAGGAGCATGGCTGTCTCTGATATTGGCAGCACTTGTACCATATGGCCCTTTGATTCAAGGACGGAAAGAAAGAGGAAGCCTTTTCGTAGAGCCTGAGCAGTGTTAGTGTGGGGAGTGGCTGTTTCACAGTGTGGCAGTGCCCGGTCCCAGCTCTCGATGACAGAGTGTCCATGTGACACGTGGGCCTGCAGATCTGTACATCCATGGCCAGGGCCCCTCTCACTCAGGACTGCAGGTGACACGGGGTAAGCTATCTAAGGGGGCCTCTCTGCAGGAAACATCTGGGTTCTACAGAACAAATTGTATAGAAACATGAAAGGTGGGCTCCCTTTCAACCCCCCTACCCTGCCCCTGCATTTGACAATTTGTGGTCCTTGGTTCCTTGGTGCTCAATAGATCTGCCTTTGCTCTATTGAGCTCTCTATTAACTTGGGCCAGAAAAATTCCGTATTTAATTGTAATCAGTTTTATATATTGGAGTTTTGCCCATGAGTTCGTTAGAAAAAAATAATTCTTTTACTAAAAAGAATGAAACAAGTGATCTGGTTCAATTAGCACCCCACACTCCCTTTCTAACTGGGCAGGCTGAAGCCCGGAGAAAGACAGACTCTTGCTTATACTGCCGTTCCAGGTAGCTACGAGGCCCAGACCAGAGGCCAAGTGCCCCGACTCCCTGTGTATCCTGCTTTCTCCTGCCCCACGGAGTCAGTCAGGGCTGCAATAAACTGTGTTATCTCAGAGAAGATTTTTATGATGCATCCAGCCTCTTCCCAGGGCTGGCCTGGCCCCCAGTGGTCTAGAAGACGTCATGTCCCTGATGAGCCCTTAATGTTTTGGAGCCATTGCTGAAACTAGAAGTCTCATGCTCCTATGTGCTCTTGGCTGACTTACAGCAGTGTTTCCAATGCGTACAGAGTCCATGGTGAGAAAACAGCAGGCCCCAAGTGTGAGCTCTGTGCTATCCCCTCTCTGTCCCCTTCTGTGTCTCTTCCTCTCCATCTTCATTCCACATTCATTCAAAACCTTGATGGAACCTTCTTGGACCGGTTGCCACAGTGTCGAAGCCCAGGGACATGATTGGGCTTTGTCTGTTTGTCTTTAATCTGTGACTGTGTTTTCTTGTTTGTCCTGTGGCTGCATCTACATGTGTTTGTACTGATGCATATCTTTTTCAAGGAGGGGGGAATCAATGTCTCTTCTGTCTTTCTTTCTTCTTTCCCTTCCTCTCTTCCTCTCTCGCTCTCACTTTTTCTTTCTCTCCCACCTCTTTCTCTGTTTTTGTCTTCCCTTGGATCTCCCTCGATTTGCTTTCTCTTTCTCTTTTTTGTGTCCCTCCCTTTCACCGGTCTTCTGAGTCTCTGTTTTGACTTCCGTCTCTCCCTGCTTCTCTGTGTTGCCACTCCTGTCTCCCTTTCTGTCTGTCCTCTGGCTCTCTTTACAGAATGTCTGTCCATTAGTGCACAGAGTGGATGCTGCAAAGGCTCCTTGAATCTCTGTTCTTCACCCAAGTCTGTGGGAAGACACTGGCACCACCCCATTTGTTAAGCATATTTTATAAGATTTTTCCTCTTCTGATTATGTAAATGCATTTTGGTCCCACTGAAAACTAGATCTCATTGGGCTTGTGCTTTGGAAAACAGAGGCCATGTGTATACATATTTTCCCTAGTTTGCAAGGAGACTTGCCTTTGTTTTAAATACAAGTGAAATGGTCTCTTTGACGTAGAGATTCTAAAGAAATTCTGCAGGTTGGAAAACCCACGTATGCTTTTACATTTCTCGCGGTGGAAGTCAGATTGATAAAATAGTCATTGAACACCAGAAAAGCAGGTGTAAACCATAGCCTTTCAGGAACACACAGTAAGGTAGGGAAAGTTTCCTGGGTGATAGAGAGGGTTGTTTGCTTGTCTAAGTGTTACAACAAGGAAAAATACAACGTGCTATGAGAGTAAGTCATTAGGCCTGGAGTAGTCAAGGAGGGCTTCATTGAGTTGGTGGTATTTGATCTGGGCCTTTGAACTACAGATAAAGGTTTTCCAGGAAGACAAGGGCAAAGGACACTTTGTATCGAAGAGATGATTTGGAAGGGTAAAGCCGTTTGGGATATTAAGACCCTAGTGTGTAAGAGGAGGAAGATGGAAAGTTATGTTGGGGCCCTGCCCTGCAGACTTTGAATGTGAGGATGAGCAATTTGGCCTCTTGCTGATGGCCCTGTGGGGTCGTGGAAGATACAGCAGAGTTGGTATGGGGGATGGAAGGGAGGCATTCAGACTGGAGGGAGGAGATTGAGGCAGTGCTCCAGGTGAGAGAAGAGTGAGCCATGGTGCTAATAGTTCTCCTCATTACATCATGTATTTACTTACAGCTTGGTTCCATCTGTCCTCTGCTTACAGGAGAGTTTGTGTTCACTAAAAAACCATCCGTGAGCCTCTACTGTATAGTAGGCATCTTGTGAAGCCTTAGGGACATGGAGATGAAAAAGACGTGGTTGAGCTGGAGTCTTAAGGACCTTAAAATTGAAAGGTGCTAGAGACAGATTGACAGGCGATTTCTGCATAACCCTTTATGAAGGTACTAGGACAGAGGAAAAACTAAGGGGATGTGGGGGCCCAGAGGAGGGCATCTAATGCAGTATGAGAAGGGCTGGTGTGGCTGGGCTTCCTGGAGGAAGTGAAGCCGGAGTTGTGCTTGAAAGACAGGCCAGAATTATCTAGAGCCATAGTTACCCAAGGGTGGTCCCTAACCTCTTAACACCACCATTGTCTGGGATATTGTGAGAAATGCAAGTTCTTGGAAGACACCCCAGAATCCAGAACTCTGGGTATGGAGCCCAGCAATCCGTGTTTTAACCAGTCCTTTGATGCGTGCTTAAGTTTGAGAACTACTGATCTAGGCAAGGGAGGGAGGAAGTTGTCCCGTGTCGAGGGGGAAGGTGTGCAAAAGCGTGAAAATAGCAGAAGGTCTGGTGGGAATATGGTTCGGAGGCTGGAGGGCAAGGTTATCGTGCAGATATGCCGCAAGAGGAGCCCGGAAGTCTTGATGGGACCGACAATGGAGGGCCCTAAGGAGCCGGTAAAGGAATGTGGGTAGTAGCCCACAGGGAACATGAAGTCATAGAGCGTTGTATAGAGGAGGTGGGCATGGTCAGGTTTCTCTCTAGAAGCAGGTCCGAGGTGGGCATATATGTAAAGCAGGTACTCGGTATTTGTTGAACTGACCTGCAAACTGAGTAGTCCACTCCATCCGATGACTGAGCACCAGATCAAGGAGGGGGCCAAAAAGACTTAGCTTTATGCCCATTCCAATCCACTGGTAACAGCTTCCTGAGTGCTGCGTGGAGAAGGACCCTGAAGCCTGGAATCTAGGAGAAATGAGCTTTGCGACTCAGCGGCCAAGTTTGCCACAGACATGAGAAGTGGGGAGGTGAGGATGTGGGGGCTCATGTGCTACATATTAAATCTGAGTTGCTCTTGCCAGATAATTAACAAAATGAAAACAAAAACACATGTTTTCCAGAACTCATTTGTACTCAGGAAACCCAGCCTTGCTCCTCGTCCAGGCCAGCAAGAATTGATTCTAAGTGATGTGGAAGAGAGTCATCCAGGGACATAGTGTCCTCTCCACTTCACACCCCCCGCAATGGAGAGGCCTCCTAGTGCTTGACCCAATGGCTGATGTTCTACCACTGAGCTTTTCTTTAGGGCAGGGCAGCTAAGGTCCTGTAGAACCAAAGAGGTTACAGGAGATGACAAATCGACCCATCGTTTAACGTGTCATTCACCCGACTACATCAGTCACCTGCTGCATGCAAGGCTCAACTCTTAGGAGGGGAGGGGCATTCACCATTCGGTAGAGCAATGCGATATTGAAGAACACTTGACTATCCAAGTGGCCCTTGTTGCACGGGGTGCTGAATGGGTGCCAGCTGGAGGCCTGGAGCACAGCCCAAAGGCCCCTTCTCTGGTGTAAAATGGACTTGAAGCCTTGCATTTCATCTTCCAAATTTATGCAGTCTTAAAATTCCACTCCATAATATGCAACATCTGGATTTGTTTTAATGTAGATATTCTTGACATCAAGTGGTATTTAAGTTGCTTACCAGTAAGTGAAAAGGATACCCCAGCTGGACACCCGGTGTTTTGCCCTAACTTTGCACAGGTGCCCCCAGTATACCAGTGTGCCCCAGAGGATCTGTGTGTTACAGATCGGGGGGGGGGGCGGGGGGAGAGTGGCTGAGGGATGAGCAAGTGAATCCCGACCTCCTGGCTGTGTGATATTCTGTAAATTACTTCACCTCTTGGAGTTGAGCAATAGAGAATGGGAGGAGTGAAATAGATGAACGTGTGTAGCACAGACCTTGGCGTCTATTAAGCCCTCAGTACGTGTCAGTTAAACGCCCACAGCCAAGGCCCGGAGTCATGCTGACCACAGTGTGAATTAATTGGTTGTATACAATCAGGCCTGAGGAGAATGGGGCCATTAGAGGGTCAGTTTGCATGTTGGATGACCTCTGCTATTTCCCCTTGCTGTAAATGGCTGGGAGGCTGCTGTGAGAACAGGAAGGGAGAGGGGGAATCATCCCTATGGAGAATCCTGGAAGGCTTCAAGGAGATGGTATTGGAGCTGGACCTTTCCGCAGGCTGTGACTGGATTGCAAACCATGAAGAAATATAAGGCTGGACAATCTGGTTGGATCTGAGCCTGGAGAGCTTAGCCCATGTTAAGGACACTGGAGTTTCTTTTTTATTTATTTATTTATTTATTTTTGAGAGAGAGAGATAGAGACAGCATGAGCAGGGGAGGGTCAGAGAGAGAGGAAGACACAGAATCTGAAGCAGGCTCCAGGCTCTGAGCTGGCTGTCAGCACAGAGCCTGATGCGGGGCTCGAACCCACGAACTGTGAGATCATGACCTGAGCTGAAGTCGGACGCTTAACCGACTGAGCCAACCAGGTGCCCCAGGACACTGGAGTTTTTTTTTATCCATTTGGCCTGAGGGAGCCATTGAGTACTTTTGAGCATGGTGGAGCTCTGTAGGAGAAAGGTCATGAGAACAGAAGCCTCTGAGGACACGTTCTTTCCCTGTGTGATTCCTGCTGTATCCCCTGTGCTTACAACAGAGTAAGTGTCCAGTAGTGGATATTTGAATGAATGAATGAATGATCAAATCACTCTGACAGCAGGCTTTTGGATCGAGTGGAGAAGCCACGTAGAGGCAGGAAGACCAGTGCAGAGGCCGTGGCAGTGCTCAGGGGCCACAGGTGCCCCTCCTCAGGGATTGGCAGTGGGACAGGGTCAAGAGCAGCTGGGGCGGGGGGCGGGGAGCCTCAGGGAACATCACCCTTCTCCTGTTCTCTGTGCCTCCCAGGGAGCACTGACCGCTCTCTGAATTTGGGGAAAGCTTCGGGGCAGCATAATTCATCCTGACAGCCCCGGCCAAGTGTTCTCCCAGAGCCTCTGTTCCCCTCTGCTCCCTGTTCAGATTGGAACACAGTCAGGGCACGCTCGAGAGAGGAAACAGTCATTTGCATCTGAACATGAAACAGCATTTTCTGAAGCTGCAAGCAGGGCCCAGCTGGTGTGTGCGGGGCTCGCTCACAATTGCGACCAGCTTGTTTCAATTTGGGACTGGAGGTTGAGGGGTAGGACTTCCCAGGGGGCAGACACAGCCACACGCAAGCGACTGCACAGAACTGGAGCCCAGGGTCCCCGCTGTCTCGGCTGCAGGGCGGACTTCCCCTGGGGTAGGGAGAGGAAAGGAGGGACAGGGGGGTACAGTGCATTCTTTCCAAACCCCCTGGGGGCAGCTACTTTTGGAAGTTCCATAAATCCAGGGGGAGCCGCAGGGAGCAGCCCACTGGCCCTGGAGCTGTCTGGCGACGTTGAACACCTACTATGTTTGGAGCATTTTGCCAGATGCTTTACTTTGTCGGGTGGGAGCCTGAAGACGGAAGTAGGCTGGTGGCCAAGGCCTTACATTGTTTTGAAAAATGATAAAGTTGAAAAAGTCACCGGGGGTGAGAGCTCAAAGAGACCCGTTGGAGACTCGCTGCCCCAAGCGAGCCCCGGTTCATCCTGCTGGAGATCCCTTCAAGTCAGGGCTGAGCGCAGAGGCTTAGACGCACACAAGCTAATGCACGCCAAGTTCGCTCGCTGCCCCTCTTTCTCCTCCCTCCCCTTTTACATCTCCTCTCCCGGTTGTGACAGTCCAGACCCTGCCTGCAAGGGTCTGCTTGTCCCTGGGCCCTCTCCCATGCTCCCCACGGCTGTGCCTGTGTATGTGCACCGGCACGGGGGCAGGGGACCCTGGGCCCCCAGTGGACTCAGCCTGCAAAGGGCACAATGATGAGAAAGCCCTCTCGTAGGGGAGGGGCTAGCACCATATTCGGCAAATTTCTCAGGCTTTATAGCTGTGCTGCTATGGCTACTGGCTCTACCACGTAACAGCCGCATGAACTCAGCCAACGTGAACTTACCTAACACTTAACAATCATAGCTAATGCGGGGCCCCTGGGTGGTTCAGTTGGTTAGGCGGTCGACTCTTGATTACGGCTCAGGTCGTGACCTCACGGTTCAGTTCCTGAGATTGAGCCCCACGTCAGCGCCATGCTGACATCCAGGAGCCTGCGTGGGCGTCTCTCTCTGCCCCTCCCCTGCTCATTCTCGTGCCCATACACTCTCTCTAAAACAAATTAAAAAAATACTTCTTTTAAAAAGTTTATTTATTATTTACTTAGAGGAGGGGGAGAAAAAGAGAGAATCCCAAGCTGGCTCTGCACGTGTCACTGCGGGCCCGCCTCGGGGCTTGAACTCTTGAACCATGAGATCATGGCCTGAACCAAAACCAAGAGTCGGATGCTTAACTGACGGAGCCACCCAGGCGCCCCACAACATAAATAAACTTAAAAAACACACACACAGTAATAACTAACACAGCCAGCATTCTTTTCCAAGTACTTTGAGGAACTTACCTTTCTTTCACAGTCGCCGGAAGACTGACGACAATACCCTCAGTACATGGGCCCAAGGAGGTTATACTATGTGTCCCAGTAAGTGGCAAAGGTAGGATTTGAACCCAGGCCATCCGACTCCCAAGTGAACCCGTCATAACCGCTACTGTGTGCTGCTACCTTCAGCCAGGGTGGTGTGCACGGTAGTAGGTACTAGTCAGTCCCCCTCCCCTAAGCCTTCTCTCCAAGGAGCCAGGCCTCCTGTAGAAAGTTCTCTGGCAGCAGAGGGAACTAGTTCTCTCTGTTAATTAGGTGTTTCATTTTACTGCCAGCCTTTTGTTTTCCCCCTGGAGATCTGGCAGGATTTCCAATAAATTGCTTTTCAAGGAAAGAAATAGAAAAAGACAGTGAGTGGCTTGCAGGTTGGGGACTGCAAAGCTTCTTGGGGGAGGGGGAGGACAATGAGGCCATTGTCTGCGTTATTCGGACTTCCTGGGAGGCAGCTGTGGGTCTTACGCCCCAGTTTTATCTTTGCAGTGACCAAATTCAACTCCCCTGTTCTTCCCCATCCCTTTGGTCAGTAGTGGAGTGTTTTATTCTCACACGGGCCGCTCCTTGTTCCCTCCATCCCCCCCCCCCCACAAAGATTAAATGGTTTGGTTTGGGACTTAGAAATGGGGGGATGTTGCAAGGGTTTGCTTGTGTCTAAAAAGAACTGAGTCTTTTTCAAAACCTGCTAATGTGGCACCGGCAGATTCCTCGCGGCTGGGATCTCCCTGAGCACTTCCTTACTCTACTGCTAAATTCGTGTTCCCTTTGCCTCCTTCAGCTGCTCAGTTGGTCATTGTTTTACCTGACTGCATGGCCCTGACCGTCCTTCTTGCAAGGTCTAACCCTGGTTGCAGATCCGAATATACTGGGTTTCTGTGATCTTGCATCAACTTTTACCACTAGTCACATTAGTTCACATTGCAAGCACACCAACCTACTACCTTCTGGTAGTCTTGAGTGCCAGTTCAAGATCCATTGTGTCCCCTGGTAGAAATAGTCCTTCCTTGGGAATTAAGACCTCTAAGCCAGCAGAGACCAAATCTGTAGGAACGGTAGTTACATTTTTGCCAGGGGGTCATTAGCATTCACGGTGAAAGGAGCGCCTCCTCCTATGTGTTTTTTACGCCCACGTAGCTCGGCTATGGGAAGATGGCCTCAAGTGTGAATTGCTAGTTCTGAACGTGTACTGTGTCTCGTGGCGTAGTAGCTCGAGCTGGCAAATAGTGCCATCTAGCAATTACCATGCTGAGTCATTCCACCATTCTGTTAGACTGCCTGCTGCTGAGGGACCAGTTTCATGATGAGACTCATGGTCGTAAGCCCGTTGTCCTTCTTCATAAAACAACCTTCTCGGTCAGAAGCAATGTCGTGTGGGATTCCATGCTGGAGAATAAGGCATTTTTATGTCTACAGATGGAGATGTTGTCAGAAACACTGTGGGCAGGGAAATCAAATGTGTGCCACGTACATATTGGTGTCTGTTCCAGTGAGGATAAATCACTGCCCACTACTTGATTAGACCAGGTGGCTGAAAACTCTCCCCGCAAGTGATGCCATGTCTCATGCTCAGCTATGTTCGCAGCAGGTGGTGGGCTGGACGTTCGTGCGTGGGCTTGATGACATAGACTTCTTGACCAAAGTCAGTCTGGCTGTAGCACTGCTAACCTCCATCCCTGGACCCGTGACCACCTTGTTCATGAGCCCATGGAACAGATGTCAACATGGCTGGGAAGAGACATGACCTAACCACAGAATAGGAGATCTTCACCATTTGCTCCCTGAGTGTTCCTTTGCTGTGGACAGTGTATTTTGTGTGGGGTAACATCGACATGGACACAAATAGCCTCATGCTCTGTGCCCATTCTGAGAGCTCCACCTCAGACCTCTTTGTGGCCACTCTCTAAACTTGTTCCTTCCAAGACCCTGCCCAGCTAGCCATCTTGAGCACCCTAGGTCTTCCCAGGAAGCTCCGAATAATGTAGCGTGAGCTCCAAACTGAGTGGGAGGGGGATCTATTTTGGCTATTCAGATGCTGCTTAGTTTAAGACCTAATTAATGGAGAACGAGGAGGTACAGAAAAGTAAGGATTGATGCTTTTCCTTCTCCCTTCCAGCCGAGCTTCCCATCCTAGCGCTTGGGTTTTCAGAAAGGGCAGAAGGCCAAACACATGGAAAGCTCCAGGCAGCCCAGCAGGAGGAGAGGTGACTCATTTACTTCTTGAGGAATTAGGCTCAGTAATGTCCCATTAATCTGGTTTCATCAGGAAATGAGCTGTGTCACCTAAGTGAATTTTCCAATAACTGAACCTCACCCTTTCATGTGCCAAAACTTGATTTAATCATTTTGGATGGAAGTCTTTCTAAAACCGATTACGTGCCTCCCCGACTATTTCAGCAGAGGATCCTGCCCATATTCTAACCTTTCTTTGAGGACATGGAGGCCACTTATTTATAAGGTTCTAATTTAAGAAAAAATAAGGAGCTACTTGCCCCAATAATGAATTTCCCCCTCCTTGCTGTGAATTTTGAGTTGATCTGCCTACTATAATCATTTTATTTGTTCCCAGCCTCACTTTCTCATGCTCTTTGGTGGCTGTGAGATGAGCCAGACAAGAATGGGTTTTGGAGTCAGATTCAAATATGAATTCTAGCCCTGCCACTTATGGTCTCTGGGCTCCATTGCCTCATATGCGATACCAGTACAAGCTACCTGTCTCTCGTGTGTCTCAAAATTTCTACCATTCGGTATCGTTGTGAGGACTGAGTGTATATTACAAGGGAAGACCCAATGGTGTGACAGTGCATAATATGTTGCAGCTGGTTAATCATAAACATTGCTTCCCAGGGAGTGGGTTTTCTTCTTGCTCTGAAATTTCCTTACCATTCCAACTTGCCATGTCTGGCCTGCAAAGGGTCACCTGTTTAGATCTTTAAGCTTTTCAAATGTCACAGCCAAGCCCTATCTGTAGTGTTCTCCTCAGGCTTCTCTGTTTAAGAATTACAAATGCATCACCGCTCAACTCTCAGAGACAGAGGGGCAGGTATTTTCTTGCTAAACTATTTATAAACTCTCAGAGGTGCAGAGAACCATGGAAACGTCCCATAACCTCCCTCTCCCCTTACTCCCTGCCCCCTCCTCCTGCCCCACTCAATTCCTTTCCCTCAGGAGCACTCTGCCCTTCATGCAGTTGATAAGGCATGAATAGCAAGTGGGAAATTGGTAGTGAGTGGCACGCTAGTTGTGTTTCTTTTTAAAATTTGAGTCCCTGGAGCCAAGATCAAAGCCGCACGTTGACAAGGTAGGGCATGCCTCTGAGAGCAGCCTTCCTCCAGGCTCCTAGAATGCTGATTCACCTTCCTGCACAATGAAGACCTTTCTGGAGAGAAGGGGAGGGAAGGAGAAAGAAGGGAAAGGCAGAGAAGGGAAGGCAAGGGAAGGCAAGGGAAGAGGGATTCTTGCTATTTGCTAAGCACTTAGTATGTGCCAGGCTGTATATATGTTGTTTCATTTATTGCTGACCAGAATCCTATGGGGTAGATGATATTATCAGCTATTTCCTGCAGACAAGGGGAACAGTTGGAGAGGTTGAAGAAAATGTTCAAGTTAGTACGGTGGACATTGAAGGATCTTATTTGGTAGGTGATTGAATGGAGGATAGATGTCCACAGTGAGATACCCTCTTTCAGGACCCTTATCTTACCTCATCACACCGAAGGCTAGAGGAAAGAAAGAAAGAATGGAAACTCTGATGTCAGGTATTTAAAAAATTTTTGATGGAATCTCAAGCGTGGTATCCCAGAGTACAAGAATGACAGCTGTCATCACCTTTCATGTATGTAGCAGTTTAGAATTCACAAAGGTTTGCCCTCCTGTCCCCCCTCCCCGCCCCGAACATTCCATTCTTCTACAATAGTTCCATTGTGTCTAACACACTAGCTCTCCGGACTTCACTTTCACCTTGAAAATGGGCAGAACAATCTGTACGCGCCTCATGAGGAAGTTTTAGGAGATCAAATAAGACATTAGCTCTGGTCCCTCTGTGGTATTGATCTTTTAGCACCTGCTGCTTAGTAAAGTGGTTATTAAATAATTATTTGTGCAATTATGTGTCTCCCAACGGTTTCTCCCGGAGAAATCTTGTGGGTCTTGTTCGCCATTGTCTCTCCAGCTTCGGCGTCACAGGGATTTCCTTGGCAGAAAAGGACGTGAATCTGAGGCTCAGGATTGCTGCCAGGAGATGGGTGCCGAGTGGAAACAATCCACTTAGAACAATAAGAAATGAGAGAAATAAACGGTGTGAATGGAACTAAATGATACCAGTGGGTGGGGTCGGCAGGCTTGATGCTAGACTCAGTGTCTGGTGTGGCTGGGCAGTGCAGGGGTGTGTGAAGAGCACTGCGCTCAGAGTCTGGAAGTCACATGAGCAATTCCCCCAAGTTTTGTTTCACCTGCAGATTTTACGGGAATGCTTTCTGCTTTCATCCACTTGACGAGCCACATTAGGAAATCTTGTTTTGAAGGAGATTCCTGAGGGTCAGAGGGTTCCATCCTTGGCTCTTCCCATCTAAGAAACAGCGTGGGTAAGGCTAATCAGACAGTGATGGCCGCAGCTTTCTATGGGCAAGTGGAGAACATGCCCACTGGAAGCTTTTGAGGAGGCTAGGTTGACGGTCTAGCTAGATGTTGCCAAGGAATCTAGAAAATTCTTATGATCTCTTTGTACAACATCAATGGAATGCTCTTGATCTGGTAATGTAGTTTCTCAACTCCAGTAAGAAGTGAAGCTAGTTTGGTGTGATTCCCTTTGATTAACCTCTCTCTTCTTTGTCATGCCACAGATATTGGCTTGAGTGTCTCCTCTTTAATCATTCTGAGGATAGTTTTCAGATAATTTAGTCACTAACATACCAAACGCATGCTCAGAGGCAGGCACTGGGCTGCTCCCGATAGCTAATTTGCTTCTCCCAGCAACCCTCTCTGGTGGGCACTAGACTTGCTCCCATTTTATGGATGAGGAAATAGAAGCTTAGAAAGTTTTTGGAATATGAGAAGGTCACGCGTGCACCGTCTAGCATTTGATATTTGTGTGGGAGGTACAGACACAAAGCCTGCCATCCTTGAAGAAGAGTGAGGGAAAGGAAACTAATATTTAGAAGCAACCGTGCACCTGCTGAGTGCGTGACAAGCCTTGTCCTGTGGGAGATGCGTAGCATGTGGAGGAGGGGGTACTGTTCATGTCTTGTTTTGGGGGGGTCGCTGAAGCTTGCCCATGGCCATGGAGGGAGTAGGCGGGGGCAAGCTTGGCACTCTGGTCACATGCCACAGACATATCCTCGTCACTGTGCGAAAATGTCACCATGTAGACTGTGTGGGCCAACCTGGGACATCCAACAGAGGACTAGGGAGGCTGGGGACCCAGGAGGCTGCGGGGCCCCAGAGGGTGTGGCTGTCCCTGGAGGCCTCGGCGTCACAACCCGTCAGTGTCTGCAAGCTTCCTCGTATTGTCCCCCTGCCCTTTCGGAGCTTTCAGTTTTGTGTTCCTTCCCAGCTAAAAATAAGGTTTTGTTTGCACACAGGGCAAAGGCCCTGGGACCCTCCTGAGAAAATCTGCAGCGGAAACAGGACACAGAGTGGACCACGATGGCAGGAGCGTCAGCTCAGCTCCAAGGGGCTGGAAGCATGGAACGGGGAATGGCACTTCCCCTGTGTTTTTATGTTTAGCTGGGGTTTAATTAATAGCCGGCAAACAAGTCTATAATTAACTCGATTTCCCTTTTGGCCAGCCAAGGGAATCATAATAAAGCTGCTTTTTAAGTCCTCGGTGTTGCTGGAAGGCTGGGAGGGAGGTCGGGCTGCAAGCGACACTTGCACGATAACGAGGGCCCTGCCTAGTGTTCATTGCCCCTCCCCCATGCAGACCACATTATCTACACCAGATGTGGCATTAAAAGAAGAATTACTGTACTTCAGGGCTCAAATTATATGTGCTTGATTTATTGCCCTGACTCAGTGGTAATGCTACCTTGCAGAACGCTGATAAATGATAGCTTATTATGTTGCAGAGCGCCTGAGTGGATGAAGATATCAAGGGCAGGAAGGGGTGAACTCTTTCCAGGCTGGGATCATTTGGCTGGCCCTTTTGTGCTCCTTCTGGACATTTTAAATCTCTTTACCCCCACCCCACCAAACACATACCCCTTGGTGATATTTGTTTTTTTTTTTTTAATATTTTTATTTATTTCTAGGAGAGAGAGAGAGACAGCGTGAGCAGGGGAGGGTCAGAGAGAGAGGGAGTCACAGACTCCGAAATAGCTAGAGCTAGCTGAGCTAGCTGTCAGCACAGAGCCCGATGTGGGGCTTGAACCCACGAACCGCGAGATCATGACCTAAGCGAAAGTCGGATGCTTAACTGACTAAGCCACCCAGGCGCCCCAGATTATATTTGTTTTTAATCTCTAAAGTGACATGCCCAAGACCTTGTCTTGGCTCCCAAGATGCCCAGGCATCTTGGACATCAAAGATGAAGCACCAGTTTTTTAGTGTGGCATTCACAGCCAACTTCTGACTTCCCTTTCCAGCCTCCTATTATTCCCCTTGCTACATGCTCTGTTACAAAGTCTTGTATGACCTAGCCTGTGCCTACCTCACCAGCCTCATTTCTTGACTTGTAAGAGTGCTCTTCTTCTAGCCCCTTGAACATCCAAGTACCTTTCTGCCCCAGGACCTTTGTACATGCTACTCTCTCTACCTGAAGCTAGCTTGCTTGCTTTCCTCTTCCTCTTCCTCTTCCTCTCCTTCTCCTTCTCCTCCTCCTCCTTCTTCTTTTTCATTTTGAGAGAGAGAGAGCAGGGGGGAGGCAGAGACAGGGAGAGACAGAGTCCCAAGCAGTCTCCATGCTGTCAGTGCAGAACCTGACTCAGGGCTCAAACTTGTGAACTGTGAGATCATAACCTGAGTTGAAATCAATAGTTGGATGCTTCACAAACTGAGTCTCCCAGATGCCCCGTGCTTTCTCTCTTCTATCCTTCATTTGGTTAACTCATTTTTTTTTTTTTTGTCTCAGTAGGAACATTATTTCTTAACCCACAGTATTTATTAGATCTGCCTTTCTATTCAGTCTCATCGTGCCATATACTTTTTGCTTCTAGCACTTCCTCGAACGTATACTCATGTATTTATTTGTGTGGTTATTTGCCTAATTCCTCTACCACGAGCACCATCAGGCCAGGGACCAAATCCTGTTTCTTCACCACTACAGTTTCAGAGCGTGACACAGAGCTAGGCATAGATGCCTAACATTTTTTTATTGAACGAATGCATGACTAGGGGAACGAGCAAGCTGCCTGCCTGCTCCATTCCTCACGCTGCTCCTCCTCCTCCTCGATGCTGCCTGCTTCTGAAAGTATGTCTCTTTTACCTATTTCTGGGCTTGTGACCTTGGGCAGGTTACTTGACCTCCCAGTGCCTCCGTTTTCGGCATAGGCGATATGAGGGGGGCGTTACCCATGAGACCAGCCTCACCTCGTAGTTGTGCGGATTACACGAAGAAGCGTGTTAAGACACTCAGAAACGTGCCTGGCTCAGAGTAAGTCCTGAATAAAATGTTCAATAGGAAATATTTAACACGCAGCCTCATCTTTATGGCTATGCGCCCATCCTAACTTGACTTTAACTTGGGCTTTTGCTCTGCTTCCCCCAGCCACAGCCTTTGGCTTTGACTCTGCCTTTCTCAGCTCGCAAGGCTTCAAAGTGGGCGCAGGTTAATGGAAAGGATGGTCCAGGTAGCCAGGGGAGACCCAGTGGCCACAGCAGGGACAGGCTTCAGATGCAGTCTGGGCAAACATGTCTCTACCAGTGATTAGGGGAACCTCAGAGAACGACTCCCCAGAGCCCAGTCGCACAGCACAGCCCAACAGTCTTTGCGCAGCACCTGCTGAGTCATGGCCCTGTGGGAGGGCTGGCGGGGTCGGCATGGGAGAGGGCCTTCTTCTGCTCTCTTTTAGCTCAGAGTCCGACGTAGGCACCAGCAGGAAGTCGGGAAATGGCAGTCGAGGGGGCTGAGTGCTGCAGGGGCGCCGAGGAGGGGCCAGCAGCCCCGACGTAGAAGAGCCATTCAAAAGGGCCGATGCCTAAACTGGTTCTGAGAAAGTGGAGATGACCTCTCCAGGTGCTGAACTGGGAACAGAAGGTTCCAGGCAGAGGGCACGGTGTGAAGAAGGCCCTGAGGGGGCAGAGGGCAAGGTGTTTGGCTCACAGCAGGGCTCGGTGTATTTGGAGCAGACTACAGATGGGTGCCAAGGGACACCCGGCCCAGGCCTCAGGACCTCACAAGTCATGCTAAGGGGGAGGCTGTGTCCTGTAGCTTGTGAGCAGCAAGGAGAGGCTTTGGAAGAAAAAAAAGCCATAGTCGTCTCCGGATGCTGTAAGAACGCGATCTGAGCTTCATAATCCTGTGAGACCAAGGACAGCAGTGAATGCTTTAGCTACATACACACCGACTCAGGGCCGGGGGAGAAGGGCTTGAGTTCCGGGTTCCAGGACCACTTTCCTGAGTACCATGTGGACTTCCTGGGGGATCACCCGCTTTTTAATATCAAGGGCTTTTAAGATGTGCCGGCCCGCCAGGCATGGAAGAAGTGGCTTTCCCCTCATCTCCCTTTGCCTTCAGAGGTCAGGGGGAGTTGCAGATTCATGAATGGGCAAGCAGGTGGAAAGCAAAGAAGGTGGCTTTTGTTGAGTCTACTCCATAAGGAAACTAGTACATGCCCGGAACGCACATTTTCCTCTTCAGCCCTCCTCCAAACCCCGAGAAGAAGATATGACCCCTGTATTTATAGGAGAGAAAACAGAAACCAGAGAAGCTAGAAAATTTGTCCCGCTAGCCCTGGGAGAGTTTTAGTTTATATTTTTTTAAATTAAGAATGTTTATTTATTTTGAGACAGAGAGAAAAAGAGTGTGTGTGCATGCAGGGGGGTGAGGGGCAGAGAGAGAGAATCCCAAGTAGGCTGCACACCATCAGTGCATGGAACCCAGCTTGGGGCTCAGTGTTGGGACTGTGAGATCACGCCGTGAGCTGAAATCAAGAGTTGGGGGCTTAACTGACTGGGGCCACCCACGCGCCCCGGAGTTTTAATTCATTTACTCTCTTGCTACTTTACCTGGCTGTTTGGTTCATGCAGGACTGAGAGTAGGGTGACCCTTCAGTACAGGCACCACTGCTCTCCTGGTCTGTGAGACCCTTCAGTGCCCAGCACTGGGTGTTTCACACCTTGGCTATTCAGTACATGTTTGCTAATTGACCCAGTAGCCTCTAAACTGACAATGAAGCTATCAGGCCCCAGAAGGCATTATGGATATACAGTGTGGAGTGAAATTAAGAGGTACAGATGACTTCTTTCATGCCGCTATTCTTTCCTGGTTTCCAGCCATCCATCCTTCACTCATATACAAAGTAAGTATTAAATGGCTCACGTGTACTAGGTGGCAGATTAGGGACACTGGGGCTAGAACCTTCAAAATGCTCACTGGTTGTGCTACACCATGTAGGGAAGGGCCACGTGGCTTTATATCAGGAGAACATATAGGCAGACTTTCACTCAGGCTGGCAGTCATGGAAGACTTCTCTGAAAAGGCGGTATCTGAGCTAGCTTTAATTTTTTTTAAGTTTATTTATTCTGAGAGAGAGAGAGAGAGTGCACAAGCAGGTGAGGAACAGAGAGAGGGAGAGAGAGAAAATCCCAAGCAGGCTCCACACCATCTGTGGAGAAACTGACGTGGGGCTCGAACTCACAAACCACAAGATCGTGACCTGAGCCGAAACCAAGAGTCAGACGCTTAACCGATGGAGCTACCCAGGCGCCCCCTGAGCTAGGTTTAAAAAATGCGTGGATGCTTGCTTAGTGTAGAAAGAGAGTGTAAAAGGGGCCCTGGGCAGAGGGATCAGCCTAAGCAAAGGCCCAGAAAAAGGAAAGTGAGACTGAGAGTGTAGACTTGCCCTGAGGTCATCAGAAGAGTCTGGGAAAGGTTTTATGTGAATTGGTGGCAGGAGAGAGAAAGGATTCTCTTCCTGGTCTGTTTTGTCTTTTAGAAAAGGTCACTTTGGTTGTAAAGAAGAAAACACAAGACTGGAGATGAGAGCAGCTCAAAGGCCGTGTTAATCCAGGCAAGCGGTGATGGGAGCTCGAATCGAGGCAGAAGATATACAGATGGAGAGGATGAAATCTGAGATTTAAGGAAGTAGAATCGATGGATCTCGTGACCATGGTGATGAAGGAGTGGATGGTAATTCCAGATTTCTGGTTCCAGTGCCTAAAAAATGGAGGTGGCATCACTAGGGTGGAGAACACAGAGGGCAGAGAGGTGCAGGGTTTGGAGGCAGATGCCAAGTTTGAATTTTGAACAGGTTGAGTTTGAACTGCCTGTGGCACATCCAGGTGAAGGCGACCAGTTGGCAGCTTCAAAATTAGATCCGGTGCTTAGGGGAGCAGAAGGCTCCGGGTGGAAGAGACAGGTTTCTGGAGGTGTGAGCATGTGAATGGTCTTCGAAGCCGCAGGTTTGAGTGAGTTCAGGTAGGAGTCGTGTTGGAAGGAAGAAGAGCTCACAGTGAGAGGAGGAACCTCCAGGGGGCTCAGCAGTCAAGGATCAGGAGCTGGAAGGTTGAGTCTGGAGAGTGGGAGGAAGCCTCTATGAGAATAATGTCACTGAATCTCAGAAGGGAAGGACTTTCAGAAGGTTGGTCAGTGGTGGCAACAGCCGCAGAGGCGGGGACAAAGGACAGAGGTGTATCTATTGGTTCCAGCAAATCACATGGGCAAGAGCAGTTTCCAAGCTTTACTGCCTCGGGGAGTGGTGAAAGGCAAAGCAATGGAGGCTGTGGGCGAGGGCACTGTTATGGGAATCTTGGGTGCGCAGGAAGGGGGAGAGGCGAGCAAGGAACTCTCTAGAAGCACACAATCCAGTGGGGGAAGGGTTAAACTTCAGACCAGAGGATCTTGACCATACTGATGAAAACATAGTGAATTAAGAGGGAGAGGTTGAAGACACAAGATGGCGGGGGGGGGGGGCACAGATAGAGACAAATTTAAGGGTGGATTTGTAGGGGATGGAGGGGACAATCACCTGATGGGGGGAGTTTCATTCCCAGAAAACTGAAAAAAATAAATAAATAAAAAGGATATTCTAAACCAGAACAGGATGATATAATTCTATAGTTCCCTCAGCCACACCTGCCCGAGGCTGGAAATTAGTCTTGAATTCCACTGTGAGTCTTTGTAGTTTGTTTTGTCTGCTTGATTGTCCTCTGATCTTGTTTCCAGTCACCCACAGCCTGGAAGCTACTCATTCACTGGTTGGTCCATGAATCATCTGACTTAGGAAGGCCAGTTCCCGTCCCCACTTGTGAGATCAGTTATCCTCAGGTTATTATTTTTGTTCTCTTTATCAAGTTTCCCAGATGAAGGTCCTTCCAGGTATTGTTAGAGATCAAAGAAGTGAGGGAATAAATGGGTACATGAATGCTCACTCCAGATCTCTTTCATTCAACTGTTGGGCAAATACTTATTAAGCAACTGCTGTATGCAAGTCACTGTGTGTGTGCTAGGGTCACGATGATGAACCAGATGGAGCTCATCTAGCTTGCTGCCTGGTCAGGGCTACAGATAGGAGAATAAGCAATTGAAATATGAAGTGCTAAATCCTGTGATTAGCTCCTAGGAGAGGAGTGGAGGGGGGATAATCTATACACAGGGGGTTGGAGGTGTGCTCCTGGAGTGGGTGACTAACGAGAATCCTGAGCTCTCCAGGTTAATCCATGTTCACTATCTGGGCTGATATTTTATGAATGGAAAATCAGAATATTTCTATCAGAATCTGCTACACTTATGAATGTATGTATGAATGAATGAATAAATAGATGATTTCTTTCATCCTATGAACAATCTAGTCATTTGTCTTTGATTTTTTTAATGTTTTATTTATTTCTGAGAGAGAGAGAGGCAGTGTGAGCGGGGGAGGGTCAGAGAAAGAGGGAGACAAAGAATCCGAGGCAGGCTCCAGGCTCTGAGCTGGCGGTCAGCACAGAGCCTGACATGGGACTCAAACCCACGAACCGTGAGACCAAGACTTGAGCCGAAGTCAGACTCTTAACCGACTGAGCCACCCAGGAGCCCCTAGTCATTTGTCTTTGAACTCTTGCTTCCCAGAAAGTGTCAGCCTTCAGTAACCAGCTGCCCAGTATCAGGGGATTCTGGAAATATTTAAAATGTTCTAATTCTAGCCTGTTCTTTTCCAGTATCATTACTTTTCCGAGGAGAAATCATGTGGCTTCTCATCTCACTGTAAAAAGTATTTAAGGGAAGGCACTTGAACTTTGAATAGGGGACTTATTTTCCACTGAAAAAACTAGCTTCTTCTCAAGGCTGAAGGTCATTTAATTGACCCAAAGGCTCATGTGAGTCCTGTTCAAACCATTGTTGGTGGAGGATGGCTTTTCTTGGAAATCGTGGAGATGACTGGGACAGCCCTACAGTTCTAGCTGCTCTGTCTTAGCCTTTTGGGCAGGCCACCCGGAAACCACTTCCCAGGATAGAACACCCTTCTACTTTCCCATTTCTCAGGAGGGGAAAGAATCTATAGCTTTCACACATCTCCATTATGGCGATTAGAAATGATAAAAGTCAGAAAGTTATAGAAATGAGATTAGTTGATGTCCGAGGATCTAAAACTCAAATGGTTGCTAATAAAAATAAGAATAATACTGGTGACTGTTCATGGTGTCTATTTTCAGCCCAGTGAGGTGACAGGTCATTTGTGTCCCTTCCAAAGAAGTGAAGCGAAGACAGAGGGCAGTGCTGAGTGGAGGAGAGAAAAGGAACCGGTCGGGGCCAAGTTCCAAGCTTGGCCACCAGGGCCTTGGATACTCACGGAAGACTCTATCCTTAGCCATAGGTCAGGAGGGAAATTTAGAGAAAACACTCTAAACAACCAAGAGTTATTAACCAATCAACGAAGTCTCCTAAAGATGTACAGGGTGCTGTTTGTCAGGGTAATATAAGAGATGTAGAAAGCTGGCCAGAAAAAAGGATCGCACAGAAGAATCTTGAGAATATTACCATCTTTTAAAAAGAAAAAATAGTGAGGGGCACCTGGGTGGCTCAGTCAGTTAAACGTCCAACTTCAGGATAGGTCATGATCTCACGGTTCGTGGGTTCGAGCCCTGCGTCTGGCTCTGTGCTGAAAGCTAGCTCAGAGCCTGGAGCCTGTTTTGGACTCTGTATCTTCCTCACTCTCTGACCCTCCCCTGCTCATGCTGTCTCTCTCTCAGAAATAAATAAAACATTAAAAAAAATAGATACTGAGCTGCATGGTAAAACACGAGAAGATTATTGAGATTCAGAGAAGGTGGGGATTGCTGTGGGGTAAGATGCACGTACAAGGTGTTTGGAAGGAGAAGAAGTTCGCATTGGGTTTTCACAATGGGTTGGATTTATTAAAAGGCCTTTGCCTATTGCTCTAGTCCTTTCGTGTGCTATTTCCTCTTCTCTTTCTACCCATGCACCATGTAACCTGATCACACTGAAATGCTAACTGTTTCCCCAGGGGCCAAGCTGTTTCATGTCTCCATGCTCTTGCTCACGCTGTCCTGTTACCTCGATGCCTTCCCTTCTCCATGTGGAGAACTGCAAGATTTATTTCTAACACCCCCTCTTCTGGGGAGCCCTCCATGAGCTCCTCAGGCTGAACCGTTCACGACTTCCTTCTATTAGAATTTACATTACAGGGGCGCCTGGGTGGCTTAGTCGGTTAAGCGTCCGACTTTCTCGCTTAGGTCATGATCTCGCGGTTTGTGGGTTTGAGCCCCGCGTCGGGCTCTGTGCTGACTGCCAGCTCAGAGCCTGGAGCCTGTTTCAATCTGTGACTCCCTCTCTCTCTGACCCTCCCCTGCTCATGCTGTCTCTCTCTCTCTCTCTCCTAGAAATAAATNTGACTCCCTCTCTCTCTGACCCTCCCCTGCTCATGCTGTCTCTCTCTCTCTCTCTCCTAGAAATAAATAAAAAAAAAAAAAAAGAGAATTTACATTACAGATTTTCTATTACATTCTGATGATAATAATCATTAACAAGTAAAATCACATAATAGTAACAGCTATAATTGTATAATTATGATAATCACAATAAATTATCAGCCACTTATTGCTAAGGTATTTCCATGCATTACCTCATTTCACGCTCACAGCAACCGCAGTGAAGTAGGGTCTACTCCTGGGGAACCCCCTTTTAGGTTTAAGGAAAGGAGATTTGGAGTGGAGCCCAGCTTGCTTTGCCAGGGGTAGACTCAGGATGCAAACCCATGTTGGTCCGACACAGAGTTTGACATCCTGAATGTTACTCAACGCTGCCTCCTGTGAAATCATCGTGGTACGTGTTTGTCTCAAGGTGACTACGGGAATGTGAAGTGAGAGCTTGGAATGCCTTGGGTGCTCCTAGCCCGCACATTTCCCTCATTTCAGCTTGTGGGTCAGCCTTGGGCAAAGGCTCAGTGCTGAAGTGAATGGGAGCCCTCTGCTACTTCACACTCATTCAAGACCCTGCCCAGAAGTTACCTTTTCTGGGGACACCTGGGTGGCTCAGTCAGTAGAGCGTGCAGCTCTTGACCTCAGCGTCATGAGTTGAGCCCTATATTGGGTGTAGCAGTTACTTAAAAAATAAAAAGGGGCGCCTGGGTGACTCAGTTGGTTAAGCGTCCGACTTCGGCTCAGGTCATGATCTCGCTGTCTGTGAGTTCAAGGCCCACATCGGGCTATGTGCCGACAGCTCAGAGCCTGGAGCCTGCTTCAGAATCTGTCTTTCTCACTGCCCCTCCCTCAGCTCATGCTCTGTCTCTCTTTCTCAAAAATAAACATTAAAAAAATTTTATTAAAAAAAGAAAGAGGTTACCTTTTCTGGGAAGCCTGTCTGAACACTTGTCCCCCCCTCCAACCCCCGCCCCAGCATTGCTGGGTTCCCCACCCACGTGATCTCATGTATGTGACACTTGCCTTCTAGCTCTTACCAGGCTGTTGACTTTCCTGTTACAATAAACAGACTTGCCCCACCCAGGTGAGTTTTGCAAAGTATAACATGGTGTCTGGAACACATGGAGCAAATGCCTAACTTTCTGCTCTGCTGTCTTTCTCTGAAAACTTGGGATAATAATAGTCACTGTGTGTGTGTTATTTTCTGTTTGCTCCCATATCCCTGGCGACCCTGTTTGGTCCTGCTCTGGGATTTAGAGACCTGACCCCCGTGTTCTGTGTTACCTGGACTCCTGCGATGGCTAGCTTGGCTCACGGGCAGTACTGGCAGGAGTGTGTGAAGTGGGGAGAGAGGCCTGGCGTATTTCTTCCCTGCCCCAGCAGCATGTTTCTGGCAGCATCTTGCCTGTTGGTGGCCACGGGCAAAGCTTTACTGACCCTGTCTTCTCTCTGCCCTGTCCCTTCAGCCCTAGGGGTGACAGCAGGTTTCTATCATTGCTAGTATCTGGAGGCCTCATGATTCCTCATTTGTTCCTTTATCTTTAGAATGTTCTTTACCAAAGACTCCTCCCTTTTTTTTTCTTTTTTGAACCATCTGCGGTGACCTCTATTTCCCTGATGGGCAGAGTTCCCTAACAAGTCTGTCATGTGTGGCTTGTGATGGTCACTTGGATTTCGTTCCCTTCCTCCTACTGCAGCCAGATCAGCTGAGAGCCTGTGGGTGGGCTTCCGGGGAAACCCTCATACCCCCTGCCCCCTGATGGGTGGGCAGTGCAGTGCTCTTAGATATGCTGACCATCAGGGCCATCCCAGCCTCCACAGCAGAGGACTATTCCAGGTTAACTCTAACTGGTAGGGGCATGGCCTCTTTTTTCAGAGGCTTTCCACCACACCCCCAACTCCAAATCTGATCTTCTTGCTCCTTGGCTCCTTAGGGGGTGATCAGGGCCAGAGAGAGATGGATCCCTTTGCTCTCTTTGACACCCACTTGGCCAGCTCGGGCGGCCCTAACAAAATGCCACAGACTGGGTAGCTTCACCCAGTAGACATTTCTTTCTCACACTTCTGGAAGCGGGAGGTGCAAGACCCAGGGATCAACAGGCTTAGCCTCTCCTGAGGCCTCTTTCCTCGCCGTGCAGATGGCCCCCTTCTGGCTGTCTCCTCACATGGCCTTTTCTCTGTCACACGCATTTCTGGTGTCTCTTCCTCTTCTCATCAGGACACCAGTCAGACTGGGCCCCACCCCGATGGCCTTATATTACCTTAATTACCTCCCTGAAGGCCCTGTCTCCAAATACAGTCACACTGGGGGCTTAGGGCTTCAACATATGACTTTGCGGAGGATATAACTCAGTCCATAACAGGCAGTGATGGGAATAGTGAAGAAGCAGACACACCAGCTCAGGCATTTTAGGCAAAGAAATGCCTTCTTTTTTTCCTCTTTCTTTCTTTCTTTTTTAAATTTTTAAAATATTTATTTATTTTTGAGAGAGAGAGCAGGCACAAGGGGGAGAAGGGCAGAGAGAGAGAGGGAGACACAGAATCCAAAGCAGGCTCCAAGCTCCGAGCTGTGAGCACAGAGCCCAATGGGGGCTCGAACTCACGAACTGTGAGATCGTGACCTGAACTGAAGTCAGACACCTAACCGACTGAGCCACCTGGATGCCCTCGTTTTTTCTCTTTCCGTGTGGAAACATAACTCTAACATATTAAAGCCCACAGATCGGCATTAGAGCTAACTTTCATCCTCCCAGGGTCTAGAGGGTCAGGCAGGGTCTTGGAAACCAGGCAGACCTCGCTCTGCATGTACATGATGTGCCACCCAGTCAACTGTTTCATTTCTCAGGGTCACTGTTTCCTCGCTTGATTGGGTTGTTGGGTGATTACATGAGATAAGGTGCATGAAAGCCCTGAGCAAACTTCTGCCCCTTTAAGGACAGTTTTGGAAGAAGCCATCAGGAGAATCTCTTCTACCTGCCGTTTTTCAGAGTAGTCTGTACTTCACGATAACCTTCTTAATAATAGGCTCCTTGCTGGACCCCTCACAGTTCCTTTCCTACCAGTAGATGTATCTTACCACCACCAGTCTCAACCTAGACACCTTGGCTTCTTCAAGGGGCAGGAGTAACAAGTGGGTGTGAGACCTCATGTTGAGGACACAGGTCAGGCAAGGTCCTTGACCTCAGGGAACATGGCACGCTGTTGGGAAATGGATAAGAGTTCACAACAATGTGTGTGGGGGGACAGTACCATGAGGAAGGGGAGTATATACAGAAGCCAGTGGGGGCATGGCCGATTTTCGAAGACAGAGAGCCAGAGTGCCTGAGAGGCCTTCTACAGAGGTGATGTCTGGTCTCCCCCAGTGGCAGTAGATGTTACTGGCCTTGGACACACAGGGGGCCTTCCCCGTGGTAAGGAATGGGGTGTGTTTGAAGATATAATCTGATGGACGCTTGTCAGGATCGCAGGGGCTGGCTGTGCAGACTGAAGGGGAGCTGAGGGCCAGGTTGGGTGGGAGCTGCCAAGTCCGACTTCCTGCCGTTTGCACCTGCACAGGTATCTGGAGGGTGGCAAGGAGTCCAGGGGCTGGGTGCACAGCTGGAGAGCACACGGGGCATAGGGAGGGTGAACCAGAGAAGGCAGTCAGCTGGTTAGCATGTTCTGTTCCACCAGCTTCTGCAGGGGCAGGGCACCCCCAGGCTGGAGGCACCTTGTCTGGGTGGGCTAGAAGTTCCCGTGCGCTGTGGCTGTGACTGAGACAGGTACTGCGCTGCAGGAAGCGCTGTGTGCACCGACAGCTGACTGGGCTGGTCACTCAGGTGCACGGTGAGGTGGGGACTGAGCCCTCTGTGGGTGCCACCTGGGCTGCAGGGTCCCTGTGACAGAAGCCACTGCCGAGTCCCTGTAGTGCCAGGTGGGGAGCACTTGCTTGGCTCTGCCGGTTGCCCTGAGTGTGGCTGTCCTCCAGGGCTCCCTGCATGCCGAGGAGGTGAGCTCCTGGGTGACAGTCAGTCTGCTGGTACACAGCTCATGTCACAGCGCTTAGGTCACTCTGCCCTGGTCAGCTCTGGTTCCCTTTCTCATGCAAAAGTCTTTAGCCGCAGGAAGATCTGGTGCTTTTCTTCCTGAAGGGCTCAAAGATACTCCTGTGACTTCAGGATTTGTTTCCCTGTCCTCTTTAGCGACGGTCTCCCATGACTGTGAGACCATGACCTGAACTGAAATCAAGAGCTGGACGCTTAACTGACTGAACCACCCAGGTGCCCCCAAAACATTATTTTTAGCTTTTCACATTTCTGCTGTAATTCTTCTCTTTAGCCATTACTAATCATCTACTATGTTCTAAGAAGCCAGTGTGACGCCAGAAAGAGAGTAATTCAGTGCACCACCCTGAGTAAACCACGTGGCTTAGGGATCAGAGCTGGTAACAGGAGATAAAGAGTGCACCTGACTTAGGTCCAGCCGGATATGTTCTCAGTCACCCTCCTGGTGACTAGCACGAGAGGGTGCTACACGGCTTTGTGGAAAGGCAATGACTTTGGTACCAGACACGCCCACCTTCAAATGTTGGCTCTACCACTTACCAGTTGTACGACCTTGGTCAAGTTTTTTCAGTCTCTTCAGCTTTAAATTCCTCCATGTAAAGGGAGAAAATGTGACATCCCTTGTAAGTCTGTCATCAGGACGGAAAGAGACTAAAAGTACATCTTATACGTTGGATCCATCCGGTAACCGTCAAAGCCTATTCTGCCTGAGCATCTTTGAGTCTCCCTCCCTCCCTAACGCCTTGCCATCGTCCGACTTCATTCAGCGTTGCCTGCTTTGTGCTGTGCCTGACTGTGAACTGCTCTCCCTGTTCAGTGCCTCCTCCTTCTCATCTATTTGCAACACCACCTCTGTCTTTGTAAAATTAAATTGAATCATGTCACCACCTGACTTAAAACTCTTTGAGAGCTCCTTAATGTGATCGAGACCTGTCTCCTCCAACTTACAGTCTTCCTACCTCTACCTCTCTACCTATCATCACACCCTGTACTCTGGCCCCACAGGACTGCCCAGCCTCCTCGACAGCCCCCAACTCCTCAGAGCCTGCTACCTTGAACATGTTGTTTCTCTATTTGGACCCTTTTGTCCTTTCCTGTTCATGTGGTGATCGCCTACTCATTCCCCGGAAGTTAGTTGAAGTCTGACTTCCCTGATACTTCAAGCTGGGTCAGGTGGTCCTTCTTTTGACTTCCGCCATCACAGCACACAAACAAGGAAGCACACAATCCTTTCCCCCAAAGGACTATGGCTCCTTGTGGGTGAGAATGACATCTTCGTTTCCACATCCCTACCTCAGAGCCTAGATGGGAGGTTTTGTAACATCCACACACTTGACCATGGTTGGCTGCATAATTTGCATGACCTAGTGCAAAGCGGAAATACAGAACCCCCTTGTTCAAACGTTATGAAGAATTTCAACATGACAACAGCAGAACATTAAACCAAGTGTGGGGCCCTTCTGCATGCTGAGTCATGTTGATTGTACCAGGTGCTATTGGCATTTTAGACCAGAGAATTCTTTATTGTTGGGAGCTATCCTATGCATTGTAAAATCCTTAGCCACAGGTTTCGTTTCTATCCAACAGATGCCAGTAACTCCCCTCCCCAGTTGGGACAACCAAGGATATCTCCGGACATTGCCAAATGACAAAATTGTTCCTGGTTAAAAACCAGTGGTTTAGAAGACCATAGGCCTTGAGTGCTCTTGGATGTGCCTGTGTTCTGATGGACGTAAGACTGAAGTGCTGTGGGAAGCCATCCAGGCTGAGGAAAGCTTCCTGGAGGTGTAATGTCTTAGGGGAAGTCCCAAAGGATAAGTAGGATTTGGACAAAACCTGCTACCTGGCCAAGTACGCTGACTAAGTAAGAACTTTGAGGGGTGCTGGAGGAGGGTGAGCATCCAATAAGGCAAGGAAGCCTTGGAAACATCCAAATGAGTCACAGATCTGGTGGTTTTACGTGGTGAGCAGAGCTTCCTCAGGCTGTGAGATTTATAATGAGAAAACAACTTTGAAGTTCTTCCCTTGGATTTTTTTTTCAGAGCCAAGGGTAAAAGAAGCTTTGAGGATCATAGAGAGCCCTGGACTATAAAACTCTGGGGTGGTTTCCTTAAAAATAGGAGTCGGGCAACTGCCACCCTCAGGCCAGGCGTAATGGCTTGCACGTGTTCCTGCCTTGGTCACTTAATGGAGCCGGACGCATGGCCTGTCTTCACATCTCATCAGATTCTTCCATCCCCGGGGGCTCCTGAGAATGCTGTAAAGAGGTTACCCATCTACCTTGCTGGAGAGAGGGGGTGGCAGCATGGAAAGTTGTGGCTTTGATGGTGAAGAATCTAGAAGAAAATGGCATCTGGTATTTCTTGGGACAACTGCTGGGAAACAATACATCAAGACATATGTCCAGGAATACAGTGATCTGGTTGGATGAAAGGGCTTTCATCCTCCATAGGTCAGGACAACCTGATTGAACCTTGATATTGGTCAATATCCTCTGGATCCCACACAAATCGCTGCCTGGAGAGAGTATTCTCCCAAGAGGAAGAAAAGTGTAGGTCAGAGGAGATTGAGGGGATGAAGACAATAGAACCCTTTAATGAGTCGGGTCTTGTCTGAAGCCCATGTTTCTACCCACACACTTGTGTCTGAGTTTCTAATCCTCTACCTGTTAGCTGTGTGACTGGGGAAGATTACTTGACTCCTCTGTGCAAAAAGCTTCTCATTTTTAAAATGGGCATATGAATAATATTGACTTTATAGATTGTGGTAGGGATAAACTGAGATCTTGCCTGAGTGTGAAGGGACTATAGTGTTTGAGCCATGGTGGCTAGAATATGATGCCAACTAATATCAGCTGAAAGCTTCTCGTCACCATTTGTCTGATCCAGGCCCCTTTAAATGCACTTAGCCATGTACTGAGAGGCACTCTACTATCAGCAAGAGTCTCAGTTGCAAGCAATGACAATCAACTCTGGCACCTTTACAAGAGTGTGTTGGAAGCTCCAGAATCAGTGGACACTAAAGGCCCAGATTTGGAAGATAGATGGGAATCAGGGGATTCTCTGATTGCCAGGGAGACAAATAGCAAAAAAGAAAACATTCATGTTTTGGAAGATAGCCAGGTTGCACCATTATTCAGTGCCCTCACCACCAATTCTGGACAGTACAGTGACTTTGAAAGAGCCCTAATCCTTATTCATCTGGGCCACTTTGCTGGACATGTTGGGAATGAAATAGGGAGAATATCCCTCCTACTGACTTTGGCTTCCACTGTGAGGGTAGGCTGCTTCTCCATGTGGAATCTCCTACTGAATGAGAGGAGCTGTTGCTGGGTGACCAATAAGAACTGTCATATGACCCTGATAGACCCCCTCTTTGGTTGCCCACCCTTCATTCAAAGCTTTCTTCTAACACACACACACAGACACATACATCTTCCTTGTAACGGAAAAGGTACTTCACCCCTCCCCAAAGGAACAAAGCCAAAGCATCCAGACTGTGCTTCCAGGTTTTTCTAAAACCTATGAATTAAATTGTAAAGTTCACAGTTACTGCTTCCTACATAATATAACAGTGAAGAGAAAAGGGAAGAAAGGAGAGGGAACTTCAGTAGAATATGTAAACACTCCACACTGCAAGGAAGAAAAAACAGATGGAGGCTCTGGTCCTCATGTCTGCATCACTAGTGTTTGTGGCTTTCCTTTACTATTCCGTCCCAGTGGTTTTTGTCTTCAAGAACCTGGCCCTTCCCTGGTCACTCTGGTGGGTGGCTCAAACATTTGGTTTGGGGGGCCATGGGCCCTTGGTATTAGGCTGCAGACATTTTCTACTAACTTATACCATTGGATATGGAAGACTTGGGAGCTAATCAGGAAGTTCCCAAGTTCCATTTTTACTACTTCCATGTTCTTATCACTAGCAATCCTGTTTTTCCTTGACAGTCAGGATCAAAAATCCTAACCAGTTTGGTGACTGCTCTTATTTTTAGTCTCTATTCCCAGTGGCTTAAAGAACCTGAAATGACCAGACGGTCAAGTTAAATTCCAGTTTGGTGTGACCACTGTTCCGTTCCCTCGTGGAAGCCCTCCTCTCCAAAGCACAACCCTCACCACCCCCCGAATCACTGGAACCATTGAAGCCCAAAGTTGTGGGACTGGGAAGCGAAAGTTCATGAGTAGGGCATGAGAAGTGTAAACCCTTCTTTAATCCCTTGGTTCTAACCTTTTATTCTGGCTATGGTGGCGACATCACATTGAACGGTTCCATTGTTCAGAGCTTTTATCACTTTCTATAGGCTTGTGCCCCACCTTATGAAGTGTTACCTTCTGGCATGGTGACTGATTCTTTATCCAGCCCGAATACCATTCCGTGAGTACAGCGGCTCCTGGAAAAGGGTACATCTTGACACAAATGAATCCCATGGGCATAAAATCATTGCCTCCCTCCCTCTCTTTGCAAAGCAGACAAAGAAATGTTACTACTTGAAGTTTTGCTTCCTGGGTAGATCTCCCTTCTGTAGAGTTCTTGAGTGGAACTATAAAAAATTACAGTGTTCCCATGTCAGTCAACTAATCACAGTTATCTTCCGTGGAGCTAGAAGAATGGGTGGATGGACGAGATGGATCATGGCAGGGATAGGCATGCTGGGAATGTGAACATCCTGCCCCAACCATTATTTATGCCTTAAGAACCTATGGACCCTGGTCTTCTATACGCCATTTTTATCTGATAATGGAATCTGCTGGGCATGGGACTTTATGGCTCACTGGATTATATAACATCCTATTCATAATGCTCAGCCAGGGGTGTGTGCTTATTTTGTGCCCTATTTTCAGTCCATCAGGGCCCCAGAGAAATCTAAGCAATGTTTTCTAAAATGAGCCTAATTATTTGCTGAATAGAGCCTGGATTTTCTGTTAGACTTCAAGGGCTTTTTATGGTGAGTCTTGTACTGAGGCTTTCTGTGAGTGCCATATAGTATTCTGATCTCTCATTCTTGTGGGATTTATCTCCCATCCCCCTGGCTTGCATGTATCCCACCAAAAGTGTCTACAGTGCTTGCTAGTCCCCACATTCTGATCCTAACTAAGTGGCGCTCTTCATGTAATGTGCTAACATTTTGCCACCTGGATGGGAAGATGGTCAAGGTCTCTGTGGCTTAAAGTGTGGCACGGACCAGAAGTTCTGATAGCTCCCTGAGTACACTGTTGTCTCTGCCAGGTGAAAGCAAACATCTTCTTGTGTTTTCTGAGGCTTGGTATAGAAAGAAAAATCAGTCACTGCATACCAAAGGTCACATGTTTATGATTTACTCCAGTAAGGAGCAAAGTTAGAATAACCATTTTTGTTGGAGATACCACCTAATTCTCTTCAAAATCAACATTGCCCTTCAACGTCAATCACAGATGATACTAGAAGTCTCTGGAATTCCCCCTCTGGGTTCCCTAGGTCCCGTAAATAACATTATTCTTCCCCTTTTGCGTTCAAAGCCCATTCAGAGATAGCTACAGTAATCACATACTAAAACATCATATTCATTATTGATAAAGCTGATTGGAGACACGGTTTGGGAGGTCAAGTGGGTTTGCTTGCATTTAACCCTGATTTTGACTCTTCCAAGTCATTGGCACAGGGAAGCCATCATATCCCTTGTCCCAGGACCACAACTTGCCATAGTGAACTTGGGCATGGAGGAGCAGAAGCTTTGTGTTCCTTTAGACAGACTGGTTTAGGAAAAGAGGAGGAAGTAGCCTCAAAGAGTCAGTTTAGTTCCTAGACTTACCAGTTACATATGTCATCCTGGGTGACAACTTTTTCTCATCCCATGGAGAAAAATCAGCGAGGAGTGGAGGAAGAGGCTGGCGGGGCTATTCGAACTGCAGTGCCTCCACATGACGACAGGAGTCTGGGGAGATGGAAGCTGTGCCCTCACCCCTTTCTAGCTCTGTGATGCCCCAGAAATGGATCTGTCTGTGCCTACTGTGAATACGCCTTCTGCTTTGCCCTGCTTGCTCTCTCTGATGCTTCACAGGTGGGTTTAGGTTACATGTGGGTGCTGTGGCTTCAAGGGCACAGAAGGAGCATCTCTTATATTCCTTGTAATAGTAAAAGGCAGGACACCACATCTGGCATGTATAATGGGAGACTCCTCCCAGATAGGAAAGAGGATTGGATATTGAACAGCCAAAAAACTAAATAATTGCTGCTACACTCCCCAAATGCGCACACGTCTGTACACTCCAGTTGGGAGCATGTCATCTCTGTCATAACCAAAGCAGCCTGTGGTTTGCAGGTTTCCACCCTCTGTCCTCACCTACTTCTTGAGCTCACCGGCCCCACTGCCTGGCTGTGGGCTCCCATCTAGGTGTCAGAACTCTCCTTCAGGACATACGTTTTGACCTCTGTCTCCCTGAAATTGCAGAAAAGTGATGCTTCTCCCTGCCCTGCTTCAGCCTAGGCGGTCCGTGCATCTCATCAGGGCTCTGGTTTAGTTCAGAACATCCAGCGCTTTTAAGTTGTTTCCACCCTTGCAATACTTCTGCTTTGGAGGGGTGGTGCTCACCTTCCTCGTTATTCTCTATTTGTGTATCTCGGTGTTGCAATAGGGGAGCATCAGGGTGGGTGTAAAGGAAGACCTCACAGTAAGGAAACAACTCTGTGATCCTGGCGAGGGATCACATTCCTAGAACTGCCTGAATGAAGTACCCCGGTTTGGACAGCTTAACACAGGAGAACTTTATTCTCTCAGAGTTCTGGAGGCTGGAGGTCTGAAATCCAGCTTTTGGCAGGTTGGCTCCTCCCAAAGTTTCTGAGAGTGAGGCTGTCTTGCACCTCTCTCCCAGATTCTGGTGATTGTTAGAGACCCTTGACGTTCCTGGGCTGGTAGCCACACCACTCTAATCTCTGCCTCCGATTTCACATGACATCCTTCCCTAAAGGTTAAAAGCATGGGTCCTGGCCCTAGTACCTATTAAGAGGATTATTAGGGAGCCCAAAGTCCCTCTTGTCATCCCTCACAAAAAGGAGAGGTATGAATGACTTCTTAATACGTGGGTCTTGGGGCACCTGGGTGGCTCAGTTGGTTAAGTGTCTGACTTCAGCTCAGATCACGATCTTGTAGCTCATGACTTCAAGTCTGGCATCAGACTCTGTGCTGACAGCTCAGAGCCTGGAGCCTGTTTCAGATTCTGTCTCTCTCTCTCTCTTCTCCCTTTTCTTCTCCCTTCCCCTGCTTACACTCTGTCTCTCTCAAAAATAAACCAACATTAAAAAAATTAAAAAGAAATAAAAATTCCTGAGTTGAAATACTAAGATTCTAGGTAGAGCAGGAATTATTAAATGAGAATTCTTATTTTTCAGGAGAGGAAAAACAAACAAACAAACAAACAAACAGATAAAATGCCCTTCAATCTAGGATATGACCAAGCCTCCATAGGAGACAAGAGGGATCCTACAAATGTTTTTATTTTAGTTCAACATTTATGTAGGTAAAGATCTTATGATTCAATAGTAATAATAGCCTTTCAAAATTATCAATTAATGTGTTTAATAAGTGTTGTCATGTAGTGAATCATTTGTGCCTGAGATAACTGTGAGAGACTGCCATTTTATGTATAAGAAAATTGAGGCAGACCAGAGAGATGGCTTTTCTTGTCCAAGGTCAAATGGCTCATCTGCCATGGAGCTAAGAGTGCTGATTCTCTGGCTGGAAGTGCCAAATAATTCTGCAGGGCATGCTGGCAGGGGTGTGGCCTTCTCTTTACTTTACTTTTTAATTCTTCATTTAACTTGAGCACAACACAATTGCGAAATAAATCTCTCCAAGCCAGGACTTTGCTAGGTGCTGGGGATACATAGAGATTGCCCCCAGGTAGTCTGGAGACACATAAATCAATAATTTCATTAGAACTGATATTCTTGCACCTCTAAGCGTTGTGGAAGAGGGGTGCCCTGGTGCCGAGGATCCCACAGAGGGGTAAATCCACCTGCTCAGGCGAAGGGATGGGTCAGCCCAGGATTCTGAAGTCAGGGGGTCCTAGGTTAGCCTTGGAGGACAAGGAACATAAATGAGGTGGGATGGGGGGTGGGGATAGTGTCTCATACAAGGGAAGCATTTGAGTGAGTGCATAGAGCAATGGTGAGCGATGGGGCTGGGCGAGTGAGCAGAAGTCCAATTGTGACGGTCTTGAATGAAAGCCTAGTTGTCTTGAACTTCATTTTAGAGGGCAATGGAAAGTAATGGAGAGGGAATGGTGGAAAAGAAGTTATTTTATTTTATTTTTGAAAAAAATTTAATGTTTATTTTTTGAGAGAGAGATGGAGCATGAGCAGGAGAAGGGGGGGGGAGAGAGAGAGAGAGAGAGAGAGAGAGAGAGAGAGAATCTGAAACAGGCTCCAGGCTCCAGGCTCCAGCACAGAGCCTGATGCGGGGTTCGAATCCACAGACCGTGAGATGATGACCTGAGTGGAAGTTGAACACTTAACCAACTAAGCTACCCAGGTGCCCCCAAATGAAGTTATTTTGAACTAGTGACTCTCATCTGGGAGTTTGCCTCCTCCAGTTTGCCTCCTTTACTTCTTCTCCCCATTCCTGATATTGGGAGGCATCTGGGGACATTTTGGCTATCACATTTTTGGAGGGAGTTGCTACTGGCATCTTGTGGGTAGAGGCTAGTTATGCTGCTAAATATTCTACATTGTGAACACCTTTCCCCAACAGTGTTATCTGGCCAAGGATGAGAAATTTTGTTTGAAACAAAGGAATGATATATCTGATTTTTTTTTCCTGTTTTACAAAGGCAAATTGGAAATTGCTCTAAGAGCTGGGGGATTGCTCTGTGACCCACTGCTACCTTGTTTATTTTGAATGTTCTTCCTTCTATCATAGACTAAATATATGGTATTTTCATATTCTGTTTTGTGTTTATTCTTCCCAGTTCCACTATTATCTACAATGATCATTCTACCATAGAATGATCTATTCTTCCCAGTTCCGCAATGATTTACAAATCTTGATGTGATCATGGCCCATGTAAATGGCGCCCACTAAAGTTGTGCAGTGTGCAAACTGCACCCTAACAGAATAGAGTTTAAAATTAATCACCCAAGTAGTACTTCTCCTTAATGCCTGGCACCAGCCTGGCACAGGGGTTCAGAATTTGAAGAATGAATGAACAAAGGAATGAATGATTGGCAGTCCAAAGAATGGGAAAATGAATTGCATACCAGGTAATGCCCAAGGAGGAGGAATCATCATTAAAAATCCCAGTGAGATATCGTACCCACTTTCCAGACTGCGTCAGAGTGGAAACGAACAGCTCCCTGCCAGGGCCCTCTTGGCTAACACTTCAGTGCCCTGGCTGGCAAGGGGCCCTTGGAGTAGAGGCCGGGCTTAGACTCTGGAAAATTACTAGGTTTTCTGGTCTCCTGGGTCCTCTGCAGCCTTATCAGTGCAGCTTTGTCAAGGTTTCCATTATAAACCTTGGGTGTGGGGCTAAGTGGCCTATAAAACCCGACTCCGGGCTAAAGCTGGCAGGCGCAGAGCCCGCTAAGATGCAATTAGTTTGACTCAAGGAGTCTTCGGTTGGCTTCTCTCCTTAATTGGGAGAATGCAACCAAGAAACACAGGGGCTCGGTGCTCCTCCTGTCTCTGAGGACAAGCACAGATTCTGCTGTAAAGAAGGAAAACAGGCCTGGCACTGATGCAGAGGTCTGAGAAGGAGGTCTGTGGGAAGGGTTGCCCACCAGGAGCTGGGAAATACTGTTGGGCAGGTGCCCAAGGCAGCTGTGTGACCCGGGCCAGCCCCTTGCCCACCGGTGAGGTGGAAGGCGGGGTCTTCATTTCCCCATGGTCAAATAACGTGATTCCTCAAGGCCTGCTTTGGTTCCTGAGTGGAGGTGTTTGGGGATGTTTGTAGCAAAATAAAACACTTGTTTAGAGCCATGTTTCACATGTAAGCCCTTTTCACTCAAGGATGACATTTATTCCTCATCTCATTCATTGCCTATTATTGCTTCTTCGTTTAGCTTGTATGGTTTGAAAGTATGACGGGATCAGACCCTGCTCCAAAATACAGGCACAGTACGGGGCACCTGGATGGCAGTAGGTTAAACGTCTGACTTCAGCTCAGGTCATGGTCTCACTGTTGGTGAGTTCGAGCCCCGTATCGGGCTCTGTGCTGACCGCTCAGAGACTGGAGCCTATTTCGGATTCTGTGTCTCCCTCCCTGTCTCTGCTCTTCCCCCACTTGTGTTCTGTCTCTCTCTGTCTCAAAAATAAATAAGCATTACAAAAAAAATTCAAAATACAGGCACACTTCTTGCCCAAGGTCACAGGTAAGAAGAACCCCAACCTCGTGGGTCTTAGTTTCCTCATTTTTAAACTGGGGAAAACAACAGCTAATTTATAGCATAGGGATGATAGGAATTTAAATGATAGAACTTATAAAAAAGACTGTAACACTATGTCTGGCCAAAAAAAAAAAGGGATTCCTTAAATAGTAGTTTTATACTACCGGTACTACTATAATAAAAATATAAAGTGACAAATGCTGTCCTTGGGGTGTAGGCAATGCTATAAAAATTCAGAGGTATGAGTGTCTGTGTCTGAGTGTGGGCAGAGGTGGGAGAGGAGTCAGGAAGACTTTGTGGAGGAGGTGACATGATTAGAGAACTGAAAAACGGGTCACCAGCTTTGCAGGCGGACAAGAGAGGAAAGCACATTCCCGTCGGCAGGAATAGCATATGCACAGGCATTGAACATGCAGTCGGGCCGGGGCACGAGAATATGTGTTTGCACCCTGATCTCAAGGCCCAGGATGGAGGGAGGGGTGTGATGGCACCTGTGGATCTGAGCTGTGTGAACCAGTCCTTTCTTGCTTCTTCCCGTCCCTGTGCCCTTTCTCACTTTTGCTTCTGGAACTTAAAAGAAATCAATAAATACAATTTAATTCGGAATCCTGGAGAAATGATGAGTAGAGTCAGAGGACTTAATCAGTGATCTTGAAGTCTTAGCTACATTGTTTTCCACGTCCGGGTTGTAGCACTTCCTCCGTCAGAGCTGACGTCCCACCTCTCGGATCTGCTCAGCCCTCCACGCCAACCTTCTACCCCACCACTCGCCCTGCTCATTACTTTCTTAGGCTGAAAAAAGAATAACGCAAATCTATGATTTCAGTGACTTGTAAACACTGGTAGTAACTGACATGCCGGTTTAATAAATGGAACCGTTTGATAACAGAAAACTTACACTTTGCTGCAGTGACAGAGGAATTTACATCATATTCTTTGCTTTCCGTCCATAGGCTGGCCTGCTAAAAGACCTAGCAGAGATGAAAGACTAACACCTGATGTAACCGCCACAGGACACCACACGTCTGAAACCCGATATGTTCCAAAGAACTTAGAATATTTTCTTCCATGCAGATTCTATTCTTCAGGACACCAGTAAGCTTCACGGGGAAAGGAACTAGCCCTCGGTCACAGAGTACAGTAGAAACAGAGCCTTGGTTTTCAGGCCCCAGCTCTGGCTCTAGGCTCATGAATCTCCCATGGACGTTTTCTGAGCAGCCGTTCCTCCGTCAGAGCTGACTTCCCACCTCTCGGATCTGCTCAGCCCTCCACGCCAATCTTCTACCCCACCACTCGCCCTGCCGGAGGGCTCACTCCTATAAAGCTCTCTTAAAAATCTTTTATGACTCTCTAGTCCAGGCTCCCAGTCTACCCTGCACCATATGTGGGCTTGTTAATCCCTTAAAGGTTCTACTTATGGCACATCTTAGGGAGGAGTCCCAGCTACCCAGGGGAGTCCCTGGGACTCTCACTCTGGGATAATGCCAGCACACTGTCCGCTTTGTGAGGGACAGAGGTCAGCAGAGAGCAGAAGCAAGCAAGGAAGCAAACATATTTTGAGCACCTGCTGTTTGTTGTTGAAGACTGTGCGTGTCCTTTCATGTCTGAAACATTGGTTCAAAGCCTGACTTCGTATTAATAAATACTTGGGGCAATTCTCTCAAGTTTTCCAAGCCTCAGTTTCCACAGGTGCCAAGTGGGATGGTGATGCTGACCTACTCCCGAGGGGGAAGAGCAAACCCCTTAGCTGCCTTGGGAGTCTAAGGTTTGAATATTCCCTCCTATGTGTTCAGATTTGGAAGAGACTCTTAGAGGGAACATATAATTCTTCTGCTCATCTGCTGACTGAATTCTCTCTGAAGTGGGGTGTGGGGGGCGAGTCCTGGATCTCGAGTTAGGACAAAAGCCAGATGCCCACATGGGAAGGCTTTTGGGTCAGAAGATAAAATTGATTCAAAGAGAGTAGCTCCTGCTCCCTCCTTTTTGTACGTGGGAAGGTATGATCAGGGTATCAAACATTCAACGAGGCTGGAAAAGCTGGAGAGACAGGGAAAATATCCTTAAAGCCTCCTCCTTCCTCATAGGCAGGCCCTCTGGATGTGTCATTTGTTCCTGGGAGGCATGAGCTGTTAGGGAAAGAGCCCCAACTTGGGAGTTAGCCCAGCCCCACTCCTTACCAGCTGAGTGTCCAGGGGCAAGTCACATAAATCTCAGCTTTCCTCTGACACTAAATGTTCACATCGCTTTCCTGAGGGGTAAAGGGCCTGGCTCACGGGGGAACACTGCGTAAACGCTGCTTCCCTCTTTATCCAGCCAGAAAATACCCTTTCCGCCCAAGGACTGCCACCCAGGCCTCAGCTCAGTCACGTCCCCGTAAAATCTAGCTTCTCCGACCCCAGCTTCAGAAATTACAGCGAGTGGATCCGTCACATTGTTTGAATTACGGCAATATGAAAATACAGAAAACCCACCGGGAGCCAGCCTTTTCCCATATATAAAACAGGGTTACGATCCCATATAAACTTTTAAAAGAGAATACTTTAGTTTATTTCTTCATGCATAAGACTGGGTAAGAAAAAGAAGGAACAAGAAAAGAAGGAAAGAACACACTGGCAAACAACCGAATTCGCGCCAACACGCCTGCGTATTAGTCGTTCCTTGCCCTCCTTATCTTCACTTTTCACCCTGGGGTCGTCTGGGAACCAGTGTCTGCACTTCAGTGGGCGGGGGTTTTTCAGAGGCTTCAGAATCCAGCTTCCTCCTTAGACCCCGCAGTTCGTGCTCTCCTCTCCATCTGCACGGCATCGCTGCTCACAGCATCCCTATCCTGGACCTTTCGCCGCCTTGCAATGAATTCCCCAGGCCTGTTCAGTCTGAAGCCAGGATGATGGATGGAACGGGGGGGGATGGGATGGGAGGGGGGTGCGGGGTAACAAGGCAGGGGACATCAGTCTGAACGTGTTTTTCCCTGTGTAAGTTCTTTAAAGATCCTTCAGTACCAGCTCCCCAACTCCCAGGGCTGTGTCTCTGGCTTCTTCTCCTCTTTCTCTCTGCTTTGCTTTGAGCATGCCCCCACTCCACTTCCTCTGCCTAGAAGCCTGTCTCTTCTAAACCTCCCCACCTCGGGGCACCTGGGTGGCTCAGTCGGTCAAGCGTCCGACTTTGACTCAGGTCATGATCTCACTGCTCATGGGTTCGAGCCCCACATCGGGCTCTGTGCTGACAGCTCGGAGCCTGGAGCCTGCTTCAGATTCTGTCTTCATCTCTCTGCACCTCTCCTGCTCGCTCTCTGTCTCTCTCAAATATAAAATAAAAAAAACCACACATTAAACTTCCCTGCCTCTTAGCATACCTCTACTCACCTTTACGACTCCATTTGTATATAGCTTCCTCTAGGAAAATGTCGAAGTGATTCTAAATCTGATGGACCCGTTTTCATTTCTAGGCTGTGAGCTCCTCAGGGGTATTGATGCAAAGCAGTTTGTTGGTCGTTCTACCTCGGATGTTAATAAAGCGCTATCTTACATGGCGGATGCTCAGAAAATATCTACTCTCTGCAGACTTTAGTCCCGATCTGGGTTCCTCCACCGTGGATGCCCAAAGTCACTCCCGTTGAAGAGGTATCCTCACCACCATTCTCATCTGTGCAATGAGGAGAAAGATACCTACTTTGTGGTCTTGTTGTAAGGATCAGGGAAAAGTCTGTTGAGTGTGCAGCACACAACTAGGAATTTCACGTTTTGAGTGCCTACTTTTAGTACAAGGTTTACAGAAGAAAACTTTCTAGTGCTGTGATCATCGGTCATGATGCATTATTCACTACTGGCTAATGCCCACCAGAGAGGCACAATAGTAAAGTCCTCGACTGGGGTTCTGTTTACAGTTGGAAGGGAAGCAATATCAGTTGTTAGTTTTCAAACGAGACCTCCTCGTGGATGGCAACACATGAAAGAATTGCCTGGGCATGGGTCCAAGGTTCTGTACGCAACACATGTGGTTATTCAAATACAATTTCATTTACTCATGACCCCACCTGTCAGAAGCCCGCATCCAATTAAAAAGGCACAAATGGTTAGCCTTTATGGCAAAGGTGTAAAGAAAAGGCTAATTGTGTGACTGACTAATCCTTCTGCGATTCCTCTTCCTTCTGCGCTCACACGTTCATCCCTTCATCGAAACAGCAGACTTGGCTAAGGCTCAGAGTCCCCTCAATCTTCTTACCCAAACCTCCTAGGCTTTGGGATTTGAGCAAAGCGCTTTGAGATGGTATCTGAAGGGATTCTTGGCAAAGTGGGCTGGCAGAGGACTCAGAGGCTTGGATATTAAAAACAACCCAAAAGGGGATTAAAAAATCCCTTCCCAACGGCATACTGTGTTGTTTCAACTGGGTGCCCACAGAGGTTATCTCGCATGATCTTTATGCCAGACTCTGGTACCGTATGAGCTGGGATTATCCAACTCATTTTACAGAGGAGGAACGGGGCTCAGAAGTTTGCCCCATGTTGACCGGCTAGTTGATGGCACTGGCAAGACTTAACATTGCTTGACTCAGAGCCCTCTCTTTGTCCTGCATTTACTTCCTCCAGACAGGCTGAGTCCTGAGTCCCTGTTCTTATCCCTGCCTCTTCTCTCAGTCTGGAGGTCTGAGATGGGAGGTGTGTTCTATACACCCCCTACTCTGCCTGGCAGTCTCAGCCCAATGAAGCCTGCCCTGCCACCTCCCCAAACACAGCCCAGCAGTCCTCCTGTGCTTTCGTGTCCAGTGTGCTTACGTGTAACAAACAGGTGTGATGCAATGCGGTTTGAGCCATGGGGAAATACGATCTACTTTTTAGGCTTCTGCTTAACTGCATGGTGTTAAGAGACAGTGTTAGACAGGGAAGTGTCTGGCAAAAATGGAATGGCTTCTAGATATTTTACTTCTCATAACCGCATGAAGTACATATTCTTATCCCTGCTCTGTGGGTAATGCATTGTACTACGGGAGAAAGCAGATCTTGTGTGCACAGGGAAAGGAAAGGTCCTAGAGCACTTCTGCAGCACTTGATACATGCTAATATGTCACGCATTTGCTAGCACTCGTTGAATCCTCAAACATCCTGCAGAGGGAAGGATGGGTGATCCCATGTTACAGATGAGGAAACCAAATTTCAGCCAAGTGAAGTAATAAGTTTGCAATGGAAGTGGTGGGAAAGTCACACTCTGGCCTGAAAACCCACAAGTTTTGGAGGAAAATGTCATATCGAATCACAGAAACTCTTTGAAGAAAAGGGTCTTTCATTTATGTAATCAGTCAGTTCATGCTTGTCAAGCCTCTGCCAAGAGCCAATACTACCCTTGGCACAGCAAGTTAGAAGTTGAATAAACTCATTCCTGCCCTCCAGCCATGCATTGTTGAAAGGTTATGGGGAGTAAGGACACATGTGACTGTGGGGAGCTGTGTACTGACTGATAAATCCTACAGCTTTGGGAAGTGCCACATCTGAGGGTTCATAAAGGACGGAGCAACTCTGCCTGGGGAAATCAGAGAAGACTTCCCAGAGGAGGTGGTGTGAGTGGGACCTCAAAGGAGGAGTAAGAAGTCTCCAAGTGGAGATGTGGCCAGAGCCCATTACAGGCAGGAGGGAGAGCGTGGCAAAGGCACAGAAGCAGGAGTGGGCATGGCAGACTCAGGGATAGGTGGGCAGTCCTACATTAAGGGCATAAAAAAACATATAATGCAGCCATTCTGGTTCTTTAATGCCTGTATTTCTGAGCCCTGTGCTTGGAACACAGGATACAGATCACAGACTGTACCAACTGAGCCGGGTAAATGAATGCAGATGGCCAAATCTATCTAATGGGGAATTCAGCACTTTGTTGCCAATAGATTTCCATCCAGCCCTTCATCTCACCCAACATTTCAATCAGTGTCACCACAAGCCAGCTGTCAGGAGGCAGCAAAGCTGCCCCAAGAGAATGCCCACGTCTGGGGTTGGCACAGTCGCTGCCTGGTGTGTCACTTGGCAGCCTCTGTGTGGCTCAGTTTCCTCGTCTGTGAAATGGGGATAACCGTAGTCCCAACCTCCTAGGATGGCTTCCAGGATTGAACATGACCATTTTGTGGCGGTTCTGTGCAAGGTAGGTCTTTCTGAACTTGATGGAGTCCAAACATGACTGACTGCGAATCTGCTTACAGTTTCTTCCCAACCTTCGGAAGCATATAGAATAATTATTTGCATGGGACCGCAGAGATCCTCTAGTCCAACTTCTCGGGTTTGGGAAGATGGCTAGATTGCTGTGTGATCTTGGGCAAGATGCTTCATCATAACCGTGGTGCCCTACGGCCTAAGGGGTAACACGTGATGTAAAGGTGTGATGTGAATCACATGGTGACACTAATCGCCACGCTGAGTTCTCACAATGTGCCAGCCCTGTCCTGCGTTCCGCACGCCGACTAGTTCATCCCTCCCAACAATCTTGGGAGGCAGCAACTGAGATCATTTCCATTTTACTACTAAAGATGCCGAGGCAGAGAGAAGCTGAATGACTTTCTGGAAGTCACGGTTAGTACACGGTAAAGGCTGGATTTAAATGTAGGGTGTCTGGCTCCAGAGCAGGGGTCCTCCTCCATTGTGCCACATTACAGCTATGCTGTTACACTGTTCCAGAGCTCTTAGCAGCACTAGCGAAAACCCAGGAGCTACAAATCTCCTACACGACCTACCTACGCAATGAAAACCATAAAGGGCTGCCACGTCACATTGTTATGAAGCAGAAACATGCATGAAATACATAAACTACTTAACGAGCAACCTGGAAAATGTAATATAAAATATTACCTCAGCCACCTTGGTCTATTTCTTTCTCACTTGCTGCTCTCGACTTGAGCAGATCCCCTTGTGGCTGAGCTCCTGGGAAGGACTGGCTCAGCAGGGGCTTTCTGGTCAATGGTCTTGGCCTACAAGGTGCACTCACTGGTGTGGCCTTAGGAAGGGGCAACTCAACCCTCTTCCTTTGCTCTCCTTCTGGCCAGCCTCACTCTTGGTCACCCCTTGGAAGGAGGGCAGCTCAGCTCAGGGCCAGCAAGGCCTCAGGGTCTCAGTAGTCTCTGAGAATGACCCAAATTCATTCTGTTACCATCTTCCCCCAAAACACCCTCTTTGGAGCCCGTTTTCTTCTTAGGATATCTCAACTTGATTTCGGGGAAAACCCCATTACAAATAGCCTGGCATGAAATACTGGGAAAAGTTCTGCCCAGGAGTTAGGAAATCAGGCCCCAAGGCAGGGCTGGACTACTGATTCCCTGGGTTTCCTGGGAAAGCCACTACTCCTCCATGGGCCTCAGATTTCCCTTCTGCAAAATGAGGAAGTTGGAGCAATGAGCTGAAAGGGTCTTTCTGGAGTAAATACTTACAATGGAGCATCCATCTACTTGCAGTCATAAACTGGTATACGCCGTAATGTTTAGCGCATTAAATTAAGGTAGATCATTTTATCTGATAACATAACATTGACCCTCTGCCCATGCCAAGCCCTCCCACTGTGTTTCATGGGCATTTCCGGTGATACTTTTGGTGGTTTTAAAAAGAGATCCACAAACTCCTTGACATCCCTCCCTCCAAGTTGCAGCCTGATTCACCTGCCTTGTGTGACTTCCAAAACTGGGCCATAAAAGGCACCGCAGATCCTCCCTTGTTCTTGCTGTTGGGTTGCTTGCTCTGGAGGAAGCCAGCTGCCATGTTGTAAGGATATTCAAGTCACCCTATGGAAAGGTCTCTGTGGTGAGAAACTGAGGCCCCTGGCAACAACAGCCATGTGAGCGAACTACCTTGGAAGGAGATCCTCCAGGCTCAGTGAAACCTTCTGACAACCAGAGCTCCAGCTGACACCTTGACTGAAACATTTTAAGACTCTGCCAGGACCACCCAGCTGTGTTGCTCCTGGATTACTGATGATCAGAAACTGCATGAGATGATAAACATTTATTGTTTTGACCTATGAAATTTTGGGGTAACTTGTTACACAAAAATAGGTAACTAACACGGTAGTGGTGGTTGCTATTGTTGACAATGGTGGTGGTGGTGGGGTAACCTGTCACCCTGCCTCTGGGTCACCATAAATTTCATGTCTAGAAATTGATTGAATGATTGATGTCTGTCCTTGGTCCAGGAAGGATTTCAAAAGGCATATCTGGGGCTCCCTGGCTTCCACTTCCAGGCTTAGATGCAGATGTGGGAAACCATTCTGTCCCTGGACCAAGAATATAAGTGGCTCTGTCTAGGCCAACAGACTGATTTCTTGAAACGTACAAATCTTGACCAGTTTCCTCTCTGAGCTCATTCCCTAGACTAGTAACAGCTTTTCCTTCCCCTTGTCCCCTGCCACGACACCGCATTGGTCTTTGTGACCCCAAGAGAGCTCTGTGAACAATTAGACGTGTCTGCCATGAGGGTGAGAGGGAGGGTGGGAGGGTGCATGTCAGGGAGCCTCTGCTTTTAATAGGAAACCCATAGTTTCATCTCTTAATCCTTTCTCTGTGTCACCTACTGTTGGGCTTCCTGTGGGATCATGGAAAAGGCATGGCTTGCTGGTATTATCGGTGTATGTGTTCTTTAATGATTAGAACAATCATTTGGAAATGTTGTGATTTAGCATAGAGTCAGCTCTGTGGTCCCATGGAGTCTCAGTGGCTGTTGCATGAGCTGGGGCAGGGGTTAGTTCCTACTGTACAGGAAGGAAAATTGAAGCTCAGAAAACGTACCTATTGTGAGGACGGTCTGTCATTCTGTTTTGTGACGGGATGTCTGTCTGCAATACTTTCCCATTAACATTCAGGCTCACGGAATATTTTAAATCTTATGGTTCAGTTCAAAACTAAAACCTCCTTCCTTATTACCATAGTGCTTGGCATGGCTAAGTACATTTGTCAGGAGTCTAGAAAACTCTGCCTATCGAGAGGGCAAATACACAAGACGTGCTAGGTGTATGATGGATAGGAGGTCTCCCCAGGGCCGGCCCTCTTTGCCGTCTCCTACTTTGGTGTCATCGTCACAACAACAAAAAAGTAACTTCTGGCATTTTTCAGGAGTAGCGGTCCCGCATAGTTAGGTGATTTTTGCAGCTAATGAGGCGTTCCTATGCCTGATCGCCTCCATTACCACAGCCCCCGGGGGAGGTATTGGTGTCACTTCCCATAGTGGTTACTTGCACACATCAACTCGGCTGGGCTGTACCCAGACATTTGGTCAAATGCAAGTCTAGATGTTGTTGTGAAGGTAGTTTTGGGACGAGATGAACCTTTAAATCAGTAGACTCTGAGTAAAGCAGTTTGCCTCCATAACGTGGATGGGCCTTACCCAATCAGCTGAAGGCCTTAAGAAAAAACAGGCTGACTTCCCTTGAAGAAGAGAGGATTTTGCCTCCAGACTGTCTTTATATTTAAGCTGCAACAGCATTTCTTTTCTGGGTCCTGTCTGCTGGCCTACCCTGAAGATTTGGGACTTGCAGACCACCATAATTCTGTGAGTCAATTCCTTACAATCAATCAATCAATCAATCAATCAATCTCTCTCTCTCTCTCTCTATATATATATATTTATATATATAGATATAATAAACTTATAAATGATTTAAAAATTATATTCTTCATAATTTTATAAATACTATAAAACTTATAAATACTATAAAAATCACCTGTAATCATCCCCCACTCCAGGACAACTAGTTTTAATATTTTGGAGCATTTCCTTCCAGTGCTTTATGGTTCATTTGTCCTTTTCCATGTGACCAGTCTCATGGTCTAGGGTTGGGTAACAGTAACGACAAAAATAACAACAGCCACATTTATTGCTTGCCATGTTCCATGTTTAAGTTTTATACAGGCATTAGCTGATTTAACGTAGACAAGACCTTGAGAGGTAGGGGCTGTTATCAAGGGCATTTTACCAAAGAGGGAAATAGGAAGTAGGAAGCAGGTAATTTGCCCAGGCTTACACAACGGGGAAGTGGTGAAGCCAGGCTTTGGACTCGCAGAGAGCAGCTCCGGGTGCAGGAGTCAGAAGGAGAAAAGGAGAGAAGCAGGACAGGAAATTGGAGCTATTGAGCAACCACTCCCTCTTCATCAGCAAGGTGGGTGTGAAAAGAACACAGGCCTTGGGGGACCACGAATCTGGCTTCAGATCACAGCTGTGTCATTCTCTAATCGGTGAAAGTGAGGAAGCTCTGTAACCTTTCATTTTCCCTGTTTAGAGATGAGGAAGCTCCCTTTTGGGGGGGCTACGGAGATGAGAGATAAGATGCTTGAAATGCTTAGTGTGACACATCGTGCTTGCTCAAGAAATAGAAGTTATTGGAATTATTATGACCTTGCAAGTCCAAGCAATGGCAAGCCCCTGCTGGTGAGTGGTGGCGTCATTGCTGAGCAGGGGTTTGAAGAAACAAATGCAGTGACGTAAAGGATGCAGGGTCATCCACGGACATGGATTGCCCTTGACCTGGAGCCTCTTAGAAGGCCTGCAAAGTCCTTCAGTGCAGGGACGTTCCTCTCTCATTCATTTACTAGCTCGTTTCTTTAGCAAACATTTCTTAAGTACTTGTGTACCAGACACTGTTCTAGATGTTTGGGGCTATGTCAGTGAACAGCTCTGCCCTCCTAAAACTTAAGGCATCATGGGAAGAAGATAGCAGACCATACAGTGAACACAAAGGTATTGAGTATGTTTGAGAATGTTAGGTGCTGAGAGGAAAACAGAGCAAGCGAGGGAGACTGAGAATTCTTGGGGCGGGGCCATTCACATTGTAAAGAGAAGTTAACTTTTGGCCAGAGTCTTGAAGGAGGAAGCCATGGATCTGTCTTGGAAAAACTTCTCGACAAAGGGACTAATATGCCCAGAAGGCTAATGTGGCTGGGATGGGGGGAGGGAGGAGAGCAGCAGGTGGTCAGGTCCGAGTGGTGATGGGCACCTGGACTAGAGCGACTATCATCCACTGGTGAAGCAGAACGAGGAGCCCATGAAGCCTCTGGATAGAGAAACAGCTTTATCCATCTCATTTATTAAACGGGTCATTCTAGTAGCTCAGTTGTGGCTGGACTGTAGGGTCAGGGTTGGCATCAGGGCGGCCAACGAGAAGGCTGTCGCATCATCCAAGCTGGAAATGTTGACACCTCCGACCAGATGGCAATGGAAGAAGTGATGAGTGGTCAGGTGCTGCCTCCACTCGGAAGGCAAACCCAGCGAGGTTTCCTGATGGGTTGGAGGCGGATAGGAGAGAACGAGAGAAGTCAGGGCAACTATGAGCTACTGGCCTGTCTGACTGGAAGGGCTGAGTTGCTCTAACTGGAATGAAGAAAAGTGGAGAAGAAGCAGGGTTTGGGAAGAAGATCAGGAGCTCACATGTGGAGATGCGGAGTGTCCATTGGACATCTCAGAGAATGTGCAGTCGACGGACACGTGGGACAGGGATTTGGAGAGAAGTCTGGGCTAAGTACGCATATTTAGGAAGTGTCAGCATATGGTTGGTCCATAAGGCTATAAAACTGGATGATGTGAACAAGTATCTCTCTCTCTCTCTCTCTATCTCATCTATCAAGAGAAGAGATGACAAGAGCACTAAGAATGGAGCTCTGTAGGGGCACCTGGGTGGCTCAGTCTGTTAAGCAACTGACTTCACCTCAGGTCATGAGCTCACAGTTTGCGAGTTCGAGCCCTGCATCTGGCTCTGTGCTGACAGCTCAGAGCCTGGAGCCTGCTTCAGATCCCCTGTCACCCTTTCTCTCTCTGCCCCTCCCCTGCTTGTGAATCTTTCTCTCAAAAATAAAAATAAAATATTTAAATAAAAAAGAAAGAACATCAAAGAGGAAGGAGTAATCAACTGGCAAACACTGCTGTTAGGTCAAAGTGACTGAAAATTGGATTTAGCAGCATGCAGGGCACTGGTGACCTTGACAAAGTTATTTCCATGGGACGTGAGATAGAAACATGGCTGGAGAGGGTCCAGGCAAAACTGGAGGAAGGGAGTTGAGACGGGGAGGATACAGAAACTCCTTTGAGGAGGTTTCCATGAAGGGAGCGGAGGATTGGGGACATGGCTGGAAGAGCATGACGGGTCAAGTCAGGGCTCTGCAAAGGGTGGGGACAGAAGGCTCAGACGCTGTTGGGAGAGACAAAAGAAATTTGATAGTGCAGGAGGGAGAGGAGACAATTAGTCCCTCAATGTCCTCAGGGGGTTGGGAGCGTGAGGGTCTAGGTCCCTTGGGAAAGGCTGGCCTCCATAGCACACGACAGACATCTGTGGTGACATGTCGGGTGGGGGGGCACAGAGGCATGGCTGAGCAAGGCCATTGGCTGAGAGGGAGGAAGAGAGAGGAGGTGCTGCAGGTTTGAGGGATTAGGAGAAAGCAAAGATGTGCAGAGGTCTCTAGTTTTCTCTGTCCTGTGCAGGAGCTGGCGTGGAAGGAGTGTTAACAAGTCTCTAGACATGGACTTGAACTGGGTGTGGGTACCGTGGCCCTCCCTGCACCCTGGCTTGGGGATCTGATGGGCTTGAGTCTTGGTTACGCCCCTCACTGGCTGTGCAGCCTCAAGGTTGTCACTGACCACTGTTCACTTGGGGTTCTCATCTGGAAGGAGGGGGTTAAATGACAAATGTCCAGTGCCCAGCCAGAGCCGGGCCATGGCGGCTGCACCACCACCACGGCCACTGCCCCCGCCTCCTACAGGGACCCTGCAGTCCGAAGAATCTGGACTGAATAACTTTTCCATTTTTGTGCTTCAATAAACTAGAGATCATATACTAGTAGATTTAAATTAGCCGTTAAAGACCGGAGTCTACTTTTTTCTCTCTCTCTCTTAAAAATGGAAGGAAAGATTATGTCGGCTCAGATTTACTCTCTTCCGAGCAAACTGCCAAGTGTTTCCATTTCCAAATCAATAAACAGTAGTGTGGACGATTACAAAAGAGAGACCAGCAGGGCCGGCCAGGCCTGGCCGGGCTGGCAACATCTGTGGAAGTTGCTTTGCTCCTCTGGGGCTGGGAGCCTCTGGAGGCCACTCTGGAAATGGCAGCCCCCCCACAGGGACAGGTGGGGACCTGCAAGGACCAGGGGCCGAGCATCAGATGCTAAAGCCTTTTGCAAACCGCGGGGCGCTCGTGAGCCCTTGGGGTGGTGGCAGTAGCCAATGCAGCAGAGCCCATCAAGGCCTCTGTGTGTGAAGCACATCAGAGCCCCGAGAGGCCGCCAGCTGCCAGAGGATTGTTCCAGAAGGCCGCCGGGGACAGCCTCACATGCTCCTTTTGGTTCTGAGCTTTGCAGCATTTCCCAGCAAAGCTGACACGCTGTCCATGCTTTGGGGCTACGGGTAAAGCACAAGAAGGTCAGGTTGCGCAGCTCTTAATGAGGAGCAGACGGATGAGAACCACATCCCCCCCCCGCCCCCCCCAGCTCCCAGGCCTCCAGGGGAAACTGGGCAGGTGGCGTCCAGAACCACGCATCCCCAGGCCTCCTAATTTCCGCAGGCCGCCCAGACAAAATGAGGTGGATTCCCCGAGGCAGATGGGGCGACTGCGGAGTCTTTCCCTCGGGTGTGGACTCCCGCTCTGTCAACTTTCAGACACGACGTTTCATCACTAATCTTGGTTTGCCTAGGCCGGTCCCCGCTCAGGCCTCTTACCCTGCATAGCGACCCCCAGCACTTCTCTTCCCTTTCAGGGGTGTCCCGGGTGGGTGACAGATTTCGAAGTCATCCTTGACCATTGATTCTTTGATCCTCGGTATCCATATTTGAAAAATGGTATCGTCCTTTATACCTGCAGGGCTATTGTTGTTAATTGCGCATGATTTAGAGAATGGCAATTAAGTAAGACATAAAGGCTAGCAATTTAATGTCGGTATTGCTCTGGTTTATGCTCCCACCTTCTCTTCTTTTTTATTTTTTAATGTTTATTTTTTTGTTTTGAGAGACAGAGAGAGATGAGCGTGAGCGGTGGAAGGGCAGAGAGAGAGGGAGAGAGAGAATGCCAAGCAGGCTCTGTGCTGCCAGCACAGAGGCGGACGTGGGGCTCGAGCCAAAATCAAGAGTCGGACACTGAGCCACCCAGATGCCCGTTGGCTGGTGATTTCTAAGCACCCTGGGAAATCGGATTCTCATCACCCCCAAGAGAAGGGCAGGCTCAGTGGCACGAATGTGCCGGAGCTGCCGTGTACAAGCTCTCGGGCTGGTGGAAAGGGATGGGAGGTGTGTTCTATCCTTTCCAGCGGGGGCTGAGCTGTGCACTGGACAGAGAAGAGAGGAGCCTCCTCATGCCGCCTTTCTTTCCTGCAGGGTGAAGCCTTATAAAACAGCGGCGGTTCCCCTCTAACACGGAGGGAGCTGATGAGGGGAACCAGGGCCTCCCTACCTTTGGCAGGAGCATGCTTCTCCTCTGCCTTTGATGCCCCTTCCGTGTCGGGCTTCCCCTTTCTCTGCTGTCTGTCCCGGATCAGACTGTCACACCCTCCAGGGTTTGCACAGCCCTCCCCGTCTTCCCGCCACCCCCACGCCCCTCTGCTGCTCCGAAGAGTCTTGTTCCTGCCTCATTCTCTCTCTAGAGGACAACATTCAGGCTGGAGCCTAAGCGACCGTGTTCCGGTGGGGCCCACAGAGGCACTCATGACCCCACAGGAGAAGCTGTTGGCCACGCCCCCCTCCCCCCTCCCCCCTCCTCCTCCAGCAGATGAGATGTGTGCAGATTTGCACATTTCATAGACTTGGGTTCAAAGCTCAACAACGCATTCTCTTGCTGAATGTGCTGGCTTGACATTTCAGTCTGGGCTTCAGTTTACTCATCTGCAAGATGGAGGTAATAATACCACCCTTAGGAGTGTGTTGGAGAGACAGGTTTTAAGTTATACACATCTTTTGAGCAGTGGTGTAAGCAGTGTTAGGACCTTACTGCATCATGGCACTTAATTCTCACAACAAGCCCACGAGCGAGGTGTTGTCATTATCTCCATTTTACAGCTGGGAAGACTGAGATACAGCAAAGTGAAGCAAATTGTCTGAGGCCTCACAGGTGGGTAGTGGCAGAGTCTGGGTCGGGGGCAGGAGGTTCTGATCCCAGAGCCAACACACATGACCACTGGCCTTGATACACTTAAAAAATATCCCAAACACGACCACTGCTCTCATTTAGCTGAAGTAATGGGCCAAACAGGTGTTATGTGGCCTTCTTCAAGCTTACTGACATTATTTCTGTAAAAAGTTTTCAAATGGTGTTTCACTTTCACCTCTCAGCAACTCTTGGGGGACAGGAGGTAGGTATTATCCCATTTTTCAGATGGGTCGACTAAGCTTTGGAGAGCTAGTCAGCAGATGAGCTGAGACCTGAAACCATTCTTTCTGACCCAAAATACAAGCTCTTTCTGTTGCATCACAGTTTTTGTCACTGTTAAGAAGTGAATTAACTATAGTATTCGTTAATCACATCAGTCGCTCAGTGAGTAGGTGAAGGGCATGGGAGAGAAAGGTAGAAAGCTGGGGTTGGGCCACAGGCTGTCATTTAGAAGGTAGACCCAGGCGACTGGTGATGAGGAAGAGGGGCCAGGTATCAGTGGCTCTGAGCTGGGTGTCCCAGGCAGGGTTGGAGGGGAGTTTGAAGTGTATTGAAGGTGGGCTTTGCCAACTTCCTGACTTGGGGTTCTTAGGCTTCTTTATGCCATGGCTGTGGTACAGGCAAGGATGAGAATACTCAGTACAGGGAATGGACAGGCATGTTTCTAGGCAGGTCAAGAGGATTAGACTGAGGGTCAAAATCTATTAGGTCTAGATTTTGTGACCTACGTTTATCTTAAGTATTTATAATCTAGCCTCGTCAATGAGCACTCTCTGTTCCTCGGCCTCCTGGAGTGCTCTGTGCTCTTTCTTACCACTGGGCCTTAGCACATGCTCTTCTTTCAGACAAAGGAGGAGCTGCAGAATGGGCAGACGGCCAGAGAGAAAAGAGTGTGGTTTGGGGAAAACTCCCACTGACTTTCCAGGGACCAGGTTGGATAGCTATATCGTATAACGGCTAAATGTGCTGTTACTTGCTGTGAACTTGGACAGACTGCTTAATATCTCTTTGCTTCATTTCAATCATTAACAAATAGAGATGAAAACAATAACTCAAAAGGTTGACATGATGAATAAACGTAATGGTAATAGGTTGCTGGAGTATAAAATAAGACAATGCATGTAGGATGTATAGCACCGTGACTTGTACCTAGTTAGCGTGCAATAATAGTGAGCTCTTCGATTATTAGTCTTTTAGAAGGCCTTCCTTGGTACCCTCTTCCCCTAATCAACTCAGTACGATTAGGGTGTTTGCACTATGTGTTCCCTGAGCGCGTATCAAGATTCTGATTCATTGGGTTTGGGGTGGGATTCAGATACACCCGTCCCTTTTTTGTAGGCATTCCAGGGGATTCTAATGGGTCCCACTTAGTTTAATTGTCTCAGCTGGTGTTTCTCAGTGCTTCCCTATAAGATATGAGGTATTTTTACTATACTCTGAATGCTATGAAGACAAGAGCTATGGCTATATTGTTCCAACACCTTGACACAGTACCTAGTGTCTGAGACACACGTAAGCCTGTGTGGCTTGTTGATGTCTGCCTCGGTGGCCTTCTATAGGACACATCACTCAGAACACAAAATGCCCACCCTTCCTGATACCACCGTTACTAGTTACTAATTTTTTATATTAATCTGTCCTTGTTCCTACCAGTTTTCTGTCTCTTTACTGGACACAGAGTCATAAGTATGAATTCTAGAGCCAGCAAACTCTAGCTTACTCTTTTATAAATAGAAGTGCCAATAACCACAGCTTTGAAAACTATATAGGCGTGTGGGATTATGAGGGTCAGCCCTTGGGCTCACCCTGAGAGGTTGGTTTCTGAAGAAACAGAGGAGAAATCCTGACGGACATTTGCTCTTATTACCAATCGCTGAGCCTTCAAGACCTTTAGTGCGAATGAAGTAACATTTAGGGAGGGAAGGTCCAAGCTATCCTGCCTTTCTAACAAGATCTTGGAGCTAGCCACCTCCAGCATGGCCCTGTGGGCACTTTGTAGGAGGCCCCAGGCTGGGATGGCAGAGTGGGGGCTGAGGGTATATAGAGCTGGGGGGAGGGTTACCCACTGAGCAGTTGAACCTCAGCTTTCTCTAGCAGCCCCCCAAGGAAGCCGTCTGCGTCCCGCAGGATGTGAGCTGGCTGAAGTGCGAGCCTCCTAGCCTCCTTATCATGGGGGTGCCACCCTTTCGGGTGCCACCCTCATCCCCACCCCACCCACTCCTGTCTGGATTCCATTTAGAGCTTCACCTTCAAATTACAGGTATTAACTGTAATCAGGTTCCCAGCCTGAGCTGGGTGAAGAGCGCAAAACCGGCTGTTGCCCCTGAATTAGAACGGTATATCTGAATGGCAGGAAGGCCCCGGAGGGGACCCCCATATTCACATGGGCTCTGCATCTTCCAGGTTCTAAAAAAGTCACTAGTAACCTTGAACGTGAGGGCCACCAGGGACCAGGGCTTTGTAAGCGGCCACGCTCGTGGATATTGTGAGGGGCTTGCCCAGTGGTTGCTCTCTGAGTCAATCGTAGGAAAGTCACAAAGTGGGAAACTGAGGCTGGAAAAGAGCTAGGACTTATGCATGGCCTCACAATGTGTCCGTGCCGGAGCTGGGACTTTAACTTCAGGGCTCCTGGTTCCCTCCCCAGGCTCTCTGCGTGTCACCATGGTGCATTTCTTTTCCTTCTTGGCGTTGAATTGTCCTTATCTGTAAAAGGAGTTTATTCCTGAGCTTGCCTCTCAGGGAGTGTGGTGAGGTTCAACCCAGCTGCCTGAGGTGCTGCCAAGCTCCCCTCAGAGCGTCGTCTGGAAGACTGGCTTGGTGACAGAACTCAGTTCCTCCTCTCATTCTGGCCCGGGAATGACCAGAGGCCTGTCCCTTTAACTGCCTGGGCTCCTAGTTTCCAAACACAGTAGGAAATGGGATTTCTGGTCTCCTGGAATTCACAGAGCTGTGTGATGGGGAGATGGGGGCCAGGAGAATGCAGGGAAACAGGCCAGGTTTGTGGGATGAAAGGTCTGGAAAAAGAGTCAGCCTCTTGGCTGTGGGGCAGCGCAACCCTGAGCAAGGCATCCGGAGGCCAGTCACTTAAATCTCAGTTTACAGCTCTGTAAAATGGAGATACAAAGGGTTTTGTTGACTGGGTTGAAAGATCAAATAAGATAATGGGTTTGTAAATGTTCCATAAATCAGAAATCATTCTGTGGGATTATTTATGAAGAGTTATTATTGGCAAATAGTAGATGATTGTACTTTCAACAAGCATAATTTATTTTCTACCTACCATCCTCTAGGAATTTTATTAGATTTAAAAAAAAATATTTATTTTTGAGAGAGAGAGAGACAGAGGCAGAGCAGGAGCAGGGGAGGGTCAGAGAGAGAGGGAGACACAGAATCTGAAGCAGGCTCCAGGCTCTGAGCTAGCTGTCAGCACAGGGCCTGACATGGGGCTCTGACTCACCATCTGTGAGATCATGACCTGAGCTGAAGTCAGGTGCTTAACTGACTGACCATCCAGGTGCCCCTTTATTAGACTTTTTATTGCTGCTGCTGATCTTTTTGCTTTTTTGTTGAAGCAGAATTGGCTTAGACATTTTGTATTTATATCTCACTAAACCTTAGAATAATCTGGTGACTCAAAGCAGCTAAGAGCTTTCTTAGTTAAAAGCTAAGAGCTTTTAACTCTTTAAAACATGATTAGTTGGGGGCACCTGGGAGGCTCAGTTGGTTAAGTGTCTGACTTTGACTCAAGTTGTGATCTCACAGTTCATGAGTTCAAGCCCCACGTCAGGCTCTGTGCTGACAGCGCAGAGCCTGGAGCCTGCTTCTGATTCTGTGTCTCCCTCTCTCTCTGCCCCTCCTCTGCTCACACTCTGTCTTTCTCTCAAAAATAAATAAAAGTTAAAAAATTAATGTATTAAAAAATTAATATGATTAGTCGTATTATACAGATGGAATGACTGAGGCTCATAGAGACTGAGTGGTCTGCCCAAGACTCCTGGGGAAGTAGATGGAAATCCAAGTCCTCCTGATGCCAAGCTGACACTCTATCCATCTGCTTCCCCAGCGGAGACCTCAGTCAGTGGTTAGATCCTGTCCTCTTGGGTGTCAATGTAGGTTCCCTGAAAGGACCTCAAGGACAGACATTCCGGTTCTGACTACCGCATACCCCAGAGCCCATGAGATGCCGAATCCAATTCATTTCAGCTCAGCCAGACATAGTCTTGTGCCTTAAAGCATTCTCCACCCCAGCACATAGGATGTGAGCTGCACTTGTGTGATGTAGACCTTCAGGGCTGCACTTTGACAGAAGGTTCAGTCCTGGGCTTCATCAAGGATGGGTTCACAGCGTTTATGCTCTGAGGCTCTCAACCATGGAGGCCGGGCTAGGAGGCCAGAGGGGAGAATGGAACACAGGTGCTAGGCCAGGGGTTGACGTGGAGCCAAACAGCGAGGGCTGGAGCCAGTCAGGCACTGGGGTGTCTAGAAGTTCAAGGTGAGGACAGGCACAGCCTAGGCATCATGTTCAGAAACATGGAACTAGGAGGAAGCCGATCTTGGACCCTTCATAGCTCTTCCGTGTGCACTGCTTGCTGCATGCTTACCGAGTGCCTCTGTCAGCTGGCATGGCCTTCCTGGGCGTGAAGGTTTCGAGGTTAGAAAAGCTACCCTGCCGGTAAGTCTGTGCCCACCACCATCCTCGGGGCACTCGCCACGCTGGCCGGAAACTGTCTCCCAGGGGGCATAGGCTCTTTCCTCCTGGGATATCTGCAGCTCCCCGCCTAGTTCCTGGAACAGGAGAGGAAGGGTCCTCGGGGAAGGGTGGTCCATAAAGGAGTGCATAAGATGGGCCAGGGAGGCTGGGAGAGGTCACGTCATGGACCCTGGAGGGTGGCAGAGAGCTAGAATTGCACTCCGGACTGCTGGGCTGAGGCCCACACACTGTGCACTTTGTGTTTCTGATGAGGTCGCTGGGTTTGTATGTAGGAATCCCTGGTAATGAGGCACCAACATGCATCACATTCGAATGGTGGCTACAAGTTAGACTCCAATGCCGGACAGAGGTGGCGCCTGCAAGCCGTCCCTCCCTGCTCTCCCGTGAGTGATGATCGTATGGGAGCCTAGGCAGTTCCCTTGTCCTTGGGTGTTTATCCCCAGGGGCCCAAGTCATGCCCATCCTTTTGGGATCACATGAGATTTCACCTCCTGCTCACTGGTTTTCTGGATGGCTCTCAGGGGGCGGACCTTTCAAAGCAGGTCTGTATGAAATCAAGTTCTCCCCCACAGCTTACTGGCTGTGTATACTTGGGCAACTACCTCTCTGGGCCCCAGTTATGCGGTCAGTGATAAAACAGGTAGAATAATACAGGGGTTGCCGTGGAGGTGGGAGCCCTCCAAGTGTAACCCCTCCAGGATCTGCCTCAGCCTCTGACTTGAGACCGAGTCCTTGGGCTGCTCTAGGCAATGACTGGGCACTTGGGGCTACTGGAGCCTGGCCATTTCCGTCCAGTGTGGGAGTCCTGTAACAGGCCAGCTTTGCTACGGAGCTCCCCGCTGGCCTGGCCGGGTCCGTTGTCAGCTCTGCGCTGCTGTTGGGGTCACTCCCTGCCAGTCCTGCTTCCTCCCCAATTTCCTTCCCCAGGTGCTAGAAGATTCACATCCCAGTCTAAAGGCTTTCCCTGCCCAATTCTCCCTGCTCCTCCTTTTTAACTCTTACGGACATTGCCCCTAATATGCCACTTAAGTCCCCAACTCGTCTCAGTGTCTGCCACCCAGAGGACCTAACCAACATATACACCTGCATAATAAATGGTAGCCTTAACTGCTATTATTGTTGTTTTTACTATTTCTGTAGCTCCTCAGGGCAAGGAAACCGAGGTGAGAAGTCAACAGGATGTCAGCTCTCAGTCTGATCAGCAGTTATCAGAAGGGGCAAATATTCTGCACAGTGACCACCTTCTACAGCTCATGGCCCTGGGGGCTGAATCCCGAAGGTGTTTTTTTTACAAATGCTCACATTAGCCCAGGTTGCCCTCCTCACGAGGGGTGCAGGCATTCACTCGGAGTGTGCAAGGCAGCTCAGGCTTCACGGGGAAACAAATGAATTTTAAAAAGAGGAATATTTCATAACTGACAGGCTCAACACTTCCTCCCCGATGCCCTGGTGGAGAGCATATTGGACGATTCATTATACGTGTCAGGACTCGAAGACAATCAAACACAAGCCACGCTGCTCAGAGATTTAAGACCATTTGGGATGTTTTGCATACTTGTTATATTGCCACCTTTGGTGTTTTAACATTTATTGTCCCCCAGGGCCGTAAAAATGTCCTGCTTTTTATAGAGTGCACAGAATCAGAGACTCCCCCACTGGCCAACCCACCGGGGTTGGAAGGGACCTTAACAAGGCTTAGAGAGCCTGATTTGTAACTGAAATGCTACCCTGAACTTCAGCTGTTTGGCCGGGGCATGGGCCTGTTACAACAAGAGGGGCTCCTGCTTTCCGCCCCCAACCCAACAAATTTTGCCAAAGACATGGACACTGGGGTCTACCAGCTCCTAAGGCCACCCGTTCGGTTGTGTGTGTTATTCCCAGTTGACCAAGTGATCTGATTAGCCTCACATAGCTAATATGTGCCTAATATTAGCCTCACATAGCTAGTTTATGCCTATAGCCCCAGGGTAAATATTAATCGCACTCCTTTTCCTCTTAGATATGGATATCCTTATGGATATACACCCACCCCTCCACCATGTAGCTACAAAATGGTGAAGGTTGGGAGTCATGAACTAGATACACATTTATTGGAAGGACACTGCTTTTACTTATTCATAATTATTTACTGCCTGGTTCTGTGATGCTCTTACAGAGACCCCTCCAGTGGCTTTTGTGAGAAGCAGAGTGAGCGGCCATCCAGAATTTGATGGAATACAGTCTTGCTTGGAACCACAGGCATGGTGTGCATACCCACTTAGGGTTCTTTCGAGCTCCGCGAATGCTTGAAATAGATCAGTGGGTGCGACAAATGGCCAAAGAAGTTGTGGCTCTTGCAGTTAAATGAAGATGCTGGTGATAGAGATGAGAGTACAAATGGTAACAATGCACGATATTTACTATGTGCTGAGCATTGCCCTGCGTCTTTTACATTTGCATATATTTAATCTTGATTTAATCTTGAATAACATTATGAGGTAGATCCTATTGATGAGAGACCTTGGGGTGGGCTGAGGACAAAGTGCAAGCTAGCACATGCACACCCCACCCCAGCCAGGTGGGATGTGTGTGATATTCCTCAGGCACTCCTGGCTGCCCAAGAACAAAGGAGAGGAAAGAAAACAAATGGCCAACTGATAGAGACCACAGCCATACAGGACATGGGTTTCCATCAGTTTACACATGTCTTGGTAAATGACAAGAAAAAGGCGATCTGATCTTATCAATAGCCTAATCTCCAGAAACCTATAGACTCAGTTTCTTGGAGCCCCAACATCACCCTCCACAGTGATATGGGGAACAAAGGCAAGAAAGAAATGGGAGGTAAAATTACATTTCTTCCTAACCTGCAGCCCATTAGCAAACACTTGAGGCAAATACAGAGCAGGACATTTCCCTAGAACTGCCTATTGTCCTAATGTTAATGCCTTAGTAGAGGGAAAACAACCTCAGCTTGACAATAGCAAGGCCTCAGGTATCTTAGGAGCCAGCTTTAGCAGATCAAAGTCCCTCTGGAGGCCTCCCTTTTGACTTTACCTCCCCAACTCCACAGAGTAAAACCAGCCATTCTTCACAATCCCAGCGCATCAGCGCTTTCTGCCCATGGGCCCTGTCCCCGTGCTTTGATAATATAACCTTTTTGCATCAAAGCCATCTTCAAGAATTCTTTTTGGTCGTCAGCTCCAGACTTCCCACCATCACCCCAAAACCTCATCAGTATTATTATACTCATTTTACAGGTAAAGAAATCAAAGCACAAAGGGGTTAAACAGCATGAAGCCTGACCTTGTACCCTATCATTTTGGCAGGAAGATGCTGCAAGGATATGGGGCTGTCCCCCTTGGGCTGGTTGCCAGATGGGTCACACAAGCTCCCTTTAATTAGGGTGCCTATATAACGTATCATCCAGCTAGGACACTTTTGGGAGTGCAAAGGAGTGTTATTAATAGGTAGGCCAGGACACAGGCATAAATGGAATGACAATGTGGGACAAATCAGGTCAGGTGTCCACCTTACTGTTGCAGTCAGTCCCTAAAGGCTTAAATCTACTCTAACAAACCTTAAAGCTACTCCAGCTTCAATCTGCTCTAACAACCACCCAAACAACAAAAAATGAAAAGAGGGGACTTGACATGTCATCTAGGAATAACACAAACACCTGTGAAACCACAGGAGGAGCTGTCTTAGAAAACAGCAGGGAGAGGAGTCTGAGACTTGACCCTACTTCCAAGCCACATGTTAGCCTGCCACGGTTCCACAGATGCAGGGACGAGACACGTATATCCTGGGTTGGAGACAAAGGCAGCAAAAGCCTCCTGTACGTGTCAATTTCCACTTGTCCCTCCGGTCCCCTGGGGGGTGATGCAAAGAGGCCCAGATAGGTGCTATACTTCTAGTAGGTTTGCTTCACAGCAGAGGAGGCTTAGATTTAGAGAAAGAAATCTTTGATAATGGGCTGCATGCAAACCTGCCTGATCCTGACCCCTACCCTTGAGGGAGACGTTGTCTATATCAGGTGGGCCAGCAAACAAACTTGCCCCTACTCCCGGGGAGACGCTCTGTCTCTCTTCCAAGGATGTTTGCTCTACAGACTTCTTTGAAAAGGTAGTTGGTGCCTCTTGCAAGACATGAAGAAGCAGGAGAGACCGTGGAGAGCCATCGCCCAAAAACAGGGAGGGGATGCCCTATGAGTGCTCGGTAGGAGCTGTGGCTGGGATTTCTATACTCGCGGAGCACAGACAGACGGCTTCCAGGCTTCCTGTAGCCAGGACTTCTCCATGAGAAGTGGCAGGTTCCAAGAAGTTCTGGTTCCCTTCCTCTGATTTTGGGAGGGCCTGAGGTCAAGAAACGGGAAATGCTGTGTTCTGTTGCTCCAGAGTGTATAATTAGAAGCTGAAAGTCTTTACTTTGGGTCCCAGCTCTTCCTTTCTCCACAGGCTCTGCTTCTCCCTCCTTTCTTCTATGGTGTGGCTGCCCCCAGAGCCACTGTGACCCCTGGGCTCCAGTGTGAACCTTGTTGCCTGTGGAATCCCAGTGCCTGCCCTGGAGCCTGGCACGTCAGAAGGTTTCTAATATGGGGTAGCTAAGGAATCTGGGAGAAAGTTGTCATAGGACACATGTATACCACTCTCCTCACACACCCTAAGACCCTTGGCCGGGCATTGTTTTTCCTCTCCACAGTTCAGTTTTCTCATTTGTAAAAGAAAGGTATTTAACCAGATGTCCTCAAATATCTATTCTGGTTGTAGAAGCCAATGCCTGTTATAGGATTGTAATTATGATTTCTTACTTGGTGCCTGGAGCCAAGAGACATGATCTCTTCCCCTTCAAGGAACTTCCTACCAAGTTAGAAAATATATCATGTTAGTGATTTTATGTGCAAAAGCATAAAAAAAAAAATGAGGCAGGCTCTGGGTGATCACATCTCCAAAGAAGAGAGAGGAGGTGTAGTAGGAGGGGTCCGTTTGTACACAAAGCATTGACAGAGCACTGACTCTATGGGCCAGGGTCTGTCCTAGGTGTTATGGTGACACAAGGTCAAGGAAAGAGCTATAGGGGGCATTAGCCAGGACCCCAAACCAGCAGCATAATCTTGGGAAAATGATTTAATTCTCTTGAGTATCTCTTTCCATGTATGTCAAATTGGGATTAAATAAAGAGTTGCGGGAAGGATTTGGTGATTTAGTGAGCTTGAAAAATACGGGGTTAATTACAGGTGAGATACCATTATTAATCGACACTGTCACTCATGAATTTCATATACCTGTTGATTTTCCATGCTTAGCCTTAAGGGGCGCTGTTGTCTTTGGTCCGGACCATTGAACACCTTTCAATGTTTGGCCTGCTCTCTGGCGTTCAGCCTTGGTTCCTCCAATCCAGAGAGTGGTCACAGTGAGCAACCCAATCTCATCTGGCCGTGTCACTTCCCCGCTACAGTCCCACAGGGCACATTATTGGAAGATGGGGGAGGGGCCAGGGAGCTTCATTTTGATCTGTAATGTTTTATATTTTCACCTAGATAGTGTGTTCATAAATATTACTTATACCGATTATACTTCTTGTTGGCCTGAAATATTCCTTAATTAAAGAGCCACTCAGAGGGAGGCCCAAGGACAGTGAGCTTGTTGATGGTCTCCTGACATCCAGCAAAGCTATGTGGAGAGAGAGAGCATCCTCCAGGGAGGGCTATGACTAACTCTCCGGGTCATTTCAGACTTCGAGAAGGTACTGTTTTCCAGAAAGAAGCCAAACCTGTGCTCATGAATTGGGGTCTTTATTTCCCATACAGCATTTGACGGTTTTCCCAGAGAGAAGGAAAACAAGAGGGAAAACGCGGCAAAATCCCCCAAATGCACACAGTCACAGCAACGAAGAAAACGCTTCTCATTGCCCAGCTTTGGATGGAAATGCGGGAGAGGGTCTTAATTGTCTCCCAGGCCCGAGGCTCCGTTTTAATTTATTGAGGGAAGGGCCCAGGAGATAAATCTTGATGTCATTCTCTAAGCCACCTAAAATGAGCCCATTAAACTACCGCCCGTGAATGAAGGCGTTTTTCCCAGGGTTGCAGCCCCCGCCCTCATCCCCCCACACCCAACATCACCCAGGGCACCGCCATTCTGAGGGCCTGAGTGGCATATCTGACAATGTAGCATTCAGGAAGGCCTTCCCGGATGGGGTAGGAAGCCTGTTTTATGCCCTGTTAATTACTGCAACAATTTATAAAATTCATGACAAACATAAAGCCCTTACAGAGATTGCATTTCAAATGGTATATACCTATAACAGAATTCTCTTTGTTTGTAATTCCTGGATTTATGAGCTGTTGCACAACAAAATGGAACCACCCCTTGTCCCCATGGGGGGCACTGGCTGAGGACGTCAGATATGCCATGGAGACAGAAACCTACTCAGGCGTGGACTGGGACACTGCAGTCCTAGCTTGTGAGCTTAGAGGAGTGGAGTTTGGGTTGGGGCAGGGAGGTTTTCTCTTGGCGTCGCCAAGCTGGAAGGGACCTTGGGCACGAGCTAGTCCAACTGTGTGTCCTCTGTAGGAATCTTCCTTATAGCTTCTCTATCTCATTTGCATGCTCCAGTGACATGGAGCTCCTTATCCGCCAAAGCAGCCCAGATTATTGCCCTTTGTATCTTGTCTTGTCCCTTGTCTTCCCCAACTTTTCCCTTGGCCACCAGAGTGATTTTGCTAGATCCCAGATGCCATCTTGTTGCACTCTTGCTCAAAGTCACTCAATGGCTTCCCTTTGCCTTCCAGGTAAGTGCAAGGTCCTTAACAAGGCCTGCGAGTTCCTGTGTGAGGTGGGCCCTACACTCTTGTCCACCTTCATCTGCAGGGGCCCATTGTCCATTCTTCTCTCAGCAATGCCAAGTGACTTTCAGTTACTCCTTTGTGTTAACATCTCCCAGTAAGACTCACATAATAGAAGGGCCAATGGCTTAATTTTAGGGGCAGCAAATAAAAGTGTGTCTGTGGAGCGTGTAGATGGCAACTTCCTCACAGCCAGCATGGGGGCTGGGGTGACTGAGCTCTCTGAGGGGAAGAGAGAATGCCGGCAGCTCCGGAGAAGAGAGGCAAGCAGGGTCCCGGCAGAAGAGAATGGATTCTGACCAGCATCAGAGCTCTGAGAGCATGAGAGACCCCTGCCATTCTTTCTGTTTCCTTTTTTGTTAGTTTATTTATCTTGGGAGAGAGAAAGTCCCAAGCAGGCTCCATGCTGTCAGCATGGAACCTGACACAGGGCTCGATCTCATGAACCATGAGATCAGATGCTTAACCGACTGAGCCACCCCGGCGCCCTGCCTTCAGTTCTCTTAGGAGAATCTGCATTATTGAAAGATGCTGCATCAGAAGGAGCCAGGCTCCTCTGCCCTCCCCTAGAGTGGGGGGAAAGGCACCCAAGCTCAGCTCAGCTCTCTTTCTCTGTACAGTAGCCCTGGCATTCAGAGAGTCTCCAGCTTCAGGGAAAACTGTGTATTTATGCAGAGGTGCTAACTTTATGAGTCTTGGACAGTGAGTCGTTTTCATTTGCTCCTTGGTGTCAGAATATGTGTCCTCTGTGAGATGTGCAGGAGACGTTCCGATCTGCATCCTCTGAATCAGAAGGCTGCTACACGCTGACCAGACATGGTAGTTTGTGTGTTTGGCTGTATGTTAAGCCAGTCAGGGAAATGCAAGTCAAAACCATAATGAGATGCCACTAAATACCCACCCACAAAAATGGCTAAAATTAAAGAGACGTTAATCCTAGGTGTTGGAATAACGGAAACTCTCATACGTTGCTGGTGGGAGTGTCCATTGATATATAATACCCTGTGACTGATCAAGCAATTTTGTTCCTAGTTATATGTCCAATGGAAACAAGTGGTTATGTCCATCAAAAGACTTCTATAAAAATGTTCATAGTGGCATTATTCATAATAGCACAAAGTGGAATCCACCCAAATGTCCATCACAAGGAGAATGGAGAAATATATCAAAGTGTGCCCAGACCTCTCTTCAAGGTGGGGCTTGCCCCAGCTGTTGGGACTGCTGCCAGCAGACAACCTTCAGGCTCTCTGGCCCTTCCAGGTTTGTCTGGGCTGCAGAGAGCCGCTTTGCCAAGGCTGCCCTTCCGGGGGCAGCCCACATCCACACAGCACAGCGAACACAGGCTGTGTTAGCTTCCAGGCTCCTTGTGGGGTTGGCTGAGGTGGTCCTCGGGTCTGCACCACACTCTGAATATCTCCCTATTCCCCGTCCTGCTTCTCGTCTCTCTCGTCCACGGCTGTCAACCCAAGGGCACTTCTTAGTAATCGTACTGCATGCAAATCTGTCTCAGGGCTGGTTTCCCAGGGAACAAGCCTGCAGTGCATGGTGTTTTCATATGATACAGTACAGTACAGCAATCAGAAGAAAAAGACTATGACACAGGCAATGTGGGTGAATGTTGGGTAAGGAAAGCCAGGTATGGAAGAGAATGCACTGTCGAAGCCCATTTAAATCAAGGTGGAAACTAGCGACACGGATTCATGGCAAAAGAGTCAGAATAACAGTGACCTTGGTATCAAGGAGCCTTATGTGGTACTAGAAAGAGTCTAGATCTTGATTCAGAGCTATATACCTATGCACGTGTAAACATAGGTATGTGTATATGCATATGTGTCCATATTTAATATTCATTGAACTGCACACTTTGATTTGTGTGCCTTACTGCATTGTTATACTTTACTAAAGATAATAAAATAAAAATTAAAAGAATAAAAAAGTCAGATTGTATTGTAATTGCCGATCTCTGGACAGTCTATGGTTTCCTGTATGCAGAGGCTCTGCCTACTTCACAGTGAGTGTTCAATAAAGATTTTTTTTGAATGAATCAGTGAGTATCTCCCTCGTCTACCTTTGATTCATTGGGTGGACTTGGGCGAGTCTCTTCACTCTGTGAACTTCATTTTATAAAGAAGGAAACCAAGGCAGATAGAGAAATTTGACTCACGGGTGTGGTATGCAAATCAAATGAGATAACTGGTGGAAACACTCTTTGCAAACCAGAAACTGTTGGGTAAGTGTTACTACCCAGGTTCTGAAGTCCAACTGCCAGAGGTGGAAAATAAGCTCCACCAGCCATTAACTGTGTGATCTTGGGAAAGTCTCTTAACACCTTTGTGCCTCAGTTTCTTGATCTGTAACATGGGGTCATGAATGTACCTTACCTTGTTGGGTGGCTGTGATAATTGAGACAACTTGAGTCCCATATAATAGTGGCTGACTGCTCAGTAATTTCTCAGTAAATGCCGGCTAGTATTAGCATGGAAAGAACTTTCCCCAGGACGGCATCTCTCAGGTAAAGAATCCCTCTCCTTTCCCTTCCCCACTAGGCTTTCTTCTCCTTTTTCCTTCTCTGGAGGAGAAGGATCCTGGGATCCAGTCATTTATAGCCTTAAAGACATCAGTTTTCCCCCAAGAGCAACTAGCCTCCAGCAAAGGAGTGACCCTGGTAGACAGCCCGCCCCACATTCCTGAATTTTGGATGTCTGCGCATCATTTTTTCCTCCAAGAAAAAATGGCCAGGGCAGTCTGGGGAGGAGGAGCTGGAAATGGTGAGGGGACAGGATGGGGCTCAGCTGTCAGAACATTCTCTGGAGCTGGTGAGGCCACGAGGGCAGAACATGATCCAAGAGTAGGCTTTTCCTCCCTCCCAGGCTGGACTTGGAAGTGGCCAAATATGGAGTCTGATTCCAATCCAACCCAACCCCAGCAGCGGTGGTGTGATGCGGCAGGAGCCCCCTCCAGAGGCCAGAGCTGCGGGCTCTCTCAATAACCTATGTGCCACTGAGCTTGTCACCTCCTCTCTGGATTGCCGTAAAACCAAGGATGGGGACTAGGTAATCCCTAAGGGCTCATTCAACTCTGAGCTTTGGGATTCTAAGAAGTGGAGTTTGGTAGGGGCGCCTGGGTGGCTTAGTCGGTTAAGCGTCCGACTTTCGCTTAGGTCATGATCTCGCGGTTCGTGGGTTCGAGCCCCGCGTCGGGCTCTGTGCTGACTGCCAGCTCAG